>NC_140772.1:6121131-6740089 GCF_044657685.1 Stegodyphus dumicola
TACGCATAATTAAATATACATATATATCATAATGATATGCGCTCAAAACCGTGTTTTTGCTTTTAAATGTAATTTGCATATACGTACGTACGAACCAAACACCAAAAATGTGTATATGTATATATACAAAGTGAAGTAAAGGTCGGAACGTAAATTAAATATAAATTGAGTTCCTTAATATATATATATAAAGTGAAAATGTATGTAAGCTTAGAAAACTGCAGTTGTAAATGCGTTAAAAAAGTGGTTGAAGACTTTTGTACAAATTCAAAAGTCAAACAACAAAATCAGCGTTATATTTTCAAATTTTCACAGGACTAGTTTTGATGGTTTCACGGAACCACCATCGTCAGCTGCAAAAGCGCGAGTGAACGAGATAGGATATAATGATCAGATAAGATAAGAAAGCCTGGACAGAAAATAAGCTAGTGGCGCCATCTGTTGATGAAACCAGAACTAAAACATAATTTCTTTAAAGGCCGAAGGCAAAGATGGATTGGAATTAGGATCATTAACTAGAACAGAAAGATTTTTTTGAATGTGAAATGCCTCTAGAAAATCCAGTTCTCCAATGGAAGATATTTTTTGAATAATTTTTGGCAGCAGAAAAATTGAAAGTGTGATTTTCGGACCAACAATGTTGGGCAACAGACGACTTCTGTGTTTCCTTTTTTCTAACATATGCCTCATGTTCTTTGACGCGAAATTTTAAGGCTCTCTTAGTTTGGCCAATGTAAATTAAACCACACTGGCAAGGAATCCTATAAATACCCCAGGAATTCATATCCGGAATGGGGTCCTTGAGTATAGAAGTCCGAATTTTATTGATGGGAGAATAAACAACCCGAAAGTTAAATTTCTGCAAAATATGTGCAACTTTATAGCTAATTGATGGAAAGAAGGGAATGACAACAGAATTTTTATAATCTCCTAAAATAAGAGTGTGGCTTTTAGTGTGTTGAGATGAGAATTTTTTAACTGCTTGTTTAATAGTGTTGGGTGAAAAGCTCCTGTTAACCGCTATTGCTTTTAAATAATTTAGTTCTTCATCAAGGGATAGTTTGGAGGAGCAAACTTTTCCTTTTGTACATTTTTACAAAAAATCCGAGCATATGCGTAATAAATACTGCAGCAGATTCACCTAACTTTTTATCGAAATTGTAAGTATAGGCAAAGGAGAAAAATAGAGGGGGAAATTTGCATAAATTTTTACCCAACATGTGCGCAGGAAAATAGGGGAGAATTATGTAATTTTTTACTGAAAAATATACGTGAAATAAAAATCTACGGAAATTTGTGTAAATGCAAAAAAAAAAAGTAAAAGTTTTACCAATAATATATGCAAATGCCTTAAATATGCAAAAATAAATATAAGACATACCAATAAAAAGCGACAAATCTTATGAATATATCTAAATTTTATGTGTATTCTAAATATGTAGAGTCGATGCAGAGACATGAGTAACACTGACTTCCACAAAAATGAAATAACGTATAAAGAATTTCCAGGATGTGTCGAGTGGAGTACAAAGTTTTATTAACGACTTCTTTTACACTATTTTGCCTAGTCGAAGAATGATATGATAGTCGAAGAATAGATTAACTGAGTTGTACACATACGGATTTATTTCGTGTCATCATGACTGTTATAATAGGGTATTTTTGTTTGTTCAAATTTTCCTAAAAGAACAAATTTCAAAGCAAGAGGACCACAGAAATCCTTTTTTTTTGGAGGGGGGAGAAAGGGGGCTCAGAGTAGATATCATTTTAAAAAATGTTAAAACGAAATATACTTGCGTGAAAAGGAAACATAAAATGTAAAAAGGAAGAAATTGAAAAGAAAAATTGAAAAGAAAATATAAAATGTAAAAGGAAGGAACAATCCAACCGAATCTAAATGATCCAAAAGCTCGTTTCACGGTTTTTTGAGGCCGGAGATACGATCTCGGAAAACTCTTTCCTCGTATTTACCGCTTTTTTAAACCTCTCTTTTTTTTAGTAAATCTTATAATACCAGATATTCTGACCAGATATATTAAATACCAGATATTCTGGCTGCACGCGTCCGCCTTTTTAAGCTACTCTCTCGTAAGCTATTATCACGCTCGGCCGTGCTTTAGGCCCTTGATAGCTTCGCAGTTAATTAGCGTTAAGGGGCCAACTCTGCTAGAATTTTGATAGCTTCGGCTATATCTCTTTAGTTAAGATTTGTTTAGTTTGATTCTTAGTTACTTAAGTTCAAGTGTCGGCTTTAATGTACTACTCCAAGACGGAGTTTTATTAAACTTGGTTGGAATAATAAAGGGTTATTTCACCCTTCTCACTTGTTGTTTCCTACCTCACGAACTCAAGAGATTATTCGCTAACTAGTTACATTCACCTGTAACTTGGAAGCACACAGTGAGGAATCCTACAATGTCTAATTTAAACTGTGGCGATACACTATTGCAAAACTGTTCCCAGCTACGTGCACTGAAATTAAAATTTCTGAGCGTACAACTCAATTTATTGTTGTTCCTAAATTTCTTTAGCTCCTTACAACAATCCTTTAATAATAATTTAAATTTTTAAATGTGAAACCTCTTAGCATTTAAAACTGTTCCATTTTTACCCACCAAACTTTCATTTTAAGCCCGATAGACAAACTAAAATCTTGAAAATCATTATTTAACTTTTATGATATCTGTACTGCAAAACCTTTAGCCTCAATATAGGCCAGTTCTGAGCTGAGCGTAATTTGTGAGCTGTTGTTTGGGAGGGTTACGTATACTTCAAATGTTGTCATCTCCCTGCAGAGAGGATGAGAACTTCAGAAATTCAGGACCAACCATGAAATGAATCCTTTCGTGTTTACCACCATCAAAAGCAGCCTTATTCGAGTTACGGCGATATACCAAAAGTTCTGGGAAAGTGAAGAAAACTTTAATAAAATTATTTCGAGACTTTTGCTATGCTCTACAAGATTCGATTAAAGGAAGTACTAAATTAATTTATAAGGTATTTCCCTCACCTTCCGAGCGTGCCATCGTGGTGTAATGGTTCTGCCGGTATTTCAGATGTCCGTGGTTAGATTACCGACGAAGGTGATTGCTCATTTTTCATCTTAGCTGCTTCTAAAAAAATGTTCTTCTAAATACTGGGGGTCCTGCGACAAGCTGACCACTTGTTCAGGGCATATGCTTCCGCACCCCGGGGCCCACGGTCAAGAAAGCAGATTTCGGGCCACTGCAGGCCTTGGCCCATTAGGGCTGTTTGCGCCACTGAGTTTTAGATTTTAGTTTCTAAAAAATATCTAATGTCTACAGTGGGGCCCGAACTAAATGGATGTTGGATGATGATTCTCCTCACCCAGGATTTGGCGATTGGGTCCCCTAAAACCCCAGTCGCGCTTTAAAAGGGGGAGTATATAATGTATTTCTCTCGCCTTCCCAGCGTACCTTCGGGTGTAGTGGTTCAGCACGTGGGGCCGGCATTCCAGAGGTAAAAATTCCATGTGAAGTTCATGTCATCACTTGTGAAATCGTCATTAATATTACATTTTTGTTATTATATGTTTTCAAAGCAGGTAAAAGATTTCATATGGTGCGCCGGTCACTACTATATCTTGTGAAATCGCCCCTGTCATCGTATTGTTTTGTTATTACAAACATGTTTCGAAAAAGTTAACATTTCATTTCTCTATTTCAATTCAATAAAAACTCACAAAAAAGGTGTCGCTGTCAATATAGTGACGACTATTAATATTATGTTTGTTTTAATCTTACACTATTAAGGCCTAAAACTTTTGTTGCTGTGTAAAGTATTCTTAGCGTACCTTCATGGTGTAGCGGTGTGCACGCTGGGCGCGTATTACAGAGGTCTGTGGTTCGATTCCCGGCGAAGGCTATTGCTCATTTTCCATCTTGCCTGTTTACAAAAAGTACCTAATGTCTGTACAAATTATTAGCATTCTTTCCAAATGAAATCGAAAATTGTCTTCTATTCCTTTGACTTTTTTAATTTATAATATTTACTTCTTTAATTTTATGAATTTTCATGATGTTTTATGTTATTAAGAATGAGGAAAAACTAAATCGCACACTCCTATTTCATTAACAAATTTTATACTAGTGCCGTGAACTTATAAATATGCAATATTAAATCAATACCTATTACGCCGAGATAAGAAAATTATAAGAATTCTATGTGCCCCACGAGATATTTATACCTGATATCAAAATAAATATATAGGTATAAAACATTGTCAATATTTAAATGCTTATTACCAAATTAACACTTTAACAATCTTTTAACTTTCATAAAATTTATCGCAGAAAACATTATTTCATTAAATAAATTAAGTTGCAGTTTAAATAAGACGCGCACTGCTATGCAACTGTGGAACGAAACATAAGCCAGTATAAGAATATATGGAACTGCTTGAAGAAAACGTTGGATGCATTTCGCTCCAAAATTTTTCGTTTATTGAAAGATCATCACAAAAAAATAGTGATCTATAAGATTGTTATTGGTTCAAAATTTTTTACTCTCCTTTCAATGCCACATCATATGCAACTATACTAAAATTTTCCGAATTATTATAATTCACAAAAACCATTTTAATGCCATGCTTTATGTAGCTGATACAGAATTGCGTGGTCTTGATGTCAGTGGCAATGCATTGCTAAAATTCTGTACAGGTTACCTTAAGTTTCTGATAGTTGCTAAAATTCTGGTAATTTAGACATGCTTTACTGTCTTTTCTTGTTTCCCATCTGCTATTCTCTACCAGAATGAGTTTTCAGTATCGCACTGTATGCAACTGAGTTGGAAGGAGTATTTAAGGAAGGTTCAGCTTTTTCGAAAGGGACAGCATAGGAATCCTACTAGGTATCGCACCACGTTAAATAATGGGGACGCATCCCCAGTGCACAGTACCTCATGGGTGATGTGGAAATATGTATATGACAGATTCACTGACTTGCACTGTATTTCCCGATCTTAAATTAAAAAAATTTGCATTAATTATCAGTTCGAAATTAGACATTTCCTGCATATAAGAAGTCTAGGTTCACATTCAAATAGATAGCGTGTCCTGCAAAGCGGGCTGATATCAGCTAGTTCCTATATACCATAACTTTTATTTCTTAATTCAAAACACTTGACTCAGCTTCTATTTGTTAATAGCTATTCGTCAAATTATTTAGACTGCATTCGAACCGAGTTTCTAAGTAATTACAAATTAATTTACTATTATCAGGGAAGTAGCGTTTCTCTGGCAAAGATTCATCTTGCGCAAAGAATAATCAAAAGCGTAACGTTATCAGATTTATTTTTTTTTTAACTCAGGGAAAGCTGTATCAGTGCCTCCTTGCTAAAGTGGCAGAATAACGATCGGCAGTAACGGTATGGCCACTTTCCAGATACCCTATCAGGATAACGAATCACGGCTCGGCGAGACCACTTTTCTAAGCGACTTGTCGGCTCTGACGTGTCTGGGAACTTACCCCGCCTATCCGAACAACCGCTTCTAGAGAATTAGTGCCATCTATCTACACTCTAGGGGCAAAGTATTTCCTCCCCAATACTTGCTTTTCAAAAGGCTGATGCTTATACCCTTTGTTTCGATACACCTTTGTGTATAAAATTTATCTTAAGTTTCTGTGTTCAATATTTTTCACAATATATCCATTTTAAATGGGGTGATTCTTTGTGAAACACTCTGTATTTACTTCTTTCATATTTTTTCTTAATTGTACGAAGTAATCGCGAGAAATTCCGGGTTTCATATTTCAACGAAAATACACATTTTGATTTGACCGCTATCGAATGCTATTTAAAGATGCTTCTGCGTGACATCTCTACGGAAGGACAGAATAAAGGACTCGTTTTCCGAAAAAGGGCTGCAAAAAGGATTTAATATGGATTCAGAAGATATTTTTTGTTGCGTCTGTATGTACATATGTATCTCGCATAACTCAGGACTGCTATAACATTGTGCTTCGTTTTTCCGTGTGTGTGTTAACGTTTTTGTTTGCAATCGGCCGCAACAAAATTATGTAAATATTTCTATATATACCCACTCTGTTACTCTACTCAGTGAGCTCAGTTTTTTATTCTCATATGTTGGTAAATTGTACATTTTTTGCTTTAAAAATGATTGAATTATGCCGTTCTTATCTTCCAGTTAAGATTTTGTGCCTTTAGTTAATCTTCATACAATAGTTATATAATTATCAACAATTTAAAAGTTGTTTCAGTGGAACTGAGCCTAATTTTTTAAGACAGTTTCAGCACCTTCAGTGTCTTTCTGTCGATTGGAACCAAAAGTAAACTTTTGAGCACCGAAAAATCTTCCTTCTTAATCTCCCTTAAAATCCACCTTCGAAAAATCCCCCTCAAAAATTGTTTAAGTGCAGCTACGCCTAATTTTTTATTAACATAGCAGCCATATTTGTTTACATTTGAAACTTAGCAGAATAGTGAATTAAATCTTTCTGCACCTTCATTGTCTTTTTGTCGAGTGGGACCAAAAGGAAACTTAGTTTTCTGCACCGAAAATCTGCCCGCTGGTCGAATTGCTTGTTTTTGCGTAGAAACTGTAATTTTAATTGTAAAAAAATTTTGGACTGTTTATCTGTATTTGATGTTTCACGTTTTTCTATATATTTGAGTTTTTAATAAAGCTGTTTTGAATTTTTATGGATTTTTTTTCTTTCCTAGAAGTTTATGCCGCGTCCTCCTTAAATTATGAAATTCTACCCTTGGTTGAAAAGCTCTGGTCTAGGTTCTAAAAGTTTCAAATTTTCCTTCTTTTAATATATAAGTGAGATGTGCATGTTTAGCGTATCCAAATCATCAATGAAATGTTTTGCGCTTTCTTCGTACATGCAAAATATACAAATGCTTTCCAAATCAACGCTCTTCCTCTTTTTCTTATTAGATATATTGCAAAAATTCGGTTTGTTTTTACCGGAAAAAATCAGTATGCTTAATAATGATCAAACAGAAGACATCCGTGAATGCACAGATACCATTAAAATTCTATTCTTCAGTTTACTTCTTTTTTAACACTTTTTTTTTTCTGTGCGTTAGGGAACCTCTTTTTAAATGTGTGGGGAAACTCTAGCAATCCATCCTAAAAGACGTATTTTCCGACTGATGCCCCACAGAATTAGCCCTTAATAGATTAATAAGTCCTTCCGAGGTGATCAAGACATTCATCGAAAGGAAATGGGAGCGAACTAAAGAGGACATGCTGGAGATGACAGGATTCTTTGTGCCATGAAAAATCTCGTATCCGAAGGATTTCTTCCTCGTTATCACTGCATTGGATGAGATTGAGTGCATGATGGCAAAAGAAATCTTTTATTTTTATCTTAAGACGCAGAAAGTGAAGTATTGTGGAAGGAATGAATTGTTTTCAAGTTGAAAGCTTTAATGGCGTAAGGAGAAGAATGGTAGGACAGAGAAGAAAAGTATTTTAGGAATTCTTTGTTAATACTTAGATAGGAGCAGAAGGAAATATCGTAACAATAGAAAATATTTCCCATTTCATAAAAAAAGATGTTTTAATAGATTTATTATCACGTTGAAGACGTTGATCACCAGCGGTGGCTCACACTCGAACGGTTTACCTGGAGGGCGTTACTACTGGTGGCTGACACGCGAATGGTTTATCTGGCGTCGTGTACCATCGATGTATCACATCAGCTATAGTTGTATAATATTTTGTTGGATTAAAAAAACTTCATGTATTAGTATATTTAACTACTGTATCATATTACGCTACTTTGCTAAACCCATAATAATGAGTATGCCAATAAACTTTTTTATTTCTTCTATCGTAGCAGGCATTCAAGATTGTTGGTCTTTTCTGGTGGTGGATAAAGAACTATTTTCAACGTTGTATTATTCAGCATATCTATTTATTTCATTCACTATTAATTCTAGAACATTGTCTGACAAAACTAACTGTTACAATGAAAAAGGTTCATCAGAATTAACATTTTCGTGCATAAAATGACTCGTCTTTCGTGTACTGACATATCATGCTGCTTCTTCCTGTGACCTGCTGCCATTCTGTTTCCGCATCACTTTCTTCGGAATCAGCTTCTAAAAACTCTGGCGTTGTAGTATATTTATCAGATGTCCTAAACGAGTCTCTTTCCTCCAAATCATAAATGTCATTATTACTCTCCTCTGAAGGAGACGAAAGTATTATCTCCCTTCATCTTTGTCTGTGGAACACATTTGTGGACTCATGTGATGAGTTATCTATTATTGTATCGTAAAATCCAGTTCATCCGTTTTCTAGAGGTGAAAATTCTAGTATATTACAAATTATATTGGCTATGTCTGTAGCATTAGGATTATTTTTGGAAGCCGAAGAGATGAAAAATGAGCAAACGCCTTCCTCGGGAAACGAACCACGCTACTCTAGAATACTGACCCAGCTTGCAGAATTACTACATCACGAAGGCACGCTAGGAAAGTGGGAGAAATACTCTATATACCCCCCTTTTAAAGGGCGACTGGTGTTTTTAGGAGACCCAATCGCCAAATCCTGGTGAGGAGAATCGTCATCCAACACCCTTTTAGTTCGGGCGCCACTGTACAGACATTATGTATTTTTGGAAGCAGGCAAGATGAAAAATTAGCAACACCTTCGCCGGGAATCGAACCAAAGACTTCTGGAATACCGGATCAGCGTGCTGAACCACTACACCACGAAGACAGGCTAGGGAAGTGGGAGAAAATACCTTACATGTCTTATAATTCTGCTTACCAGAAGAAATCAACTTTTAATTTTTTTAAATTTCAAATTATTGCGTGCAAAATGAAAACGTTACACGCCAACAGCAGTTCACTATCATTTAGTAATCCGTAAAGAATGAAGAATTACTATTTACCATTACTCAACTTTATATTTACAGAACCAACTTAGCGCACGTGCTTGCCAAACATAGAATAACAGAAAAAAGAAAATTCTCTTGTAAAGAGCGCTGCATAGACTAAACGCACAGTAAAAGGAAACTGCGCTTCTGCTTCTGAAGGCTTGTTACACAACATTGTGTGTAAGGCGCCGCCAGGTAAAACATAAGCATATTCTGTGCCGTCCTCAATGTGTTAAAGCATTCTAAATGTAGCCATGACAATTTATTTCTTATATGTAGCGTTTTCATGACTATTGATCATGGAATTCACCTCAGGTAAAGTTTTCGGGATTGCTTGGTTTGGTTTATTTAATTATGGCAATGCACTCGAGGGATATGTGCCTAGGGGAAGGATTCCTTCGTGAAGGACTTTCTATAGGAAACTAAGTCGTATACAAGTTACATATGGGAAAATCTACGAAGACGCCCATGCAGCAACCTGTTCGCTAGGAAATTTGAATCGATTTTTTTGCACCAGTTTGAACACTATAATATTGCTTAAGTTCTTTTGAACTATTATTCTTTAACACCATTTATAATTTAACTTCTTCATTTGTAATAGTGGCTATTCTTTGGTTATTCATATTGTGTACTATCATTTAATGTAAATCATCTAACCAAATGAACTTAATAAAGCTGGTTTAATTAGATTGCTAAAAGTATTTTCTTAGCATATTCTATTGAACACTCTCTTCTGATATTTCTTTGATAATTTTCAAGCTATTTATCTTTCAATTGTTATAATTTATCTACGAGCAGCTCGTGTTTCTGTGTGCCCTACTTGCTCATAACATGTCTTTTCATGAGATCCCTCGCGTATTCTAGTCGTCACTCAATTTGTAAATTTCTTTGATAATTTCGGAGCTAACTGTAATTTAATTATTATAATTCCTTTTCCAGAAATGTTTTGAAAGGCACCAGAGGTGTCATGACGACCATTTGCTCATCGAAAAGGAGCACGAAGGGCAATGTTTATTCATTTGCAGTCATCGTTTATGAAATTCTCGTCAGAAAAGGACCATTTGGAGGGTTGCCCATCTTCCAGCAGAAGGTAAGTGGAATTTATTTTCTTTGCCTTACCATTAGATTTCCTTTCAAGATTTATTGATTTCTGTCGTGGTCGTTTAGTTCGCTTCAATGTAGAAAATAACTTAACCGTGCAAAAATTTCGCTCATGGTCGCAGATGAGGTGGTCGAACTATACCAACTTTTTGGGCGCATGTAATCAAAAGGCAGCTTAAATGACTCTGTGAACTCTTAAACAAAATGAAGTGCAATGAAAACGCTGTTCCCGAACTGCTTATTTACTAAAAATAATTGCATACAATAAAAAAATCGATTTGAAAATGAAAATAAGAATTTAAAAATGTTGAAAATAAGTGCCGAACTACAAAGTCTTCCAAAGCTAAGAAAGAAAATTTAAATATTATAAGCCTTGAAGGAATTAAAATTTATCTTTTAATGCACGAATAAAGTGCTATTCAAATTCTTTAAAAAATGTCTCAAAATTATTTTCTACAAATACGAAAACACTCCTTACTAAGTGTAGTATTTTATTAGTAATTTATAAAAATACGTTAAAATTGTTCTGCTTTTGATCTGAGCACAGTGTAAATTAGCCTGACTAAAACAGTGTGGCCAAATGCCTGTAAAGCGTCTTGTTAAGTCTTGAGAAATTTACATACGACAGTATAAACTTCTCCAGCTTTGTCTAGGTTTCGATAGAGAATACCCACCGGGATGAATTCAAAGGTCTCTTACCTTTTCTCTCTCTACGGAAATTCTTTCGAGACGAACAGTATTTTAAAAATGCCCCCATGTCCCATATATGACATTTATGCCTTCTCTACAGCAATCCGCGGAATGATATTTATACCTATCCTACTAGTATGCCAATATGATGGCAAATTTTTATTATATGTGGTTATAGCATATATATATATATATATATACGTATAAGAAAGTCTGTTTGCTGTTATCTAAGTCACTACTATAGCTATCGTCACCAAAGTTTTTACAATTCTTTTCTAGATCCTGAAAAAGGTCTACGTCTACTTTTTCCCCCAAAACAAGTAGCTAAAATCACAGATATCAATTAAAAACTCGGAAAAACGCTAATTTTCGGGCTCATTTTTACGAGTGGCAACCGTTCTCGCAAGCTGGAGATGAAAATCTGCTTTATTTCGAAAAGTGTAGCAAGTGCTCCCTTTCAAATCCTAGAGTCTGTCTAATGCAATAGGTGCAAGTTGAGGAGCTGCAGAATCTTTCTGGTTATAGAGGAGCGCCTATCTAATATAATAGGTGCAGGTTGAGGAGCTGCAGAATCTTTCTGGTTATAAAGGAGCGCCTATCTAATACAATAGGTGCAAGTTGAGGAGCTGCGTTATATTTCTGGTTATAGAGGAGCGTCTATCTGATACATTAGGTGCAAATTGAGGAGTTGCACAAAGCTTCTGGTTAAAGAGGAGCGTCTATATAATACAATGGGCGCACGTTGAGGACCTGCAGAATATTTCTGGTTAGAGAGGAGCGACAATCTAATACAATAGGTGCAAGTTGAGGAGCTGCACAATACTTCTGGATACAGAGGAGAGCCTATCTAATACTATAGATGCAGGTTGAGGAGCTGCACAATGTTTCTGGTTACAGAGGAGCGTCTATATAATACAATAGGCGCAAGTTGAGGAGCTGCAATATATATCTGGTTATAGAGGAGAATCTGTCTAATACAATAGATGCAGGTTGAGGAGCTGCACGACGCTTCTGGTTACAGAGGAGAGCCTATCTTTTACAATAGGTGCAAGTTGAGGAGCTGCATTATATTTCTGGTTACAGAGGAGCGTCTATCTGATACATTAGGGGCAAGTTGAAGATAACAATGCTTCTTGTTATAGAGGAGCGTCTATATAATACAATAGGTGCAAGTTGAAGAGCTGCACAATATTTCTGGTTATGGAGGAGTGCTTATCTAATAGAAGATCCGCAAGTTGAAGAGATGCAAAATGTTTCTGGTTATAGAGGTGCGTCTATCCAATACAATAGGTGGAAATTGAGGAGCTGCACAATGCTTCTTGTTACAGAGGAGAGCCTATCTAATACAATAGGTGCAAGTTGAGGCGCTGCACCATGTTTCTGGTTATAGTGGAGCGCTTTTATTATCCCATATTTCTAAGTTGAGGAGCTGCACAATGCTTCTGGTTATACAGAATAGTCTGTCTAATACAATATGTGCAAGTTGAGGAGATGCAGAATTTTCTCGTTATACAAGAACGTCTATCTAATACAATATGTGTATGTTGAGGAGCTGCACAATATTTCTTGTTATAGACGAACGCCTATCTAATACAATATGCGCAAATTGAGGAGCTGCAAAATGTTTCTGGTTATAGATGTGCGTTTATCCAATACAATAGGTGCAAATTGACGAACTGAACAATGCTTCTGGTTACAGAGGAGAGCGTATCTAATACAATAGGTGCAAGTTCAGGAGCTGCACAATGCTTCTGGATACAGAAGAGAGCCTATCTAATACAATAGTTGCAAGTTGAACAGCTGCACAATGCTTCTTGTTATAGAGGAGCGTCTATGTAATACAATAGGTGCAAGTTGAGGAGCTGTACAATATTTGTGGTTATGAAGGAACGCTTATCTAATACAAAATGTGCAAATTGAGGAGATGCAAAATGCTTCTGGTTATAAAGGAGCGTCTATCTAATACAATATGTGCAAGTCCAGGAGCTGCGTAATGCTTGCGGTTATAGAGGAGCGCCTACCTAATACAATAGGTGCAAGTTGAGGAGCTGCACAATACTTCTGGTTATAGAGGATCGTCTGTCTAATACAATATGTGTAATTTGAGGAGCTGCACAATATTTCTGGTTATAGAAGAGCGCCTATATTATACGATAGGTGTAAGTTGAGGAGCTGCAGAATTTTCTGGTTATAGAGGAGCGCCTATGTATTAGAATAAGTGCAAGTTGAGGAGCTGCACAATGTTTCTGGTTATAGAGGAGCGTCTGTCTAATACAATAGGTGCAATTTGAGGAGCTGCTCAATGCTTCTGGTTATAGACGATCGTCTGTCTAATACAATGTATGCAAGTTGAGGAGGTGCAGAATTTTCTGGTTATAGAGGAGCGTCTAACCTAATACAATATGCGCAAGTTAAAGAGCTGCAAAATGTTTCTAATTATAGATGTGCGTCTATCCAATACACTAGGTGCAAGTTGAGGAGCTGCACAATGCTTCCGGATAGCGTATTTCCAAACCCTACCCCACTTTTCGAATTTTTGATGTCATGGACAAATCGACTAGTTTCGCCTGAATGGTAATTCTTGAGCATGCGCTGAAGGGCTGGAAGTAACAGAAACAGAACTTTTGTTTGCACTTGTAAACAGTATTAAGTATAATCTCTGAAAGTGCATTCGTTTATGTAATTGCATAATTTTACTGTTTCTGTAATAAGAAAACTTCATTCAGATAAAATTTATTTTAATATTATTATTATCTGGTTATAACATTCTACGAAATGCTGAATACTCTAGGTACTATCGTAATCTTCGCATAACCTTTCACATTGGATTTTGCCATATCATTGTAAAATATATTGTATTATAAAGATTAAATCAAAGCAAATTACTTTGTTAGAGATGTGAACGTTCTAACTGAATTTTCTTTTTATCACTTATTATTTATTTCTTCTTTGAAAACACATTCATATTTGACAAATAATTATCTCCGCTGAAAATTTTTTGATTGTTTAAAACTATATTTGTCAATAATGTAATAAAAACTCACTAATCTAGTGCTTCATAGATCAATATGACAACGAATTTAAAATGTTTTCAAAACAGTTCTTTAATCTTTATTTTGTAGTAGATGCAACTAATGTCACAGAGAAAAAATATTTCAATAAAAAAGTTCTCCATGTTAATTCAATAGCAAAATTATTTCTATTTCAGTGAGAAATCCACTTTCAATGCTAACAGAAAAATGTAACATACGTATTTTAGGAGTTTTAAATGTAAGCTAAAGGTTTACAGTACAATTTTATGTAAGAAACGTAATAATTTACTTTCATTCCTTTTAAATCGGCTTATTAGTTTCCAATCAACTAAAAGTTTTGGCAAGTTAGAGACTTAACACACAGTATTCATCACTTAAAATATCAATTAATTGTTCTTTTTCATTTAGAAATATTCTTTACATTGGAATTGAAAATACCAAAGGCAAAATGGGTCACAGATCCAACCTAATTCCTTATTTGGAAATTTTTCAAAAAAATTTGTGTCAGTTTTATCATATGTTATTTTAAACAAGAAATCTGTATTATTTTCTTTAGTAAATTCTGAAAAGCATGTTTCTGTTTTTTTTTTTTTTTTTTTTTTTGTTCAATTCTCCTTGCCAAAGTATTGGCTTAGTTTTAAAAGCTTACATTAGTACAAGCTGCGACACAGCGTGTCTAGGTGAGATTATTCGTTTCAAAGTGTCTGTGAATAATTTCAAATATTTTCTCTCCAGTTGCTTTTCCTTCCCAAGTATTACAACATAAAAAATATTCTATTGTGTCGTCTTCAAAA
Source organism: Stegodyphus dumicola (assembly GCF_044657685.1). Lineage (NCBI taxonomy): Eukaryota > Metazoa > Arthropoda > Arachnida > Araneae > Eresidae > Stegodyphus > Stegodyphus dumicola. Next base: position 6,135,625 of record NC_140772.1, read on the forward strand.
ACACATCTCACATAAACGATGAATTGAAACATTTTAGTTATGTCGGTAGTTTCATCAAGTTTTATAGTAAAGACTAGATTTTGTATTCTATAGTGTCTGATATGACAAAAATTTGGTGAGAAAGGTATCTTTTTTTAATGCTATTGTGTTTAAATCGTTATTATAATTTTCTGCATGCATAAATGATGTCATTTTAATTGCTGAAGGAAGAATGAGCGATTCTCCAATTGTATGAGGTTTTAAAGTTTTTGCAATTAAATATGAAACTTTTAAGGATGCCTGTAAATCTTTCTCAGGAAATGTTGTATATTTTTCAAAAATACATTTTAATTTTTCATACTCTCAGCTCATTCCTTAAAAAAATTCTTCAGATTTATTTACTTAATCTTTATGTTTAGTTTCTGAGGTACTTTTCAGTTTCACTGGCGCAGATCTCGCCAAGCAGACTTTGTTGGCGACAACATACACATAAAAAAATGTTAACAAATGTTAGTTCTAAGAATTTTTTATTTTGAAAGCATAAACATTTTAATATCTTTTAAAATTTTGTAAAAAGCCAATAAATAAAGATAATAAATTTGTAAAAAGACATTAAGAATTTACTATGTTTTCATGGTTCAACTTCCTGATTCGCCGGTTCATATCACGTGATCTCATCTCAAGTAAACTACGCTACAAAAATCTTATTCTCTTAGTAATTATCTACATTAATTTCAAGTTAAATCTTAATTTGGAATAAAAGTTTAAATACAAGAATTATTTCAATTCGTACAAATAGCTTACTCAGAAATTATGTAAAACCGCAGTGCTTTACTTCGCTACAGCATTCTCATTAGAACTGATGAATTTAACCCTTGATTTTGCCTTCGGGTGAGTGGTGTGATTGCAGTCTAATTGTCTTAATTACCTCGAATTGTCTTGGGGCATAAAATTTAATTATCTTGTAAAAATTCTATGTAGTTGTATGCCAGTATTAAAAGAAACAATCTGATAAGAAATGGCTGCGACTTGTTTTGAAAATGAGGCGTAAAAGGTTGGCAGCGAAGATATTCCGTTTGGCATCAGTTGTACCATTGTTGCCGACTTTATTGGTTGCGCCGTCAAAATGGGAAAAGTACCGTTTCTAAATGTGTTTTTTATTTCACAGGTTTCATGCTTTCCATGTGCCAAGTTTTCACTGCATTTAACACACAATGGATATTCAATTTCCATTGATAATGCAACATGTAAAACAGTATAAAATAAACTCTTCTTGATATTTACTCAATTTTTTTAGAAGTAGAAAGAGAGCCAATGGTTTCATTTTTGTTTGCATTTTCATTAATAGTTTTTCTCTAAGTTTATTTGATGTTGGTGCATCCATCCCGTTTCTCTTACAAGAGAATTTGGGCCATTTAACCATCATGAAGAAAATTGCAACTAAAACAAAATTGTTTTTATTATCCTTTGAGACACTACTGAATTTTCCAATGCTTAGAAAATGTTATGTGCTTAGTTGACAATAAATTTGATTAGAAATAAGAAACATAGTTTATAAATGATGCGTATTACAATTACAAATTGCATGCAAGACACTACTAAGATAGCCGAAAAAAACTAAATCTTAGCTGCGCGTATGCAATTGCTTTGAAATTTGATTCAAGCTGTTTGGAAATCATCAAACATAACACATAAATCAAGTGAAAAGCAATAAAATCAGAATTAAAATACGGAAATGTTTAATTTAAAATTCCTGGCAAATGTTAAAAAACATCCAAAATTCTCTTCAAATTCCGTATATCTTTTATTGTCAAATAAATTTCTTTGAATTTGGTGACCCCCCACAAATTTGTTCATGACTCCCAGGTTAAAATTTTGTAAAAAAAATAATACAAGTTATCAATTGCATTTTGGAAAAAAAAAAAAAAATGATTTCAGGTTTGTCTTCAACAGAACAGCATACAATAGAGTATTTTCAAATTTACGGGAAAGTACGACTGTGAAAATTGATAAACATTAGCTGTCCAATGTGAAAAGTGAATTACGGTTTAATATGTTATATTCATAGCTTGTGTATTTTGATTATCTAACTAAATACAGAGTGATCCGTTCTTTCAAACTTCTGCTGGAATAATTGCTAGAATATCTATCCCATTTCAGATGAACAGAAAGCAAGTGTTGTATTCTTATTCAACAATTACAGTACTCTTGCATAATACTTACAAGGAATGAGTTAGGTTATTTAACTAAAGTACAGTCAATTTTCTTATTTACATGAATGATGTATCACACAATGCTGTGTAGGCTGGTGACCTAGGGATGATGACTCAAAATGCATCTCTTCATTCAGACATACACTCCTTATAAGAATATAACCATGCACTAGAGTCCTAGCTTCAGCAGGTACATTTTGTTGTGCTATGCAATCTCTGTGGGTCCTAAATTCTAAATTCCAAAAATTTTGCTACTTGATATTTCTGTAAATTCCAAAATTTTGCACGCCTGCCATAACTGCACTGGCTGTGGCCTCGGTTATACAATGTTCCAACAAAATCAAATATTGTCACGTTATTTTAGACCAGACTTTCTTAAACTGTAGATCGCAACCCCCATATACAGCAGGGTGTCGCAAAAAATTTTAGTAGTTTTGGTATTTCTTAATATAATAACTTTACAATTACCCAATGTTTTTACACAATGTATCTGAAAATAGATAAAGATAAGACAATACAGACAAAGAGAAAAACAAAAATGTTTCAACGCATTCTGTTTATAATATAAATGTTCATTTTACTTGCTTTCCACGTGACGCTGTCATTTCGTCTGTTACTTAATTACAATTTTCTCATTGTTCTATGTCTTAAAATGAGAAATTAAAGATAATGACCTAAAACACAATCAATACAAGTGATATCTTACAATCAATACAAGTGAAAAAATTGACAGTTTTACACTTGCGCGTGCCAGATTTTCGCAATTCTTATGAGGTCCCACAAAATTTTCGTAAATATTTTGGGGTCGTGAAAAAAATATATGATAAAAAAGGGTTACAACTGAAAAAAAGTTTAAGAAGCTCTGTTTTAGACCAATCAGTTTCCTGACGCTAATCCATTTTTTTGCCTCTTTGTTTCTCAGCCGAATTATGTTTCTGTGGGAATTTTTCTATATTTTTACTGTTTCAGCTAAATGGAAAAATACGCTAAAATGTTTCAAATGACTATTAGGGGAAGAGAATCAAATATCCCACATTAGTATTATCTCTACTTATCTCCTGTTTCGATTCTGAGTTATGTTTTTTGATAGAATTTTTCCATATTACATATTTCAGTTCAACACAAAATCAACTTTTAAAATATTAAGGAAAAGCATATACTAAAATGTTTCAAAATGAAAATTTTGGATAAATAAATATATAAATTAGTTTTTTCTAGGAGTGTAGGACTTCTTATATATAGTATATAAAGAAATTTAGAACCAACTTTTCACAAAGACTAAAAAATTGAAGTTCAAATGATCTTCATAAAAATCCTATAAATGTAGAACAAGAATAATTTAAAATGTAAAAATTAACACGTAGCCGCGTGCATTTTACGTGATTTGCCATTGATTTGCCATTGACGCCAACTTGAAATTTTTATTATGCGATATATATTATGTCGATATATATTATGTCTACAGAACATAATGTTACATAATTGTGCTTCATGCTGGGGATCACCAGCGACCTCCAAACATCTGTAGACCATTTTTGTGATTTATAATTTAAATTTTTATGATTTATTATTCTGCAAACCATTATAGTAACAATGGTACTATTTAAAAATTTTATCAGTATTGATATTTATTCTAATTATGTATTTTACTATTGGTCGCGTTGCCGGTGGCACCCACGTCGCTGTAGCCAAGTCGAGTGCAGGTCACTGGTGACCCTCATGGCAGTCACATGTTAAAATAAACCATCACAAGAAAAACCAAAAAAGTTGTATAAAGAAAAGACAACTTTAACATAATATCGTCAAGAGGAGGTATGTCGAATTTAATCACATTTTCCTTCTAAAACAAAATCCTTGCTTTTCTGTATCCAGAATCAGCTAATGAACAGTTTCAATATATTTTTTATCTTAATAGTTCACTCGAAAATTCTAGTCCTCCTCAAAGCGAAGGAAAATCATTAAAAATATTTTTCTAATCTAAAAGGAATCTTTAAAAAAAATGAAAACTTGCCCTTAAAAATGTAGAAAAAATTAAAATCCTACAGTGGAAAATCTTTGAGAGTTCCAAATAATTTTAACACAAAACTTTACTAAAACCTTTTATCAAATAGCAGGTAGCAAAAGAAAATGGGGGGGGGGGAGTAAAATCATTAAAAATATCTTCAAATTAAAAAAATTTTACTAGTCTAAACAGGATTTTATCAAGTTAATTTGAATTTGAATTTTTATTCTTCCTGAAAAATTGGTTCTAAATTTCTTTCTTTATAAATTTACTGATCAATTTTTAGCAGCATAATGCACAAAAGTTTTTGGAAGGATTATAAATTTTCCTTTTAAAAAATTATTTGTATAGTCTAAACATATCTGTATACAGTGGAATGTGTTTAACGCGAAATATCGGTTAACACGAAATAATGCAACGGTCCCGACAAACTACTATGTATTTTCATGCAATTTGTTTCTCTTAACACGAAACAAAAAAAAATAGCTTAACACGAAAAGATATCCTTTCTGGAAATGAAAAAAATACTTAAAACACTGGCATTGCAGGCGAGATTTAAGCAGGGTGTGAAATGAAAGAGAGGTGGTTTCACATGTTTCGTAGAAAGAGGCTAATTTGGCTTTGAAATACCCTTGGAATAGCCTGTGACACGAGCCAGGTTTGTTTATCTACGCTACTTTCGCCTTCCACGTCTACAAACGCCACACAAACATCTCATCTCTCATCAGTTAGCTTTGGAATTCAGTGATGAGTACATGGCAATGTGAGTAAAAATTAGTGAGTTTGGCTCATATGTTGCACTGCATAGAATTCAGCGACTCTAAGGATGAATGAAAATTATTTTCATTGCACACGATTCTCAAAAGTATCAGATTCTTTGGCGCCGAAAGAAATGGAGAAGTAGGGTATTGAAAGTGAGCTGACACTTAATGAAATGTTTGAGAAAATTTCTGTATTAATGAATTGTCCTACTGTACTATCGGAAGAATTCATTGCAGTAGTTTATGATAATGTGTGTACAGCCCAAATTATGGCAGACAAAGTTATTTTGGAGTTTGTTCAAAGCTAAAAAGATATCATTGATGTAGATTCTGATGACGAAAATAAAATAAATGCAGTTCCTGTTCCCACGTCATCCGAAATGAGGAATATCATAAAAAGTATGGACAGTTATTTAAACGCACATTCCAAAGATAAAATGAATAATAAAATGTTCAACATTGAACAATTTGATGCTAAAAAAAGACAATGCAAAGAAAAATATCAGATTATTTTCCCAAAACTCAATAAATGTTTTGTTTTTCAAGAACTTGAAAATTTTTTATTAAATTCCATTAAGTTCTTGTGGATGTTTTTGTTTCATTGGTTTTTATAAAATACATGCATATGTACATATCTATGTAAATAAAATGTAATAAGCTTAATTTTGTTGAATATATGCTTTTTTTTTTCTTTTCAATATTCTTTAACACGAAAAAATATTTCAGTCCCCTCAGTTTTGTGTTAAATGATTTTCAGTGTATATCTGTTGCACATAAATCCCTTTCTTACATAAAATATAAATGTATGTGTAAAATAACTAAATAAATTGTAAAGGAAGTTTAATTTGCAACTATGAAATCTTAAAATGTACATAGTAGGAAATTTATAATGACAAACATTAAAAATAGATGAAAGTAAATAAAATTTAAATTATATAATGTACTTTATAAAATTAATAATAAGTGGTTAAAAATATATTTTTTAATTACTTAAAACATGGGAGTTATTTGGCAGAGATTGTTGGATATAAAATTACTACTTCAAATTTTCAGATTACTATCGTTCATATTTAAAGTCTCAACTTGCAGTCTTAATCCACATAACAACCATTATAAAAATCACCCGTTATCACATTGCAAAGATCAGCAGCATACATTTTTTTCAAAATCGTGCATAATATTAAATATTGGCTTTTGCTAGTCAAGTTGATACAAATAAGATGAACTGTTTTTATGATTTTAGACTAGTAGTTTATTCTTCCATTCTCTTATTACAATATTTCATTTTTTATATGCTCGGCTATCCAAAATTTCAAGAGCTTTCCGGATATTTTTTTTGTTGAGTTTTTACTGTACACACATTTCAGCATTTACATCGTCAAGACTGCACAGACACGAAGTGAATTTACTTTTACAGCTAAACACAGGAACTGGAAAACAAAAAAGTACTTATTCGGAGATTGTATTTCTTTTTCGTTCATGAAAATCAAGGTTTATTACAAAAACGTGCATTCACACTGCACAAGCATGTATGAAAATTCTTAATACATTTAGTAATCCTGATTATGCATTTAGTAAATAAATCAGAAAATATTTTAATGTATGACAAATGAATGAAGTAGTTAAGCTTTTATAAAACAGATAGTAATACCACAGTTACGAAGATATTTAATGTTATAAAGTTAGGTAATTTAGTAAATTTCAGTTGTTCACCAAAGCAGTGAATTATGAAGTTCCTTGCATATCTTTATAAATGAACTTTATTGCTGTTCAAGCAATTAAACAACTGTTTAAGTTATTTTAATAATTTTGAAATATATACACTAAAAGAAACATTAAAATGTATTAATCTATTTGTACACCTTGATTTTGGCACGAAAGTCTGCAGTATGCTTCGTACTTTTTAAGCACATAGAGGCACTGCAATTCTTTCTTATTCCTTGATCTAAAGTTTACTGCAAGTCATTCAATTAACACAGTGAAAGTCATTCCATTGCAATTGTTTTTTTGTAGTTAAATTGCTGTATTGGCACACATACGATTTTTGTATAGTGGCTTCAGATGTGGATAACTTTTTCGAACACTTTCGTTTGTTTTACTGGCGTCGCTGAATTTTGCGATTAAATGCTGCACATTTATTGCCGAGTATCACTTTCCAAATTTTTCACACTGTTAATGTATACATCAGCAGTGAATTATTCTCCTCTTTCCTCAAATACACTAAGGCGATAAAAAATAACCATTCACTAAAGATTTTGCGTAAATTCCCACTCATAATAATTTAAATTGCGAAAATTTCACAATTAGCACCTAAACAGACTATTCAGCAGCACAATTCTTTCGAAAGCGTGCCGTAGTATGCAAAAGTGGGGTAGGCGTCTTGCCAGGTGAAAATAGTCGATATTTCCGCGACGTCAAAAAATTCAAAAATGGGATAGGGGTTGGAAATACACTTCCGGATACAGAGGAGAGCCTATCTAATACAATAGGTGCAGGTTGAGGAGCTGCAGAATCTTTCTGGTTATAGAGGAGCGCCTATCTAATACAATAGATGCAACTTGAGGAGCTGCATTATATTTCTCGTTATACAGGAGCGTCTACCTGATACATTAGGTGCAAGTTGAGGAGCTGCACAATGCTTTTCGCTATAGAGGAGCGTCTATATAATACAATGCGCACACATACAGAGGAGATGCAGAATATTTCTAGTTATAGAGGAGCGCCTATATTATACAATAGGTGCAAGTTCAGAAGCTCCACAATGCTTCTGGTTATAGAGGAGAGTCCAACTAATACAATAGGTGCAAGTTGAGGAACTGCATTATGCTTCTGGTTATAGAGGAGCGTCTGTCTTATAAAATATGTGCAAGTTGAGGAGCTGCATAATATTTCTGGTTATAGAGGAGCGCTTAACTAATACAATATGCGCAAAATGTTGAGGAGCTGCAAAATATTTTTGGTTATAGAGGTGCGTCTATCCAATACAATAGGTGCAAATTGAGCTGAACAACGCTTCTGGTTACAAAGGAGAGCCTATATATTACAATAGGTGCAAATTGAGAAGCTGAAGAATATTTCTGGTTATAGAGGAGCGCCTATCTAATACAATAGTTGCAAGTTGAGGAGCTGCACAATACTTCTGGTTATGGAGGAGCGCTTATCTAATACAAGATCCGCAAGTTCAGGAGATGCAAAATGTTTCTGGTTATAGAGGTGCGTCTAACCAATACAATAGGTGCAAATTGAGGAGCTGCACAATGCTTCTGGTTACAGAGGAGAGCCTATCTAATACAATAGATGCAAGTTGAGGCGCTGCACCATGTTTCTGGTTACAGTAGAGCGCTTATATTGTACAATATTTGCAATTGAGGAGCTGCACAATTCTTCTGGTTATAGAGGATCGTCTGTGTAATACAATATGTGCAAGTTGAGGAGATGCAGAATTTTCTGTTTTTGGAGGAACGTATATCTAATATAATATGCGAAAGTTGAGGAGCTGCAAAATGTTTCTAATTATAGATGTGCATCTGTGCAATACACTAGGTGCAAATTGAGGAGCTGCACAATGCTTCTGGTTACAGAAGAGAGCCTATCTAATACAATAGGTGCAAGTTGAGGAGCTGCAGATATTTCTGGTTATAGAGGAGCGTCTGTCTAATACAATATGTGCAAGTTGAGGACATGCAGAATTTTCTGGTTATAGAGGAACGTCTATCTAATACAATATGCGAATATTGAGAAGCTGCAAAATGTTTCTAATTATAGATGTGCGTCTATCCAATACACTAGGTGCAAATTGAGGAGCTGCAAAATGTTTCCGATTATAGAGGCGCCTATCTAATACCATAGGTACAAGTTGAGGAGCTGCATCATATAGGTTGGTTGCATTATATAGGTGGGGAGCTGCATTATAGAGGAGGAGCTGCATTATATATATTTCTGATTATAGAGGAGAGTGCGTCTATATAATGCAATAGGTGCAATTTGAGGAGCTACATTATGCTGCTGATTATAGAGAAGCGTCTGTTTTATACAATATGTGCAAGTTGAGGAGCTGCACAATTCTGCTTACAGGGGATCGTCTGTCTAATACAATATGTGCATGCTGAGGAGATGCAGAGTTTTCTGGTTATAGAGGAACGTCTATGTGATACAATATGCGTAAATTGAGGAGCTGCAAAATGTTTCTGGTTATAGAAGTGCGCCTATCTAATACAATAGCTGCAATTTGAGGAGCTGCATTATATTTCAGGTTATAGAGGAGAGTCTATCTGATACATTAGTTGCAAGTTGAGGAGCTGCACAAATCTTCTGGTTACCGAGGAGCGTCTATATAATGCAATGGGCGCGCGTTGAGGAGCCGCAGAATATTTCTGCTTACAGAGGAAGCGCCTATATTATACAATATGTGGAATTTGAGGAGCTGCGCAATGCTGGTTATAGGGGAGCCAATATCATATACAACAGGTGCAAATTGAGGGGCTGCACAATGCTTCTGGTTATAGAGGAGCGCCTATCTATTTTAAGAGCTGCAAGTTGACGAGCTTCAGAATATTTCTGGTTATAGAGGAGCGCTTATCTAATACAGTAGGTGCAAGTTGAGACCTGCATTATATTTCTGATTATGGAGGAGCGTCTATCTGATACATTAGGTGCAAGTTGAGGAGCTGCACAATAATTCTGGTTATATAGGAGCGTCTATATAACACAATAGGCGCACGTTGAAGAGCTGCAGAATATTTCAAGTTATAGAGGACGCATATATTATACAATAGGTGCAATCTGAGGAGCTGCACAATGGTTCTGGTTATAGAGGAGTGTCTGTCCTCTACAATAGCTGCAAGTTAAGGAGACGCACAATATTTCTGTTTATAGAGGAGCGTTTTTCTAATTTAATATGCGCAAGTTGAGGAGCTGGAAATTGTTTCTGGGTTTAGACGTGCGTCTATCCAAAAGAACAGATGCAGATTGAGGAGCTACACAATGCTTCCGGTTACAGAGGAGTGCCTGTCTAATAAAATACATGCAAGTTGAGGAGCTGCACAATGTTTGTGGTTACAGAGGAGTGTCTACATAATAAAACAGGCGCAAGTTGGTGAGTTCCACAATTCTTCTGGTTATAGAGGAGCGTCTATCTAATACAATATGCGCAAGTTGAGGAGCTGCAAAATGTTTCTAGTTATAGATGTGCGTCTATCTAATACAATATGTGCAAGTTGAGATGTGCAAGGTGCACAATATTTCTGGTTATAGAGGAGCGCCTACATTGTACAATAGGTGCAAGTTGAGGAGCTGCACAATGCTTCGGGTTATAGAGGAGCGTTTATCTAATACAATAGATGCAAGTTGACGAGTTGCAGAATTTTCTGGTTATAGAGGAGCACCTATGTATTAGAATATGTGCAAGTTGAGAAGCTGCACAAAGTTTCTGGTTATAGAGGAGAGTCTGTGTAATACAGCAGGTGCAAGTTGAGGAGCTGCACAATTCTTCTGGTTATAGAGGATCGTCTGTCTAATACAATATGTGCAAGTTGAGGAGATGCAGAATTTTCTGGTTATAGAGAAACGTCTATCTAATACAATATGCGCAAGTTGAGGAGCTGCAAAATGTTTCTAATTATAGATGTGCGTCTTTCCAATACACTAGGTGCAAATTGAGGAGCTGCAAAATGTTTCTGGTTATAGAGGCGCCTATCTAATACCATAGGTGCATGTTGAGTAGCTGCATTATATTTTTGGTTATAGAGGAGAGTGCGTGTATATAATGCAATAGGTGCACGTTGAGGAGCTGCATTATGCTTCTGGTTATAAAAGAGCGTCTGTTTTATACAATATGTGCAAGTTGAGGAACTGCACAATATTTCTGGTTATAGAGGTGCGTCTATCCAATACAATAGGTTCAAATTGAGGAGCTGCACAACGTGTCTGGTTACAGAGGAGAGCCTGTCTTTTACAATAGGTGCAAGTTGAGGAGCTGCAGAATATTTCTGGTTATAGAGGAGCGCCTATCTGATACATTATGTGCAAGTTGATGAGCTGCACAATGCTTCTTGTTATAGAGGAGCGTCTATATAGTACAATAGGTACAAGTTGAGGAGCTGCACAATATTTGTGGTTATCGAGGAGCGCTTATCTAATACAAGATACGCAAGTTGAGGAGATGCAAAATGTTTCTGGTTATAGAGGTGCCTCTATCCAATACAATAGGTGCAAACTGAGGGGCTGCACAATGCTTCTAGTTACAGAGGAGAGCCTATCAAATACAATAGATGCAAGTTGAGGCGCTGCATAATGTTTCTGGTTATAGTGGAGCGCTTATATTATACAATATTTGCAAGTTGAGGAGCTGCACAATGCTTCTGGTTATAGAGGGTCGTCTAATACAACATGTGCAAGTTGAAGAGCTGCATTATATTTCTGGTTATAGAGGAGCCTCAATTTGATACATTAGGTGCAAGTTGAGGAGCTGCAAAATGTTTCTGGTTATAGATGGGCTTCTTTCCAATACAATAGGTGCAAATAGAAGAGCTGAACAATGCTTCTGGATACAGAAGAGAGCGTATATAATACAATAGGTGCAAGTTCAGGAGCTGCACAATGCTTCTCGATACAGAGGAGAGTCTATTTAATAAAATAGGTACAAGTTGAATAGCTGCACTTTGCTTCTTGTCATAGAGGAGCATCTATATATTTATTTTATTTATTTACCATCAGATGAGCAGCTGCATCGCCTTTAAGACATTCAGCTTTTACGCTCAACTGATGGAATCATCTACCAACTGTGTTGTTATGTAAAATACAATAAAATTTTAGAATTTTGATAATTACATAATAAAAATAAAATATCAAGAAATAAATATATAAATAATACAATAAATAATAAACATAAATAGATACAATAAATAAAAGTTAAACATTTAGAATAAGATAAATACAATGGTGTTATATATGAAGCCAAATAAAGTATCAGAATTTGAGAATTATATAAAAAAAATTGAAGAAATTAAATATATAAAAACATAATACCTAAAGAAATATGAAAGTAAATGAAACGTAAATAGATAAGTAAATACTTAAGAAGATCATTACAAATTTTGAAAATGAACAACATAATGTATAAGAATAGTAGAGGCTGAGAATGTAAGATATGTAAAGAGTAAAGTATTTCATTCTGGAGAATGAAGAGCAGTAATTGAATAAAAGTTGATGAGAAATAGTATTTGAATGAATTAGGATGACCTCAATGAAAAGTTCGTAGAAATTCTTGGTAGAGAGTCATTCTTGAGTAAAAGACTTGACTAAAAATCTTGAGTTGAGACTTTATTAATATATTAAGGAGATGGAGTTAGAAAATATCCTTAAATTCTTGATCGAGCTTGAGAGATCTTGAAGGTTTAAATAAAGATAGTCTTGAGTAAAAGCATTAAAATGAGGTAGTAGAAAGAATGGCTTATTAAGTAAGGTAAATGAACAAAGAATAATGATTTCAAGTTCCTTTAAGATTATCGATGTTTGCGGAGATATAATTTATTATATTATGAAGATTATTGAGAATATTACTTTTTAATAACTGTTGAAACCATAACTGAGCAGAAGTTAAACTGTATGCTTTAAGGTGATAATCTTTAGTAAGGTTGCAGTGAAAGAGATAATGATCTATTGTGCCTTCATTACCACAGGTACAGAGATTTGTATGCTGAAGTCCGAATCTATGAAGGTATTCTGGAAATAGACCATGAGCTGTTAGGAAAAATGTAATTGAACGGTTGGTAGATATTAATGATCTTGAAGGTTTTGATATGAAAGTAAACGTTCTTCTGCCGGTAGTTGCTTCACTCCAGATTTGCTTCCATAAGTGCATTAATTCTGTTTCTAATTTTGTTTTTAGTAATGATATTGGATATGGAATTGAGTAATTTGGAAGGGAAGAATTGTTTGCAGCCCCTTTTGCTAGTTCGTCTGCGAGCTCGTTACCACTATTACCGATGTGTGCTTTAATCCATTTGAAATGTGGTCTATTATTGTTTTGAAATTGAGAAAGTAGAAAATGGATTTCTCGTACAATAGGCGATCGATTGTGTCCAATTATAGCTTGAATACCAGATGCACTATCAGAGAGAATTAAGGATGGTAAAGAAAGTTCTTTTGCGAAGCATATGGCTTCTTTGATTGCAAAAAGTTCTGCTTGAAAAACTGAGTTGTTATTGTTTAAACGAATATTCCAGTTTTTAATATTTGAATTTTTTCGGAATGCGCAATATGCACTACCAACGACTGCTTCAGGTTTCGAACCATCAGTATATATGGTGAGTTCACATTTATTGAGTTCAAAGGTTCCCAATAGGGATTTTGTGTAAAAATATGTAGGATGTAGCTCTAAGTTGTGTTTAAGATATTCAAAATCTGTGGGTTGAAATACATTATTATTCATTATGCTTTGAATTCTTAGTTTTGATATTCTTACTTTATTTGCTTCTTTTATTAGACATAAAGTAATTGGAGGGATGCCTGTTATTATTTGTAGCGCACTAGTTGGAGTAGTTCTATATGCTTTTGCTAGAGAGAGGAGGAAAGGTCTTTGGATTGAAAGTAAATGTTTTTGAGCTTGGGAATTCAAGGTTAAACCCCAGACGGAAGCACCATATAGTAGTATTTTTTCAATAACTGTTATGTACCAAATTTTTTCTAATTTTGAGGATATACCCCAAGTGCTGGCTGTTACAGATCGAAGAGAATTGTGAAGGGTTAAAGTTTTGTTTTTGAGATATTGAATATGGAAATGCCAGGATTGCCGAGTATCTAATACTATTCGCAGATATGTGATGCTCTTCTCAATTTTGATTTTTTCTTGAGAAATTTTTATTATTGGCTTTCTTAGGTTTTTTATAGAAGTACCTCTTTTTGGAATGCATAGTGCTTTACATTTCGTAGTAGAAATTTTAAGATGAAATTTATCTGTCCAGTTGCGGAAGATATTTAAAGAAAAACTGGAGTTAATTTCTATTGATTTCCGGCTACTTGCGTTCACAATGAGAAGAAAATCATCTGCGTATGCTTGGATATGGGTATGATTAATATTGTCGTATAATTTTAAAACTTCGTTTGCTATAAGATTCCAAAACGTAGGGCTTAAGCAAGATCCTTGAGGACAACCTTTTGTTAATTTATAATTTATTACACCGGAATCTGAAGAATATTGTAGAGTTCTATTGCATAGGTAGTCTTTGATAATATGAAGGATATCCTGAGGGCATGGTATTATTTCTAGAATTGTTATGATGTCTTTCCAGCGGATAGAATCGAAGGCTGCTTGAATATCTATCGAAATTATTATTGAATGAAGATTCTTTGATTCATTCATCTTTAAGACTTCTTGCATTTTTTGAAAAGCATGATCCGTTGATTTATTTGGTGTGAATCCATACTTATTTTCATGCATGATTTTATTCTTATTTAGATGATATAAAAGTCTTGAAAGGATTAGTTTTTCAAGGAGTTTTCCCAACGTGGGAAGAAGGCATATTGGTCTATAAGATAGAGGGTTTGTGGCTGGTTTATTTTTCTTGAGGAGCAAAACAACTTCTGCATTTTTTAATATATTAGGAAATGTTAAGTTATACCAGCAGGCGTTAATGAATGATATAATAATTTGTTGATAATTATAAAAAAGAAGTTTTAAGATGATGTTGTCGATACCATCGGGACCTGGTGCTTTCCTGTTATTTAGTCTTTTGATGATATGTTCCAATTCATCGATATTTGAAGGGATGATAACTGTTGGTGGATTAGGACGACGTGTAGAAGAACTGTTAGATGCTTCTGTATCTGTGGTATGATTCGATCTATATTCATCTTGTGGGAATAGTTTTGATAAAATTTCTAACGCAGCTTGGGAAGAGGAAATTGATTCAGAGAAGCTGTACATTGATAATGAAGGAGGAGTGAAAATTTTATTGTGCGCTATTTTGAAGGCGGAGCCATAAATTTTGGAGGTAGAAGTGCAAAATGTTTTCCAACTATTAATTTTTGATATTCTGATATTTCTTTTATAATGCGCTCTTGCTTTTTGGAAAGCTATTTTATAGTGAGTTCTTTCTGTATCTTCTATACAGGCTTTGTATCTTCTTCTAAGAGCTCTTACTTTTTTTCTTTCTATTTCAAGATTTTGATTCCACCATGGAGTACTTAATTTTTTGGTACCTGAGCATCGTTTATATGAGGAGTTGCAGATCTCTGTTATACTATTTATGAGGTATGAAACAGAGGAATTTACTTCCGCTTTTGAAGAGGCTGTTTTTAAGGAATGAAGAATACTGTCAGAGTAATTTTGTAGATTAGCTATAAATTTATTGTGTCCGCCATAATGAGTTTTGAAGCGACGTTTTTTATTAAAAGTGAAATCAGATTGTATTTCAAAAGTGATGAATCGGTGATCACTAAAAGATTCTATTTCAGAAACTTTCCAATTTGTGATTAAGGATGCTATTTTAGGCGTTGCGAGAGTTAAGTCAATCCAACCTTGTGCTCTTAGTGTCAGGAATGTAGGTGGACTATTAGCGTTATTTAAAATTGTAAGTCGTTTTTCTTGAATAAATTCTAAAAGCAGTCTACCTCTATTATTTTCAACCGGCGCTCCCCATACAGGGCTATGTGCGTTGAAGTCTCCTTCAATGATGTGATTTGAGTTTGGAGGCAGTTGAATTGAGTCCAGTTCTATAAGTATCTCTTGCAAGTCTATTGATGGAGGAGCATAAATGGAGGTACAAAATAAAGGATGAATAAGAAATTCTAATTTGATAGTTATTGTATGTAGAGTAGTATGAACTATTATTGGAGTTAGAGGCCCAATGTAGATTATAGCAGATTTATGAGAATGCGAAAGATGATAAAATAGCCCCGATGGAATTTCCAATTTCCTTGTTGAGGAAATATATGGTTCTTGTGCAAAGATGATATTGATATTTTCTTCGTTTGCAAACTGTAGAGCATTCGGTAAAGTAGCAAGAGCTCTTTGTAAATTTATTTGTAGTATTCTTATTTGTTTATGAGAATCCATTAGTAGTATGTTCTTGATATTATTTTCGAGACTTCTAATTGATAAGAAGGGCAGTGAACGTCATTTGCAGCATGATAGATATGAAAATTGGTGTTAAAATAAGAGTTATTAACTTGACAGTTAATGCAGGTTGGAGCTGGAGCTTGACATTGCGAGATATGATGATTATCTCCGCAGTATAGACAATGTGTTGAATAAGTGCAGAATTTGCTTGAATGTGTGAAATCTTGACAATTATTGCATCGACGAATTCCGAAGTGCTCAGTGATTCGAATAGTTTTCCAACCTATTGCAATTGATTTCATGTTGATAAGAAGTTCAAAAACCGTGGGGGAACATTCAATTACCCACTTTGTTGTAGATTCTGATCTTTCTGAAAGTTTGAAAAGTGGGGTGAAAGAGTGGTTGGAAGTATCTATTAACGAAGATATTAAGGCAGAAATGTCCTGATCCGTGTAATGGGCTGGAACATTGTGAAAGTTACATCTTGGGAGTCTTGGTAAAGAGATTCGAAGAGAAATATTATCTATTGGGCTATCTATTATTGTTGTTTTAAGGAGTTTGACATCGTTGTAAGATTCGCAGGTGACAACCAGGCCTCCTCTTTTAAGTTTGTTTTTTTTTTTAATTTTCTGTTTCAAATTGTTTAATGGTACATAGTGATCCAAATCATCTAAAAGTTTTTCAGTCGTATTATTTTCTTTTGGATGGATGATAAGTGCTGGAGATTTTTTATTTGAGTTGTAATCGTTCACAGATGGATAATTGTGTGGTAGTGTGATATTCGGAGTAGAATGTGTATGGCAGTTTGATCTCATATGCAAGTGATCTTGATGAAAATTATCAGTGTGAGTTTCATTTAAATGAAAATTAGGAATAATATGAGCTGATTTATTTTGAGTATTGATTTTTTCTTTTTGAGATTGAGGAGACTGAATAGACGGAGTAACTTGCCCCGCTTTGTCTTGCATAGTAGTCTTCTTATTATGAGTATTTGGAGACAGGATAGTAGGAGTGACTTGGCCTGATTTATCAGAATAGTTCTTAATTTCAGTTGATTTCATGGCAATATTTCTTAGATTGTCCAAAATTTGTGTTAGTTGATTTTGTAACTTTAATGGAATAGTGTTCTTTTCCCCCTTTTTGGATTTTAACAATTTCAGTCCTTTGTTGTAAAAGAATTCGATGACCTCCTTATTGCTGACGAGGACATTTTCAGAATTTTCGAGAACGTCAGTTGAATACTCCATATCCAATTCTGAATTTGTGTCCGAAAAAGTATCAATGGTACTCATTATTATTATAAAATAATAGAAATGTAGAGAAGAAAAATAGAAATAAAAAGTTGAAGTCTTGTAAAATTGAAATCTTCAAAACACAAGAGTCAATGCTTTCTGCTATTAAAATGTAAACAATGCGTTAACTTTTATTTCGTATATTACTATTTAATAATATTTAAATATTTAGTGTTTCCAATTACAGAAAACTAAACAATTTCTTAAAACATATTTAAAATGAGATTTATTTATTTTATAATTAAGGATATTAACAATTTTATATATTAGATGAATGTATTATTGCATGCGCTTAGTTAAATTTTGACATATGCATTGCTATTATTATTCCAATGATTTAAATATGAAAATAAATAGTAAAATATTGAAAAATGTATAATAACTTTTAAAATAATGAATATTCAGAAATTAAACCAATATGAAAAGAAAGAGAAAATTCTTCTTGTTATTTCTATTATAAAATCATTATATTTCAACAAAATCTTAAAATGAAAATATAAAAGATATATGTATTTAGATCAGTTAGAGCCGATACAATAATGTAACTCAATAAATTTTTCTTAAGATAAAAGAGGATAAGTATCAAAATTTGAAAATATAATAATTTTTAAATGCAAATAGGTATAGGAAAAGTATTTATCTTAATGTAAAGAAGAAAATTTCTCTTATAAGAAAATATAATTTAAAACATAATTTTCAAATGAAATCTTGAAAATATCTAGTACATAAAGCTTACACCACCGTTGAAACGGAGTAATGATTGTTGAAAAGCAGAGACCTATTTTCCGAAGTTGTAATTAATTCAACCGTCCACAGGTGATAAGGAGCACCCCTATGAGAGTTATATCAAACTGTTACTCTTATAAAGGGCTGTCGAATGACATATTTTTCAAGAATATACTGTCGATATTTCCGCACTTACAAATCCTCAAACGATCAGCATTAAAACATCCAACAAACAATGTAGCAGTCAGTAGATGATTTTTTGAGGAGCATCTATATAATACAATAGGTGCAAGTTGAGGAGCTGCACAATGCTTCTGGTTAAGGAGGATCGTCTGTCTATTACAATATGTGGAAGTTGAGAAGCTGCAAAATATTTCTGGTTATAGAGGAGCGCCTATATTATACAATAGGTGCAAGTTGAGGAGCTGCACAATGCTTCGGGTTATAGAGGAGCGTTTATCTAATACAATAGGTGCAAGTTGAGAACCTGCACAATGCTTCTGGTTATAGAGGATCGTCTTTCTAATACAATATGTGGAAGTTAAGGAGGTGCACAATATTTCTGGTTATAGAGGAGCGCCTACATTGTACAATAGGTGCAAGTTGAGGAGCTGCACAATGCTTCGGGTTATAGAGGAGCGTTTATCTAATACAATAGATGCAAGTTGACGAGTTGCAGAATTTTCTGGTTATAGAGGAGCACCTATGTATTAGAATATGTGCAAGTTGAGAAGCTGCACAAAGTTTCTGGTTATAGAGGAGAGTCTGTGTAATACAGCAGGTGCAAGTTGAGGAGCTGCACAATTCTTCTGGTTATAGAGGATCGTCTGTCTAATACAATATGTGCAAGTTGAGGAGATGCAGAATTTTCTGGTTATAGAGGAACGTCTATCTAATACAATATGCGCAAGATGAGGAGCTGCAAAATGCTTCTAATTATAGATGTGCGTCTATCCAATACACTAGGTGCAAACTGAGGAGCTGCAAAATGTTTCTGGTTATAGCGGCGTCTATCTAATACCATAGGTGCATGTTGAGTAGCTGCATTATATATTTGGTTATAGAGGAGAGTGCGTCTATATAATGCAATAGGTGCACGTTGAGGAGCTGCATTATGCTTCTGGTTATAAAGGAGCGTCTCTTTTATACAATGTGTGCAAGTTGAGGAACTGCACAATATATCTGGTTATAGAGGTGCGTATATCCAATACAATAGGTTCAAATTGAGGAGCTGCACAACGTTTCTGGTTACAGAGGAGAGCCTGTCTATTACAATAGGTGCAAGTTGAGGAGCTGCAGAATATTTCTGGTTATAGTGGAGTGCCTATCTAATACAATATGGGCAAGTTGAGGAGCCGCATTATATTTCTGGTTATAGATTAGCGTCTATCTGATACATTATGTGCAAGTTGATGAGCTGCACAATGCTTCTTGTTATAGAGGAGCGTCTATATAATACTAAAGGTACAAGTTTGAGGAGCTGCACAATATTTCTGGTTATGGAGGAGCGCTTATCTAACACAAGATCCGCAAGTTCAGGAGATGCAAAGTGTCTCTGGTTATAGAGGTGCGTCTAACCAATACAATAGGTGCAAATTGAGGAGCTGCACAATGCTTCTGGTTACAGAGGAGAGCCTATCTAATACAATAGATGCAAATTTAGGCGCTGCACCATGTTTCTGGTTATAGTTGAGCGCTTATATTATACAATATTTGCAATTGAGGAGCTGCACAATTCTTCTGGTTATAGAGGATCGTCTATCTAATACAATATGTGCAAGGTGAGGAGATGCAGAATTTTCTGGTTATAGAGGAACGTCTATCTAATACAATATGCGAATGTTGAGGAGCTGCAAAATGTTTCTAATTATAGATGTGCGTCTATGCAATACACTAGGTGCAAATTGAGGAGCTGCAAAATGTTTCCGATTATAGAGGCGCCTATCTAATACCATAGGTGCAAGTTGAGAGCTGCATCATATAGGTTGGTTGCATTATATAGGTTGGGTAGCTGCAATATATAGGAGGAACTGCATTATATATATTTCTGATTGTAGAGGAGAGTGCGTCTATATAATGCAATAGGTGCAATTTGAGGAGCTACATTATGCTGCTGGTTATAGAGAAGCGTCTCTTTTATACAATATGTGCAAGTTGAGGAGCTGCACAATTCGGGTTACAGGGGATCGTCTATCTAATACAATATGTGCATACTGAGGAGATGCAGAGTTTCCTGGTTATAGAGGAACGTCTATGTAATACAATATGCGTAACTTGAGCAGCTGGAAAATGTTTCTGGTTATAGAAGAGCGCATATCTAATACAATAGGTGCAATTTGAGGAGCTGCATTATATTTCTGGTTATAGAGGAGAGTCTATCTGATACATTAGTTGCAAGTTGAGGAGCTGGACATTTCTTCTGGTTACAGAGGATAATATATATATGCAATCTATATAATGCAATGGGCGCGCGGTGAGGAGCTGCAGAATATTTCTGCTTACAGAGGAAGCGCCTATATTATACAATATCTGGAATTTGAGGAGCTGCGCAATGCTGGTTATAGGGAAGCCCCTATCTTATACAATAGGTGCAAATTGAGAGGCTGGACAATGCTTCTGGTTATAGAGGAGCTTATATATGATACAATTGGCGCAAGTTGAGGAGCTGCAGAATATTTCTGGTTATAGTGGATCGCCCATATTATACTATATTTGCAAGTTGAAGAGCTGCAGAATTTCCTGGTTATAGAAAAGCGAACATCTAATACAATATGTGCAAGTTGAGGAGATGCGCAATGCTGGTTATAGAGGAGAGCCTATCTAATAGAATAGGTGGAAGTTGAGGAGCTGCACAATGCTTTTTTTATAGAGGAGCATCTATCTGATATATTAGGAGCAAGTTGAGGAGCTTCAGAATGCTTCTGTTAATAATAATTCTGTTAATGCAATAGGAGTGGCTATCTAATAGAATAGGTGCAAGTTGAGGAGCTGCACAATGCTCCTGGTTATAGAGGAGCGCCTATCTATTACAACAGCTCCAAGTTGAGGAACTTCAGAATATTTCTGGCTACAGAGGAGCGCTTATCTAATACAGTAGGTGCAAGTTGAGGACCTGCATTATATTTCTGCTTATAGAGGAGCGTCTATCTGATACATGAGGTGCAAGTTGAGGAGCTGCACAATAATTCTGGTTATATAGGAGCGTCTATATAACACAATAGGCGCACGTTCAAGAGCTGCAGATTATTTCAAGTTATAGAGGACGCATATATTATACAATAGGTGCAATCTGAGGAGCTGCACTATGGTTCTGGTTATAGAGGAGTGTCTGTCTTATACAATAGCTGCAAGTTGAGGAGGTGCACAATATTTCTGGTTATAGAGGAGAGTTTATCTAATTCAATATGCGCAGGTTGAGGAGCTGCAAATTGTTTCTTGTTTTAGAGGTGCGTGTATCCAATAGAACGGATGCAGATTGAGGAGCTACACAATGCTTCTGGTTACAGAGGAGCGCCTGTATAATACAATAGGTGCAATTTGAGGAGCTGCACAATGCTTCTGGTTATAGAGGAGCGCCTATATAATACAAAAGGTGCAAGTTGAGGAGCTGCACAATGCTTATATTTATTGAGGAGCGCCTATATAATACAATAGGTGCAAGTTGAGGAGCTGCACAATTCTTCTGTTTATAGAGGAGCGTCTATATAATACAATGTTCGCACGTTGAGGAGCTGCAGAATATTCTGCTTATAGAGGAACGCCTATATTATACAATAGCTGCAAGTTGAGGATCTGCAGAATTTTCTGATTATAGAGAAGCGTCTATCTAATACAATAGGTGCAAGTTGAGGAGCTGCGCAAAGCTGGTTATAGAGGAGCAGCTATCTAATACAATAGGAGCAAGTTGAGGAGCTGCACAATGCTTCTGTTAGTAGACGAGCGTTTATATATTACAATATGTGCAAGTTGAGGAGCTGCACAATGCTTCTGATTATAGAGGAGCGTCTATCTGATACATTAGGAGCAAATTGTGGAGCTTCACAATGCTTCTGGTTATAGAGGAGCGTCTGTTTTATACAATATGTGCAAGTTGAGGAGCTGCACAATTCTGGTTACAGGGGATCGTCTATCTCATACAATATGTGCATACTGAGGAGATGCAGAGTTTTCTGGTTATAGAGGAACGTCTATGTAATACAATATGCGTAACTTGAGGAGCTGCAAAATATTTCTGGTTATAGAAGAGCGCATATCTAATACAATAGGTGCAATTCTAGGAGCTGCATTATATTTCTGGTTATAGAGGAGAGTCTATCTGATACAGTAGTTGCAAGTTGAGGAGCTGGACATTTCTTCTGGTTACAGAGAATAATATATATATGCAATCTATATAATGCAGTGGGCGCGCGTTGAGGAGCCGCAGAATATTTCTGCTTACAGAGGAAGCGCCTACATTATACAATATCTGGAATTTGAGGAGCTGCGCAATGCTGGTTATAGGGTAGCCCCTATCTTATACAATAGGTGCAAATTGAGAGGCTGCAGAATATTTCTGGTTATAGTGGATCGCCCATATTATACTATATTTGTAAGTTGAAGAGCTGCAGAAATTCCTGGTTATAGAAAAGCGAACATCTAATACAATATGTGCAAGTTGAGGAGATGCGCAATGATGGTTATAGAGGAGTGGCTATCTAATAGAATAGGTGCAAGTTGAGGAGCTGCACAATGCTCCTGGTTATAGAGGAGCGCCTATCTATTACAAGAGCTCCAAGTTGAGGAACTTCAGAATATTTCTGGTTACAGAGGAGCGCTTATCTAATACAGTAGGTGCAAGTTGAGGACCTGCATTATATTTCTGCTTATAGAAGAGCGTCTATCTGATACATGAGGTGCAAGTTGAGGAGCTGCACAATAATTCTGGTTATATAGGAGCGTCTATATAACACAATGGGCGCACGTTCAAGAGCTGCAGATTATTTCAAGTTATAGAGGACGCATATATTATACAATAGGTGCAATCTGAGGAGCTGCACAATGATTCTGGTTATAGAGGAGTGTCTGTCTTATACAATAGCTGCAAGTTGAGGAGGTGCACAATATTTCTGATTATAGAGGAGGGTTTATCTAATTCAATATGCGCAGGTTGAGGAGCTGCAAATTGATTCTTGTTTTAGAGGTGCGTGTATACAATAGAACGGATGCAGATTGAGGAGCTACACAATGCTTCTGGTTACAGAGGAGAGCCTGTCTAATAAAATACATGCAAGTTGAGGAGCTGCACAATGTTTGTGTTTACAGAGGAGTGTCTACATAAGAAAACAGGCGCAAGTTGGTGAGTTCCACAATTCTTCTGGTTATAGAGGAGCGTCTGTCTAATACAATATGCGCAAGTTGAGGAGCTGCAAAATGTTTCTAGTTACAGATGTGCGTCTATCTAATACAATATGTGCAAGTTGAGAAGGTGCACAATATTTCTGGTTATAGAGGAGCGTCTATATTATACAATAGGTGCAAGTTGACGAGCTGCAGAATATTTCTGCTTATAGAGGAGCGCCTATATTATACTATAGATGCAAGTTGAGGAGCTGCAGAATTTTCTGTTTATAGAGGAGCGCCTATCTATTACAATACGTGCAAGTTCAGTAGCTGTGCAATGCTGGTTATAGAGGGGCGTCTATATAATAAAATGGACGCACGTTGAGGAGCTGCGCAATGCTGGTTATAGAGAAGCGGTTATCTAACACAATAGGAGCAAGTTGAGGACCTGCGCAATGCTGGTTATATAGAAGCGGTTATCTAACACAATAGGAGCAAGTTGAGGAGCTGCACAACGCTTCTGATTATAGAGGAGCGTCAATCCGATACATTAGGTGCAAGTTCAGGAGCTTCACATTGCTTCTGGTTATAGAGGAGCGTCTATATAATACAATGGGCACACGTTGAGGAGCTGCAGAATATTTCTGATTATAGAGGAGCGCCTATATTTTACAATAGGTGCAAGTTGAGGAGCTGCAGAATTTTCTGTTTATGGAGGAGCGCCAATCTATTACAATACGTGCAAGTTCAGTAGCTGTGCAATGCTGGTTATAGAGGGGCGTCTATATAATAAAATGGACGCACATTGAGGAACTGCGCAATGCCTGTTATAGAGGAGCGGTTATCTAATACAATAGGAGCAATTTGAGGAGCTGCAGAATTTTCTGGTTAAAGAGGAGCTCCTATCAATTACAATGAGTGCAAGTTGAGGGGATGCATAATGGTTCTGGTTATAGAGGAGCGTCAGTCTGATACATTAGGTGCAAGTTAAGGAGCTGCACAATACTTCTGGTTATAGATGAGCGTCTATACAATACAATGTTCGCAAGTTGAGGAGCTGCAGAATATTTCTGGTTATAGAGGAGCGTCTATCTAATACAATAGGTGCAAGTTGAATAGCTGCACTATGCTTCTGGTTATAGAGGAGTGTCTGTCTTATACAATATCTGCAAGTTGAGGAACTGCACAATATTTCAGGTTATTAAGGAGCGCTTATCTATTCAATATGCGCAAGTTGAGGAGCTGCACAATTTCTCTGGTTATAGAGGAGCGTCTATCTAATACAATACGTGCAAGTTGAGGAGCAACGCAATGCTGGTTATAGAGGAGCGTCTGCCTTATACAATATGTTCAAGTTGACGAGCTGCACAATATTTCTGGTTACAGCGGAGCGATATCTAATACAATATGTGCAAGTTGAGGAGCTGCACAATGTTTCTGGTTATAGAGGAGAATCTATATAATACAATAGGTGCATATTAAAGAGATGCACAATTCTTCTGTTTATAGAGGAGCGGCCCTATATTATACAATGGGTGCAAGCTGAGGATCTGCAGAATTTTGTGGTTATAGAGGAGCGCCTATCTTTTACAATATGTACAAGTTGAGTAGCTGTGCAAAGCTGATTATAGAGGAGAGGCTATCTGATACAATAGGTGCAAGTTGAGGAGATGCACAATGCTTCTGGTTATAGAGGAGCGCCTAAGCATAAGCATAGCTGCACAATGCTTATGTTTATTGAGGAGCGCCTATATATTACAATACGTGCAAGTTGAGGAGCTGCACAATGCGTCTGGTTATAGAAGATCGTCTGTCTAATAAAATACGTGCAAGTTCAGTAGCTGTGCAATGCTGGTTATAGAGGGGCGTCTATATAATAAAATGGTCGCACGTTGAGCTGGTTATAGAGGAGTGGTTATCTAATACAATAGGAACAAGTTGAGGAGCTGCACAATGCATCTGGTTATAGAGGAGCGCCTATATAATACAATAGGTGCAATTTGAGGAGCTGCACAATGCTTCTGGTTATAGAGGAGCGCCTATATAATACAAAAGGTGCAAGTTGAGGAGCTGCACAATGCTTATATTTATTGAGGAGCGCCTATATTATACAATAGGTGCAAGTTGAGGAGCTGCAGAATTTTCTGTTTATAGAGGAGCGAATATCTATTACAATATGTGCAAGTTCAGTAGCTGCGCAATGCTGGTTATAGAGGATCGTTTATATAATATAATGGGCGCACGTTGAGGAGCTTCAGAATATTCTGCTTATAGAGGAGCGCCTATATTATACAATAGCTGCAAGTTGAGGATCTGCAGAATTTTCTGATTATAGAGAAGCGTCTATCTAATACAATAGGTGCAAGTTGAGGAGCTGCGCAAAGCTGGTTATAGAGGAGCAGCTATCTAATCAATAGGAGCAAGTTGAGGAGCTGCACAATGCTTCTGTTAATAGACGAGCGTCTATATATTACAATATGTGCAAGTTGAGGAGCTGCACAATGCTTGTGATTATAGAGGAGCGTCTATCTGATACATTAGGAGCAAATTGTGGAGCTTCACAATGCTTCTGGTTATAGAGGAGCCTCTATAATTTACAAAGGGCTCACGTTGAGGAGCTGTAGAATATTTCTCCTTATAGAGGAGCCCTTATATTATACAATGGGTGCAAGCTGAGGAGCTGCAGAATTTTCTGGTTATAGAGGA
This sequence comes from Stegodyphus dumicola, assembly GCF_044657685.1. Taxonomy (NCBI): domain Eukaryota; kingdom Metazoa; phylum Arthropoda; class Arachnida; order Araneae; family Eresidae; genus Stegodyphus; species Stegodyphus dumicola. The sequence continues at coordinate 6,161,682 of NC_140772.1, forward strand.
GCGTCTATATAATACAATAGGTGCATATTGAGGAGCTGCACAATGCTTCTGGTTATAGAAGATCGTCTGTCTAATAAAATATGTGCAAGTTGTGGAGCTGCGCAATGCTGGTTATAGAGGAGCGCCTATCTTATACAATATGTGTAAGTTGAGGAGCTGCAAAATATTTCTTGTTATAGAGGAGCGGATATCTAATACAATATGTGCAAGTTGAGTTGCTGTGCAATGCTGGTTATAGAGGAGAGGCTATCTAATACAATATGTGCACAATGCTTTTGGTTATAGAGAAGCGCCTATATATTACAAAAGGTGCAAGTTGAGGTGCTGCACAATGCTTATGTTTATTGAGGAGCGCCTATATATTACAATATGTGCAATTTGAGGAGCTGCGCAATGCTGGTTATAGAGGAGCGTCTGTCTTATACAATATGTTCAAGTTGAGGAGCAGCACAATTCTTCTGTTTATAGAGGAGCGCCTATCTAATACAATAGGTGCAAGTTGAGGAGCTTCACAATGCTTCTGGTTATAGAGGAGCGTCTATATAATACATTGGGCGCACGTTGAGGAGCTGCAGAATATTTCTGCGTATAGAGGAGGGCCTATATTATACAATAGGTGCAAGTTGATGTGCTGCAGAATTTTCTGTTTATAGAGGAGCGCTTATCTGTTACAATATGTGCAAGTTCAGTAGCTGTGCAATGCTGGTTATAAAGGAGCGTCTATATAATACAATGGGCGCACGTTGAGGTGCTGCGCAATGCTGGTTATAGAGAAGCGGCTATCTAACACAATAGGAGGAAATTGAGGAGCTGCACAATGCTTCTGTTTCTAGAAGAGCGTTTATATATTACAATAGGTGCAAGTTGAGGAGCTGCACAATGCTTCTGATTATAGAGGAGCGTCAATCTGATACATTAGGTGCAAGTTCAGGAACTTCACAATGCTTCTGTTTATAAAGGAGCGTCTATATATTACAATGGGCACACGTTGAGGAGCTGCAGAATATTTCTGCTTATAGAGGAGCGCCTATATTATACAATAGGTGCAAGTTGAGGAGCTGCAGAATTTTCTGTTTATAGAGGAGCGCCTATCTATTACAATACGTGCAAGTTCAGTAGCTGTGCAATGCTGGATATAGAGGGGCGTCTATATAATAAAATGGACGCAGGTTGAGGAACTGCGCAATGCCTGTTATAGAGGAGCGGTTATCTAATACAATAGGAGCAAGTTGAGGAGCTGCACAATGCTTCTGGTTATAGAGGAGCGCCTAAATATTACAATAGTTGCAAGTTGTTGAGCTGCGCAATGCTGGTTATAGAGGAGCGTCTATATAATAAAATAAGTGCAAGTTGAGGAGCTACAAAATTTTCTGGTTATAGAGAAGCGGCTATCAATTATAATATGTGCAAGTTGCGGGGCTGCATAATCTTTCTGGTTATAGAGGAGCGTCTATTTGATACATTAGGTGCAAATTAAGGAGCTGCACAATACTTCTGGTTATAGAGGAGCGTCTATACAATACAATGGTCGCAAGTTGAGGTTTTGCAAGCTTATGTTTATTGAGGAGCGCCTATATATTACAATAGGTGCAAGTTGAGGAGCTGCACAATGCGTCTGGTTATAGAAGATCATCTGTCTAATAAAATATGTGCAAGCTGTGGAGCTGCGCAATGCTGGTTATAGAGGAGCGCCTATCTTATACAATATGTGGAAGTTGAGGAGCTGCACAATATTTCTGGTTATAGAGGAGCGGATTTCTAATACAATATGTGCAAGTTGAGGAGCTGCACAATGTTTCTGGTTATAGAGGAGCGTCTATATAATACAATAGGTGCATATTGAGGAGCTGCACAATTCTTCTGTTTATAGAGGAGCGCCTATCTAATACAATAGGTGCAAGTTGAGGAGCTTCACAATGCTTCTGGTTATAGAGGAGCGTCTATATAATACACTGGGCGCACGTTGAGGAGCTGCAGAATATTTCTGCTTATAGAGGAGAGCCTATATTATACAATAGGTGCAAGTTGAAGAGCTGCAGAATTTTTTGTTTATAGAGGAGCGCCGATCAATTACAATATGTGCAAGTTCAGTAGCTGTGCAATGCTGGTTATAGAAGAGCGTCTATATAATACAATGGGCGCACGTTGAGGAGCTGCGCAATGCTGGTTATAGAGAAGCGGCTATCTAACGCAATAGGAGCAAGTTGAGGAGCTGCACAATGCTTCTGATTATGGAGGAGCGTCAATCTGATACATTAGGTGCAAGTTCAGGAGCTTCACAATGCTTCTGGATATGGAGGAGCGTCTATATAATACAATGGTCACACGTTGAGGAGCTGCAGAATTTTACTATATTATACAATAGGTTCGATCTGCAGAATTTTCTGGTTATAGAGGAGCGCCTATCTATTACAATATGTACAATTTGAGTAGCTGTGCAAAGCTGGTTATAGAGGAGAGGCTATCTACAATAGGTGCAAGTTGAGGAGATGCACAATTCTTCTGGTTATAGAGGAGCGCCTACGTAATACAATAGGTGCAAGTTGAGGAGCTGCACAAAGCTTCTGGTTATAGAGGAGCGCGTATGTATTACAATAGGCGCAAGTTGAGGAGCTGCACAAAGCTTCTGATTATTGAGGAGCGTCTATCTGATACATTAGGAGTAAGTTGACGAGCTTCACAATGCTTATGGTTATAGAGGAGCGTCTATATAATACAATGGGCTCACGTTGAGGATTTATTATACGATGGGTGCAAGGTGAGGAGCTGCAGAATTTTCTGTTTATAGAGGGGCGCCTATCTATTACAGTATGTGCAAGTTGAGTAGCTGTGCAATGCTGGTTATAGAGGAGAGGTTATCTAATAAAATATGTGCAAGTTGAGGAGCTGCACAATGCTTCTGGTTATAGAGGAGCGCCTATATATTACAAAATGTGCAAGTTGAGGAGCTGCACGATGTGTCTGGTTATAGAAGACCGTCTGTGTAATAAAATATGTGCAAGCTGTGGAGCTGCGCAATGCTGGTTATAGAGGAGCGCCTATCTTATACAATATGTGCAAGTTGAGGAGCGGCACAATACTTCTGGTTATAGAGGAGCGGATATCTAATACAATATGTGCAAGTTGAGGAGCTGCACAATGTTTCTGGTTATAGAGGAGCGCCTATATAATACAATGGGCGCACGTTGAGGAGCGCCTATCTATTACAATACGTACAAGTTCAGTAGCTGCGCACAGCTGGTTATAGAGGGCCGTTTATATAATATAATGGGCGCACGTCGAGGAGCTGCAGAATATTTCTGCTTATGGATGAGCGCCTATATTATACAATAGGTGCAAGTTGAGAATCTGCAGAATTTTCTGATTATAGAGGAGCGGCTATCTAATACAATAGGAGCAAGTTGAGGAGCTGCACAGTGCTTCTGTTTATAGAGGAGCGTCTATCTGATACATTAGGAGCAAGTTGAGGAGCTTCACAATGCTTCTGGTTATAGAGGAGCGTCTATCTAATACTATAGGTGCAAGTTGAGGGGCTTCAGAATGCTTCTGTTTATAGAGGAGCGCCTACATATTACAGTATGTCCAAGTTCAGTAGCTGTGCATTGCTGGTTATAGAGGAGCGTCTATGTAATACAATGGGCGCACGTTGAGGAGCTGCAGAATTTTCTGGTTATAGAGAAGCGTCTATCTAATACAATAGGTGCAAGATGAGGAGCTGCTCAATGCTGGTTGTAGAGGAGCTTCTATCTAATACAATAGGTGCAAGTTGAGGAGCTGCACAAAGCTTCTGATTATAGAGGAGCGTCTATCTGATACATTAGGTGCACGTTGAGGAGCTTCAGAATGCTTCTGGTTATAGAGGAGATTCTATATAATACAATGGGCTCACCTTGAGGACCTGCAGAATATTTCTGCTTATAGAGGAGCGCCTATATTATACAATAGGTGAAAGTTGAGGAGCTGCAGAATTTTCTGTTTATAGAGGAGCGCCTATCTATTACAATATGTACAAGTTCAGTAGCTGCGCACAGCTGGTTATAGAGGATCGTTTATATGATATAATGGGCGCACGTTGAGGAGCTGCAGAATATTTCTGCTTATGGATGAGCGCCTATATTATACAATAGGTGCAAGTTAAAAATCTGCAGAATTTTCTGATTATAGAGGAGCGGCTATCTGATGCATTAGGAGCAAGTTGAGGAGCTTCACAATGTTTCTGGTTATAGAGGAGCGTCTATCTAATACTATAGGTGCAAGTTGAGGAGCTTCAGAATGCTTCTGTTTATAGAGGAGCGCCTATCTATTACAGTATGTCCAAGTTCAGTAGCTGTGCATTGCTGGTTATAGAGGAGCGTCTATGTAATAGAATGGGCGCACGTTGAGGAGCTGCAGAATTTTCTGGTTATAGAGAACCGTCTATCTAATACAATAGGTGCAAGTTGAGGAGCTGCACAATGCTTCTATTTATAGAGGAGCGTTTATATAATACAATAGGTGCAAGTTGAGGAGCTGCACAAAGCTTCTGATTATAGAGGAGCGTCTATCTGATACATTAGGTGCAAGTTGAGGAGCTTCAGAATGCTTCTGGTTATAGAGGACAGTCTATATAATACAATGGGCTCGCCTTGAGGAGCTGCAGAATATTTCTGCTTATAGAGGAGCGCCTATATTATACAATAAGTGCAAGTTTAGGAGCTGCAGAATTTTGTGGTTATAGAGAAGCGTCTATCTATTACAATATGTGCAAGTTGAGGGGCTGCATAATGGTCCTGGTTATGGAGGAGCGTCTACCTGATACATTAGGGGAAAGTTAAGGAGCTGCACAATATTTCTGATTATAGAGGAGCGGCTATCTGATACATTAGGAGCAAGTTGAGGAGCTTCACAATGTTTCTGGTTATAGAGGAGCGTCTATCTAATACTATAGGTGCAAGTTGAGGAGCTTCAAAATGTTTCTGGTTATAGAGGAGCGTCTATCTAATACTATAGGTGCAAGTTGAGGAGCTTCAGAATGCTTCTGTTTATAGAGGAGCGCCTATCTATTACAGTATGTCCAAGTTCAGTAGCTGTGCATTGCTGGTTATAGAGGAGCGTCTATGTAATAGAATGGGCGCACGTTGAGGAGCTGCAAAATTTTCTGGTTGTAGAGGAGCGCCAATCTAATACAATAAATGGAAGTTGAGGAGCTGCAGAATTTTGTGGTTATAGAGAAGCGTCTATTACAATATGTGCAAGTTGAGGGGCTGCATAATGGTCCTGGTTATGGAGGAGCGTCTACTTGATACATTAGGGGAAAGTTAAGGAGCTGCACAATACTTCTGGTTATAGAGGAGGGTTTATACGATACAATGGTCGCAAGTTGAGGAGCTGCAGAATATTTCTGGTTATACAGGAAGTCTATCTAATACAATAGGTGCAAGTTGAATAGCTGCACTATGCTTGTGGTTATAGAGGAGTATCTGTCTTATACAATATGTTCAAGTTGAGGAGCTGACCAATATTTCAGGTTAATTAGGAGCTCTTATCTATTCAATATGCGCAAGTTGAGGAGCTGCAAAATGTTTCTCCTTATAGAGGTGCGTCTATCCATTACAATAGATCCAAATTGAGGAGCTGCACAATGCTTCTGGTTACAGAGGAGCGTCTATCCAATGCAATAGGTACAAGTTGAGGAGCTGCACAATTATTATGTTTATTGAGGAGCGCCTATATAATGCAATAGGTGCAAGTTGAGGAGCTTCACAATGCTTCTGGTTACAGAGGAACGTCTATCCAATGCAATAGGTACAAGTTGTGGAGCTGCACAATTCTTCATTTTATAGATGAGTTTCTATATAATACAATGGGCGCACGTTGAGGTACTGCAGTATATTTCTGCTTATAGAGGAGCGCCTATATTATACAATAGGTGAAAGTTGAGGAGCTGCAGAATTTTCTGTTTATAGAGGAGCGCCTATCTGATACATTAGGAGCAAGTTGAGGAGCTTCACAATGCTTCTGGTTATAGAGGAGCGTCTGTCTTATACAATATGTTCAAGTTGAGGAGCTGCACAATATTTCTGGTTATAGAGGAGCGGATATCTAATACAATATGTGCAAGTTGAGGAGCTGCACAATGTTTCTAGTTATAGAGGAGCGTCTATATAATAAAATAGATGCATATTGAGGAGTTGCACAATGCTTCTGGTTACAGAGGAGCGTCTATCCAATGCAATATTTACAAGTTGAGGAGCTGCACAATGCTTCTGATTATAGAGGATCGTCTATATATTACAAAAGGTGCAATTTGAGGAGCTGCACAATGCTTATGTTTATTGAGGAGCTTTCATATAATACAATGGGCGAACGTTGAGGAGCTGCAGAATATTTCTGCTTATAGAGGAGCGCCAATATTATACAATAGTTGCAAGTTGAGGATCTGGAGAATTTTCTCATTATAGAGAAGCGTCTATCTAATATATTAGGTCCATGTTGAGGAGCTGCGCAATGCTGGTTATAGAGGAGCGCGTGTCTAATACAATAGGTGGAAGTTGAGGAGCTGCACAGTGCTTCTGATTATACAGGAGCGTGTATCTGATACATTAGGTGCAAGTTGAGGAGCTTCAGAATGCTTCTGGTTATAGAGGAGAGCCTATGGTATACAATGGGCTCAACTTGAGGAGCTGCAGAATATTTCTGCTTATAGAGCAGCGCCTATATTATACAATAAGTGCAGGTTGAGGAGCTGCAGAATGCTTCTGGTTACAGAGGAGCGTCTATGCAATGCAATAAGTACAAGTTTAAGAGCTGCACAATGCTCCTGGTTATAGAGGAGCTTCAATATATTACAAAAGGTGCAAGTTGAGGAGCTGCACAATGCTTATGTTTATTGAGGAGCGCCTATATAATGCAATAGGTGCAAGTTGAGGAGCTCCACAATGATTCTGGTTATAGAGGAACGTCTACCTAATACAATACGTGCAAGTTGAGGAGCTGCGCAATGCTGGTTATTGAGGAGCGTCTGTCTTATACAATAGGTGCAAGTTGAGGAGCTTCACAATGCTTCTGGTTACAGAGGAGCGTCTATCCAATGCAATAGGTACAAGTTGAGGAGCTGCACAATTCTTCATTTTATAGAGGAGCGTCTATATAATACAATGGGCGCACGTTGAGGTACTGCAGAATATTTCTGCTTATAGAAGAGCGCCTATATTATACAATAGGTGAAAGTTGAGGAGCTGCAGAATTTTCTGTTTATAGAGGAGCGCCTATCTATTACAATATGTACAAGTTCAGTAGCTGCGCACAGCTGGTTATAGAGGATCGTTTATATAATATAATGGGCGCACGTTGAGGAGCTGCAGAATATTTCTGCTTATAGATGAGCGCCTATATTATACAATAGGTGCAAGTTGAGAATCTGCAGAATTTTCTGATTATAGAGGAGCGGCTATCTGATACATTAGGAGCAAGTTGTTGAGCTTCACAATGCTTCTGCTTATAGAGGAGTGTCTATCTAATACTATAGGTGCAAGTTGAGGAGCTTCAGAATGCTTCTGTTTATAGAGGAGCGCCTATCTATTACAGTATGTCCAAGTTGAGTAGCTGTGCATTGCTGGTTATAGAGGAGAGTGTATATAATACAATGGGCTCACCTTGAGGAGCTGCAGAATATTTCTGCTTATAGAGGAGCGCCTATATCATGCAATAGGTGCAAGGTGAGGAGCTGCAGAATTTTCTGGTGATAGAGGAGAGCCTATCTATTACAATACGTGCAAGTTGAGTAGCTGTGCAATGCTGGTTATAGAGAGAGGCTATCTAATAGTATATGTGCAAGTTGAGGAGCTGCACAATGCTTCTGGTTATAGAGGAGCGCCTATATATTTAAAAAGGTGCAAGTTGAGGAGCTGCACAATTCTTCTCTTTATAGAGGAGCGCCTAACTAATACAATAGGTGCAAGTTTAGGAGCTTCACAATGCTTCTGGTTATAGAGGAGCGTCTATGTAATACAATGGGCGCACGTTGAGGAGCTGCAGAATTTTCTGGTTATAGAGAAGCGTCTATCTAATACAATAGGTGCAAGTTGAGGAGCTTCACAATGCTTCTGGTTACAGAGGAGCGTCTATCCAATGCAATAGTTACAAGTTGAGGAGCTGCACAATACTTCTGGTTATAGAGGAGCGTCTATATATTACAAAAGGTGCAAGTTGAGGAGCTGCACAATGCTTATGTTTATTGAGGAGCGCCTATATAATACAATAGGGGCAAGTTGAGAAGCTGCAGAATTCTTCTGTTTATAGAGGAGCGTCTACATAATACAATGGGCGCACGTTGAGGAGCTTCACAATGCTTCTGGTTATAGAGGAGCGTCTATATAATACAATAGTTGCAAGTTGAAGAGCTGCAGAATTTTCGGTTTATAGAGGAGTGTCTATCTAATACTATAGGTGCAAGTTGAGGAGATTCAGAATGCTTCTCTTTATAGAGGAGCGCCTATTTATTACAATATGTCCAAGTTCAGTAGCTGTGCATTCCTGGTTATAGAGGAGCGTCTATGTAATACAATGGGCGCACGTTGAGGAGCTGCAGAATTTTCTGGTTATAGAGAAGCGTCTATGTAATACAATAGGTGAAAGTTGAGGAGCTGCGCAATGCTGGTTATAGGGAAGAGGCTATCTAATACAATAGGTGGAAATTGAGGAGCTGCACAATGCTTCTTTTTATAGAGGCGCGTGTATATAATACAATAGGTGCAAGTTGAGGAGCTGCACAGTGCTTCTGATTATACAGGAGCGTCTATCTGATACATTAGGTGCAAGTTGAGGAGCTTCAGAATGCTTCTGGTTATAGAGGAGAGCCTATGGTATACAATGGGCTCAACTTGAAGAGCTGCAGAATATTTCTGCTTATAGAGCAGCGCCTATATTATACAATAAGTGCAGGTTGAGGAGCTGCAGAATTTTGTGGTTATAGAAAAGCGTCTATCTAATACAGTAGGGGCAAGTTGAGGAGCTGCACAATGCTTCTCTTTATAGAGGAGTCTGTCTAATACAATAGGTGCAAATTGAGGAGCTGCACAATGCTTCTGGTTACAGAGGAGCGTCTATCCAATGCAATAAGTACAAGTTGAAGAGCTGCACAATGCTCCTGGTTATAGAGGAGCTTCAATATATTACAAAAGGTGCAAGTTGAGGAGCTGCACAATGCTTATGTTTATTGAGGAGCGCCTATATAATGCAATAGGTGCAAGTTGAGGAGCTCCACAATGATTCTGGTTATAGAGGAGCGTCTACCTAATACAATACGTGCAAGTTGAGGAGCTGCGCAATGCTGGTTATTGAGAAGCGTCTGTCTTATACAATAGGTGCAAGTTGAGGAGCTTCACAATGCTTCTGGTTACAGAGGAGCGTCTATCCAATGCAATAGGTACAAGTTGAGGAGCTGCACAATTCTTCATTTTATAGAGGAGCGTCTATATGATACAATGGGCGCACGTTGAGGTACTGCAGAATATTTCTGCTTATAGAGGAGCGCCTATATTATACAATAGGTGAATGTTGAGGAGCTGCAGAATTTTCTGTTTATAGAGGAGCGCCTATCTATTACAATATGTACAAGTTCAGTAGCTGCGCACAGCTGGTTATAGAGGATCCTTTATATAATATATTGGGCGCACGTTGAGGAGCTGCAGAATATTTCTGCTTATGGATGAGCGCATATATTATACAATAGGTGCAAGGTGAGGAGCTGAAGAATTTTCTGGTGATAGAGGAGAGCCTATCTATTACAATACGTGCAAGTTGAGTAGCTGTGCAATGCTGGTTATAGAGGAGAAGCTATCTAAAACAATGGGCGCACGTTGAGGAGCTGCAGAATATTTCTACTTATACAGGAGCGCCTATGTTATACAATAGGAGCAAGGTGAGGAGCTGCAGAATATTTCTGGTTATAGAGAAGCGCCTATATTATACAATAGTTGCAAGTTGAGGATCTGCAGAATTTCCTGATTATAGAGAAGAGTCTATCTAATACAATAGGTGCAAGTTGAGTAGCTGTTCAATGCTGGTTAAAAAAGGAGAGGCTATCTAAATCTATATGCACAAGTTGAGGAGCTGCACAATGCTTCTGTATATAGAGGAGCGCCTATATATTTAAAAAGGTGCAAGTTGAGGAGCTGCACAATTCTTCTGGTTATAGAGGAGCGTCTATGTAATACAATGGGCGCACGTTGAGGAGCTGCTGAATTTTCTGGTTATAGAGAAGCGTCTATCTAATACAATAGGTGCAAGTTGAGGAGCTTCACAATGCTTCTGGTTACAGAGGAGCGTCTATCCAATGCAATAGTTACAAGTTGAGGAGCTGCACAATACTTCTGGTTATAGAGGAGCGTCTATATATTACAAAAGGTGCAAGTTGAGGAGCTGCACAATGCTTATGTTTATTGAGGAGCGCCTGTATAATACAATAGGTGCAAGTTGAGCAGCTGCAGAATTCTTCTGTTTATAGAGGAGCGTCTATATAATACAATGGGCGCACGTTGAGGAGCTTCACAATGCTTCTGGTTATAGAGGAGTGTCTATATAATACAATAGTTGCAAGTTGAAGAGCTGCAGGATTTTTTTGTTTATAGAGGAGTGTCTATCTAATACTATAGGTGCAAGTTGAGGAGATTCAGAATGCTTCTCTTTATAGAGGAGCGCCTATTTATTACAATATGTCCAAGTTTAGTAGCTGCGGATTCCTGGTTATAGAGGAGCGTCTATGTAATACAATGGGCGCACGTTGAGGAGCTGCAGAATTTTCTGGTTATAGAGAAGCGTCTATCTAATACAATAGGTGAAAGTTGAGGAGCTGCGCAATGCTGGTTATAGGGAAGAGCCTATCTAATACAATAGGTGGAAGTTGAGGAGCTGCACAATGCTTCTGTTTATAGAGGAGCGTTTATATAATACAATAGGTGCAAGTTGAGGAGCTGCACAAAGCTTCTGATTATAGAGGAGCGTCTATCTGATACATTAGGTGCAAGTTGAGGAGCTTCAGAATGCTTCTGGTTATAGAGGACAGTCTATATAATACAATGGGCTCACCTTGAGGAGCTGCAGAATATTTCTGCTTATAGAGGAGCGCCTATATTATACAATAAGTGCAAGTTGAGGAGCTGCAGAATATTTCTGGTTATAGAGGAAGTCTATCTAATACAATAGGTGCAAGTTGAATAGCTGCACTATGCTTCTGTTTATAGAGGAGTATCTGTCTTATACAATATCTGCAAGTTGAGGTGCTGACCAATATTTCAGGTTATTTAGAAGCTCTTATCTATTCAATATGCGCAAGTTGAGGAGCTGCAAAATGTTTCTCCTTATAGAGGTGCGTCTATCCATTACAATAGATCCAAATTGAGGAGCTGCACAATGCTTCTGGTTACAGAGGAGCGTCTATCCAATGCAATAGGTACAAGTTGAGGAGCTGCACAATTATTATGTTTATTGAGGAGCGCCTATATAATGCAATAGGTGCAAGTTGAGGAGCTGCACAATGATTCTGGTTATAGAGGAGCGTCTACCTAATACAATACGTGCAAGTTGAGGAGCTGCGCAATGCTGGTTATTGAGGAGCGTCTGTCTTATACAATAGGTGCAAGTTGAGGAGCTTCACAATGCTTCTGGTTACAGAGGAGCGTCTATCCAATGCAATAGGTACAAGTTGTGGAGCTGCACAATTCTTCATTTTATAGAGGAGCGTCTATATAATACAATGGGCGCACGTTGAGGTACTGCAGAATATTTCTGCTTATAGAGGAGCGCCTATATTATACAATAGGTGAAAGTTGAGGAGCTGCAGAATTTTCTGTTTATAGAGGAGCGCCTATCTGATACATTAGGAGCAAGTTGAGGAGCTGCACAATGCTTCTGATTATAGAGGAGCGTCTATATATTACAAAAGGTGCAATTTGATTAGCTGCACAATGCTTATGTTTATTGAGGAGCGCCTATATAATACAATAGGTGCAAGTTGAGGAGCTGCACAATTCTTCTGTTTATAGAAGTGCGTTCATATAATACTGTTACGAATTTGGTATTTAAAAAGCTAATGTTAGTTCAATTACAAATTAAATGATTTTATTTCTCGCGCAGTGCAGCGCGTGACGAATATTAAAAGAAAGCTAAGCCGTAAAATTGAAATTACAAGAGCGCGTGCATTAAATAAATAAATATCTCTTTTTGATTTCGAGAAAGTACTGGAAAATTCTAGCGCGTGATTTTAAAATCTTATAAAAGGAGGAAAACATCTCAGTTTGTAGTAGTTGCTTAGTTTGTTGTTGTTTAGAAAACTACTGTTGTTGATTGTAGCGAATTCGCGGATTAGCGTTCTTTAGCTGTTTTTAATTGCGTTCTATTGGACATTTGAGTAGTTAAAAGATAACTACTGTGAGATATTGTAATACTGCATGATAATTTGAGAAAATTTAAGCATTTTTTTGTTGTGATAATAATAAATTTTTTTTTGTTCATTTTTCATCGGACTTGTGCATTTATTTCATAACGAACCCGTACGCACGCAACAATTTTTGGTGTCAGGAGTGGGGTTTGAATGCCAATAACAAGAGCGATGGAAGAGCAATTAAGGCAGTTAATATCAGCCTTTGCCTCATTTAAAGAAGAAATTAAAGAGGAAATGAAATTGGGCCAGGAATCCGTTAAGGAAGAAATGAAATTGGGCCAGGAATCCGTTAAGGAAGAAATGAAATTGGGCCAGGAATCCATTAAGGAAGAAATGAAATTGGGCCAGGAATCCGTTAAGGACGAAATGAAAGGCGTTCAAGCTGGTCAAGAAGAAATGAAAAGAGAAATTACTTGCATAATAGAAAATAAATTTGAAGCTATGGAAGGCAGAATTGACGCAGTTGAAAATAAAGTTGGCCATATTGAAGAAAAAGTTTCTTCCGTAAAAGATCATATTGAAGAAAGAGTTTCTTCGGTGAAAGAAGAAATAGAAGAAAGAGTTTCTTCTGTAAAAGAACATATAGAAGGGAGAGTTTCTGCTGTGGAGGAACGAATTGAAGGAAGAGTTTGTGCCGTCCAACACCAAATCGAGCAACAAATTGATGAGAGAGTTTCTGCAGTTGCCAAAGAAATGGATACTTTAAAGAAATTCGTAACGTCGGCAGGGAGCAGGAGTGATGATTTTAAATTCTTACCAATGCCTGCTCGTCCACCTCTGAAGCTATCCACGTATGATGGGAAGACCTCCTGGCAGGTGTATAAGACACAATTTTCTATCGTGGCGGATGCGAATGGATGGGATTCCCAAGCTAAGGCCTGTCATCTCGCCGCTTCTCTAAGAGCCGACGCAGCGGATATCCTTCAGACTCTTCCCGAAAACAAAAGGTTAGATTTCGAAGCTCTATCCGGCGCTTTGGAGCTGCGTTTCGGCGAGAAATGTTTAAAAGACTACAGCAGGCTCCAATTAAAATCTCGTCAACAGCAGCCTACCGAAACACTTCAGGAGCTCGCCGCGGATGTTGAAAGGCTGTCCCATCTCGCCTTTTCGGAATGCCCGACAGAAACAAGGGAAATCCTGTCCTTACAATACTTTATCGACGGCATCCGAGATACTGAAATACAGAAAGCTCTTCGAATGGCAGATGTAAAGGACATAAAAAGCGCTCTGTTGTACGCCATGAAGTTCGAGGCAGCCCAGCAAGCAACTAGTAGAGATCGCTACCCAGTTAGAGCTGTGCGAGTCCATGAGCCAGTGGATCAACTGATGGCTCGTTTAGATGATTTAGCCAGACAAGTCGAAGATTTGATACGGAGTAGGAGCGAGAAGAAAGTGGCTCTAAGGTGTTGGAGATGTGGTAGTGAAGGTCACCTAAGACGGAATTGCAGAACACCCCAGGGTACGGAATATAAAGCAGATGATTTTACCAGACAAGTCAGTGGCTTGAGACGGAACAGAAGTGAAAAGAAACTAATTCTAAAGTGCTGGAACTGCGGAGTTGAAGGCCACATACGAAGAAACTGCAGAACACCCCGAGGTACGGAAAATAAGACCATTTCCCAGCAACAACGCAGTAAACAAATTAGTGACCATATCGAGGAACGGAGGTTGCCAGATAGTGAAAAACCTTGTTTTAAAGCTCTTAAAATTTATACAGTGAGTGGCAACAATAACGGACTGTCCATCAATGGGAATATCGATGGAGTTCCTTGCAGTATGATCATTGACACAGGAGCTAATGTTACCATCATTAGGAAAGATTTAGCTGAACAATTTAAAGATAAACTTAATTGGACGCCATCCTGTGTTACCCTTCAGACTGCGTCTGGTGACAAGATCGACATAACTGGGAAGTTAAACGTAAACATCACGTTTGGAAGTGCCGCCTACCATCACACGGCATATGTGGCGGATATTACAGATCCATGCATACTCGGATTGGACTTTTTAAGGAAATACAATTTTTCCTTAGACTTGAAAAACAACAAACTGCTTTCAGGATCTAAAGACATGACTATCCATCCTAAGAAGGGATCCTCACCTGGAAATGCCGACGCTTTGTCCGAAAGAACCAGCTCGAGAAACAGCCGAAATCATGCTAGGGTCGAAAAGAAACACCAGACTACCAGCTATTCTCCATCTCAGATGCTCTTCGGTCGAGACCTTCGTCTGCCTTCTGACCGCCTGTTTCATCGCCGTACGGATGCGCCTTCATCGCCTGAGGAAAACATCCAAGATGTCAAGGCCCGTTTTGAAGTGATGCACCGTTCCGCACGAAAGCGAGTGAACTTGGCGACGGAGAAAGTGAAGACCAGATACAACACGAGAGCTGCTGGACATAGATCCAACGAAGGAGACAAGGTGTGGTTGTGGAACCCGATTCGACGAAAAGGAGTCAGGCCTGATTTACAGTCACCTTGGGATGGTTCGCACACAATCCTAAACAGGCTAAATGACGTCATGGTTCGGATCCGTGAGTCTTCGAACTCTTAAGACAGGTTAGCTCATTACTATGGCCATAGTACATAATGTAAATAATTGTAAATAGTATAAGACCATGGTCCATTTTGTTTTTAAATGTGTATTTGATTTGTTTTATGTATTGCATTTATTGTTCATGTTGTTTATTATTGTAATGTAATGCTTATTAATGCATTTATGCCACAGTTGTAAGTTTAGCTTCCTGTCCACGGATTGTACTGCCCGGGACGTGCAGTCCTTGGGAAGGGGGCAGTGTTACGAATTTGGTATTTGAAAAGCTAATGTTAGTTCAATTACAAATTAAATGATTTTATTTCTCGCGCAGTGCAGCGCGTGACGAATATTAAAAGAAAGCTAAGCCGTAAAATTGAAATTACAAGAGCGCGTGCATTATATAAATAAAAATCTCTTTTTGATTTCGAGAAAGTACTGGAAAATTCGAGCGCGTGATTTTAAAATCTTATAAAAGGAGGAAAACATCTCAGTTTGTAGTAGTTGCTTAGTTTGTTGTTGTTTAGAAAACTGCTCTTGTCGATTGTAGCGAATTCGCGGATTAGCGTTCTTTAGCTGTTTTTAATTGCGTTCTATTGGACATTTGAGTAGTTAAAAGATAACTACTGTGAGATATTGTAATACTGCATGATAATTTGAGAAAATTTAAGCATTTTTTTGTTGTGATAATAATCAATTTTTTTTTGCTCATTTTTCATCGGACTTGTGCATTCATTTCATAACGAACCCGTACGCACGCAACAATACAATGGGCGCACGTTGAGGAGCTGCAGAATACTTCTGCTTATAGAGGAGCGCCTATATTATACAATAGTTGCAAGTTGAGGATCTGGAGAATTTTCTCATTATAGAGAAGCGTCTATCTAATATATTAGGTGCATGTTGAGGAGCTGCGCAATGCTGGTTATAGAGGAGCGCGTGTCTAATACAATAGGTGGAAGTTGAGGAGCTGCACAATGCTTCTGTTTGTAGAGGAGCGTTTATATAATACAATAGGTGCAAGTTGAGGAGCTGCACAGTGCTTCTGATTATACAGGAGCGTCTATCTGATACATTAGGTGCAAGTTGAGGAGCTTCAGAATGCTTCTGGTTATAGAGGAGAGCCTATGGTATACAATGGGCTCAACTTGAGGAGCTGCAGAATATTTCTGCTTATAGAGCAGCGCCTATATTACCAATAAGCGCAGGTTGAGGAACTGCAGAATTTTGTGGTTATAGAGAAGCGTCTATCTAATACAATAGGGGCAAGTTGAGGAGCTGCACAATGCTTCTGGTTACAGAGGAGCGTCTATCCAATGCAATAAGTACAAGTTGAAGAGCTGCACAATGCTCCTGGTTATAGAGGAGCTTCAATATATTACAAAAGGTGCAAGTTGAGGAGCTGCACAATGCTTATGTTTATTGAGGAGCGCCTATATAATGCAATAGGTGCAAGTTGAGGAGCTTCACAATGCTTCTGGTTACAGAGGAGCGTCTATCCAATGCAATAGGTACAAGTTGAGGAGCTGCACAATTCTTCATTTTATAGACGAGCGTCTATATAATACAATGGGCGCACGTTGAGGTACTGCAGAATATTTCTGCTTATAGAGGAGCGCCTATATTATACAATAGGTGAATGTTGAGGAGCTGCAGAATTTTCTGTTTATAGAGGAGCGCCTATCTATTACAATATGTACAAGTTCAGTAGCTGCGCACAGCTGGTTATAGAGGATCCTTTATATAATATAATGGGCGCACGTTGAGGAGCTGCAGAAATATTTCTGTTTATGCATGAGCGCCTACATTATACAATAGGTGCAAGTTGAGAATCTGCAGAATTTTCTGATTATAGAGGAGCGGCTATCTGATATATTAGGAGCAAGTTGAGGAGCTTCACAATGTTTCTGGTTATAGAGGAGCGTCTATCTAATACTATAGGTGCAAGTTGAGGAGGTTCAGAATGCTTCTGTTTATAGAGGAGCGCCTATCTATTACAGTATGTCCATGTTCAGTAGCTGTGCATTGCTGGTTATAGAGGAGCGTCTATGTAATAGAATGGGCGCACGTTGAGGAGCTGCAGATTTTTCTGGTTATAGGGAAGCGTCTATCTAATACAATAGGTGCAAGTTGAGGAGCTGCTCAATGCTGGTTGTAGAGGAGCGCCAATCTAATAGAATAGGTGGAAGTTGAGGAGCTGCACAATGCTTCTGTTTATAGAGGAGCGTTTATATAATACAATAGGTGCAAGTTGAGGAGCTGCACAAAGCTTCTGATTATAGAGGAGCGTCTATCTGATACATTAGGTGCACGTTGAGGAGCTTCAGAATGCTTCTGGTTATAGAGGAGAGTCTATATAATACAATGGGCTCACCTTGAGAAGCTGCAGAATATTTCTGCTTATAGAGGAGCGCCTATATTATACAATAAGTGCAAGTTGAGGAGCTGCAGAATTTTGTGGTTATTGAGAAGCGTCTATCTAATACAATAGTTGCAAGTTGAGGAGCTCCGCAATGCGTCTGGTTACAGAGGAGCGTCTATCCAATGCAATAGGTACAAGTTGAGGAGCTGCAGTATATGTATGCTTATAGAGGAGCGCCTATATTATACAATAGGTGAAAGTTGAGGAGCTGCAGAATTTTCTGTTTATAGAGGAGCGCCTATCTATTACAATACGTACAAGTTCAGTAGCTGCGCACAGCTGGTTATAGAGGATCGTTTATATAATATAATGGGCGCACGTTGAGGAGCTGCAGAATATTTCTGCTTATGGATGAGCGTCTATATTATACAATAGGTGCAAGTTGAGAATCTGCAGAATTTTCTGATTATAGAGGAGCGGCTATCTGATACATTAGGAGGAAGTTGTGGAGCTTCACAATGCTTCTGCTTATAGAGGAGTGTCTATCTAATACTATAGGTGCAAGTTGAGGAGCTTCAGAATGCTTCTGTTTATAGAGGAGCGCCTATCTATTACAGTATGTCCAAGTTCAGTAGCTGTGCATTGCTGGTTATAGAGGAGAGTGTATATAATACAATGGGCTCACCTTGAGGAGCTGCAGAATATTTCTGCTTATAGAGGAGCGCCTATATCATACAATAGGTGCAAGGTGAGGAGCTGAAGAATTTTCTGGTGATAGAGGAGAGCCTATCTATTACAATACGTGCAAGTTGAGTAGCTGTGCAATGCTGGTTATAGAGGAGAGGCTATCTAATAGTATATGTGCAAGTTGAGGAGCTGCACAATGCTTCTGGTTATAGAGGAGCGCCTATATATTTAAAAAGGTGCAAGTTGAGGAGCTGCACAATTCTTCTCTTTATAGAGGAGCGCCTAACTAATACAATAGGTGCAAGTTTAGGAGCTTCACAATGCTTCTGGTTATAGAGGAGCGTCTATGTAATACAATGGGCGCACGTTTAGGAGCTGCAGAATTTTCTGGTTATAGTGAAGTGTCTATCTAATACAATAGGTGGAAGTTGAGGAGCTGCACAATGCTTCTCTTTATAGAGGAGCGCCTAACTAATACAATAGGTGCAAGTTGAGGAGCTTCTCAATGCTTCTGGTTATAGAGGAGCGTCTATATAATACAATGGGCTCACCTTGAGGAGCTGCAGAATCTTTCTGCTTATAGAGGAGCGCCTATATTATACAATAAGTGCAAGTTGAGGAGCTGCAGAATTTTGCGGTTATAGAGAAGCGTCTATCTATTACAATATGTGCAAGTTGAGGGGCTGCATAATGTTTCTCCTTATAGAGGTGCGTCTACCCATTACAATAGATCCAAATTGAGGAGCTTCACAATGCTTCTGGTTACAGAGGAGCGTCTATCCAATGCAATAGGTACAAGTTGAGGAGCTGCACAATGATTCTGGTTATAGAGGAGCGTCTACCTAATACAATACGTGCAAGTTGAGGAGCTGCGCAATGCTGGTTATTGAGGAGCGTCTGTCTTATACAATAGGTGCAAGTTGAGGAGCTTCACAATGCATCTGGTTACAGAGGAGCGTCTATCCAATGCAATAGGTACAAGTTGAGGAGCTGCACAATTCTTCATTTTATAGAGGAGCGTCTATATAATACAATGGGCGCACGTTGAGGTACTGCAGAATATTTCTGCTTATAGAGGAGCGCCTATATTATACAATAGGTGAAAGTTGAGAAGCTGCAGAATTTTCTGTTTATAGAGGAGCGCCTATCTGATACATTAGGAGGAAGTTGAGGAGCTGCACAATATTTCTAGTTATAGAGGAGCGTCTATATAATACAATAGGTGCATATTGAGGAGTTGCACAATGCTTCTGGTTACAGAGGAGCGTCTATCCAATGCAATATTTACAAGTTGAGGAGCTGCACAATGCTTCTGGTTATAGAGGAGCGTCTGCCTTATACAATATGTTCAAGTTGAGGAGCTGCACAATATTTCTGGTTATAGAGGAGCGGATATCTAATACAATAGGGGCAAGTTGAGGAGCTGCACAATGCTTCTCTTTATAGAGGAGTCTGTCTAATACAATAGCTGCAAGTTGAATAGCTGCACTATGCTTCTGGTTATAGAGGAGTATCTGTCTTATACAATATCTGCAAGTTGAGGAGCTGACCAATATTTCAGGTTATTTAGGAGCTCTTTTCGATTCAATATGCGCAAGTTGAGGAGCTGCAAAATGTTTCTCCTTATAGAGGTGCGTCTATCCATTACAATAGATGCAAATTGAGGAGCTGCACAATGCTTCTGGTTACAGAGGAGCGTCTATCCAATGCAATAGGTACAAGAGTAGGAGCTGCACAATTATTATGTTTATTGAGGAGTGCCTATATAATACAATAGGTGCAAGTTGAGGAGCTGCGCAATGATTCTGGTTATAGAGGAGCGTCTACCTAATACAATACGTGCAAGTTGAGGAGCTGCACAATATTTCTGGTTATAGAGGAGCGGATATTTAATACAATATGTGCAAGTTGAGGAGCTGCACATTGTTTCTAGTTATAGAGGAGCGTCTATATAATACAATAGGTGCATATTGAGGAGTTGCACAATGCTTCTGGTTACAGAGGAGCGTCTATCCAATGCAATATTTACAAGTTGAGGAGCTGCACAATGCTTCTGGTTATAGAGGAGCGTCTGTCTTATACAATATGTTCAAGTTGAGGAGCTGCACAATAATTCTGGTTATAGAGGAACGGATATCTAATACAATAGGGGCAAGTTGAGGAGCTGCACAATGCTTCTCTTTATAGAGGAGTCTGTCTAATACAATAGGTGCAAATTGAGGAGCTGCACAATGCTTCTGACTACAGAGGAGCGTCTATCCAATGCAATAGGTACAAGTTGAGGAGCTGCACAATTCTTCATTTTATAGAGGAGCGTCTATATAATACAATGGGCGCACGTTGAGGTACTGCAGAATATTTCTGCTTATAGAGGAGCGCCTATATTATACAATAGGTGAAAGTTGAGGAGCTGCAGAATTTTCTGTTTATAGAGGAGCGCCTATCTATTACAATATGTAAAAGTTCAGTAGCTGCGCACAGCTGGTTATAGAGGATCGTTTATATAATATAATGGGCGCACGTTGAGGAGCTGCAGAATATTTCCGCTTATGGATGAGCGCCTATATTATACAATAGGTGCAAGTTGAGAATCTGCAGAATTTTCTGATTATAGAGGAGCGGCTATCTGATACATTAGGAGGAAGTTGTGGAGCTTCACAATGCTTCTGCTTATAGAGGAGTGTCTATCTAATACTATAGGTGCAAGTTGAGGAGCGTCAGAATGCTTCTGTTTATAGAGGAGCGCCTATCTATTACGGTATGTCCAAGTTCAGTAGCTGTGCATTGCTGGTTATAGAGGAGAGTGTATATAATACAATGGGCTCACCTTGAGGAGCTGCAGAATATATCTGCGTATAGAGGAGCGCCTATATCATACAATAGGTGCAAGGTGAGGAGCTGAAGAATTTTCTGGTGATAGAGGAGAGGCTATCTAATAGTATATGTGCAAGTTGAGGAGCTGCACAATGCTTCTGGTTATAAAGGAGCGCCTATATATTTAAAAAGGTGCAAGTTGAGGAGCTGCACAATTCTTCTCTTTATAGAGGAGCGCCTAACTAATACAATAGGTGCAAGTTTAGGAGCTTCACAATATTTCTGGTTATAGAGGAGCGTCTATGTAATACAATGGGCGCACGTTTAGGAGCTGCAGAATTTTCTGGTTATAGTGAAGTGTCTATCTAATACAATAGGTGGAAGTTGAGGAGCTGCACAATGCTTCTCTTTATAGAGGAGCGCCTAACTAATACAATAGGTGCAAGTTGAGGAGCTTCTCAATGCTTCTGGTTATAGAGGAGCGTCTATATAATACAATGGGCTCAGGTTGAGGAGCTGCAGAATATTTCTGCTTATAGAGGAGCGCCTATATTATACAATATGTGCAAGGTGAGGAGCTGCAGAATTTTCTGGTTATAGAGGAGAGCCTATCTATTACAATATGTGCAAGTTGAGTAGCTGTGCAATGCTGGTTATAGAGGAGAGGCTATCTAATACAATGGGCGCACGTTGAGGAGCTGCAGAATATTTCTACTTATACAGGAGCGCCTATATTATACAATAGGAGCAAGGTGAGGAGCTGCAGAATTTTCTGGTTATAGAGAAGCGTCTATCTAGTACAATAGGTGCAAGTTGAGGAGCTGCTCAATGCTGGTCATAGAGGAGCGCCTATCTAATACAATAGGTGGAAGTTGAGGAGCTGCACAATTCTTCTGTTGATAGAGGAGCGTTTATATAATACAATATGTGCAAGTTGAGGAGCTGCACAATGCTTCTGATTATAGAGGAGCGTCTATCTGATACATTAGGTGCACGTTGAGGAGCTTCAGAATGCTTCTGGTTATAGAGGAGATTCTATATAATACAATGGGCTCACCTTGAGGAGCTGCAGGATATTTCTGCTTATAGAGGGGCGCCTATATTATACAATAAGTGCAAGTTGAGGAGCTGCAGAATTTTGTGGTTTTAGAGCAGCGTCAATCTATTACAATATGTGCAAGTTGAGGGGCTGCATAATGGTTCTGGTTATGGAGGAGCGTCTACATGATACATTAGGTGAAAGTTAAGGATACATTAGGAGGAAGTTGTGGAGCTTCACAATGCTTCTGCTTATAGAGGAGTGTCTATCTAATACTATAGGTGCAAGTTTAGGAGCTTCAGAATGCTTCTGTTTATAGAGGAGCGCCTATCTATTACAGTATGTCCAAGTTCAGTAGCTGTGCATTGCTGGTTATAGAGGAGAGTGTATATAATACAATGGGCTCACCTTGAGGAGCTGCAGAATATTTCTGCTAATGGATGAGCGCCTATATTATACAATAGGTGCAAGTTGAGAATCTGCAGAATTTTCTGATTATAGAGGAGCGGCTATCTGATACATTAGGAGCAAGTTGAGGTGCTTCACAATGCTTCTGGTTATAGAGGAGCGTCTGTCTTATACAATATGTTCAAGTTGAGGAGCTGCACAATATTTCTGGTTATAGAGGAGCGGATATCTAATACAATATGTGCAAGTTGAGGAGCTGCACAATGCTTCTGATTATAGAGGAGCGTCTATCTGATACATTAGGTGCACGTTGAGGAGCTTCAGAATGCTTCTGGTTATAGAGGAGATTCTATATAATACAATGGGCTCACCTTGAGGAGCTGCAGGATATTTCTGCTTATAGAGGGGCGCCTATATTATACAATAAGTGCAAGTTGAGGAGCTGCAGAATTTTGTGGTTTTAGAGCAGCGTCAATCTATTACAATATGTGCAAGTTGAGGGGCTGCATAATGGTTCTGGTTATGGAGGAGCGTCTACATGATACATTAGGTGAAAGTTAAGGATACATTAGGAGGAAGTTGTGGAGCTTCACAATGCTTCTGCTTATAGAGGAGTGTCTATCTAATACTATAGGTGCAAGTTGAGGAGCTTCAGAATGCTTCTGTTTATAGAGGAGCGCCTATCTATTACAGTATGTCCAAGTTCAGTAGCTGTGCATTGCTGGTTATAGAGGAGAGTGTATATAATACAATGGGCTCACCTTGAGGAGCTGCAGAATATTTCTGCTAATGGATGAGCGCCTATATTATACAATAGGTGCAAGTTGAGAATCTGCAGAATTTTCTGATTATAGAGGAGCGGCTATCTGATACATTAGGAGCAAGTTGAGGTGCTTCACAATGCTTCTGGTTATAGAGGAGCGTCTGTCTTATACAATATGTTCAAGTTGAGGAGCTGCACAATATTTCTGGTTATAGAGGAGCGGATATCTAATACAATATGTGCAAGTTGAGGAGCTGCACAATGTTTCTAGTTATAGAGGAGCGTCTATATAATACAATAGGTGCATATTGAGGAGTTGCACAATGCTTCTGGTTACAGAGGAGCGTCTATCCAATGCAATATTTACAAGTTGAGGAGCTGCACAATGCTTCTGATTATAGAGGAGTGTCTATATATTACAAAAGGTGCAATTTGAGGAGCTGCACAATGCTTATGTTTATTGAGGAGCGCCTATATAATACGATAGGTGCAAGTTGAGGAGCTGCACAATTCTTCTGTTTATAGAAGAGCGTTCATATAATACAATGCGCGCACGTTGAGGAGCTGCAGAATATTTCTGCTTATAGAGGAGCGCCTATATTATACAATAGTTGCAATTTGAGGATCTGGAGAATTTTCTCATTATAGAGAAGCGTCTATCTAATATATTAGGTGCTTGTTGAGGAGCTGCGCAATGCTGGTTATAGAGGAGCGCTTGTCTAATACAATAGGTGGAAGTTGAGGAGCTGCAAAATGCTTCTGTTTGTAGAGGAGCGTTTATATAATACAATAGGTCCAAGTTGAGGAGCTGCACAGTGCTTCTGATTATACAGGAGGAGCTGCAGAATATTTCTGCTTATGGATGAGCGCCTATATTATACAATAGATGCAAGGTGAGAATCTGCAGAATTCTCTGATTATAGACGAGCGGATATCTGATACATTAGGAGCAAGTTGAGGAGCTTCAGAATGCTTCTGGTTATAGAGGAGCGTCTATCTAATACTATAGGTGCAAGTTGAGGAGCTTCAGAATGCTTCTGTTTATAGAGGAGCGCCTATTACAGTATGTCCAAGTTCAGTAGCTGTGCATTGCTGGTTATAGAGCAGATTCTATATAATACAATGGGCTCACCTTGAGGAGCTGCAGAATATTTCTGCTTATAGAGGAGCGCCTATATTATACAATAAGTGCAAGTTGAGGAGCTGCAGAATTTTGTGGTTATTGAGAAGCGTCTATCTAATACAATAGGTGCAAGTTGAGGAGCTCCGCAATGCTTCTGGTTATAGAGGAGCGTCTATATAATAAAATAGTTGCAAGTTGAGGAGCTCCAAAATTTTCTGGTTATAGAGGAGCGAATATCTATTACAATATGTGCAAGTTGAGGGGCTGCATAATGGTTCTGGTTATGGAGCAGCCTCTATCTGATACATTAGGTGAAAGTTAAGGAGCTGCACAATACTTCTGGGTATAGAGGAGGGTCTATACGATACAATGGTCGCAAGTTGAGGAGCTGCAGAATATTTCTGGTTTTAGAGGAAGTCTATCTAATACAATAGATTTAAGTTGAATATCTGCACTATGCTTCTGGTAATAGAGGAGTGTCTGTCTTATACAATATCTGCAAGTTGAGGAGCTGCACAATATTTCAGGTTATTTAGGAGCTCATATCTATTCAATATGCGCAAGTTGAGGAGGTGCAAAATGTTTTTCCTTATAGAGGTGCGCCTATCCATTACAATAAATGCAAATTGAGGAGCTCCACAATGATTCTGGTTATAGAGGAGCGTCTACCTAATACAATACGTGCAAGTTAAGGAGCTTCACAATTCTTCATTTTATAGAGGAGCGTCTATATAATACAATGGGCGCACGTTGAGGAACTGCAGAATATTTCTGCTTATAGAGGAGCGCCTATATTATACAATAGGTGAAAGTTGAGGAGCTGCAGAATTTTCTGTTTATAGAGGAGCGCCTATCTATTACAATATGTACAAGTTCAGTAGCTGCGCACAGCTGGTTATAGGGGGTCGTTTATATAATATAATGGGCGCACGTTGAGGAGCTGCAGAATATTTCTGCTTATGGATGAGCGCTTATATTATACAATAGATGCAAGTTGAGAATCTGCAGAATTTTCTCATTATAGAGGAGCGGCTATCTAATACAATAGGAGCAAGTTGAGGAGCTGCACAATGCTTCTGTTTATAGAGGAGCGTCTATCTAATACATTAGGAGCAAGTTGAGGAGCTTCACAATGCTTCTGGTTATAGAGAATCGCCTATCTATTACAGTATGTCCAAGTTCAGTAGCTGTGCATTGCTGGTTATAGAGAGGCGTCTATCTAATACAATAGGTGCAAGTTGAGGAGCTGCTCAACGCTGGTCATACAGGAGCGCCTATCTAATACAATAGGTGGAAGTTGAGGAGCTGCACAATGTTTCTGTTGATAGAGGAGCGTTTATATAATACAATAGGTGCAAGTTGAGGAGCTGCACAATGCTTCTGATTATAGAGGAGTGTCTATCTGATACATTAGGTGCACGTTGAGGAGCTTCAAAATGCTTCTGGTTATAGAGGAGATTCTATATAATACAATGGGCTCACCTTGAGGAGCTGCAGAATATTTCTTCTTATAGAGGAGCGCCTATATTATACAATAAGTGCAAGTTGAGGAGCTGCAGAAATTTGTGGTTATAGAGAAGCGTCTATCTATTACAATATGTGCAAGTTGAGAGGCTGCATAATGGTTCTGGTTATGGAGGAGCGTCTACCTGATACATTAGGTGAAAGTTAAGGAGCTGCACAATACTTCTGGTTATAGAGGAGGATCTATAGGATACAATGGTCGCAAGTTGGGGAGCTGCAGAATATTTCTGGTTATAGAGGAAGTCTATCAAATACAATAGGTGCAATTTGAATAGCTGCACTATGCTTCTGGTTATAGAGGAGTATCTGCCTTATACAATATCTGCAAGTTGAGGATCAGACCAATATTTCAGGTTATTTTGGAGCTCTTATCTATTCAATATGCGCAAGTTCAGGAGCTGCAAAATGTTTCTCCTTATAGAGAATGCGTCTAACCATTATGCGTCTATCCATTACAATAGTTGCAAATTGAGGAGCTGCACAATGCTTCTGGTTACAGAGGAGCGTCTATCCAATGCAATAGGTACAAGTTGAGGAGCTGCACAATTATAATTTTTATTGAGGAGCGCCTATATAATACAATAGGTGCAAGTTGAGGAGCTGCACGATGATTCTGGTTATAGAGGAGCGTCTCCCTAATACAATACGTGCAAGTTGAGGAGCTGCGCAGTGCTGGATATAGAGGAGCGTCTGTCTTATACAATATGTTCAAGTTGAGGAGCTGCACAATATTTCTGGTTATAGAGGATCGGATATCTAATACAATATGTGCAAGTTGAGGAGCTGCAGAATGTTTCTAGTTATAGAGGAGAGTCTATATAATACAATAGGTGCATATTGAGGAGTTGCACAATTCTTCTGTTTATAGAGGAGCGCCTATCCAATGCAATAGGTGCATGTTGAGGAGCTTCACAATGCTTCTGGTTACAGAGGAGCGTCTATCCAATGCAATAGTTACACGTTGAGGACCTGCACAATGCTTCTGGTTATAAAGGAGCCTCTATATATTACAAAAGGTGCAAGTTGAGGAGCTGCACAATGCTTCTGTTTATAGATCAGCGCCTATATTATACAATAGTTGCAAGTTGAGGATCTGGAGAATTTTCTCATTATAGAGAAGCGTCTATCTAATACAATAGGTGCAAGTTGAGGAGCTGCACAATGCTTCTGTTTATAGAGGAGCGTTTATATAATACAATAGGTGCAAGTTGAGGAGCTTCACAATGCTTCTTTTTACACAGGAGCGTCTATCTGATACATTAGTTGCAAGTTGAGGAGCTTCAGAATGCTTCTGGTTATAGAGGAGAGCCTATATTATACAATGGTCTCACCTTGAGGAGCTGCAGAATATTTCTGCTTATAGAGCAGCGCCTATATTATACAATAAGTGCAGGTTGAGGAGCTGCAGAATTTTGTGGTTATAGAGAAGCGTCTATCTAATACAATAGGGGAAATTTGAGGAGCTGCACAATGCTTCTCTTTATAGAGGCGTCTGTCTAATACAATAGGTGCAAATTGAGGAGCTGCACAATGCTTCTGGTTACAGAGGAGCGTCTATCCAATGCAATAAGTACAAGTTGAGGAGCTGGACAATGCTCCTGGTTATAGAGGAGCTCCAATATATTACAAAAGGTGCAAGTTGAGGAGCTGCACAATGCTTATGTTTATTGAGGAGCGCCTATATAATGCAATAGGTGCAAGTTGAGGAGCTGCACAATGATTCTGGTTATAGAGGAGCGTCTACCTAATACAATACGTGCAAGTTGAGGAGCTGCGCAATGCTGGTTATTGAGGAGCGTCTGTCTTATACAATAGGGGCAAGTTGAGGAGCTTCACAATGCTTCTGGTTACAGAGGAGCGTCTATCCAATGCAATAGGTACAAGTTGAGGAGCTGCAGTATATGTATGCTTATAGAGGAGCGCCTATATTATACAATAGGTGAAAGTTGAGGAGCTGCAGAATTTTCTGTTTATAGAGGAGCGCCTATCTATTACAGTATGTCCAAGTTCAGTAGCTGTGCATTGCTGGTTATAGAGGAGCGTCTGTGTAATACAATGGGCGCACGTTTAGGAGCTGCAGAATTTTCTGGTTATAGAGAAGCGTCTATCTAATGCAATAAGTGCAAGTTGAGGAGCTACAGAATTTTGTGGTTATTGAGAAGCGTCTATCTAATACAATAGGTGCAAGTTGAGGAGCTCCGGAATGCTTCTGGTTATAGAGGAGCGTCTATATAATAAAATAGTTGCACGTTGAGGAGCTCCAGAATTTTCTGGTTATAGAGGAGCGAATATCTATTACAATATGTGCAAGTTGAGGTGCTGCATAATTTTTCTGGTTATGGAGGAGCGTCTGACGCGATGTTTTAAATTTAGTAAATGTGGTAAATGAAAAAAAGTGATTTACAAATCGTGACTGACAATTTACAAAATCTTTGATCAGAACTCAATAATCGTAGACCTGATGAAGCGTGTGAACACGCAATTGCCAATGCAAATATCGTTGCTGATGGTTTGGGGTGGATACTGAGTTTCGAAATAGGTTTTAAAAAACGGCTTTTAATTCGAAACAAAACAGGGTTTTTTTCAAAACAGGTTTTAAGTCGAAACTGGTTTCAAAAGAAACTACTTCAAGATGAACAAACCAATCAAAAATCTGAAACAAAAATTTAAGGTTGAATATTACAATATAATATTAGACACTACTATTTCTTCAATTATTGAAATATTCAGTCGATTAAAAGAACATTACATTTACTTCAATTCAGTATATACCTAATTTAAAAAACTGGAGTGACAAAGAAATTTTAAAGCATTGTAGTGGATTAGAACAAAAGTTAATGGATACTAAAAATGTTAATGGAAAGGATACTGACGGATTAAATTTGTTTGAAGAAATAAAATCTTTGCTACGTTTTGCCAAAGAGGATTTGTCACATATTGATGTTTCAAATTATATTTATTAAAACAATCTTACCGATACATTTCCAAATATTGCAATAAATTTTAACCCTGAGAATTTTCGATGACTACTGGAAAACGAAGTTTTTCAAAACTTAAAAGTATTAAAAACTACATGTGATCTACGATGGCGCCGGAGAAATTATCGGACTGGTCGTGTGTCCAGAGAGAGCCAAATTTTGGATAAACTAAATATAAAGGAATTGATAAGCGCGTTTGTAGCTGCTAAAGCTAGGGGAGTCAATATTTGAATATATTTTTCTAATTTTTATATTTTACTTAAAAAATATTTTATCATTATTTAGTTTTTAAAATTTAAGAAATAATAAAAAACACTAAGACAAACACGTGTCTTGATATTATAATTCTAAAGCTTTTCAGTTCGAAAGTCAAATTTTGAATATTATAAAAGAGTATTTCACACATAATTTGCAGCACTTTGTATGAGTGCAACAGAACCCCATAAAGGCGCCAACTTTCAATTTGAACAAGGCGGCTCTGGGAGTAGCTAGTAAACTGGTCGACTGGCTTTTGCGAAATAGAACTGCATTTGATTGATTGTGACTTATCTCACTTTTCTGACAGTAACATCAGAACAATCCCATGAAATACCTCGTAACAAGGAGGGTAAGTGACGCCAGCGCCTTGAGCACATTTACAGGTGACACTGAGATTAAGCTCAGGTCGTGACATTATACTTCAAGTGTCGTACTAATGAAAGTACATTACTTGACCTGATATCATCCATAAGGCTTTAAATAATGTAGTAGTTCTTTGTACCGAATGGGCGAATAGTTAGTAACTCTGACTTCCATGCCGAAGGGATGGGAGTCGAATCCCGGAGAAGGTTTGGTTGTTTGTATATGTATACTGTCTGTGCGGTATGGAGGTACTCTGAATATGGAATGAGCCGAAAGTCCTATGAAGAAGTTGTTGGTAGGGAAGGGGAGTCGGAGATCCTAGGGGCGCTCTTGCTGAATCTTGGTGGCAAGAGTGAGCTAAAGTCGGAGTACCACCTGTATGACGTTGAAGGCTGTTGCTAACGGCAGGCACATAGGAATTCTGTATGCTGTCCAAGGCTCTTCCTAACGATAGGAGCCTATGACTCCTTTATGGTGTCCAATGCTCTTGCCAACGTCAGGAGCCTGTCACTCCTTTATGGTGTCCAATGCTCTTGCCAACGACAGGAGCCTATCACTCCTTTATGGTGTCCAATGCTCTTGCCAAAGACAGGAGCCTATCACTCCTTTATGGTGTCCAAGGCTGTTGCCAACAACAGGAGCATATGACTCCTAGCTACGATGAATATCATGGGCTTGTGCTGACCATTGACAGCCAAGCGAGATTGGTAACAAAAATAGCAAGTCTTAAAATGCATTATTCTTAAGAAACAGGTAATTTCTTTTGAAATGTATTCACGATTTTTTCTACAGACCAAAAAGCATAAAAAAAGCTCACGTTGTAAGGATCTTAAGTTTTACTAACGTTTATTTTATTTTAAATCTTTACTATCACTTCTTATTTTCTACTTCCGGCCAGAATTAAAAGCGTTAACTTATTTATGCAAAATTTGTCTGGCGAACGCCAAGTACTTAAGTTGTGGCTTTTTGCCAAGCGAGAGAGAGGAAGGAGTTAGTCGAAGCAGGCCGCTTACCTTAGAAGTTTTACTCAGTTGCTAGTTGCCTTCCAGGCCAGAGGTTTAATCCTCGTGATAATTTTAAACGTATTGTAATGTTAACAGTTCTCTGTACTACATACGGCTTCCTGTTAATATAAGGCCAAAATTCCAAGTTTATTATTCCAAATTTAAGTTAGAGTTTAGTTATATTTTTATATTCTTACGTTCAGACCACAAGTAGTTGGTCTCTGTATTCCGAAGTACAGAAATTATTGTAAAGAGTGAAAAATAAAGGGTTTTGTATACCCTTCCTGTGTATCCTGTCTACTTCCCACATTTATTGAACATAGCTTTAGTAAGCTCCCTGTTCCGAGTCAAGTCCTTGCATGTTCCCAAAGAAAGTAAGACGGAACATTGAACCTGATAACGTTAACAATCTAAAACGTTTAATGGAATGATGGTTAATGAAATGAAGTGAAAAGTATAAATTTCTTTTGAGTACTGTATCTTTGGAGAAGCGAAAATCTTTCTGAGCCATAGAGACATCAACTGTGAAGTGGACATACTTAGTTGTAGTATTTGAAAGTAAAATATATGAAGTAAATACAATAATGTAAAATTCTGACAGTATGTTATTATTCTTAATTCCTTTTCTATATGTTCAGAAATGATAAGAATGTTAAGTTCCATTAAAATCTTGAGAACAAAAAAAATCATTAAAATCCTGAGGCAAAACATTTGAAATAATACTACAATAGGTTTCTTATAGCATTTCCAGAATATAAATATTTGTCAAGTTATACCAGACGTTTATACCAAACGTTTCCTCTATATATCCTTTGTAAGGTAATATTAAGTAAAGTGAGGTTGTAAGCTAGTTACTAAGTAAACTTGCTTTTACTTTTCTGTTAAGCGAAATGACAAGATATAACTTTTTTGTTCATCTACGTAAAAAATTCACACAGTGAAAGGCTGAAAAAGTAATGTGCGAAAATAGTATGTCGTAATGAATGAAAGCTTCAAATTTGTATAATTTCATTTTGCTTTATTAGACGCAGTTTTTCTATCCATTTTCATACCCCATGGATTTCTTTCCTGATTAAAATTGGAGGCAAATTTACCTTGGGTAAAATAACACAGGTATTATCTAGTTTAAATAAACGCATCTAAATTTTTTGCTCAATCATATTTAACTGAAAGAATGAAATAATGAATCCTCTTGCCGGGAAGTTTAAAAAAATTTATTTAACTATCTTCTCCGATTTATCTTATCAGCTTCTATAAAGTGGACTTAAAAAAAGAGTAAATACTTATCTTAATGCTTCATAAGCAATTGTTTTGTTACACGCTGTCTTATTTCGACTAAAAAACAATTTACTTTCTATTTTAAACTCTTCATGTACGACTTAGGATACAAAAATTGCATTGTTTTTGATAGATTGTTAACGTGAGCTAAGTGTTACCAAAACCCACGACATTCATCAGGGCAAGAGTCAAATATGCTTGTTGTCGACAAGAGACTTGCGCACCATGCATGTGACTACCCGACTTCAGCTCACCCCGGAATTTTGAAAAATAGCCCCCGGGGAGGGGAGTGAAGAGTCCCAGGGTCTCCCAGTGAAATTTATTGTGGTAATGAAGTGCAGGATTGCGCCTGTCGTTGGCAACAGCCTTGAGCAGCACAGAGGTGACAGCCGGCCCCTAGCTCAGTTCCGCCCCCAATTTTGATGGAGGGCATCCAGAGGAGACCGGTCCTAAGATCTCCCACCACTCTCCTCCTACCAACAAAAAATCGGGAGGACTTTCGGCTCGGCGCATATTTAGAGTGCTCCCATTCCGCACAGACACTTTACCACTGTCCTGGTTGGGCGGAACCAAAAGTTGCATTAATAGTAAATTGGAATATATCTGGAGAAATCCAAGTTATAATTAGGGACAAAGCGTTGTAATGAAAACTGTGAATAATTTAGATTCATTTATTTTCAGAACTCCTTTCCAAAATGCAGAATGCAGAATCTACTGCAATAAGAATTAATATGGATACAGAATTATAATAACAATTTTTTTTAAAAATAAGTACAAACAATGGCATAAAACTTGTTTTCATTTTAAGAGCTTGTATGCATCAAAATACTTTCACATGTACTAATTTATTATTAATTATGACTATACCTATTAATTGCTTTAATACCTATATAGCATGCTTGTTTATCTTCATAACGGCCGTCTGTAATTTTCTGTAAAATCTTTAATGTTTCAAGATCGTTTTATATGTATTTATTTAAGGCTATTCAATAAGCACGAATCTTTGGGAATAATAGGAAGACAGTCCCCATGTCCAATTTTGTATTTCTCCAGCCTTCTTGGCATGCCTTCGTGGTGTAATGGTCAGCACGCTCGACGCGTATTCGAGAAGTCCGTGGTTCGAGTCCCGGCGAGGGCATTGCTCATTTTTTCGTCTTTCCTGCTTCGAAATAATTTAATGCCTCTACACATTGGTTTGAAAAATATGTTATATACCTGTCCGATCTGTTTATTACGCGAAACTGAACTCGTATTAAGCGATCCATTTTCTGAATCCAGAAGAATAACAATTGATTTGATATCGTTTATTTAATTATGGCAAAGTAGGCAAGGGCTATCTGCCTAAGAGGAGCGATGCCTTCGTGGAAGACTTCCTAAAAATCCTAATGACTCTACAACTTAGGGCGCCAAAACTCGAAAGACTCCGACTATATTGTTTAAGCAAGTTACAATGCAATGAAAGTACGTTTTGCTTTGAAATATTATGTTAATTTATAAGGGTGTGGGTCAGCTAGATAGTTGTGGGTAACGGACGATACCAAATCTGTCACAAAAAGCCGTCCGTGTGTCCGGCCCTACATACACCTCACCTAACCTGACCTGCCAGTTCATGATTCATGAATTTCTTCATTAAGCAGCCTGCTCTGCTCAGAAAACTTAAACTCATAATGGAAAAATTGCAGTCTTTGGGACAGGACCTTTGCCATGTAACCTTGTGCACCACTGATTGCTGCCAAAACTTCAGTACTAACTGTCTTACTTCCTGGCGTCTCGTTGTACGGTACTAGTGCTCTTGTGCGACATTTAAGTGTGCTATGTAGTGTGTATAATGGAATATTGCACATGAATACTCTAAAGTAAATAACGTATCCACAGTTACTATATATAATGCACCAGGGTGACTTATTTATATATATATATATATATGTTTCTTAATTTTATTTTTAACTCAATTAATTAGTTAATACTTTTACTATGTTTTAAATATGATTAATTAGTTTAGCATATAGTTTACTATGATTGTTGATTTTTACTTGTAAATAATCAAATGTTGCATTTTTCTCATTTAACACATTTCATTGCAACCAATTTGATTTATGATAAAATTTTCACGGAACCAGAGTACTACAGCAGCTTTCTAGCGTGTGTATTAGAATTTTTATTTTAATTTCCTCAATTTTGCAGAACAATGCGCAAACTTTTTGACCACATAGGTCTTTAATCGTTAATCTTCAATCGTTCTATAACCAGAAGCTCGTCAATCATTGTGTAGCTCCTCAACTTGCACCTATTGTATTAGATAGACGGTCCTCTATAACCAGAAGCATTTTGCAACTCCTCAACTTGCGCCTATTGTCTTATATAGACGATCTTCTATAACCAGAGGCATAGTGCAGCCCCTCAACTAGCACCTATTGTATTACATAGAAGCTTCTCTATAACCAGAAGCATTGTGCAGCTCATCAACTTGCACCTATTGTATAATATAGGCGCTCCTCTATAAACAGATATATTCTGCAGCTCCTCAAAGTGCGCCCAATGTATTATACAGAAGCTCCTCTATAAACAGAAGCATTGTGCAGCTCCTCAACTTGCACCTAATGTATCAGATAGACGCTCCTCTATAACCAGAAATACATTAGGTGCAAGTTGAGGAGCTGCACAATGCTTCTGGTTATAGAGGAGTGTCTATCTAATACAATAAGTGCAAGTTGAGGAGATTCACTATGCTTCTGATTATAGAGGAGCGTCTATCTGATACATTAGGTGCAAGTTGAGGAGCTGCACAATGCTTCTGGTTATAGAGGAGCAGCTATATAATACAATACGCGCACGTTGAAGAGCTGCAGAATATTTCTGCTTATAGAGGAGCTATTATATTATACAAAAGGTGCAAGTTGAAGAGCTGCACAATGGTTCTGTTTATAGAGGAGCGTCTATCTAATACAATAGGTGCAAGTTGAATAGCTGCACTATGCTTCTGGTTATAGAGGAGTGTGTGTCTTATACAATATCTGCAGGTTGAGGAGCTGCACTATATTTCAGGTTATAGAGGAGCGCTTATCTATATCAATATGCGCGAGTTGAGGAGCTGCAATATTATTCTGCTTATAGAGGTGCGTCTATCCAATACAATAGATGCAAATTGAGGAGCTACACAATGCTTCTGGTTATAGAGGAGCGTCTATATATTACAAAAGGTATAAGTTGAGGAGCTGCACAATGTTTTTGTTTAATGAGGAGCGCCTATCTAATACGATAGGCGCAAGTTGAGGAGCTGCACAATGCTTCCGGATATAGAGGAGCGTCTATATAATACAATGGGCGCACGTTGAGGAGCTGCAGAATAATTCTGCATATACACAAGCGCCTATATTATACAATAGGTTCAAGTTGAGGAGCTGCAAAATTTTCTGGTTAGGGAGGAGCGGATATCTGATACAATATGTGCAAGTTGAAGAGCTGCACAATGTTGGTTATAGAGGAGCGCCTATCTAATACAATAGGTGGAAGTTGAGGATCTGGAGAATTTTCTCATTATAGAGAAGCATCTATCTAATACAATAGGTGCAAGTTGAGGAGCGAGGAGCTGCGCAATGTTGGTTATAGAGGAGCGCCTATCTAATACAATAGGTGGAAGTTGAGGAGCTGCACAATGCTTCTGTTTATAGAAGAGCGTTTATATAATACCATAGGTGCAAGTTGAGGAGCTGCACAATGCTTCTGATTATAGAGGAGCGTCTATCTGAGACATTAGGTGCAAGTTGAGGAGCTTCAGAATGCTTCTGGTTATAGAGGAGAGCCTATATTATACAATGGGCTCACCTTGAGCAACTGCAGAATATTTCTGCTTATAGAGGAGCGCTTATATTATAGAATATGTGAAATTTGGGGAGCTTCAGAATTTTCTGGTTATAGACGAGCGCCTATCATTTACAATATGTGCAATTATAGTAGCTGAGCAATGCTGGTTATATACGAGCGGATATCTAATACAATAGGTGCATGTTGAGGAGCTGCACAATGTTTCTGGTTATAGAGGAGCGTCTATATAATACAATAGGTGCAAGTTGAGGAGCTCCAAAATGCTTCTGGTTTTAGAGGAGCGTATATATTTCATAATAGTTGCAAGTTGAGGGTTTGCACAATGGTTCTGGTTAAAGAGGAGCATCTATCTAATACAATATGTGCAAGTTGAATAGCTGCACTATGCTTCTTGATATAGGACAGTATCTGACTAATAAAATATGTGCAATTTGTCGAGCTGCCCAATGGTCCTGTTTATTGAGGAGCGCCTATCTTATACAATAGGTGCAAGTTGAGGAGCTCACAATGCTTCTGGTTATAGAGGAGCGTCTATCTAATACAATAGGTTTAAGTTGAGGAGCTGCGCAATGCTGGTTATAGAGGAGCGGCTATCTAATACAATAGGAGCTAGTTGACGAGCTGCACAATGCTTCTCTTTATAGACGAGCGTTTATATATTACATTATGTGCAAGTTGAGGAGCTGCACAATGCTTCTGATTATAGAGGAACGTCTATCTGATGCATTAGGAGCAAGTTGAGGAGCTTCACAATGCTTCTTGTTATAGAGGAGCGTCTATATAATACAATGGGCTCACGTCGAGGAGCTGCAGAATATTTCTGCTTATAGAGGAGCGCCTATATTATACAATAGGTGCAAGGTGAGGAGCTGCAGAATTTTCTGGTTATAGGGGAGAGCCTATCTATTACAATATGTGCAAGTTGAGTAGCTGTGCAATGCTGGTTATAGAGGAGAGGCTATCTAATACTATATGTGCAAGTTGAGGAGCTGCACAATTCTTCTGGTTCTAGAGGAGCGCCTATATATTAAAAAAGGTGCAAGTTGAGGAGCTGCACAATACTTCTGTTTATAGAGGAGCGCCTAACTAATGCAATAGGTGCAAGTTGAGGAGCTTCACAATGCTTCTGGTTATAGAGGAGCGTCTATGTAATACAATAGTTGCAAGTTGAGGAGCTGCAGAATTTTCTGTTTATAGAGGAGCGTCTATCTAATACCATAGGTGCAAGTTGAGGAGCTTAAGAATGCTTCTGTTTATAGAGGAGCGACTATTTATTACAATATGTCCAAGTTCAGTAGCTGTGCATTCCTGGTTATAGAGAAGCGTCTATCTAATACAATAGGTGCAAGTTGAGGAGCTGCACAATGCTTCTGTTTATAGAGGAGCATCTATCTGATACATTAGGAGCAAGTTGAGGAGCTTCAGAATGCTTCTGTTTATAGAGAAGCGTCTATGTAATACAATAGCCGCAGGTTGAGGAGCTGCAGAATTTTCTGGTTATAGAGAAGCGTCTATCTAATACAATAGGTGCAATTTTAGGAGCTGCTCAATGCTGGTCATAGAGGAGCGCCTATCTAATACAATAGGTGGAAGTTGAGGAGCTGCACAATGCTTCTGTTGACAGAGGAGCGTTTATATTTTACAATAGGTGCAAGTTGAGGAGCTGCACAATGCTTCTGATTATAGAGGAGCGTCTGTCTGATACATTAGGTGCACGTTGAGGAGTTTCAGAATGCTTCTGGTTATAGAGGAGATTCTATATAATACAATGGGCTCACCTTGAGGAGCTGCAAAATATTTCTGCTTATAGAAGAGCGCCTAAATTATACAATAAGTGCAAGTTGAGGAGCTGCAGAATTTTGTGGTTACAGAGAAGCGTCTATCTAATACAATAGGTGCAAGTTGAGGAGCTCCGCAATGCTTCTGGTTATGGAGGAGCGTCTATATTATAAAATAGGTGCAAGTTGAGGAGCTGCAGAATTTTTTGATTATAGAGAAGCGTCTATATAATACAATAGGTGCAAGTTTAGGAGCTGCTCAATGCTGGATATAGACAAGCGCCTATCTATCACAATATGTGGAAGTTGAGAGCTGCACAATGCTTCTGTTTATAGAGGAATGTCTATCTGATACATTAGGTGCAAGTTGAGGAGCTTCAGAATGCTTCTGGTTATAGAGGAGAGTCTTAATAATACAATGGGC
The DNA here is from genome assembly GCF_044657685.1 of Stegodyphus dumicola. Classification (NCBI taxonomy): domain Eukaryota; kingdom Metazoa; phylum Arthropoda; class Arachnida; order Araneae; family Eresidae; genus Stegodyphus; species Stegodyphus dumicola. The sequence goes on from NC_140772.1 coordinate 6,199,263, forward strand.
TCACCTTGAGGAGCTGCAGACTATTTTTGCTTATAGAGGAGCGCCTATATTATACAATAAGTGCAAGTTGACGAGCTGCAGAATTTTGTGGTTATAGAGAAGCGTCTATCTATTACAATATGTGCAAGTTGAGGGGCTGCATAATGGTTCTGGTTATGGAGGAGCGTCTACCTGATACATTAGCTGAAAGTTAAGGAGCTGTAGAATATTTCTGGTTATAGAGGAAGTCTATCTAATACAATAGGTGCAAGTTGAATAGCTGCACTATGCTTCTGGTTATAGAGGAGTATCTGCCTTATACAATATCTGCAAGTTGAGGAGCTGACCAATATTTCAGGCTATTTAGGAGCTCTAATCTGTTAAATATGCGCAAGTTGAGGAGCTGCAAAATGTTTCTCTTTATAGAGGTGCGTCTATCCATTACAATAGATCTTATACAATATGTTCAAGTTGAGGAGCTGCACAATATTTCTGGTTATAGAGGAGCGGATATCTGATACAATATGTGCAAGTTGAGGAGCTGCACAATGTTGGTTGTAGAGGAGCGCCTATCTAATACAATAGGTGGAAGTTGAAGATCTGGAGAATTTTCTCATTATAGAGAAGCGTCTATCTAATACAATAGGTGCAAGTTGAGGAGCGAGGAGCTGCGCAATGTTGGTTATAGAGGAGCGCCTATCTAATACAATAGGTGGAAGTTGAGGAGCTGCACAATGCGTCTGTTTATAGAAGAGCGTTTATATAATACCATAGGTGCAAGTTGAGGAGCTGCACAATTCTTCTGGTTCTAGAGGAGCGCCTATATATTAAAAAAGGTGCAAGTTGAGGAGCTGCACAATACTTCTGTTTATAGAGGAGCGCCTAACTAATGCAATAGGTGCAAGTTGAGGAGCTTCACAATGCTTCTGGTTATAGAGGAGCGTCTATGTAATACAATAGTTGCAAGTTGAGGAGCTGCAGAATTTTCTGTTTATAGAGGAGCGTCTATCTAATACCATAGGTGCAAGTTGAGGAGCGAGGAGCTGCGCAATGTTGGTTATAGAGGAGCGCCTATCTAATACAATAGGTGGAAGTTGAGGAGCTGCACAATGCTTCTGTTTATAGAAGAGCGTTTATATAATACCATAGGTGCAAGTTGAGGAGCTGCACAATGCTTCTGATTATAGAGGAGCGTCTATCTGAGACATTAGGTGCAAGTTAAGGAGCTTCAGAATGCTTCTGGTTATAGAGGAGAGCCTATATTATACAATGGGCTCACCTTGAGCAACTGCAGAATATTTCTGCTTATAGAGGAGCGCTTATATTATAGAATAGGTGAAATTTGGGGAGCTGCAGAATTTTCTGGTTATAGACGAGCGCCTATCAATTACAATATGTGCAATTATAGTAGCTGAGCAATGCTGGTTATATACGAGCGTATATCTAATACAATAGGTGCATGTTGAGGAGCTGCACAATGTTTCTGGTTTTAGAGGTGCGTATATATTTCATAATAGTTGCAAGTTGAGGGTTTGCACAATGGTTCTGGTTAAAGAGGAGCATCTATCTAATACAATATGTGCAAGTTGAATAGCTGCACTATGCTTCTTGATATAGGACAGTATCTGACTAATAAAATATGTGCAATTTGTCGAGCTGCCCAATGGTCCTGTTTATTGAGGAGCGCCTATCTTATACAATAGGTGCAAGTTGAGGAGCTCACAATGCTTCTGGTTATAGAGGAGCGTCTATCTAATACAATAGGTTTAAGTTGAGGAGCTGCGCAATGCTGGTTATAGAGGAGCGGCTATCTAATACAATAGGAGCTAGTTGACGAGCTGCACAATGCTTCTCTTTATAGACGAGCGTTTATATATTACATTATGTGCAAGTTGAGGAGCTGCACAATGCTTCTGATTATAGAGGAACGTCTATCTGATGCATTAGGAGCAAGTTGAGGAGCTTCACAATGCTTCTTGTTATAGAGGAGCGTCTATATAATACAATGGGCTCACGTCGAGGAGCTGCAGAATATTTCTGCTTATAGAGGAGCGCCTATATTATACAATAGGTGCAAGGTGAGGAGCTGCAGAATTTTCTGGTTATAGGGGAGAGCCTATCTATTACAATATGTGCAAGTTGAGTAGCTGTGCAATGCTGGTTATAGAGGAGAGGCTATCTAATACTATATGTGCAAGTTGAGGAGCTGCACAATTCTTCTGGTTCTAGAGGAGCGCCTATATATTAAAAAAGGTGCAAGTTGAGGAGCTGCACAATACTTCTGTTTATAGAGGAGCGCCTAACTAATGCAATAGGTGCAAGTTGAGGAGCTTCACAATGCTTCTGGTTATAGAGGAGCGTCTATGTAATACAATAGTTGCAAGTTGAGGAGCTGCAGAATTTTCTGTTTATAGAGGAGCGTCTATCTAATACCATAGGTGCAAGTTGAGGAGCTTAAGAATGCTTCTGTTTATAGAGGAGCGACTATTTATTACAATATGTCCAAGTTCAGTAGCTGTGCATTCCTGGTTATAGAGAAGCGTCTATCTAATACAATAGGTGCAAGTTGAGGAGCTGCACAATGCTTCTGTTTATAGAGGAGCATCTATCTGATACATTAGGAGCAAGTTGAGGAGCTTCAGAATGCTTCTGTTTATAGAGAAGCGTCTATGTAATACAATAGCCGCAGGTTGAGGAGCTGCAGAATTTTCTGGTTATAGAGAAGCGTCTATCTAATACAATAGGTGCAATTTTAGGAGCTGCTCAATGCTGGTCATAGAGGAGCGCCTATCTAATACAATAGGTGGAAGTTGAGGAGCTGCACAATGCTTCTGTTGACAGAGGAGCGTTTATATTTTACAATAGGTGCAAGTTGAGGAGCTGCACAATGCTTCTGATTATAGAGGAGCGTCTGTCTGATACATTAGGTGCACGTTGAGGAGTTTCAGAATGCTTCTGGTTATAGAGGAGATTCTATATAATACAATGGGCTCACCTTGAGGAGCTGCAAAATATTTCTGCTTATAGAAGAGCGCCTAAATTATACAATAAGTGCAAGTTGAGGAGCTGCAGAATTTTGTGGTTACAGAGAAGCGTCTATCTAATACAATAGGTGCAAGTTGAGGAGCTCCGCAATGCTTCTGGTTATGGAGGAGCGTCTATATTATAAAATAGGTGCAAGTTGAGGAGCTGCAGAATTTTTTGATTATAGAGAAGCGTCTATATAATACAATAGGTGCAAGTTTAGGAGCTGCTCAATGCTGGATATAGACAAGCGCCTATCTATCACAATATGTGGAAGTTGAGAGCTGCACAATGCTTCTGTTTATAGAGGAATGTCTATCTGATACATTAGGTGCAAGTTGAGGAGCTTCAGAATGCTTCTGGTTATAGAGGAGAGTCTTAATAATACAATGGGCTCACCTTGAGGAGCTGCAGACTATTTTTGCTTATAGAGGAGCGCCTATATTATACAATAAGTGCAAGTTGACGAGCTGCAGAATTTTGTGGTTATAGAGAAGCGTCTATCTATTACAATATGTGCAAGTTGAGGGGCTGCATAATGGTTCTGGTTATGGAGGAGCGTCTACCTGATACATTAGCTGAAAGTTAAGGAGCTGTAGAATATTTCTGGTTATAGAGGAAGTCTATCTAATACAATAGGTGCAAGTTGAATAGCTGCACTATGCTTCTGGTTATAGAGGAGTATCTGCCTTATACAATATCTGCAAGTTGAGGAGCTGACCAATATTTCAGGCTATTTAGGAGCTCTAATCTGTTAAATATGCGCAAGTTGAGGAGCTGCAAAATGTTTCTCTTTATAGAGGTGCGTCTATCCATTACAATAGATCTTATACAATATGTTCAAGTTGAGGAGCTGCACAATATTTCTGGTTATAGAGGAGCGGATATCTGATACAATATGTGCAAGTTGAGGAGCTGCACAATGTTGGTTGTAGAGGAGCGCCTATCTAATACAATAGGTGGAAGTTGAAGATCTGGAGAATTTTCTCATTATAGAGAAGCGTCTATCTAATACAATAGGTGCAAGTTGAGGAGCGAGGAGCTGCGCAATGTTGGTTATAGAGGAGCGCCTATCTAATACAATAGGTGGAAGTTGAGGAGCTGCACAATGCGTCTGTTTATAGAAGAGCGTTTATATAATACCATAGGTGCAAGTTGAGGAGCTGCACAATTCTTCTGGTTCTAGAGGAGCGCCTATATATTAAAAAAGGTGCAAGTTGAGGAGCTGCACAATACTTCTGTTTATAGAGGAGCGCCTAACTAATGCAATAGGTGCAAGTTGAGGAGCTTCACAATGCTTCTGGTTATAGAGGAGCGTCTATGTAATACAATAGTTGCAAGTTGAGGAGCTGCAGAATTTTCTGTTTATAGAGGAGCGTCTATCTAATACCATAGGTGCAAGTTGAGGAGCGAGGAGCTGCGCAATGTTGGTTATAGAGGAGCGCCTATCTAATACAATAGGTGGAAGTTGAGGAGCTGCACAATGCTTCTGTTTATAGAAGAGCGTTTATATAATACCATAGGTGCAAGTTGAGGAGCTGCACAATGCTTCTGATTATAGAGGAGCGTCTATCTGAGACATTAGGTGCAAGTTAAGGAGCTTCAGAATGCTTCTGGTTATAGAGGAGAGCCTATATTATACAATGGGCTCACCTTGAGCAACTGCAGAATATTTCTGCTTATAGAGGAGCGCTTATATTATAGAATAGGTGAAATTTGGGGAGCTGCAGAATTTTCTGGTTATAGACGAGCGCCTATCAATTACAATATGTGCAATTATAGTAGCTGAGCAATGCTGGTTATATACGAGCGTATATCTAATACAATAGGTGCATGTTGAGGAGCTGCACAATGTTTCTGGTTTTAGAGGTGCGTATATATTTCATAATAGTTGCAAGTTGAGGGTTTGCACAATGGTTCTGGTTAAAGAGGAGCATCTATCTAATACAATATGTGCAAGTTGAATAGCTGCACTATGCTTCTTGATATAGGACAGTATCTGACTAATAAAATATGTGCAATTTGTCGAGCTGCCCAATGGTCCTGTTTATTGAGGAGCGCCTATCTTATACAATAGGTGCAAGTTGAGGAGCTCACAATGCTTCTGGTTATAGAGGAGCGTCTATCTAATACAATAGGTTTAAGTTGAGGAGCTGCGCAATGCTGGTTATAGAGGAGCGGCTATCTAATACAATAGGAGCTAGTTGACGAGCTGCACAATGCTTCTCTTTATAGACGAGCGTTTATATATTACATTATGTGCAAGTTGAGGAGCTGCACAATGCTTCTGATTATAGAGGAACGTCTATCTGATGCATTAGGAGCAAGTTGAGGAGCTTCACAATGCTTCTTGTTATAGAGGAGCGTCTATATAATACAATGGGCTCACGTCGAGGAGCTGCAGAATATTTCTGCTTATAGAGGAGCGCCTATATTATACAATAGGTGCAAGGTGAGGAGCTGCAGAATTTTCTGGTTATAGAGGAGAGCCTATCTATTACAATATGTGCAAGTTGAGTAGCTGTGCAATGCTGGTTATAGAGGAGAGGCTATCTAATACTATATGTGCAAGTTGAGGAGCTGCACAATTCTTCTGGTTCTAGAGGAGCGCCTATATATTAAAAAAGGTGCAAGTTGAGGAGCTGCACAATACTTCTGTTTATAGAGGAGCGCCTAACTAATGCAATAGGTGCAAGTTGAGGAGCTTCACAATGCTTCTGGTTATAGAGGAGCGTCTATGTAATACAATAGGTGCAAGTTGAGGAGCTGCAGAATTTTCTGTTTATAGAGGAGCGTCTATCTAATACCATAGGTGCAAGTTGAGGAGCTTAAGAATGCTTCTGTTTATAGAGGAGCGACTATTTATTACAATATGTCCAAGTTCAGTAGCTGTGCATTCCTGGTTATAGAGAAGCGTCTATCTAATACAATAGGTGCAAGTTGAGGAGCTGCACAATGCTTCTGTTTATAGAGGAGCATCTATCTGATAAATTAGGAGCAAGTTGAGGAGCTTCAGAATGCTTCTGTTTATAGAGAAGCGTCTATGTAATACAATAGCCGCACGTTGAGGAGCTGCAGAATTTTCTGGTTATAGAGAAGCGTCTATCTAATACAAAAGGTGCAATTTTAGGAGCTGCTCAATGCTGGTCATAGAGGAGCGCCTATCTAATACAATAGGTGGAAGTTGAGGAGCTGCACAATGCTTGTGTTGACAGAGGAGCGTTTATATTTTACAATAGGTGCAAGTTGAGGAGCTGCACAATGCTTCTGATTATAGAGGAGCGTCTGTCTGATACATTAGGTGCACGTTGAGGAGTTTCAGAATGCTTCTGGTTATAGAGGAGATTCTATATAATACAATGGGCTCACCTTGAGGAGCTGCAAAATATTTCTGCTTATAGAAGAGCGCCTAAATTATACAATAAGTGCAAGTTGAGGAGCTGCAGAATTTTGTGGTTACAGAGAAGCGTCTATCTAATACAATAGGTGCAAGTTGAGGAGCTCCGCAATGCTTCTGGTTATGGAGGAGCGTCTATATTATAAAATAGGTGCAAGTTGAGGAGCTGCAGAATTTTTTGGTTATAGAGAAGCGTCTATATAATACAATAGGTGCAAGTTTAGGAGCTGCTCAATGCTGGATATAGACAAGCGCCTATCTAACACAATATGTGGAAGTTGAGAGCTGCACAATGCTTCTGTTTATAGAGGAGTGTCTATCTGATACATTAGGTGCAAGTTGAGGAGATTCAGAATGCTTCTGGTTATAGAGGAGAATCTTAATAATACAATGGGCTCACCTTGAGGAGCTGCAGACTATTTTTGCTTATAGAGGAGCGCCTATATTATACAATAAGTGCAAGTTGACGAGCTGCAGAATTTTGTGGTTATAGAGAAGCGTCTATCTATTACAATATGTGCAAGTTGAGGGGCTGCATAATGGTTCTGGTTATGGAGGAGCGTCTACCTGATACATTAGCTGAAAGTTAAGGAGCTGTAGAATATTTCTGGTTATAGAGGAAGTCTATCTAATACAATAGGTGCAAGTTGAATAGCTGCACTATGCTTCTGGTTATAGAGGAGTATCTGCCTTATACAATATCTGCAAGTTGAGGAGCTGACCAATATTTCAGGCTATTTAGGAGCTCTAATCTGTTAAATATGCGCAAGTTGAGGAGCTGCAAAATGTTTCTCTTTATAGAGGTGCGTCTATCCATTACAATAGATCTTATACAATATGTTCAAGTTGAGGAGCTGCACAATATTTCTGGTTATAGAGGAGCGGATATCTGATACAATATGTGCAAGTTGAGGAGCTGCACAATGTTGGTTATAGAGGAGCGCCTATCTAATACAATAGGTGGAAGTTGAAGATCTGGAGAATTTTCTCATTATAGAGAAGCGTCTATCTAATACAATAGGTGCACGTTGAGGAGTTTCAGAATGCTTCTGGTTATAGAGGAGATTCTATATAATACAATGGGCTCACCTTGAGGAGCTGCAAAATATTTCTGCTTATAGAAGAGCGCCTAAATTATACAATAAGTGCAAGTTGAGGAGCTGCAGAATTTTGTGGTTACAGAGAAGCGTCTATCTAATACAATAGGTGCAAGTTGAGGAGCTCCGCAATGCTTCTGGTTATGGAGGAGCGTCTATATTATAAAATAGGTGCAAGTTGAGGAGCTGCAGAATTTTTTGATTATAGAGAAGCGTCTATATAATACAATAGGTGCAAGTTTAGGAGCTGCTCAATGCTGGATATAGACAAGCGCCTATCTAACACAATATGTGGAAGTTGAGAGCTGCACAATGCTTCTGTTTATAGAGGAGTGTCTATCTGATACATTAGGTGCAAGTTGAGGAGCTTCAGAATGCTTCTGGTTATAGAGGAGAATCTTAATAATACAATGGGCTCACCTTGAGGAGCTGCAGACTATTTTTGCTTATAGAGGAGCGCCTATATTATACAATAAGTGCAAGTTGACGAGCTGCAGAATTTTGTGGTTATAGAGAAGCGTTTATCTATTACAATATGTGCAAGTTGAGGGGCTGCATAATGGTTCTGGTTATGGAGGAGCGTCTACCTGATACATTAGCTGAAAGTTAAGGAGCTGTAGAATATTTCTGGTTATAGAGGAAGTCTATCTAATACAATAGGTGCAAGTTGAATAGCTGCACTATGCTTCTGGTTATAGAGGAGTATCTGCCTTATACAATATCTGCAAGTTGAGGAGCTGACCAATATTTCAGGCTATTTAGGAGCTCTAATCTGTTAAATATGCGCAAGATGAGGAGCTGCAAAATGTTTCTCTTTATAGAGGTGCGTCTATCCATTACAATAGATCTTATACAATATGTTCAAGTTGAGGAGCTGCACAATATTTCTGGTTATAGAGGAGCGGATATCTGATACAATATGTGCAAGTTGAGGAGCTGCACAATGTTGGTTATAGAGGAGCGCCTATCTAATACAATAGGTGGAAGTTGAAGATCTGGAGAATTTTCTCATTATAGAGAAGCGTCTATCTAATACAATAGGTGCAAGTTGAGGAGCGAGGAGCTGCGCAATGTTGGTTATAGAGGAGCGCCTATCTAATACAATAGGTGGAAGTTGAGGAGCTGCACAATGCGTCTGTTTATAGAAGAGCGTTTATATAATACCATAGGTGCAAGTTGAGGAGCTTCAGAATGCTTCTGGTTATAGAGGAGCGTCTATATATTTAAAAAGGTGCAAGTTGAGGAGCTGCACAATTCTTCTCTTTATAGAGGAGCGCCTATTGTATTAACAATAGGTGCAAGTTGAGGAGCTTCACAATGCTTCTGGTTATAGAGGAGCGTCTATGTAATACAATATTTGCAAGTTGAGGAGCTGCAGAATTTTCTGTTTATAAAGGAGCGTCTATCTAATACTATAGGTGCAAGTTGAGGAGCTTCAGAATGCTTCTGTTTATAGAGAGCGCCTATTTATTACAATATGTCCAAGTTCAGTAGCTGTGCATTGATGGTTATAGAGGAGCGTCTATGTAATACAATGGGAGCACGTTGAGGAGCTGCAGAATTTTCTTCTCTATAGAGAAGCGTCTATCTAATACAATAGGTGCAAGTTGAGGAGCTGCACAATGCTTCTGATTATAGAGGAGCGTCTATCTGATACATTAGGTGCAAGTTGAGGAGCTTCAGAATGCTTCTGGTTATAGAGGAGAGTCTATATAATACAATGGGCTGACCTTGAGGAGCTGCAAAATATTTCTGCTTATAGAGGAGCGTCTATAGAGCTGCTTATAGAGGAGCGCCGTCGGGGATGAATGGCAATGCTGACAAGGTCTGACGTTACTGGGACCGCGTGGCTAGAAATTTACAATATTCAAATATTAATAACTCCCGCTGTAATTATCCATCCGTCTTGCAATTAGTATCTAATTAATTATTGAATTTTCCTCTTTCCAGAGATATAAGTTGCGATGGGCGTTGGCATCCGGCAGCTACTAGTTGAGGCGCAAGTTGAGGAATTGCACAATGCTTCTGGTTATAAAGGAGGGTCTATCTATTTTAATAGATAGTTGAGGAGCTGCGCAAAGCTGGTTGTATAGGAGCGGCTATCTAATAAAATCGGTGCAAGTAGAGGAGCTGCACAATGATTCTGCTAATCGAGGAGCGTCTATATAATACAATGTGCGCAAGTTGAGGAGTTCCAAAGTGCTTCTGGTTATAGAGGAGCGTCTATCTTAAACAATAGGGGCAAGTTGAGGAAATGCATAAAGCTTCTGGTTGAGGTGGGGCGCTTATATTATACAGTATTCGGAAGTTGAGGAACTGCACAATATTTCTGGTTATAGAGGAGCGCTTATCTAATAAAATATGCGCAAGTTGACGAGATGCAAAATGTTTCTGGTTAAAGAGGTGCGTCTATCCAATACAATAGGTGCAACTTGAGGAGCTGCACAATGTTTCTGGTTACAGAGGAGAGTGTACTAATACAATAGATGCAAGTTGAGGAGCTGCACAATGTTTCTCTTTACAGAGGAGCGTCTATATAATACAATATGCGCAAGTTGAGGAGTTGCACAGTGCTTCTGGTTATATAGGAGCGTCTATCTAATACAATAGGCGCGTAAACGTAAACATAATAGAAATTAAATTGGACAGTGGTATTAAAGTAATATATGTTTCCTCCTGCTGGTTCTCCTCCTGCTAATCCTCCTCCTGATCCTCCTCCTCCCGCGGCTCCTTCTCATTCTGCTCCTCCTCCTATAACGGCTCCTCCTCATGCTGCTCCTCCTCCGGCTGCTCGTCATTCTCCTCCTCCTCCAACGGCTCCTCCTTATGCTGCTCCTCCTCCTGCTCCTCCTCCTTCCTCTGCTGCTCCTCCTCCTCCCTCTGCTGCTCCTCCTCCTGCTCCTCCTTCTTCTCCGGCTGCTCCTCCTCCTATAACGGCTCCTCCTCATGCTGCTCCTCCTCCAACGGCTCCTCCTCCAACGGCTCATCCTCATGCTGCTCCTCCTTCTCCTGCTCCTCCTCTTCCCGCGGCTCCTCCTTATGCTGCTCCTCCTCCTGCTCCTCCTCTTCCCTAGGCTCCTCCTCCTCCTGCTCCTCCTCCTCCCTCTGCTGCTCCTCCTCCTATAACGGCTCCTCCTCATGCTGCTCCTCCTCCGGCTGCTCCTCATTCTGCTCCTCCTCCTCCAACGGCTCCTCCTCATGCTGCTCCTCATTCTGCTCCTCCTCCAACGGCTCCTCCTCATGCTGCTCCTCCTATAACGGCTCCTCCTCCTGCTCCTCCTCCAACGGCTCCTCCTCCGGCTGCTCCTTCTCCTGCTCCTCCTCTTCCCGCGGCTCCTCCTCATGCTGTTCCTCCTCCGGCTGCTCCTCCTCCCGCATGAGGAAGAGCTTCCGGAGGAGGAGCCTCGGGAGGAGGAGGAGAAATGAGGAGCAGCATGAGGAGGAGGAGAAGAATAAGGAGCAGCATAAGGAGGAGCCTCGCGAGGAGGAGGAGCAGCAGGAGGAGGAGCAGCATGAGGAAGAGCGGGAGGAGGAGCAGCAGGAGGAAACATATATTACTTTAAAACCACTGTCCAACACCAGATTAAAAAGTAGAATTCAGTCTTTGGGCTTCAGTTTAAGACACAACGGGAGATCGAAGAAAACGATTTGAAGGGAAATTTCTGTGTGTGTCTGATTATGGCAAAGCCTCGAGGGAGCGATGGCTTCGTGGAAGACTTTCTAAGGAAAATGGCTCATATGCACGTTCTACATGGAGAAAACCACGAAAACTAACATGCAGCCATCCCGTTCGCGGGATTGGGACCTCGGACAGGACTACCAGTGTTCAGCGATTTTTACCGCTCGGCCGCTGGTGGGCGAAGGGAAATTTGAGAGCGTTTATAAATATTCAAGAAGATCAAACAAGAGACGTAGAATTAAGAACTCAAGCAAAAGAGTTGATTCGGATGGTTTGACGTTTAAATTCATTTGTTCCATTAACATCTGACGCGATGTTTTAAATTTAGTAAAAGTGGTAAATGAAAAAATGTGATTTACAAATCGTGACTGACAGTTTACAAAATCTTTGATCAGAACTCAATAATCGTAGACCTGATGAAGCGTGTGAACACGCAATTGCCAATGCAAGTATCGTTGCTAATGGTTTGGGATGGATACTGAGTTTCGAAATAGGTTTAAAAAAACGGCTTTTAATTCGAAACAAAACAGGGTTTTTTTCAAAACAGGTTTTAAGTCGAAACTGGTTTCAAAAGAAACTACTTCAAGATGAACAAACCAATCAAAAATCTGAAACAAAAATTTAAGGTTGAATATTACAATATAATATTAGACACTACTATTTCTTCAATTATTGAAATATTTAGTCGATTAAAAGAACATTACATTTACTTCAATTCAGTATATACCTAATTTAAAAAACTGGAGTGAAAAAGAAATTTTAAAGCATTGTAGTGGATTAGAACAAAAGTTAATGGATACTAAAAATGTTAATGGAAAGGATACTGACGGATTAAATTTGTTTGAAGAAATAAAATCTTTGCTACGTTTTGCCAAAGAGGATTTGTCACATATTGATGTTTCAAATTATATTTATTAAAACAATCTTACCGATACATTTCCAAATATTGCAATAAATTTTAACCCTGAGAATTTTCGATGACTACTGGAAAACGAAATTTTTCAAAACTTAAAAGTATTAAAAACTACATGTGATCTACGATGGCGCCGGAGAAATAATCGGACTGGTCGTGTGTCCAAAGAGAGCCAAATTTTGGATAAACTAAATATAAAGGAATTGATAAGCGCGTTTGTAGCTGTTAAAGCTAGGGAAGTCAATATTTGAATATATTTTTCTAATTTTTATATTTTACTTAAAAAATATTTTATCATTATTTAGTTTTTAAAATTTAAGAAATAATAAAAAACACTAAGACAAACACGTGTCTTGATATTATAATTCTAAAGCTTTTCAGTTCGAAAGTCAAATTTTGAATATTATAAAAGAGTATTTCACACATAATTTGCAGCACTTTGTATGAGTGCAACAGAACCCCATAAAGGCGCCAACTTTCAATTTGAACAAGGCGGCTCTGGCAGTAGCTAGTAAACTGGTCGACTGGCTTTTGCGAAATAGAACTGCATTTGATTGATTGTGACTTATCTCACTTGTCTGACAGTAACATCAGAACAATCCCATGAAATACCTCGTGGCAAGGAGGGTAAGTGACGCCAGCGCCTTGAGCACATTTACAGGTGACACTGAGATTAAGCTCAGGTCGTGACATTATACTTCAAGTGTCGTACTAATGAAAGTACCTTACTTGACCTGATATCATCCATAAGGTTTTAAATAATGTAGTAGTTCTTTGTACCGAATGGGCGAATAGTTAGTAACTCTGACTGCCATGCCGAAGGGATGGGAGTCGAATCCCGGAGAAGGTTTGGTTGTTTGTAAATGTATACTGTCTGTGCGGTATCGAGGTACTCTGAATATGGAATGAGCCGAAAGTCCTATGAAGAAGTTGTTGGTAGGGAAGGGGAGTCGGAGACCCTAGGGGCGCTCTTGCTGAATCTTGGTGGCAAGAGTGAGCTAAAGTCGGACTACCACCTGTATGACGTTGAAGGCTGTTGCTAACGGCAGGCGCATATGAATTCTGTATGCTGTCCAAGGCTCTTCCTAACGACAGGACCCTATGACTCCTTTATGGTCTCCAATGCTCTTGCCAACGTCAGGAGCCTGTCACTCCTTTATGGTGTCCAATGCTCTTGCCAACGACAGGAGCCTATCACTCCTTTATGGTGTCCAATGCTCTTGCCAAAGACAGGAGCCTATCACTCCTTTATTGTGTTCAAGGCTCTTGCCAACAAGAGGAGCATATGACTCCTAGCTACGATGAATATCATGGGCTTGTGCTGACCATTGACAGCCAAGCGAGATTGGTAACAAAAATAGCAAGTCTTAAAATGCATTATTCTTAAGAAACAGGTAATTTCTTTTGAAATGTATTCACGTTTTTTTCTACAGACCAAAAAGCATAATAAAAGCTCACGTTGTAAGGATCTTAAGTTTTACTAACGTTTATTTTATTTTAAATCTTTACTATCACTTCTTATTTTCTTCCTCCGGCCAGAATTAAAACCGTTAACTTATTTATGCAAAATTTGTCTGGCGAACGACAAGTACTTAAGTTGTGGCTTTTTGCCAAGCGAGAGAGAGGAAGGAGTTAGTCGAAGCAGGCCGCTTACCTTAGAAGTTTTACTCAGTTGCTAGTTGCCTTCCAGGCCAGAGGTTTAATCCTCGTGATAAATTTAAACGTATTGTAATGTTAACAGTTCTCTGTACTACATACGGCTTCCTGTTAATATAAGGCCAAAATTCCACGTTTATTATTCCAAATTTAAGTTAGAGTTTAGTTATATTTGTATATTCTTACGTTCAGACCACAAGTAGTTGGTCTCTGTACTCCGAAGTACAGAAATTATTGTAAAGAGTGAAAAATAAAGGGTTTTGTATACCCTTCCTGTGTATCCTGTCTACTCCCCACATTTATTGAACATAGCTTTAGTAAGCTCCCTGTTCCGAGTCAGGTCCTTGCATGTTCCCAAAGAAAGTAAGTCGGAACATTGAACCTGATAACGTTAACAATCTAAAACGTTTAATGGAATGATGGTTAATGAAATGAAGTGAAAAGTATTAATTTCTTTTGAGTACTGTATCTTTGGAGAAGCAAAAATATTTCTGAGCCTTAGAGACATCAACTGTGAAGTGGACATACTTAGTTGTAGAATTTGAAAGTAAAATATATGAAGTAAATACAATAATGTAAAATTCTGACAGTATGTTATTATTCTTAATTCCTTTTCTATATGTTCAGAAATGATAAGAATGTTAAGTTCCATTAAAATCTTGAGAACAAAAAAAAATCATTAAAATCCTGAGGCAAAACATTTGAAATAATACTACAATAGGTTTCTTATAGCATTTTCAGAATATAAATATTTGTTAAGTTATACCAGACGTTTATACCAAACGTTTCTTCTATATATCCTTTGTAAGGTAATATTAAGTAAAGTGAGGTTGTAAGCTAGTTACTAAGTAAACTTGGTTTTACTTTGCTGCTAAGCGAAATGATAAGATATAACTTTTTTTGTTTATCTAAGTAAAGAATCACACATTGAAAAGCTGAAAAAAAATGTGCGAAAATAGTATGTTGTAATGAATGAAAGCTTCAAATTTGTATAATTTCATTTTGCTTTATTAGACGCAGTTTTTCTATCCATTTAAATGAATTTCTTTCCTGATTAAAATTGGAGGCAATTTTACCTTGGGTAAAATAACACAGGTATTATATAGTTTAAATAAACGGATCTAAACGTTTTGCTCAATCATATTAACTGAAAGAATGAAATAATGAATCCTCTTGCCGGGAAGTTTAAAAAAAATTTATTTAACTATCTTCTCCGATTTATCTTATCAGCTTCTATAAAGTGGACTTAAAAAAAGAGTAAATACTTATCTTAATGCTTCATAAGCAATTATTTTGTTACACGCTGTCTTATTTCGACTAAAAAACAATTTACTTTCTATTCTAAACTCTTCATGTACGACTTAGGATACAAAAATTGCATTGTTTTTGATAGATTGTTAACGTGAGCTAAGTGTTACCAAAACCCACGACATTCATCAGGGCAAGAGTCAATTATGCTTGTTGTCGACAAGAGACTTGCGCACCATGCATGTGACTACCCGACTTCAGCTCACCCCGGAATTTTGAAAAATAGCCCCCGGGGAGGGGAGTGAAGAGTCCCAGTGTCTCCCAGTGAAATTTATTGTGGTAATGAAGTGCAGGATTGCGCCTGTCGTTGGCAAGAGCCTTGAGCAGCACAGAGGTGACAGCCGGCCCTTAGCTCAGTTCCGCCCCCAATTTTGATGGAGAGCATCCAGAGGAGACCGGTCCTAAGATCTCCCACCACTCTCCTCCTACCAACAAACCATCGGGAGGACTTTCGGCTCGGCGCATATTTAGAGTGCTCCCATTCCGCACAGACACTTTACCACTGTCCTGGTTGGGCGGAACCAAAAGTTGCATTAATAGTAAATTGGAATATATCTGGAGAAATCCAAGTTATAATTAGGGACAAAGCGTTGTAATGAAAACTGTGAATAATTTAGATTCATTTATTTTCAGAACTCCCTTCCAAAATGCAGAATGCAGAATCTACTGCAATAAGAATTAATATGGATACAGAATTATAATAACAATTTTTTTTTAAAATAAGTACAAACAATGGCATAAAACTTGTTTTCATTTTAAGAGCTTGTATGCATCAAAATACTTTCACATGTACTAATTTATTATTAATTATGACTATAATTGCTATTAATTGCTTTAATACCTATATAGCATGCTTGTTTATCTTCATAACGGCCGTCTGTAATTTTCTGTAAAATCTTTAATGATTCAAGATCGTTTATATGTATTTATTTAAGGCTATTCAATAAGCACGAATCTTTGGGAATAATAGGAAGACAGTCCCCATGTCCAATTTTGTATTTCTCCAGCCTTCTTGGCATGCCTTCGTGGTGTAATGGTCAGCACGCTCGACGCGTATTCGAGAAGTCCGTGGTTCGAGTCCCGGCGAGGGCATTGCTCATTTTTCGTCTTTCCTGCTTCGAAATACTTTAATGTCTCTACACATTGGCTAGAAAAATATGTTATATACCTGTCTGATCTGTTTATTACGCGAAACTGAACTCGTATTAAGCGATCCACTTTCTGAATCCAGAAGAATAACAATTGATTTGATATCGTTTATTTAATTATGGCAAAGTAGGCAAGGGCTATCTGCCTAAGAGGAGCGATGCCTTCGTGGAAGACTTCCTAAAAATCCTAATGACTCTACAACTTAGGGCGCCAAAACTCGAAAGACTCCAACTATATTGTTTAAGCAAGTTACAATGCAATGAAAGTACGTTTTGCTTTGAAATATTATGTTAATTTATAAGGGTGTGGGTCAGCTAGATAGTTGTGGGTAACGGACGATACCAGATCTGTCACAAAAAGCCGTCCGTGTGTCCGGCCCTACTTACACCTCACCTAACCTGACCTGCCAGTTCATGATGTACCATTCATGAGTTTCTTCATTAAGCAGCCTGCTCTGCTCAGAAAACTTAAACTCATAATGGAAAAATTGCAGTCTTTGGGACAGGACCTTTGCCATGTAACCTTGTGCACCACTGATTGCTGCCAAAACTTCAGTACTAACTGTCTTACTTCCTGGCGTCTCGTTGTACGGTACTAGTGCTCTTGTGCGACATTTAAGTGTGCTATGTAGTGTGTATAATGGAATATTGCACATGAATACTCTGAAGTAAATAACGTATCCACAGTTACTGCATATAATGCACCAGGGTGACTTATTTATATATATATATATATGTTTCTTAATTTTATTTTTAACTCAATTAATTAGTTAATACTTTTACTATGTTTTAAATATGATTAATTAGTTTAGCATATAGTTTACTATGATTGTTGATTTTTACTTGTAAATAATCAAATGTTGCATTTTTCTCATTTAACACATTTCATTGCAACCAATTTGATTTATGATAAAATTTTCACGGAACCAGAGTACTACAGCAGCTTTCTAGCGTGTGTATTAGAATTTTTATTTTAATTTCCTCAATTTTGCAGAACAATGCGCAAACTTTTTGACCACATAGGTCTTTAATCGTTAATCTTCAATCGTTCTATAACCAGAAGCTCGTCAATCATTGTGTAGCTCCTCAACTTGCACCTATTGTATTAGATAGACGCTCCTCTATAACCAGAAGCATTTTGCAACTCCTAAACTTGCGCCTATTGTCTTATATAGACGATCTTCTATAACCAGAGGCATAGTGCAGCCCCTCAACTAGCACCTATTGTATTACATAGAAGCTTCTCTATAACCAGAAGCATTGTGCAGCTCATCAACTTGCACCTATTGTATAATATAGGCGCTCCTCTAAAAACAGATATATTCTGTTGATCCTCAAAGTGCGCCCAATGTATTATATAGACGCTCATCTATAAACAGAAGCATTGTGCAGCTCCTCAACTTGCACCTAATGTATCAGATAGACGCTCCTCTATAACCAGAAATACATTACGTGCAAGTTGAGGAGCTGCACAATGCTTCTGGTTATAGAGGAGTGTCTATCTAATACAATAAGTGCAAGTTGAGGAGATTCACTATGCTCCTGATTATAGAGGAGCGTCTATCTGATACATTAGGTACAAGTTGAGGAGCTGCACAATGCTTCTGGTTATAGAGGAGCAGCTATATAATACAATGCGCGCACGTTGAAGAGCTGCAGAATATTTCTGCTTATAGAGCAGCGCCTATGCTATACAATAGGTGCAAGTTGAGGAGCTGCACAATGGTTCTGTTTATAGAGGAGCGTCTATATAATACAATAGGTGCAAGTTGAATAGCTGCACTATGCTTCTGGTTATAGAGGAGTGTGTGTATTATACAATATCTGCAAGTTGAGGAGCTGCACTATATTTCAGGTTATAGAGGAGCGCTTATCTATATCAATATGCTCGAGTTGAGGAGCTGCAATATTATTCTGCTTATAGAGGTGCGTCTATCCAATACAACAGATGCAAATTGAGGAGATATATTATAGAGGAGCGTCTATATATTACAAAAGGTATAAGTTGAGGAGCTGCACAATGTTTTTGTTTAATGAACAGCGCCTATCTAATACGATAGGTGCAAGTTGAGGAGCTGCACAATGCTTCTGGTCATAGAAGAGCGTCTGTCTAATAAAATATGTGCAAGTTGAGGAAAGCGCAATTTTGGTTATAGAGGAGCGCCTATCTTATACAATAGGTGCAAGTTGAGCAGCTGCACAATGCTTCTGGATATAGAGTAGCGTCTATATAATGCAATGGGCGCACGTTGAGGAGCTGCAGAATAATTCTGCATATACACGAGCGCCTATATTATACAATAGGTTCAAGTTGAGGAGCTGCAGAATTTTCTGGTTATGGAAAGGTGTCTATCTAATACAATAGGTGCAAGTTGAGGAGCTTCGTTATGCTGGTTATATAGGATCGGCTATCTAATACAATAGGTGCAAGTTGAGGAGCTGCACAATGATTCTGTTATAGAGGAGTGTCTATATAATACAATAGGTGCAAGTTGAGGAGCTACACAATGTTTCGGTTTTAGAGGAGCGTCTATCTAATACAATAGGTGCAAGTTCAGGACCTCCAAAATGCTTCTGGTTACAGAGGAGCGTCTATATAACACAATAGGTGCAAGTTGAGGAGCTGCAGAATTTTCTGGTTATAGAAGAGCGCCTATCTATTACAATATGTTCAAGTTGAGGGGCTGCATAATAGTTCTGGTTATAGAGGAGCGTCTATATAATACAATAGGTGCAAGTTGTGGAGCTGCACAATGCATCTGGATATAGAGGATTGTCTATATAATACAATGGGCGCACGTTGAGGAGCTGCAGAATAATTCTGCATATACACGAGCGCCTGTATTATACAATAGGTTGAAGTTGAGGAGCTGCAGAATTTTCTGGTTCTAGAGAAGCGTCTATCTAATATAATAGGTGCAAGTTGAGGAGCTTCGCAATGCTGGTTATAGAGGAGCGGCTGTCTAATACAATAGGTGCAAGTTGAGGAGCTGCACAATGATTCTGGTTATAGAGGAGCGTCTATATAATAATATAGGTGCAAGTTGAGGAGCTGCAGAATTTTCTGGTTATAGAGGAGCGTCTAGAAAATACATTAGGTGCATGTTGAGGAGCAGCACAATGCTTCTTGTTATAGAGGAGTGTCTATCTAATAAAATAGGTGCAAGTTGAGGAGCTGCACTATGCTTCTGCTTATAGAGGAGCGTCTGTCTTATACAATATGTGCAAGTTGAGGAGTTGCACAATATTTCTGATTATAAAAGAACGGCTATCTAATAAAATAGGTGCAATTTGGGGAGCTGCAAATTGTTTCTGGTTATAGAGGAGCGTCTACATAATACAATAGGTGCAAGTTGAGGAGCTGCACGTTTCTTCTGTTTATAGAGGAGCACCTATCTAATTCAATAGATACAAGTTGAGGAGCTACATAATGCTTCTGGTTATAGAGGAGCGTCTATCTGATACATTAGGTGCAAGTTGAGGAGCTGCACAATGCTTCTGGTTTTAGAGGAGCAGCTATATAATACAATTGCCGCACGTTGAAGAGCTGCAGTATACTTCTTCTTATAGAGGAGCGCCTATATTATACTATGGGTGCAAGTTGAGGAGCTGCACAATATTTCAGATTAAAAAGGAGCGCTTATCTATTTCAATATGCGCGAGTTGAGGCGCTGCAAAATGATTCTGCTTATAGAGGTGCGTATATCCAATACAAAAGATGCAAATTGAGGAGCTGCACAATACTTCTGGTTATAGATGAGCGCCTATATAATACAATAGGTGCAAGTTGAGGAGCTCCAGAATGCTTCTGGTTATAGAGGAGCCTCTATCTCATACATTAGGTGCAAGTTGAGGTGCTACACAGTGCTTCTTGTTACAGAGGAGCGTCTATATAATACAATGGGCGCACGTTGACGAACTGCAGAATATTTCTGTTTATAGAGGAGCGCTTATATTATAGAATAGGTGAAAGTTGGGGAGCTGCAGAATATTTCTTTTTATAGAGGAACGCTTATATTATACAATATCTGCAAGTTGAGGAGCTGCAGTATATTTCAGGTTATAGAGGAGCGCTTATCCATTTCAATATGCGCGAGTTGAGGAGCTGCAAAATGATTCTGCTTATAGAGGAACGTCTATCCAATACAATAGATGAAAATTTAGAAGCTGCACAATGCTTCTGGTTATAGAGGAGCGTGTATATATTACAAAAGGATCAAGCTGAGGAGCTGCACAATGCTTCTGTTTATTGAGGAGCGCATATCTAATACAATAGGTGCAAGTTGAGGAAAACACAATGCTTCTGTTTATAGAAAATTGTGTGTCTAATAAAATATGTGCAAGTTGAGGAGAGCGCAATTGTGGTTTTAGAGGAGCGCCTATCTTATACAATAGGTGCACGTTTTGGAGCTCCACAATGCTTCTGGTTATGGAGGAGCGTCTATATAATACAATGTGCGCACGTTGAAGAACTGCAGAATATTTCATCTTATAGAACAGCGCCTATATTTTAGAATAGGTGTAAGTTGAGGAGCTGCCCAATGCTTCTGGATATAGAGTAGCGTCTATATAATGCAATTGGCGCACGTTGAGGAGCTGCAGAATAATTCTGCATATACACGAGCGCCTATATTATACAATAGGTTCAAGTTGAGGAGCTGCAGAATTTTCTGGTTATGGAGAAGTGTCTATCTAATACAATAGGTGCAAGTTGAGGAGCTTCGTTATGCTGGTTATATAGGATCGGCTATCTAATACAATAGGTGCAAGTTGAGGAGCTGCACAATGATTCTGTTATAGAGGAGTGTCTGTATAATACAATAGGTGCAAGTTGAGGAGCTACACAATGCTTCTGGTTACAGAGGAGCGTCTATCTAATACAATAGGTACAAGTTGAGGAGCTGCGCAATGCCTCTGGTTTCAGAGGAGCGTCTGTCTAATAAAATATGTTCAAGGTGTGGAGCTGCGCAATGCTGGTTATAGAGGAGCGCCTATCTTATACAATAGGTGCAAGTTGAGGAACTGCACAATGCTTCTGGTTATAAAGGAGCGTCTATATAATACTATGAGCGCACGTTGCGGAGCTGCAGGATATTTTTGCTTATAGAGGAGCGCCTATATTATACAATAGGTGCAAGTTGAGGAGCTGCGCAATGGTTCTTCTTATAGAGGAGCATTTATATAATACAATAGGTGCAATTTGAGGAGTTGCACAGTGCTTCTATTTATAGAGGAGCGTCTATATAATACAATGGGAGCACGTTGAGGAGCTGCAGTATATTTCTGCTTATAAATGAGCGCCTATATTATACAATAGGTGCAATTTGAAGAGCTGCAGAATTTTCTGGTTATAGAGGAGCGCCTATCTTATAATAATAAATTAGTACATTTGAATGTATTTTGATGCATCCAAGCTCTTAAAATTAAAACACGTTTTATGCCATTGTTTGTACTTATTTAAAAAAAATGTTATTATAATTCTGTATCCATATTAATTACTTATTGCAGTAGATTCTGCATTCTGCATTTTGGAAGGGAGTTCTGAAAATAAATGTATCTAAATTATTCACAGTGTAAGGATCTTAAGTTTTACTAATGTTTATTTTATTTTAAATCCTTACTATCACTTCTTATTTTGTACTTCCGGCCAGAATTAAAAGCTTTAACTTATTCATGCAAATTTGTCTTGCGAACGCCAAGTACTTAAGTTGTGGCTTTTTGTCAAGCAAGAGAGAGGAAGGAGTGATTAGGAGCAGGCCGCTTGCCATAGCAGTTTTACTCGGTTGCTGGTTGCCTTCAAGGCCAGAGGTTTAATCCTCTTGATAATTTTAAACGTATCGTAGTGTTAACAGTTCTCTGTACTACATACGGCCTTTCTGTTAATATACGGCCAATCTTCAAGTAGACACTTGTTTATTAATCCAAAGTTAGTTTAGTTAGAATTTAGTTAATATTTTTATATTCTTACGTTCAGACCACAAGTGGTTGGTCTCTGTATTCCGAAGTCCGGAAATCATTGTAAAGAGAGAAAAATAAAGGGTTTCGTATACCCTTCCTGTGTATCTTGTCTACTTCCCACATTTATTGAACATAGCTTTAGTAAGCTCCCTGTTCCGAGTCAGGTCATTTAATGTTCCCAAAGCAAGTAAGGAGGAACACAGAACCTGATAACAGTTTTCATTAGAACGCTTTGCCCCTAATTATAACTTGGATTTCTCCAGATATATTCCAATTTACTATTAATGCAACTTTTGGTACCGCCCAATCAAGACAGTAGTAAAGTGTCTGTGCGGCATGTGAGCACTCTAAATATGCGCCGAGCCGAAAGTCCTCCGGATGGGTTGGTGGTAGGAGTAGAGTGGTGGGAGATCTTAGGACCTATCTCCTCTGAGTGCTCTCCATCAAAATTGGGGGCGGAACTGAGCTAAGGGCGGGCTGTCACCTCTGTGCTGCTCAAGGCTCTTGCCAACGACAGGCGCAATCCTGCACTTCATTACCACAATAAATTTCACTGGGAGACCTTGGGACTCTTCACTCCCCTCCCCGGGGGCTATTTTTCAAAATTCGGGGGTTAGCTGAAGTCGGGTAGTCACATACATGGTGCGGAAGTTTCTTGTCGACAACAAGCATATTTGACTCTTGCCCTGATGAATGCCGTGGGATTTGGTAACACTTAGTAACAAAAACAATGCAATTTTTGTATCCTAAGTCGTACATGAAGAGTTTAAAATAGAAAGTAAATTGTTTTTAGTCGAAATAAGACATCGTGTTACAAAATAATTGCTTATGAAGCATTAAGATAAGTATTTACTCTTTTCTAAGTCCACTTTATGGAAGTTGATAAGATAAATCGGAGAAGATAGTTAAATATTTTTTTTTAATTTCTCGGCAAGAGGATTCATTATTTCCCTCTTTCAGTTAATATACTTCAGCAAAAAGTTTAGATGCGTTTATTTAAACTAGATAATACCTGTGTTATTTTACCCAAGGTAAATTTGCCTCCAATTTTAATCAGGAAAGAAATCCATGGGGCATTAAAATGGATAGAAAAACTGCGTCTAATAAAGCAAAATGAAATTATACAAATTTGAAGCTTTCATTCATTACGACATACTATTTTCGCACATTACTTTTTCAGCCTTTCACTGTGTGAATTTTTTACGTAGATGAACAAAAAAGTTATATCTTGTCATTTCGCTTAGCAGCAAAGTAAAAGCAAGTTTACTTAGTAACTAGCTTACAGCCTCACTTTACTAAATATTATCTTACAAAGGATATATAAAAGAAACATCTGGTACAACTTAACAAATATTTATATTCTGAAAATGCTATAAGAAACCTATTGTAGTATTATTTCAAATTTTTTGCCTCAGGATTTTAATGATTTTTTTTGGTCTCAAGATTTTAATGGAACTTAACATTCTTATCATTTTTGAACATATAGAAAAGGAATTAAGAATAATAACATACTGTCAGAATTTTACATTATTGTATTTACTTCATATATTTTACTTTCAAATACTACAACTAAGTATGTCCACTTCACAGTTGATGTCTCTATGGCTCAGAAAGATTTTTCCTTCTCCAAAGAAATTTATACTTCATTTCATTAACCATCATTCCATTAAACGTTTTAGATAGTTAACGTGAGCTATTTTTATGCTTTTTGATCTGTAGAAAAAACTGTGAATACATTTCAAAAGAAATTAACTGTTTCTTAAGAATAATGCATTTTAAGACTTGCTATTTTTGTTACCAATCTCGCTTGGCTGTCAATGGTCAGCATAAGCCCACGATATTCATCGTAGCTAGGAGTCATATGCTCCTGTCGTTGGCAAGATCCTTGGACACCATAAAGGAGTGATAGGCTCCTGTCGTTGGCAAGAGCATTGGACACCATAAAGGAATGATAAGCTCCTGTCGTTGGCAAGAGCATTGGACACCATAAAGGAGTAAGGAGTAATAGGCCCCTGTCGTAAGCAAGAGCATTGGTCACCATAAAGGAGTCATAGGCTCCTGTCGTTGGGAAGAGCCTTGGACAGCATACAGAATTCATATGCGCCTGCCGTTAGCAACAGCCTTGAACATCACACAGGTGGTAGTCCGACTTAGCTCACTCTTGCCACCAAGATTCAGCAAGAGCTCCCCTAGGGTCTCCGACTCCTTTTCCCTACCAACAACTTCTTCATAAGACTTTCGGCTCATTCCATATTCAGATTACCTCCATGCCGCACAGACAGTATACATTTACAAACAACCAAACCTTCTCCGGGATTCGACTCCCATCCCTTCGGCATTTTAGTCAGAGTTACTAACTATCCCACCATTCGGGACAAAGCACTACTACATTATTTAAAGCCTTATGGATGATATCAGGTTAAGTAATGTATTTTCATTAGTACGACACTTGAAGTATAATGTCACGACCTGAACTAAATTTCAGTGTCAGCTGTAAGGTGCTCAAGGCGCTGGCGTCACTTACGCTCCTTGCCACGAGGTATTTCATGGGATTGTTCTGATGTTACTGTCAGACAAGTGAGATAAATCACAACCAATCAAATGCAGTTCTATTTCGCAAAAGCCAGTCGTCCAGTTTACTAGATACTCCCAGAACCGCCGCGTGCGTATTAGGCGCCCTTGTTCAAATTGAAAGTTGGCGCCCTTTATGGGGTTCTGTTGCACTCATACAAAGGTCTGCAAATTATATGTGAAATACTCTTTTATAATATTCAAAATTTGACTTTCGAACTGAAAAGCTTTAGAATTATAATATTAAAACACGTGTTCGTCTTAGTGTTTTTTATTATTTCTTAAATTATAAAAACTAAGCAATGATAAAACATTTTTTAAGTAAAATATAAAAATTAGAAAAATATATTCAAATACTGATTCCCTTAGCTTTAGCAGCTACAAACGCGCGTATCAGTTCCTTTATATTTAATTTATCCAAAATTTGGCTCTCTTTGGATATCAGACCAGTCCGATAATTTCTCCGGCGCCATAGTAGATCGCATGTAGTCTTTTATACTTTTAAGTTTTGAAAACCTTCGTTCTCCATTAGCCACCGAAACTCTCAGGGTTAAAAAAATCCGTAAAATTTATTGCAATATTTGGAAATGTATCCGTAAGATTGTTTTAATAAATATAATTTAAAACATCAGTATGTGACAAATCCTCTTTGGTAAAACGTCGCAAAGATTTTATTTCTTCAAACAAAATTAATCCGTCAGTATCCTTTCCATTATAATTTTTAGTATCCATTAACTTTCGTTCTAATCCTCTACAATGCTTTAAAATTTCTTTGTCACTCTAGTTTTTTAAATTAGGTATATAGTGTATTAAAGTAAAAGTAATGTTCTTTTAATTGACTGAATATTTCAGTAATTGAAGAAATAGTAGTGTCTAATATTATATTGTAATATTCAACCTTAAATTTTTTTCTCGGATTTTTGATTGGTTTGTTCATCTTCAAGTAGTTTCTTTTTAAACCAGTTTCGAAAAAAAATCTGTTTTGTTTCGACATAAAAGCCGTTTTTTAAACCTGTTTCGAAAGTCAGTATCCACCCCCAAACCATCAGCAACGATACTTGCATTGGCAATTGCGTGTTCATACCCTTCATCAGGTCTACGGTTATTGAGTTCTGATATAAGATTTTGTAAATTGTCAGTCACGATTTGTAAATAACATTTAGAGTTTTGCATTATTTCATTTACCACATTTACTAAATTTAAAACATCGTGTCAGATGTTAAAGGAAAAAATAAATTTAAACGTCAAACCATCTGAATCAACTATTTTGCTCTTTGCTCTCAAACAAGAGACATAGAATTCAGAACGCAAGCAAAAGAGTTGATTCAGATGGTTTGACGTTTAAATTTATTTGTTCCTTTAACATCTGACACGATGTTTTAAATTTAGTAAATGTGGTAAATGAAATAATGCAAAATTCTAAATGTGATTTACAAATCGTGACTGACAATTTACGAAATCTTTTATCAGAACTCACTAATCGTAGACCTGATGAAGCGTATGAACACGCAATTGCCAATGCAAGTATTGTTGCTGTTGGTTTGGGGATGGATACTGACTTTCGAAACAGGTTTAAGAAAAACTCCTTTTAAGTCGAAACAAAACAGATTTTTTTTTTCGAAACAGGTTTTAAGTCGAAACAGGTTTAAAAAGAAACTACTTCAAGATGAACAAACCAATCAAGAATCCGAGACAAAAATTTAAGGTTGAATATTACAATATAATATTAGACACTACTATTTCTTCAATTATTGAAATATTCAGTCAATTAAAAGAACATTGCATTTACTTCAATTCAGTATATACCTAATTTAAAAAACTAGAGTGACAAAGAAATTTTAAAGCATTGTAGAGGATTAGAACAAAAGTTAATGGATACTAAAAATGTTAATGAAAAGGAAACTGACGGATTAAATTTGTTTGAAGAAATAAAATCTTTGCGACGTTTTACCAAAGAGGATTTGTTACATATTGATGTTTTTAATTCTATTTATGAAAACAATCTTACGGATACATTTTCAAATATTCCAATAAATTTTACGTCTATCTGATACATTAGGAGCAAATTGTGGAGCTTCACAATGCTTCTGGTTATAGAGGAGCGTCTATAATTTACAATGGGCTCACGTTGAGGAACTGCAGAATATTTCTTCTTATAGAGGAGCCCCTATATTATACAATGGGTGCAAGGTGAGGAGCTGCAGAATTTTCTGGTTATAGAGAAGCGTCTATCTAATACAATAGGTGCAAGTTGAGGAGTTTCGCTAAGCTGGTTATATAGGATCGGCTATCTAATACAGTAGGTGCAAGTTGAGGTGCTGCACAATGATTCTGTTATAGAGGAGTGTCTATATAATACAATAGGTGCAAGTTGATGAGCTACACAATGTTTCTGGTTTTAGAGGAGCGTCTATCTAATACAATAGGTGCAAGCTCAGGACTTCCAAAATGCTTCTGGTTACAGAGGAGCGTCTATATAACACAATAGGTGCAAGTTGAGCAGCTGCAGAATTTTCTGGTTATACAAGAGCGCCTATCAAAATATGTTCAAGTTGAGCGGCTGCATAATGGTTCTGGTTATAGAGGAGCGTCTACATAATACAATAGGTGCAAGTTGAGGAGCTGCACAATGCATCTGGATATAGAGGAGCGTCTATATAATACAATGGGCGCACGTTGAGGAGCTGCAGAATAAGTCTGCATATACAGGAGCGCCAATATTATACAATAGGTTCAAGTTGAGGAGCTGCAGAATTTTCTGGTTATAGAGAAGCGTCTAATAGAATAGGTGCAAGTTGAGGAGCTTCGCAATGCTGGTTATAGTGGAGCGGCTATCTAATACAATAAGTGCAAGTTGAGGAGCTGCACAATGCTTCTGGTTTTAGAGGAGCGACTATCTAATACAATAGGTGCAAGCTCAGTAGCACCACAATGCTTCTGGTTATAGAGGAGCGTCTATATAATAATATAGGTGCAAGTTGAGGAGCTGCAGAATTTTCTGGTTATAGAGGAGCGCCTATCTATTACAATATGTGCAAGTTCATTGGCTGCATAATTGTTCTGGTTATAGAGGAGCGTCTATATAATACAATAGGTGCAAGTTGAGAAGCTGCACAATGCTTCTGCTTATAGAGGAGCGTCTGTCTTATACAATATGTGCAAGTTGAGGAGTTGCACAATATTTCTGGTTATAGACGAACGGCTATCTAATAAAATAAGTGCAATTTTGGTTAGCTGCACAATGTTTCTGGTTTTAGAGGAGCGTCTACATAATACAATAGGTGCAATTTGAGGAGCTGCACGTTTCTTCTGTTTATAGAGGGGCACCTATCTAATACAATAGATACAAGTTGAGGAGCTACATAATGCTTCTGGTTATAGAGGAGCGTCTATCTGATACATTAGGTGCAAGTTGAGGAGCTGCACAATGCTTCTGGTTTTAGAGGAGCAGCTATATAATACAATTGCCGCACGTTGAAGAGCTGCAGTATACTTCTTCTTATAGAGGAGCGCCTATATTATACAATGGGTGCAAGTTGAGGAGCTGCAGTATTTTTTGGTTATAGAGGAGCGTATATCTAATACAATATGTGCAAGTTTAATAACTGCACAATATTTCAGATTAAAAAGGAGCGCTTATCTATTTCAATATGCGCGAGTTGAGGCGCTCCAAAATGATTCTGCTTATAGAGGTGCGTATATCCAATACAAAACATGCAAATTGAGGAGCTGCACAATGCTTCTGGTTATAGAGGAGCGCCTATATAATACAATAGTTGCAAGTTGAGGAGCTCCACAGTGCTTCTTGTTACAGAGGAGCGTCTATATAATACTATGGGCGCACGTTGAGGAACTGCAGCATTTTTCTGCTTATAGAGAAGCGCTTATATTATAGAACAGGTGAAAGTTTGGGAGCTGCAGAATTTTCTGGTTATAGAGGAGCGCCTATCTATTACAATATGCGCAAGTTGAGTAACTGTGCAATGCTGGCTATATAGGAGAACCTACCTTATGCAATAGGTGCAAGTTGAGGAGCTACGCAATCTTGGTTATAGAGGATCGGCTATCTAATACAATAGGTGCAAGTTGAGGAGCTGCACAATGGTTCTGGTTATAGAGGAGCGTCTATATAATACAATAGGTGCAGGGTGAGGAGCTGCAGAATATTCTGGTTATAGAGGAACGAGTATCTATTACATTATGTGCAAGTTGAGGGCCTGCATAATGGTTCTGGTTATAGAGGAGCCTCTATATAATACAACTGGTGCAAGTTGAGGAGCTGCGCAATGCTTCTATTTATAGAGAAGTGTCTATCTGATAAAATAGGTGGAACTTGAGGAGCTGCACTATGCTTCTCTGGTTATAGAGGAGCGTCTGTCAGTTGCACAATATTTCTGGTTATAGATTAACGGCTTTCTAATAAAATAGGTGCAAGTTGAGGAGCTGCACAATGTTTCTGGTTATAGAGGAACGTGTATATAATACAATAGGTCAAGTTGAGGAGCTGCACAAATCTTCTGTTTATAGAGGAGCGCCTATCTAATACAGTAGATTCAAGTTGAGGAGCTGCACAATGCTTCTGGTTATAGAGGAGCGCCTATATATTACAATATATCCAAGTTGAGGAGCTGCATGCTGGTTATAGAGAAGCGCCTATCTTACGCAATAGGTGCAAGTTAAGGAGCTGCGCAATGCTGGTTATAGACGAGCGCCTATCTAATACAATAGATACAGGTTGAGGAGATGCACAATGCTTCTGGTTATAGAGGAGCCTTTGTCTGATACATTAGGTGC
This sequence comes from Stegodyphus dumicola, assembly GCF_044657685.1. Taxonomy (NCBI): domain Eukaryota; kingdom Metazoa; phylum Arthropoda; class Arachnida; order Araneae; family Eresidae; genus Stegodyphus; species Stegodyphus dumicola. The sequence goes on from NC_140772.1 coordinate 6,228,787, forward strand.
AAGTTGAGGAGCTACACAAGGCTTCTGATTATAGAGGAGCGCATATCTCTTACAATAGGTGCAAGTTGAGGAGCTGCAAAAAGTTTCTTGTTATGGATGTGCGTTTATCCAATACAATATTTGCAAGTTGAGGTGCTGCACAATGTTTCTGGTTAAAGATGCGCGTCTATATAATACAATAGGCGCAAGTTGAGGAATTGCACAATGCTTCTGGCTATAGAGGAATGTCTATCTAATACAATAGTTTCTAGGTGAGAAGCTGCAGAAATTTCTGATAGAGCAGCGCCTATCTATTACAATATGTGATGGTTGTAGAGCTGCGCAATGCTGGTTATAGAGGACCGCGTATCTTATACAATTGATGCAAGTTGAGGAGCTGCACAATGCTTCTGGTTATAGAGGAGCGCCTATATAATACATTAGGTGCAAGTTGAGGTGCTAAACAGTGCTTCTTGTTATAGAGGAGCGTCTACATAGTAAAATAGGTGCAAGTTGAGGAGCTGCAGATTTTTCTGGTTATAGAGGAGCGCCTATCTATTACAATATGTGCAAAGTTGAGGGGCTGCATAATGGTTCTGGTTATAGAGGAGCGTCTATCTGATACGTTAGGTGAAAGTTGAGCAGCTGCACAATACTTCTGGTTATAGAGGAGCGTATATATTATATAATAGTTGCAAAATGAGGGGCTGCACAATGGTTCTGGTTAAAGAGGAGCATCTATCTAATACAATATGTGCAAGTTGAATAGCTGCACTGTGCTTCTTGTTATAGGGGAGTATCTGACTAATAAAATATGTGCAATTTGTCGAGCTGCGCAATGCTTCTTTTTATTGAGGAGCGCCTATCTTATACATTAGGTGCAAGTTGAGGAGCTCAAAATGCTTCTGGTTATAGAGGAGCGTCTATCTAATACAATAGGTTCAAGTTGAGGAGGTGCAGAATTTTCTGTTTATAGAGAAGCGTCTATCTAATGCAATACGTGCAAGTTGAGGAACTGCGGAATGCTGGTTGTAGAGGAGCGTCTGTCTTATACAATATGTGCAAATTGAGAAGCTGGACAAAATTTCTGGTTATAGAGGAGCGGATATCTAATACAATATGTGCAAGTTGAGGAGCTGCAGAATGTTTCTGATTATATAGGAGCGTCTATATAATACGATAGGTGCATATTGAGGAGCTACAAATTTCTTCTGTTTATAGAGGAGCGCCTGTCTAATACAATAGGTTCAAGTTAAAGAGCTTCACAATTCTTCTGGTTATAGAGGAGCGTCTATATAATACAATGGGAGCAAGTTGAGGAGCTGCATAATATTTCAGGTTATAGAGGAGCGCTTATGTATTTCAATATGCGCGAGTTCAGGAGCTGCAACATGATTCTGCTTATAGAGGTGCGTATATCCAATTCAATAGATGCAAATTGAGGAGCTGCACAATGCTTCTGGTTATAGAGAGCGCCTATATAATACAATAGGTGCATATTGAGGAGCTGCACAATGCTTCTGATTATAGAAGATCGTCTGTCTAATAAAATATGTGCAAGTTGTGGAGCTGCGCAATGCTTGTTATAGAGGAGCGCCTATCTTATAGAATAGGTGCAAGTTGAGGAGCTCCACAATGGTTCTGGTTATAGAGGAGCATCTCTCTGATACATTAGGTGCAATTTGAGATGCTGCACACTGCTTCTGGTTATAGAGGAGCGTCTATATAATACAATGGGCGCACGTTGAGGAACTGCAGAATATTTCTGCTTATAGAGGAGAGCCTATATTATAGAATGGTTGCAAGTTGAGGAGCTGCAGTATTTTCTAGTTATAGAGGAGCGCCTATCTATTACAATATGTGCAAGTTGTGTAGATGTGCAATACTGGTTATAGAGGAGGGGCTATCAAATACAATAGGTGCAAAGTGAGGAGCAGCACAATGTTTCTGGTTACAGAGGAGCGGCTATCTAATACAATGGGCGCACGTTGAGGAGCTACAGAATATATCTGCTTATAGAGGAGCGCCTGTATTATACAATAGTTGCAAGTTGAGGAGCTGCAGAATTTTCTAATTGTAGAGAAGCGTCTATCTAATACAATAGGTGCAAGTTGAGGAGCTGCTCAATACTGGTTATAGTAGAGCGGCTATCTAATACAATAGGTGCAGGTTGAGGATCTGCACAATGCTTCTGGTTATAGAGGAGCGTCTATATAATACAGTAGGTGCAAGTTGAATAGCTGCACTATGCTACTGGTTATAGAGGAGTGTATGTCTTATACAATATCTGCAAGTTGAGGAGCTGCAGTATATTTCAGGTTATAGAGGAGCGCTTATCTATTTCAATATGCGCGAGTTGAGGAGCTGCAAAATGATTCTGCTTATAGAGGAGAGTCTATCCAATACAATAGATGCAAATTGAGAAGCTGCACAATGCTTCTGGTTATAGAGGAGTGTCTATATATTACAAAAAGATCAAGTTGAGGAGCTGCACAATGCTTCTGTTTATTGAGGAGCGCCTATCTAATACAATAGGTGCAAGTTGAGGAGCTGCACAATGCTTCTGTTTATAGAATTATATTCTAATAAAATATGTGCAAGTTGAGGAGAGCGCAATTATGGTTTTAGAGGAGCGCCTATCTTCTAATATAGGTGCACGTTTTGGAGCTCCACAATGCTTCTGGTTATGGAGGAGCGTCTATATAATACAATGGGCGCACGTTGAGGAGCTGCAGAATATTTCTGCTTATAGAGGAGCACTTATATTATACAATAGGTGCAAGTTGAGGAGCTGCAGAATTTTCTGATTATAGAGAAGCGTCTATATAATACAATAGGTGCAAGTTTGGGAGCTGCGCAATGCTGGTTATAGAGGAGCGGCTATCTAATACAATAGGAGCAAGTTGAGTAGCTGCACTATGCTTCTGGTTATAGAGCATTGTCTGTCTTATACAATATCTGCAAGTTGTGAAGATGCACAATATTTCAGGTTATTAAGGAGCGCTTCTCTATTCAATATGCGCACGTTGACGAGCTGCAAAATGTTTCTCCTTATAGAGGTGCGTCTATCCAATACAATAGATGCAAATTGAGGAGCTGCACAATGCTTCTGGTTATAGAGGAGCGCCTATCTTATACAATAGTTGCAAATTGAGGAACTGCACATATCTTCTGGTTATAGAGGAGCGTCTATATAATACTATGAGCGCACGTTGAGGAGCTGCAGAATATTTCTGCTTATAGAGGAGCGCCTATATTATACAATACGTGCAAGTTGAGGAGCTGCGCAATGGTTCTGATTATAGAGGAGCATTTATATAATACAATAGGTGCAAGTTGAATAGTTGCACTTTGATACTAGTTATAGAGGATTGTCTGTCCTGTACAATATCTGCAAGTTTAGGAGCTGCACAATATTTCAGGTTATTAACCCATTAACGGTTTCACCCGGATTTTCTCGTTCTTTTATGCAGGTCTCTTAACGGTTCGTTACGGATTATTGTTAGTTTAAATGTACCCTCGAAAACGGACAGTCCCGTGTTTTTGTATTATCGAAAAAACACGTCAAAAAGGACTAGCCCGTATTTTTATATGTCTTCCAACCCCCCAATGCCTAAGGGGACAAGGGTCCATGCAATGCTGACGACAATGGGTAATGGCTGTCATTAGCGTGGGGAGAAATCTCCTTGATGTTTTGGGATAAAGGCCTTACACTGACTCTAAAGAAACAAATTTATTACCAGTTACAAAGTGGATGCATATATAAAGGGATTTAAGAATTTCCGTTTTAGAGCAGTTATTGAATAAAAAAATAGAATTTTTTACAAAATGAACGTTTACCTATAAGAGCATTAATGAATTAAAACGAGATAAATAAAAGTAATAAATGCAAACATAAAAATCTGAGAATGCAAATCTTTCAGATTTTACATTACGCCCAAAGGGCGTTTTTTAACGGTTTGTGGGTTACCTTTATTTTTAAACATCATGTTTTTCGCACTTAAACCATAAAACTTCAGTTAAACATCAATACCGCAAAATAAATTTTAAATGAGCATATCTTTAGAATTTCCAATACACAGTCTCGCCCGTTGAAGATAATTTTTTATATTATTATTTTCATACAGTGTTGCCTTTGCTCGCTTTAAAATCGTTGAGTTTCTCAATAAAAAATTCATTGAAGTTTTACGAAATAGGAAACATATAATAAAACAAATTCCAAATCTCGGCTTCGAGATGCCCATATTCGGGTGGAAATGTACGTTATTCAAAATTGGATGGGTCTAGGTACCGTTGTTTTATCACAATGCGAGAAACATACATATATTTATGCAGATTATTCATTATTTAATTTCAAGGCAGATAGCCCTCGAGTGCACTGCCGTAATCTAATTAACCAAAATCATTATTTAATTTCTTTAAATATAATACAGGGCTGTAATATGTGGTAGCAACAGTTTGAAAAGTGAACTGACATAGTTTTCAACGGAAAATGAAAAAATGAAGTTAATAGACCTTCTCGGCTAACGCCCTTTGTTTTAAAAATAATGTATCGTGTAATTTAATGGGAATACGAGATTAAATAATTCTCTTTAAAAAATTCTTCTACAAATTTATATCACGAATAATAAAAACGTGAGGCTGTCTTGATAAATTTATAAATATTATACATCTGACAATGCGCTTCAATTATTTGATTTCGTAATTTAAGAGCCTATGATTCTTCTTATAAAACTGTACAGGAATTTAGCAAAGAAGCTATTAAGTAATCTCTTATTACCATTAATCTATGCGATAAATTATTATTATTATTATTATTACTTTTGGTCCAGTCTTTTACTTCCAAGTATCCTTTTATCTCAAATAATCGAAAAAATATATAAATTTAAAACAAAATTCGCCCCCAAATCAGAAATTAGGTTACAAATTTCATGCAAATTTTATTTCAAAAGCTATTTTACGCTCTGTAAAATGATGCAAACTTAAAAATTTAAGATTTTTAGTTTATTCATAAATGGAAATATGCGCAAAAAATTTCTTCGACATTAAATTTTAAAAACTCTAAATCGAATTATTATCATCCGTAAACGTAATTGTACAAAATCTGAATTCAATAGCTTATCGATAAGCAGTTCAAAAATCGACGACGAGCTTTTGATTAAACACCGTGAATAAACTGAATACAATTTTTGGAACAGCTCTAATTTTAAGCACTTTGGAAAGATCGGTAAGTTGTTGATATAGCATAACCGTTATTTTTATAACATTCTTGGCATTATGAAACGTGTAAGTGACATTCATAAGCGATTCCCGACAGTTCTGTTCATTTGTCAAAGTGGCTGCTTTTGAAAATATTGTGAAGCTCACTCGATGTGCTCCACTATCTATGATACTCATTAAAGATATTTAACAATGTTTTATTTCTATACAGAAATACTGGTAAAATTAAGAGGTCAAATATTTAATTATTTGAGTTATATAACTACTTATACTGTCTCAAGAAATTTTGAGTCATTTTGTAAAAATAATCTTTTCTTTAAAATTCCTTCTTCCCCCCCCTACCAACTATGCTTCATGACTTTATTACTATTCTGATGAATGGAAGGTTTTTAGAGACATTACATTTTTTTTAACAGCAAGAGACATGAAAAATGAGCAATGCCTTACCCGAGCAATGCCTCATTTTCATACATTTTAAAAGAAGTTAAATTTTTCAGAGAGTTACTATAAAATATTTATTAGAATGTCAAATTTAAGCATTTCAATTATTTATATAATAAAGGATAAATTTTATATTTATATAATAAAGAAAAATCGTTAATAATATCACTCTGATTTTAGTGGAGATATTTTAAGAAATAAATAAGTGAAAGCTGGAGGAAGAAAAACTGTTTCAAGTTATATGTTTATCTTAAAAGTAACGAGAGAAAAACTATGTTAAAAGAAAAGGCACGCATATCGAAATTGTTTCCTGTACTGCTGACAAATTGTTATATGGCATGCATACTATAATGCTCATGAATAATTGATTGCTACTAGATTAATACAGGCATAGCATATTTCTAGGGACTGATTTGCTGTAATTTCCAATTTGATTTTTGCATACTTTTATATTGAGGACTAATTACATCACACTGAAGATTACTCAATGCAATAATTCCATTACAGTTTTATAGAAAATTATAAAATTTTCAGTTTCAATAAACAAATATATAATATTTCGATGACTCAGCAAGTAACATAATTTATTATCTTTCAAGTTTTTTTCTAAAACACCTCGGCAGATATAGAATCAGCCACAGACTGTACTAACTTTAACAAGCGGCAGTATCTGAGTGTTCACATTTCTGTTTATAACTGCAATAAGAACAAGTATAAGTTTGAAAAGTTTACCAATGGCTATGTGGATAAAAGAGATGATCATAAGTATTTTGACCTGGTTTTGGTTTCTGGTCAATACGTTGGCTGTAGGGAAGATTTCGTGATTTTTTCCATGTGAACTAGTTTTCTTTATAAATTCCTCTAAGTCTTTCGTTAAGTACATACACAGTTGCTACATTAAACATTAGTAAGTGTTTACATAGGTAAACATTTTAAAAGCGACTAGCGTAAAGAAAGATTATTTAAATTATGTTTTTTAAAATGCAAATTCAGAACACTGAAAACCAAACAGTAAACATTATAAGACTAATTTAATAATCTTTGGTTTGGTTTACTTGAAAACTTTACTTAAAAAACGTTGAAATTTACAATGTTTACAACAAACTATTATTTTGCCATATTCATCGATTGCGTTAATCAAAATCTAAAATTATTTAACGTAAAATGTAATTATCCGAAAATTATGTAAAATGAGAATTTTTTCCCACTATATCTGTAGTTTACAATGGCTAGAAAAAAAGATAGCTCTAGATAATGAGTATTTCTAGAATGAAAAAACTCTATTGACTAGAAATAGTCTTTCGAGACCTTAGTGTCAGTTAGCCTGCGGAGGTCAGGTTCCCTTCCAAAAAAAAGTAAAACTGTTTAAAATGCATGTAGTTTAACGCTTCCTGTTTTATTTGGAATAACATTTCAAAAATAAAACTCGTGTTGGTTACGAACCAAGCAATTCTTAACGGGATAAAAAGCCGTACTTTGATAATGCTAGGATCATGCATTCAGTTTTCGTCGTTTTAATAAAATCCATTATGATACTTATGCTGGTAATTATAAACTGCATTTACGGATACAGAAGTATGATTAATACACTAATATCACAGAATATAAGCTTTTTATGCTCTGACAAGTTTTGTCAATATACCAATTTTTAGTTCATATACAAGTCGTAAATTCCCTAGCCAGATTCCTTTTTTATATAAATAGATGCATAGAGGAGAAAATGGAACAGTTAATTATATTTTTTATTCTTTTTCAAAATTTAATTCTTTTAGATATAATTTTTAACGATAATCGATATTCTGCTAAGTTATAATACAAAAATTATTACTAATAATAATTTATATCCTAATATTTATATCCTAATTTAATAATATTTATATCACTCAAAACAGAATTGGAAAACTCTTTCAAATCATATTTAATCAAAACATTTTACGAAGTTATGGGAAAAAGGAATTTTGGGGTTTGTTTGATTTTTAACGGTGAATTCAATCATTAAAGCATTTTTACCGTGTTTCCTCATTCATAAAACATTAGCAAAATAATTTACTAAATAATTCTTAGATGTGATAGTATTCTTGTTTATCTTTTGTTATATGACTAAAAATAAATAAAAAAGCGGCTGGTATTCAATATTATTTTATTTAATTACAAATACTTGGCTATTGGTACTCAAGACATAGTCTTTCCATATTATCACTTTTCTATTAGGCCTTGAAATTATGTTAACGACCTAAGAATTCGGAAAATCCTATGATTGCATAAAACTGCGGGAGGTGCTAATAATGACAAATTTTAAATGAAAATAGAAATTTATTTAAATAAATTTATTTAAATTCTATTTGTGAGTGTCTGTTTTATGCATTTAATGTATCAAATACAGAAAAGTGAGAAAAATCCATCCAACACAGAGAAATAATTCTTTCTAGATTGTATCTTTAAGATTGTATCAAATTCATTTAAACTTCCGTTTAAATTCGAAATGCGATCTCTCAAATCAACGAAGGAATACATTTTTGGCTTTAAATTCCACATTAGTAGCAACTGTATAATAGCTAAACGTACCCAAAATATTTGTAGAAAACCGCCAAAATTCTAGAAATTGCTATAAAATCCCGAAAAATATTAGGAAGATTATGCTTGCCAATTCCACGCTGAAAAGACGAAGATGAGCTCGACAGTAAACGAACAACTCGTGGAAAAAATTCAACGCTAAAATATAAATGCATATGCGAAATTTTCCAAAAATTTCTGATAAATATTGTACTCTCATCGTAAATATGTATGGACTTATAATGTGATGAAAACTGAGTCGGTAAAAGAATGGATTAAAATTTAATTTCCCAAAATAAATCGGTTTACTAAAACTAAATAAAATAGATAAGTAAATAGTAAAAAAATTGTGTAACAAAATAAATAATGATCTTTCTTAAAATACTGCCCAATAAAACATGTCGAATAATTGAATGTTCACAAGCTTGGAAGCTAAAATTCTAAAAAGATTTCGGAAAATTCGGCAGTCACATGTTAAAAGAAACAAGTCTACAGGCTACTAGTACAAAGAAAGAGGAGGGAGACGAAACTAAACGGAACAACTACTTCTTGGCATTCAATCATGGAGGTAGGAAAGGGAGGAGGGGCCATTTCGCGCTAGAAGTGAAGCACTGCTTTGAAGCTTGGGTCACCAGACTGGGTGTTCTTTGTTTACATTCAGAAGCTCGCTTGACAAGATTCTGATAGTATTTCGACACACGACAGTTCCATAGAAATCGAAAAAGGGACACTCTCGCATGAAAGAAACATTCATAGTGTGATGGATAATAGCAATTTGTATAGTTTACTGACATTTGCGCAAAAATCACATCTTGGTTATTTTTCGATAACTAACAACAGCAATTTTGATTATGAATTTGTTTTATAAAATTCTAAGCTGTTGCACTACAAAAATATAGATTTTAAGAAAATTGCTAAAAGAGATCTGCCAAAATTTATTTTCTAGAAGATTTGAAAAGTTTGAAACTTCATGGCTAAATGTAAATATAAAATTATGTATGTTAAAATATTTGTAATTTGGCACATAGGTCAGAGATTAAGTTTTTATTAAATAGAGTAACGCATGCAAGGGCTATCTGCCTAAAGAGAGAGATGCCATCGTGGAGAAATTTTGAAGAAAAACTGACCTTTGAGTGGGTATTAAAAGTAATACTTATAATTTTCATTCAAATTATATTCATATATATTTTTTATGTAAAACTTTCGGTTGTATGCTAAATTAGTGTAAATTACTTTACACGAAAAATATAGTGAATGCACAGAAATTAAAGATTTGCACATGCCGAAAATGATAAATAGGAAATATGTATGGGTATTTATGCATGTGCTTGCAAAAAGCATATATCTGCCTTTAACAAAATACTTAAATATTCATTAAATTATTTATAAATGTATTTGAAATGAAGAATTTATTCACTTATAAACAACTGTGAAAGTACTGTGAAGAAATCTAATGATTAAATGTATCTAATTTATAAAGATTATAAATGTTATCTAAATATATAATAACCTTAATATTGAGTTGTAAACATAAATTGAAATCCTGTTGACAAATACGTTATAAAACTATTTAAGCAAGAATTGTTCGTATTAGAAAGCAATCTGTTAAAAGGTATTGTAAAGCAAATGCTATGAGATGCGCACTTAAGAACGTAATAAAGAGTTTTGGAATATATATTGTTGAAATGAAGGGTAAAAAAAAAAATCTGATAAGTATAATTAAAAGAATTATTCCCCTTACATTTTATAATAACTCAGTTACAAGTTTTAAATAATACTTAAAAAAAATTATTTTATTCCCTTTGAGAAATGTTCAGAGAAAGTCAAATACTATTTAATACCTATTTAATTATTAGGAATTAGCGAAATACTTATTTAAAGTATTTCACTAATTCCTAATAATTCTCTAATTTAAAATGAACCAAATAGAACATTAATTATAAATTTACTTACATTTTTCGATTTAAAAGATGCCTCAGAAGCCAAAAAATCATGTCATATTTAAGAAAGTATTTTAGGAAGAAGCTCTATAAATAGAAAAGAAATAATGCATAATTTTAATATTAATAATGCAATAAACTTTGATCTTAATTTTTGAACCTTAACCGAATAAAATCGAATTACCTTAATTTTTTTTCTAATGTAATTAACGAAAACTTGTGAAAATACATTCAAATTAAACCATTCTGAGAAAACTGTCCTGTGAAAAGTATAGCATTTAATTCCGTTCAGAATGAAATGTTGTTTAAAAATATGTTGTTTTCACATACTTAGGACTCTGAAGTGTTGTAGAAAAAGAAAATATATACATTTATATGTATATTTGCGACGTAATTACAAAATATTTACACCCGAACGCGTCAAATCCCATAGAACTCAATGGTAAATGACCCAATGTTTTGGTCACCACGTAGGGATCGCCGGTGCTTCAGAGCAGGGTACGGAGAAACTTGTTTAGGGCGACTCCTTCTTACTTCCTACCTCCATGCATTCAATAGCGGGGAGGCAATTTTATGGCTTATCCATCACACTAAGGGGAAGCAAACATACTGCCTTAGGCTGGGCCATCTTAGAGAGATTTCAGAAAACGAAAGCGATTTTTTTGGAGGGGTTTGTTGTCTGACAACGCGACCGTTTTCGAAGCATTTCGTTCCGAAAGGCGGGCTCGTTGATGGGTTAAGGAGCGCTTATCTATTCAATATGCGCAAATTGAGGAGCTGCAAAATGTTTCTGCTTATAGAGGTGCCTCTATCCAATACAATAGATGCAAATTGAGGAGCTGCACAATGCTTCTGGTTACAGAGGAGCGTCTATCTAATACAATAGGTGCACGTTGAGGAGCTGCACAATGCTTCTGGTTATAGAGGAGCGCCTATCTATTACAATAGGTGCAAGTTGAGGAGCTGCAGAGTATTTCTGGTTATAGAGGAGCGCCTATCTAATACGGTAGGTGCATGTTGAGGAGCTGCATTATATTTCTCGTTATAGAGGAGTGTCTATCATCAGATAGACACTCCTCTATAACGTTATAGCTTCTATAACGTCTATCATTAGGTGCAAGCTGAGGAGCTGCACAATACTTCTGGTTATAGAGGAGCGTCTATACAATACAATGGTCGCACGTTGAGGAGCTGCAGAATATTTCTGGTTATAGAAGTGCGCCTATATTATACAATAGTTGCAAGTTGAGGAGCTGCACAATAGTTCTGGTTATAGAGGAGTGTCTATCTAATACAATAGGTGCAAGTTGAATAGCTGCACTATGCTTCTGGTTATAGAGCATTGTCTGTCTTATACAATATCTGCAAGTTGAGGAGATGCACAATATTTCAGGTTATTAAGGAGCGCTTATCTATTCAATATGCGCAAGTTGAGGAGCTGCAAAATGTTTCTGCTTATAGAGGTGTGTCTATCCAATACAATAGATGCAAATTGAGGAGCTGCACAATGCTTCTGGTTACAGAGGAGCGTCTATCTAATACAATAGGTACAAGTTGAGGAGCTGCGCAATGCCTCTGGTTATAGAGGAGCGTCTATATCTTACAAAAGGTGCAAGTTGAGGAGCTGAACAATGCTTCTGGTTATACAAGATCGTCTGTCTAATAAAATATGTTCAAGTGGTGGAGCTGCGCAATGCTGGTTATAGAGGAGCGCCTATCTTATACAATAGGTGCAAGTTGAGGAACTGCACAATGCTTCTGGTTATAGAGGAGCGTCTATATAATACTATGAGCGCACGTTGATTAGCTGCAGGATATTTCTGCTTATAGAGGAGCGCCTATATTATCCAATAGGTGCAATTTGAGGAGCTGCGCAATGGTTCTGGTTATAGAGGAGCATTTATATAATACAATAGGTGCAATTTGAGGAGTTGCACAGTGCTTCTGGTTATAGAGGAGCGTCTATATAATACAATGGGAGCACGTTGAGGAGCTGCAGTATATTTCGGCTTATAAATGAGCGCCTATATTATACAATAGGTGCAAGTTGAGGAGCTGCAGAATTTTCTGGTTATAGACGAGCGCCTATCTGTTACAATATGTGCAAGTTGAAGAGCTGCGCAATGCTGGTTATAGAGGAGCGCCTATCTTATAATAATAAATTAGTACATTTGAAAGTTTTTTGATGCATCCAAGCTCTTAAAATTAAAACACGTTTTATGCCATTGTTTGTACTTATTTAAAAAAAATTTGTTATTATAATTCTGTATCCATATTAATTACTTATTGCAGTAGATTCTGCATTCTGCATTTTGGAAGGGAGTTCTGAAAATAAATGTGTCTAAATCAGTCACAGTGTAAGGATCTTAAGTTTTACTAACGTTTATTTTATTTTAAATCCTTACTATCACTTCTTATTTTCTACTTCCGGCCAGAATTAAAAGCTTTAACTTATTTATGTAAATTTGTCTTGCGAACGCCAAGTACTTAATTTGTGGCTTTCTGCCAAGCAAAAGAGAGGAAGGAGTGATTAGGAGCAGGCCGCTTGCCATAGCAGTTTTACTCGGTTGCTGGTTGCCTTCAAGGCCAGAGGTTTAATCCTCTTGATAATTTTAAACGTATCGTATTGTTAACAGTTCTCTGTACTACATACGGCCTTTCTGTTAATATACGGCCAATCTTCAAGTAGACACTTGTTTATTAATCCAAAGTTAGTTTAGTTAGAATTTAGTTAATATTTTTATATTCTTACGTTCAGACCACAAGTGGTTGGTCTCTGTATTCCGAAGTCCGGAAATCATTGTAAAGAGAGAAAAATAAAGGGTTTCGTATACCCTTCCTGTGTATCTTGTCTACTTCCCACATTTATTGAACATAGCTTTAGTAAGCTCCCTGTTCCGAGTCAGGTCATTTAATGTTCCCAAAGCAAGTAAGGAGGAACACAGAACCTGATAACAGTTTTCATTAGAACGCTTTGCCACTAATTATAACTTGGATTTCTCCAGATATATTCCTTTTTACTATTAATGCAACTTTTGGTACCGCCCAATCAGGACAGTGGTAAAGTGTCTGTGCGGCATGTGAGCACTCTAAATATGCGCCGAGCCGAAAGTCCTCCCGATGGGTTGGTGGTAGGAGGAGAGTGGTGGGAGATCTTAGGACCGGTCTCCTCTGGATGCTCTCCATCAAAATTGGGGGCGGAACTGAGCTAAGGGCCGGCTGTCACCTCTGTGCTGCTCAAGGCTGTTGCCAACGACAGGCGCAATCCTGCACTTCATTACCACAATGAATTTCACTGGGAGACCCTGGGACTCTATACTCCCCTCCCCGGGGGCTATTTTTCAAAATTCGGGGGTTAGCTGAAGTCGGGTAGTCACATACATGTTGCGGAAGTTTCTTGTCGACAACAAGCATATTTGACTCTTGCCCTGATGAATGCCGTGGGTTTTGGTAACACTTAGTAACAAAAACAATGCAATTTTTGTATCCTAAGTCGTACATGAAGAGTTTAAAATAGAAAGTAAATTGTTTTTAGTCGAAATAAGACATCGTGTTACAAAATAATTGCTTATGAAGCATTAAGATAAGTATTTACTCTTTTTTTAAGTCCACTTTATGGAAGTTGATAAGATAAATCGGAGAAGATAGTTAAATATTTTTTTTAATTTCTCGGCAAGAGGTTTCATTATTTCCCTCTTTCAGTTAATACGCTTGAGCAAAAAGTTTAGATGCGTTTATTTAAACTAGATAATACCTGTGTTATTTTACCCAAGGTAAATTTGCCTCCAATTTTAATCAGGAAAGAAATTCATGGGGCATTAAAATGGATAGAAAAACTGCGTCTAATAAAGCAAAATGAAATTATACAAATTTGAAGCTTTCATTCATTACGACATACTATTTTCGCACATTACTTTTTCAGCCTTTCACTGTGTGAAATTTTTACGTAGATGAACAAAAATGTTATATCTTGTCATTTCGCTTAGCAGCAAAGTAAAAGCAAGTTTACTCAGTAACTAGCTTACAGCCTCACTTTACTTAATATTATCTTACAAAGGATATATAAAAGAAACATCTGGTATAATTTAACAAATATTTATATTCTGAAAATGCTATAAGAAACCTATTGTAGTATTATTTCAAATGTTTTGCCTCAGGATTTTAATAATTTTTTTTTGGTCTTAAGATTTTAATGGAACTTAACATTCTTATCATTTCTGAACATATAGAAAAGGAATTAAGAATAATAACATACTGTCAGAATTTTACATTATTGTATTTACTTCATATATTTTACTTTCAAATACTACAACTAAGTATGTCCACTTCACAGTTGATGTCTTTATGGCTCAGAAAGTTTTTTCCTTCTCCAAAGAAATTTATACTTCATTTCATTAACCATCATTCCATTAAACGTTTTCGATAGTTAACGTGAGCTATTTTTATGCTCTTTGATCTGTAGAAAAAAATGTGAATACATTTCAAAAGAAATTAACTGTTTCTTAAGAATAATGCATTTTAAGACTTGCTATTTTTGTTACCAATCTCGCTTGGCTGTCAATGGTCAGCATAAGCCCACGATATTCTCCGTAGCTAGGAGTCATATGCTCCTGTCGTTGGCAAGATCCTTGGACACCATAAAGGAGTGATAGGCTCCTGTCGTTGGCAAGAGCATTGGACACCATAAAGGAGTAAGGAGTAATAGGCCCCTGTCGATGGCAAGAGCATTGGTCACCATAAAGGAGTCATAGGCTCCTGTCGTTGGGAAGAGCCTTGGACAGCATACAGAATTCATATACGCCTGTCGTTAGCAACAGCCTTGAACAACAGTCCGACTTAGCTCACTCTTGCCACCAAGATTCAGCAAGAGCGCCCCTAGGGTCTCCGACTCCTTTTCCCTACCAACAACTTCTTCATAGGACTTTCGGCTCATTCCATATTCAGAGTACCTCCATGCCGCACAGACAGTATACATTTACAAACAACCAAACCTTCTCCGGGATTCGACTCCCATCCTTTCGGCATTTTAGTCAGAGTTACTAACTATCCCACCATTCGGGACAAAGCACTACTACATTATTTAAAGCCTTATGGATGATATCAGGTCAAGTAATGTACTTTCATTAGTACGACACTTGAAGTATAATGTCACGACCTGAACTAAATCTCAGTGTCACCTGTAAGGTGCTCAAGGCGCTGGCGTCACTTACGCTCATTGCCACGAGGTATTTCATGGGATTGTTCTGATGTTACTGTCAGACAAGTGAGATAAGTCACAACCAATCAAATGCAGTTCTATTTCGCAAAAGCCAGTCGTCCAGTTTACTAGATACTCCCAGAACCGCCGCGTGCGTATTAGGCGCCCTTGTTCAAATTGAAAGTTGGCGCCCTTTATGGGGTTCTGTTGCACTCATACAAAGGTCTGCAAATTATATGTGAAATACTCTTTTATAATATTCAAAATTTGACTTTCGAACTGAAAAGCTTTAGAATTATAATATTAAAACACGTGTTCGTCTTAGTGTTTTTTATTATTTCTTAAATTATTAAAACTAAGCAATGATAAAACATTTTTTTAGTAAAATATAAAAATTAGAAAAATATATTCAAATACTGATCCCCTTAGCTTTCGCAGCTACAGACGCGCGTATCAGTTCCTTTATATTTAATTTATCCAAAATTCGGCTCTCTTTGGATATCCGACCAGTCCGATAATTTCTCCGGCGCCATCGTAGATCGCATGTAGTCTTTTATACTTTTAAGTTTTGAAAACCTTGGTTCTCCAGTAGCCACCGAAACTCTCAGGGTTAAAAAAATCCGTAAAATTTATTGCAATATTTGGAAATGTATCCGTGAGATTGTTTTAATAAATATAATTTAAAACATCAGTATGTGACAAATCCTCTTTGGTAAAACATCGCAAAGATATTATTTCTTCAAACAAATTTAATCCGTCAGTATCCTTTCCATTATAATTTTTAGTATCCATTAACTTTTGTTCTAATCCTCTACAATGCTTTAAAATTTCTTTGTCACTCTGGTTTTTTAAATTAGGTATATAGTGTATTGAAGTAAAAGTAATGTTCTTTTAATTGACTGAATATTTCAGTAATTGAAGAAATAGTAGTGTCTAATATTATATTGTAATATTCAACCTTAAATTTTTGTCTCGGATTTTTGATTGGTTTGTTCATCTTGAAGTAGTTTCTTTTTAAACCAGTTTCGAAAAAAAATCTGTTTTGTTTCGACATAAAAGCCGTTTTTTAAACCTGTTTCGAAAGTCAGTATCCACCCCCAAACCATCAGCAACGATACTTGCATTGGCAATTGCGTGTTCATACCCTTCATCAGGTCTACGGTTATTGAGTTCTGATAAAGGATTTTGTAAATTGTCAGTCACGATTTGTAAATAACATTTAGAGTTTTGCATTATTTCATATTACCACATTTACTAAATTTAAAACATCGTGTCAGATGTTAAAGGAACAAATAAATTTAAACGTCAAACCATCTGAATCAACTCTTTTGCTCTTTGCTCTCAAATAAGAGACATAGAATTAAGAACGCAAGCAAAAGAGTTGATTCAGATGGTTTGACGTTTAAATTTATTTGTTCCTTTAACATCTGACACGATGATTTAAATTTAGTAAATGTGGTAAATGAAATAATGCAAAATTCTAAATGTGATTTACAAATCGTGACTGACAATTTACAAAATCTTATATCAGAACTCACTAATCGTAGACCTGATGAAGCGTATGAACACGCAATTGCCAATGCAAGTATTGTTGCTGTTGGTTTGGGGATGGATACTGACTTTCGAAACAGGTTTAAGAAAAACTCCTTTTACGTCGAAACAAAACAGATTTTTTTTTCGAAACAGGTTTTAAGTCGAAACAGGTTTAAAAAGAAACTACTTCAAGATGAACAAACCAATCAAGAATCCGAGACAAAAATTTAAGGTTGAATATTACAATATAATATTAGACACTACTATTTCTTCAATTATTGAAATATTCAGTCAATTAAAAGAACATTGCATTTACTTCAATTCAGTATATACCTAATTTAAAAAACTAGAGTGACAAAGACATTTTAAAGCATTGTAGAGGATTAGATGGTGTTGGTGTATTTAATTAGGGCAAAGCACACGAGGGCTATCTGCCTAAAGGGAGGGATGCCTTTCGTGGAGGACTTTCTAAGGGAAACTGGCTCGTATACACGTTAGACATGGGGAAAACCACGAAAACGCCCATGCAGCCAGCCCGTTCACGGGATTCGAACCTCAGACCGAACTACCAGTGTTCAGCGTCTTTACCGCTCGGCCGCTGGTGGGCGTTGTAGAGGATTAGAACAAAAGTTAATGGATACTAAAAATGTTAATAAAATGGATACTGACGGATTAAATTTGTTTGAAGAAATAAAATCTTTGCGACGTTTTACCAAAGATGATTAGTTACATATTGATGTTTTTAATTATATTTATGAAAACAATCTTACGGATACATTTTCAAATATTGCAATAAATTTTACGTCTATCTGATACAAATTGTGGAGCTTCACAATGCTTCTGGTTATAGAGGAGCGTCTATATAATACATTGGGCGAACGTTGTGGAGCTGCAGAATATTTCTGCGTATAGAGGAGGGCCTATATTATACAATAGGTGCAAGTTGAGGTGCTGCAGAATTCTCTGTTTATAGAGGAGCGCCTATCTATTACAGTATGTGCAAGTTCAGTAGCTGTGCAATGCTGGTTATAAAGGAGCGTCTATATAATTTAATGGGCGCATTCTGAAAGTTGAGGAGCTGGAAAATGTTTTTCCTTATAGAGGTGCGTCTTCCCAATAAAATAGATGCAAACTGAGGAGCTGCACAATGCTTCTGGTTACAGATGAGCGTCTATCCAATGCAATAGGTACAAGTTGAGGAGCTGCACAATGCTTCTCGTTAGAGAGGAGCGTCTATATATTACAAAAGGTGCAAGTTGAGGACCTGCACAATGCTTATGTTTATTGAGGAGCGCCTATATAATACAATAGGTGCAAGTTGAGGAGCTGCCCAATGATTCTGGTTATAGAGTAGCGACTATCTAATACAATAGGTTCAAGTTGAGGAGGTGCAGAATTTTCTGGTTATAGAGAAGCGTCTACCTAATACAATACGTGCAAGTTGAGGCGCAATGCTGGTTATAGAGGAGCGTCTGTCTTATACAATATGTTCAAGTTGAGAAGCTGCACAATATTTCTGGTTATAGAGGAGCGGATATCTAATACAATATGTGCAAATTGAGGAGCTGCACAATGTTTCTCGTTATAGATGAGCGCCTATATAATACAATAGGTGCATATTGAGGAGATGCACAATTCTTCTGTTTATAGAGGAGCGCCTATCTAATACAATAGGTGCAAGTTGAGGAGCTTCACAATGCTTCTGGTTATAGAGGAGCGTCTATATAATACATTGTGCGCACGTTGAGGAGCTGCAGAACATTTCTGCTTATAGAGGAGAGCCTGTATTATACAACAGGTGCAAGTTGAAGAGCTGCAGAAATTTTTTTATATAGAAGAACGCCTATCAATTACAATATGTGCAAGTTCAGTAGCTGTGCAATGCTGGTTATAGAAGAGCGTCTATTTAATACAATGGGCGCACGTTGAGGAGCTGCGCAATGCTGGTTATAGAGGAGCGGTTATCTAATACAATAGGAGCAAGTTGAGGAGCTGCATAATGCTTCTGGTTATAGAGGAGCGCCTATCTATTACAACAGGTGCAAGTTGTTGAGCTGCGCAATGCTGGTTATAGAGGAGCGTCTATATAATAAAATAGGTGCAAGTTGAGGAGCTGCAGAATTTTCTGGTTATAGAGGAGCTCCTATCAATTACAATAAGTGCAAGTTGAATAGCTGCACTATGCTTCTGGTTATAGAGGAGTGTCTGTCTTATACAATATCTGCAAGTTGAGGAACTGCACAATATTTCAGGTTATTAAGAAGCGCTTATCTATTCAATATGCGCAAGTTGAGGAGCTGCACAATTTCTCTGGTTATAGAGGAGCGTCTATCTAATACAATAGGTTCAAGTTGAGGAGCTGCAGAATTTTCTGCTTATAGAGAAGCGTCTACCTTATACAATACGTGCAAGTTGAGGAGCAGCGCAATGCTGGTTATAGAGGAGCGTCTGCCTTATACAATATGTTCAAGTTGGGGAGCTGCACAATATTCCTGGTTATAGCGGAGCGATATCAAATACAATATGTGCAAGTTGAGGAGCTGCACAGTGTTTCTGGTTATAGAGGAGCATCTATATAATACAATAGGTGCATATTGAGGAGACAATTCTTCTGTTTATAGAGGAGCGCCTATATTATACAATAGGTGCAAGCTGAGGATCTGCAGAATTTTCTGGTTATAGAGGAGCGCCTATCTATTACAATATTTACAAGTTGAGTAGCTGTGCAAAGCTGGTTATAGAGGAGAGGCTATCTGATACAATAGGTGCAAGTTGAGAAGATGCACAATGCTTCTGGTTATAGTGGAGCGCCTATCTATTACAATAGGCGCAAGTTGAGGAGCTGCACAATGCTTCTGATTATAGAGGAGCGTCTATCTGATACATTACTACCAAGTTGAGGAGCTTCACAATGCTTCTGGTTATAGAGGAGTGTCTATATAATACAATGGGCTCACGTTGAGGAGCTGCAGATTATTTCTGCTTATAGAGGAGCCCCTATATTATACAATGGGTGCAACGTGAGGAGCACAGAATTTTCTGTATATAGAGAGGCGCCTATCTATTACAGTATGTGCAAGTTGAGTAGCTGTGCTATGCTGGTTATAGAGGAGAGGCTATCTAATACAATATGTGTATGTTGAGGAGCAGCACAATACTTCTGGTTATAGAGAAGCGCCTATATATTTCAAAAGGTGCAAGTTGAGGAGCTGCACAATGCTTATGTTTATTGAAGTGCGGCTATATATAACAATAGGTGCAAGTTGAGGAGCTGCACAATGCGTCTGGTTATAGGAGATCGTCTGTCTAATAAAATATGTGCAAGTTGTGGAGCTGCGCAATGCTCGTTATAGAGGTGCGCCTATATTATACAATTGGTGCAAGTTGAGGAGCTGCAGAATGCGTCTGGTTATAGAAGATCGTCTGTCTAATAAAATACGTGCAACTTGAGGAGCTGCACAATATCTCTGGTTATAGAGGTGCGTCTATCCAATACAATACATGGAAATTGAGGAGCTGCACAATGCTTCTGGTTACAGAGGAGCGTCTATCCAACGCAATAGGTACAAGTTGATGCTTCTGGTTAAAGCGGAGCGTCTATACTTTACAAAAGGTCCAAGTGGAGGAGCTGCACAATCCTTATGTTTGTTGAGGAGCGCCTATATAATACAATAGGTGCAAGTTGAGGAGCTGCTCAGTTCTTCTGTTTGTAGAGGAGCATCTATATAATACACTGTTCGCACGTTGAGGAGCTGCAGAATATTTGTGCTTATAGAGGAGCGCCTAAATTATACAATAGGTGCAAGTTGAGGAGCTGCAGAATTTTCTGTTTATAGAGGAGCGAATATCTATTACAAAATGTGCAAGTTCAGTAGCTGCGCAATGCTGGTTATAGAGGATCGTTTATATAATATAATGGGCGCACGTTGAGGAGCTGCAGAATATTCTGCTTATAGAGAAGCGTCTATCTAATACAATAGGTGCAAGTTGAGGAGCTGCGCAAAGCTGGTTATAGAGGAGCGGCTACCTAATACAATAGGAGCAAGTTGAGGAGCTGCACAATGCTTCTGATTATAGAGGAGCGTCTATCTAATACATTAGGAGCAAATTGTGGAGCTTCACAATGCTTCTGGTTATAGAGGAGCGTCTATATAATACAATGGGCACACGTTGAGGAGCTGCAGAATATTTCTGCTTATAGAGGAGCGCCTATATTATACAATAGGTGCAAGTTGAGGAGCTTCACTATGCTTCTGGTTACAGAGGAGTGTCTGTCTTATACAATATCTGCAAGTTGAGGAACTGCACAATATTTCAGGTTATTAAGGAACGCTTATCTATTCAATATGCGCAAGTTGAGGAGCTGCACTATTTCTCTGGTTATAGAGGAGCGTCTATCTAATACTATAGGTTTAAGTTAAGGAGCTGCACTATTTCTCTGGTTATAGAGGAGCGTCTATCTAATACTATAGGTTTAAGTTAAGGAGCTGCAGAATTTTCTGCTTATAGAGACGCGTCTACCTAATACAATACGTGTAAGTTGAGGAGCAGCGCAATGCTGGTTATAGAGGAGTGTCTGCCTCATACAATATGTTCAAGTTGAGGAGCTGTACAATATTTCTGGTTATAGCGGAGCGATATCTAATACAATATGTGCAAGTTGAGGAGCTGCATAATGTTTCTTGTTATACAGGAGCATCTATATAATACATTAGGTGCATATTGAGGAGATGCACAATTCTTCTGTTTATAGAAGAGCGCCTATATTATACAATAGGTGCAAGCTGAGGATCTGCAGAATTTTCTGGTTATAGAGGAGCGCCTATCTATTACAATATGTACAATTTGAGTAGCTGTGCAAAGCTGTTTATAGAGGAGAGGCTATCTGATACAATAGGTGCAAGTTGAGGAGATGCACAATGCTTCTGGTTATAGAAGAGCGCATATATAATACAATAGGTGCAAGTTGAGGAGCTGCACAATTGTTCTGGTTATAGAAGAGCGCCTATCTATTACAATAGGCGCAAGTTGAGGAGCTGCACAAAGCTTCTGATTATAGAGGAGTGTCTATCTGATACATTAGGAGCAAGTTGAGGAGCTTCACAATGCTTCTGGTTATAGAGGAGCGTCTGTATAATACAATGGGCTCACGTTGAGGAGCTGCAGAATATTTCTGCTTATAGAGGAGCCCCTATATTATACAATGGGTGTAAGGTGAGGAGCTGCAGAATTTTCTGTTTATAGAGGGGCGCCTGTCTATTACAGTATGTGCAAGTTGAGTAGCTGTGCAATGCTGTTTATAGAGGAGAGGCTATCTAATACAATATGTGCAAGTTGAGGAGCTGCACAATGCTTCTGTTTATAGAGGAGCGTCTATATAATACAATAGTTGCAAGTTGAAGAGCTGTAGAATTTTCTGTTTATAGAGGAGTGTCTATCAAATATTATAGGTGCAAGTTGAGGAGATTCAGAATGCTTCTGTTTATAGAGGAGCGCCTATTTATTACAATATGTTTAAGTTCAGTAGCTGTGCATTCCTGGTTATAGAGGAGCGTCTATGTAACACAATGGGCGCACGTTGAGGAGCTGCAGAATTTTCTGGTTATAGAGAAGCGTCTATCTAATACAATAGGTGGAAGTTGATCAGCTGCACAACGCTTCTGTTTATAGAGGAGCGTTTATATAATACAATAGGTGCAAGTTGAGGAGCTTCACAATGCTTCTGGTTATAGAGGTGCGTTTATCCAATACAATACATGGAAATTGAGGAGCTGCACAACGCTTCTGGTTACAGAGGAGCGTCTATCCAACGCAATAGGTACAAGTTGAGGATCTGCACAATGGTTCTGGTTATAGAGGAGAGTCTATACATTGCAAAATGTGCAAGTGGAGGAGCTGCACAATCCTTATGTTTATTGAGGAGCGCCTATATAATGCAATAGGTGCAAGTTGAGGAGCTGCACAATGATTCTGGTTATAGAGGAGCGTCTACCTAATACAATACGTGGAAGTTGAGGAGCTGCGCAATGCTAGTTATAGAGGAGCGTCTGTCTTATACAATAGGTGCAAGTTGAGGAGCTTCTCAATGCTTTTGGTTATAGAGGAGCGTCTATCCAATGCAATAGGTACAAGTTGAGGAGCTGCACAATTCTTCATTTTATAGAGGAGCGTCTATATAATACAATGGGCGCACGTTGAGGAACTGCAGAATATTTCTGCTTATAGAGTAGCGCCTATATTATACAATACATGAAAGTTGAGGAGCTGCAGAATTTCCTGTTTATAGAAGAGCGCCTATCTGATACATTAGGAGCAACTTGAGGAGCTTCACAATGCTTCTGGTTATAGAGGAGCGTCTATCTATTACAGTATGTCCAAGTTCAGTAGCTGTGCATTGCTGGTTATAGAGGAGCGTCTATGTAATACAATGGGCGCACGTTGAGGAGCTGCAGAATTTTCTGGTTATAGAGAAGCGTCTATCTAATACAATAGGTGCAAGTTGAGGAGCTGCTCAATGCTGATTGCAGAGGAGCGCCTATCTAATACAATAGGTGCAAGTTGAGGAGATGCACAATGCTACTGGTTATAGAGGAGCGCATATATAATACAAGAGGTGCAAGTTGAGGAGCTGCACAATGGTTCTGGTTATAGAGGAGCGCCTATCTATTACAATAGGCGCAAGTTGAGGAGCTGCACAAAGCTTCTGATTATAGAGGAGTGTCTATCTGATACATTAGGAGCAAGTTGAGGAGCTTCACAATGCTTCTGGTTATGGAAGAGCGTCTATATAATACAATGGGCTCGCGTTGAGGAGCTGCAGTATATATCTACTTATAGAGGAGCCCCTATATTATACAATGGGTGCAAGGTGAGGAGCTGCAGAATTTTCGGTTTATAGAGGGGCGACTATCTATTACAGTATGTGCAAGTTGAGTAGCTGTGCAATGCTGGTTATAGAGGAGAGGCTATCTAATACAATATGTGCAAGTTGAGGAGCTGCACAACGCTTCTGGTTATAGAGGAGCGCTAATATATTACAAAAGGTGCAAGTTGAGGAGCTGCACAATACTTATGTTTATTAAGGAGCGCCTATATATTAGAATAGGTGCAAGTTGAGGAGATGCACAATGCTACTGGTTATAGAGGAGCGCATATATAATACAAGAGGTGCAAGTTGAGGAGCTGCACAATGGTTCTGGTTATAGAGGAGCGCCTATCTATTACAATAGGCGCAAGTTGAGGAGCTGCACAAAGCTTCTGATTATAGAGGAGTGTCTATCTGATACATTAGGAGCAAGTTGAGGAGCTTCACAATGCTTCTGGTTATAGAAGAGCGTCTATATAATAAAATGGGCTCGCGTTGAGGAGCTGCTGTATATTTCTACTTATAGAGGAGCCCCTATATTATACAATGGGTGCAAGGTGAGGAGCTGCAGAATTTTCGGTTTATAGAGGGGCGACTATCTATTACAGTATGTGCAAGTTGAGTAGCTGTGCAATGCTGGTTATAGAGGAGAGGCTATCTAATACAATATGTGCAAGTTGAGGAGCTGCACAACGCTTCTGGTTATAGAGGAGCGCCAATATATTACAAAAGGTGCAAGTTGAGGAGCTGCACAATACTTATGTTTATTAAGGAGCGCCTATATATTACAATAGGTGCAAGTTGAGGAGCTGCACAATGCGCCTGGTTATAGAAGATCTTCTGTCTAATAAAATATGTTCAAGTTGTGGAGCTGCGCAATGCTGGTTATAGAGGAGCGCCTATCTTATACAATATGTGCAAGTTGAGGAGCTGCACAATATTTCTGGTTATAGAGGAGCGTCTATATAATACAATAGGTGCATATTGAGGAGCTGCACAATTCTTCTGTTAATACAGGAGCGCCTATCCAATACAATAGGTGTAAGTTGAGGAGCTTCACAATGCTTCTGGTTATAGAGGAGCGCCTATATATTACAAAAGTTGCAAGTTGAGGAGCTGCACAATTCTTCTGCTTATAGAGGAGCGCCGATATTATACAATAGGTGCAAGTTGAGGAGCTGCACATTTCTTCTGTTTATAGAGGAGCGCCTAACTAATACAATAGGTGCGAGTTGAGGAGGTTCACAATGCTTCTGGTTATAGAGGAGCGTCTATATAATACAATAGTTGCAAGTTGAAGAGCTGCAGAATTTTCTGTTTATAGAGGAGTGTCTATCAAATACTATAGGTGCAAGTTGAGGTGCTGCGCAATGCTGGTTATAGAGGAGCCCCTATCTAATACTATAGGTGGAAGTTGAGGAGCTGCACAATGCTTCTGTTTATAGAGGAGCGTTTATTTAATACAATAGGTGCAAGTTGAGGAGCTGCACAATGCTTCTGATTATATAGAAGCGTCTATCTAATACAATAGGTGCAAGTTGAGGAGCTGCACAAAGCTTCTGATTATAGAGGAGTGTCTATCTGATACATTAGGAGCAAGTTAAGGAGCTTCACAATGCTTCTGGTTATAGAGGAGCGTCTATATAATACAATGGGCTCACGTTGAGGAGCTGCAGAATATTTCTGCATATAGAGGAGCCCCTATATTATGCAATGGGTGCAAGGTGAGGAGCTGCAGAATTTTCTGTTTATAGAGGGGCGCCTGTCTATTACAGTATGTGCAAGTTGAGTAGCTGTGCAATGCTGTTTATAGAGGAGAGGCTATCTAATACAATATGTGCAAGTTGAGGAGCTGCACAATGCTTCTGTTTATAGAGGAGCGTCTATATAATACAATAGTTGCAAGTTGAGGAGCTGCACAATGCTTCTGTTTATAGAGGAGCATCTATCTGATACATTAGGAGCAAGTTGAGAAGCATCAGAATGCTTCTGTTTATAGAGGAGCGCCTATCTTTTACAATATGTCCAAGTTCAGTAGCTGTGCATTGCTGGATATAGAGGAGCGTCTATGTAATACAATGGGCGCACGTTGAGGAGCTGCAGAATTTTCTGGTTATAGAGAAGCGTGTATCTAATACAATAGGTGCAAGTTGAGGAGCTCCGTAATGCTTCTGTTTATAGAGGAGCGTTTATATAATACAATAGGTGCAAGGTGAGGAGCTGCACAATGCTTCTGATTATAGTGCAGCGTCTATCTGATACATTAGGTGCAAGTTGAGGAGCTTCAGAATGCTTCAGGTTATAGAGGAGAGTCTATATAATACAATGGGCTCACCTTGAGGAGCTGCAGAATATTTCTGCTTATAGAGGAGCGCCTATATTATACAATAAGTGCAAGTTGAGGAGCTGCAGAATTTTGTGGTTATAGAGAAGCGTCTATCTAATACAATAGGTGGAAGTTGAGGAGCTGCGCAATGCTGGTTATAGAAGAGCGGCTATCTAATACAATATAATACAATACAATATAATGGTTATAGAGGAGGGCCTAAACAATACAATGGTCGCAAGTTCAGGAGCTGCACAATACTTCTGGTTATAGAGGAGCGTCTGTCTTAGACAATATGTTCAAGTTGAGGAGCTGCACAGTATTTCTGGTTATAGAGGAGCGGATATCTAAAACAATATGTGCAAGTTGAGGAGCTGCACAATGTTTCTAGTTATAGAGGAGCTTCTATATAATACAATAGGTGCATATTGAGGAGTTGCACAATTCTTCTGTTTATAGAGGAGCGCCTATCCAATACAATAGGTGCAAGTTGACGAGCTTCACAATGCTTCTGGTTACAGAGGAGCGTCTATCCAATGCAATAGTTACAAGTTCAGGAGCTGCACAATTCTTCTGGTTATAGAGGAGCGTCTATATATTACAAAAGGTGCAAGTTGAGGAGCTGCACAATGCTTATGTTTATTGAGGAGCGCCTATATAATACAATAGGTGCAAGTTGAGGAGCTGCACAATTCTTCTGTTTATAGAGGAGCGTCTATATAATACAATGGGCGCACGTTGAGGAGCTGCAGAATATTTCTGCTTATAGAGGAGCGCCTATATTATACAATAGTTGCAAGTTGAGGATCTGGAGAATTTTCTCACTATAGAGCAGCGTCTGTCTAATACAATAGGTGCAAGTTGAGGAGCTGCGCAAGGCTGGTTATAGAGGAGCGCCTATCTAATACAATAGGTGGAAATTGAGGAGCTGCACAATGTTTCTAATTATAGAGGAGCTTCTATATAATACAATAGGTGCATATTGAGGAGTTGCACAATTCTTCTGTTTATAGAGGAGCGCCTATCCAATACAATAGGTGCAAGTTGAGGAGCTTCAGAATGCTTCTGTTTATAGAGGAGAGTCTATATTATACAATGGGCTCACCTTGAGGAGCTGCAGAATATTTCTGCTTATAGAGCAGCGCCTATATTATACAATAAGTGCAAGTTGAGGAGCTGCAGAATTTTGTGGTTATAGAGAAGCGTCTATCTAATACAATAGGGCCAAGTTGAGGAGCTGCGCAATACTGGTTATAGAGAAGCGTCTGTGTTATACAATAGGTGCAAGTTGAGGAGCTTCACAATGCTTCTGGTTACAGAGGAGCGTCTATATATTACAAAAGGTGCAAGTTGAGGAGCTGCACAATGCTTATGTTTATTGAGGAGCGCCTATATAATGCAATAGGTACAAGTTGAGGAGCTGCACAATTCTTCATTTTATAGAGAAGCGTCTGTATAACACAATGGGCGCACGTTGAGGAACTGCAGAATATTTCTTCTTATAGAGGAACGCCTATATTATACAATAGGTGAAATTTGACGAGCTGCAGAATATTTCTGCTTATAGAGGAGCGCCTATATTATACAATAAGTGCAAGTTGAGGAGCTGCAGAATTTTGTGGTTATAGAGAAGCGTCTATCTAATACAATAGGGCCAAGTTGAGGAGCTGCGCAATGCTGGTTATAGAGAAGCGTCTGTGTTATACAATAGGTGCAAGTTGAGGAGCTTCACAATGCTTCTGGTTACAGAGGAGCGTCTATATATTACAAAAGGTGCAAGTTGAGGAGCTGCACAATGCTTATGTTTATTGAGGAGCGCCTATATAATGCAATAGGTACAAGTTGAGGAGCTGCACAATTCTTCATTTTATAGAGAAGCGTCTGTATAACACAATGGGCGCACGTTGAGGAACTGCAGAATATTTCTTCTTATAGAGGAACGCCTATATTATACAATAGGTGAAATTTGACGAGCTGCAGAATATTTCTGCTTATAGAGGAGCGCCTATATTATACAATAGGTGCAAGGTGAGGAGCTGCAGAATTTTCTGGTTATAGAGGAGAGCCTATCTATTACAATATGTGCAAGTTGAGTAGCTGTACAATGCTGGTTACAGAGGAGAGGCTATCTAATACTATATGTACAAGGTGAGGAGCTGCACAATGCTTTTGTATATAGAGGAGCGCTTATATATTTAAAAAGGTGCAAGTTGAGGAGCTGCACAATTCTTCTCTTTATAGAGGAGCGCCTAACTAATAGAATAGGTGCAAGTTGGGGAGCTTCACAATACTTCTGGTTACAGAGGAGCGTCTATGTTATACAATGGGCGCACGTTGAGGAGCTGCAGGATTTTCTGGTTATAGAGAAGTGTCTATCTAATACAATAGGTGCAAGTTGAGGAGCTGCTCAATGCTGGTTGTAGAGGAGCGCCTATCTAATACAATAGGTGGAAATTGAGGAGCTGCAGAATATTTCTGCTTATAGAGCAGCGCCTATATTAAACAATAAGTGCAAGTTGAGGAGCTGCAGAATTTTGTGGTTATAGAGAAGCGTCTATCTATTACAATATGTGCAAGTTGAGGAGCTGCACAATTCTTCTGTTTATAGAGGAGCGTCTATATAATACACTGGACCCACGTTGAGGAGCTGCAGAATATTTCTGCTTATAGAGGAGCGCCTATATTATACAATAGTTGCAAGTTGAGGATCTGGAGAATTTTCTTATTATAGAGCAGCGTCTATATAATACAATAGGTGCAAGTTGAGGAGCTGCGCAATGCTGGTTATAGAGGAGCGCCTATCTAATACAATAGGTGGAAATTGAGGAGCTACACAATGCTTCTGTTTATAGAAGAGCGTTTATATAATACAATAGGTGCAAGTTGAGGAGCTGCACTATGCTTCTGATTATAGAGGAGCGTCTATCTGATACATTAGGTGCAAGTTGAGGAGCTTCAGAATGCTTCTGTTTATAGAGGAGAGTCTATATTATACAATGGGCTCACCTTGAGGAGCTGTAGAATATTACTGCTTATAGAGCAGCGCCTATATTATACAATAAGTGCAAGTTGAGGAGCTGCAGAATTTTGTGGTTATAGAGAAGCGTCTATCTAATACAATAGGAGCAAGTTGAGGAGCTGCACAATGCTTCTCTTTATAGATGAGTCTATCTAATAGAAAAGGTGCAAATTGAGGAGCTGCACAATGCTTCTGGTTACAGAGGAGCGTCTATCCATTGCAATAAGTACAAGTTGAGGAGCAGCACAATGCTTCTGGTTATAGGGGAGCTTCAATATATTACAAAAGGTGCAAGTTGAGGAGCTGCACAATGCTTATATTTATTGAGGAGTTCCTATATAATACAATAGGTGCAAGTTGAAGAGCTGCACAATGATTCTGGTTATAGAGGAGAGCTTATCTATTACAATATGTGCAAGTTGAGTAGCTGTACAATGCTGGTTATAAAGGAGAGGCTATCTAATACTATATGTACAAGTTGAGGAGCTGCACAATGCTTTTGTATATAGAGGAGCGCCTATATATTTAAAAAGGTGCAAGTTGAGGAGCTGCACAATTCTTCTCTTTATAGAGGAGAGCCTAACTAATAGAATAGGTGCAAGTTGAGGAGTTTCACAATACTTCTGGTTATAGAGGAGCGTCTATGTAATACAATGGGCGCACGTTGAGGAGCTGCAGGATTTTCTGGTTATAGATAAGTGTCTATCTAATACAATAGGTGCAAGTTGAGGAGCTGCTCAATGCTGGTTGTAGAGGAGCGCCTATCTAATACAATAGGTGGAAATTGAGGAGCTGCAGAATATTTCTGCTTATAGAGCAGCGCCTATATTATGCAATAAGTGCAAGTTGAGGAGCTGCAGAATTTTGTGGTTATAGAGAAGCGTCTATCTATTACAATATGTGCAAGTTGAGGGGCTGCTAATGGTTCTGGTTATGGAAGAGCGTCTATCTGATACATTAGGTGAAAGTTAAGGAGCTGCACAATACTTCTGGTTATAGAGGAGGGTCTATACGATACAATGGTCGCAAGTTGAGGAGCTGTAGAATATTTCTGGTTATAGAAGATGTCTATCTAATACAATAGGTGCAAGTTGAATAGCTGCACTATGCTTCTGGTTATAGAGGAGTATCTGTCTTATACAATATCTGCAAGTTGAGGAGCTGACCACTATTTCAGGTTATTTAGGAGCTCTTATCTATTCAATATGCGCAAGTTGAGGAGCTGCAAAATGTTTCTTCTTATAGAGGTGCGTCTATCCATTACAATAGATGCAAATTCAGGAGCTGCACAATGCTTCTGGTTACAGAGGAGCGTCTACCTAATACAATACGTGCAAGTTGAGGAGCTGCGCAATGCTGGTTATAGAGGAGCGTCTGTCTTATACAATATGTTCAAGTTGAGGAGCTGCACAATGCTTATAGTTATAGAGGAGCGTCTATATATTACAATATGTGCAAGTTGAGGAGCTGCACAATGTTTCTAGTTATAGAGGAGCGTCTATATAATACAATAGGTGCATATTGAGGAGTTGCACAATTGTTCTGTTTATAGAGGTGCGTCTATCCATTACAATAGATGCAAATTGAGGAGCTGCACAATGCTTCTGGTTACAGAGGAGCGTCTATCCTATGCAATAGGTACAAGTTGAGGAGCTGCACAATGCTTATGTTTATTGAGGAGCGCCTTTATAATACAATAGGTGAGCGTTGAGGAGCTGCACAACGATTCTGGTTATCGAGGAGCGTCTATCTGATACATTAGGTGCAAGTTGAGGAGCTTCAGAATGCTTCTGTTTATAGAGGAGAGTCTATATTATACAATGGGCTCACCTTGCGCAATGCTGGTTATAGAGGAGCGTCTGTCTTATACAATATGTTCAAGTTGAGGAGCTGCACAATATTTCTGGTTATAGAATAGCGGATATCTAATAAAATATGTGCAAGTTGAGGAGCTGCACAATGTTTCTGGTTATAGAGGAGCGTCTATATAATACAATAGGTGCATATTGAGGAGCTGCACGATTCTTCTGTTTATAGAGGAGCGCCTATTCAATGCAATAGGTGCACGTTGACGAGCTTCACAATGCTTCTGGTTACAGAGTAGCGTCTATCCAATGCAATAGTTACAAGTTGAGGAGCTGCACAATGCTTATGGTTATAGAGGAGCGTCTATATATTACAATATGTGCAAGTTGAGGAGCTGCACAATGTTTCTAGTTATAGAGGAGCGTCTATATAATACAATAAGTGCATATTGAGGAGTTGCACAATTCTTCTGTTTATAGAGGTGCGTCTATCCATTACAATAGATGCAAATTGAGGAGCTGCACAATGCTTCTGGTTACAGAGGAGCGTCTATCCAATGCAATAGGTACAAGTTTAGGAGCTGCACAATGCTTATGTTTATTGAGGAGCGCCTTTATAATACAATACGTGAGCGTTGAGGAGCTGCACAACGATTCTGGTTATAGAGGAGCGTCTATCTGATACATTAGGTGCAAGTTGAGGAGCTTCAGAATGCTTCTGGTTATAGAGGAGCGTCTATATAATACAATAGTTGCAAGTTGAAGAGCTGCAGAATTTTCTGTTTATAGAGGAGTGTCTATCAAATACTATAGGTGCAAGTTGAGGTGCTGCGCAATGCTGGTTATAGAGGAGCCCCTATCTATATTATACAATGGGCTCACCTTGCGCAATGCTGGTTATAGAGGAGCGTCTGTCTTATACAATATGTTCAAGTTGAGGAGCTGCACAATATTTCTGGTTATAGAATAGCGGATATCTAATAAAATATGTGCAAGTTGAGGAGCTGCACAATGTTTCTGGTTATAGAGGAGCGTCTATATAATACAATAGGTGCATATTGAGGAGCTGCACAATTCTTCTGTTTATAGAGGAGCGCCTATTCAATGCAATAGGTGCACGTTGACGAGCTTCACAATGCTTCTGGTTATAGAGGAGCGACTATATATTACAAAAGGTGCAAGTTGAGGAGCTGCACAATTCTTCTGTTTATAGAGGAGTGTCTATATAATACCATGGGCGCACGTTGAGGAGGAGCAGTATATTTCTGCTTATAGAGGAGCGCCTATATTATACAATAGGTGCAAGTTGAGGATCTGCAGAATTTCATGATTATAGAGAAGCGTCTATCTAATACAATAGGTGCAAGTTGAGGAGCTGCGCAATGCTGGTTATAGAGGAGCGCCTATATATTTAAAAAGGTGCAATTTCAGGAGCTGCACAATTCTTCTCTTTATAGAGGAGCGCCTAACTAATACAATAGGTGCAAGTTGAGGAGCTTCACAATGCTTCTGGTTATAGAGGAGCGTCTATATAATACAATGGGCTCAGGTTGAGGAGCTGCAGAATATTTCTGCGTATAGAGGAGCGCCTATATTATACAATAGGTGCATATTGAGGAGTTGCACAATTCTTCTGTTTATAGAGGAGCGCCTATCCAATACAATAGGTGCAAGTTGAGGAGCTTCAGAATGCTTCTGTTTATAGAGGAGAGTCTATATTATACAATGGGCTCACCTTGAGGAGCTGCAGAATATTTCTGCTTATAGAGCAGCGCCTATATTATACAATAAGTGCAAGTTGAGGAGCTGCAGAATTTTGTGGTTATAGAGAAGCGTCTATCTAATACAATAGGGCCAAGTTGAGGAGCTGCGCAATACTGGTTATAGAGAAGCGTCTGTGTTATACAATAGGTGCAAGTTGAGGAGCTTCACAATGCTTCTGGTTACAGAGGAGCGTCTATATATTACAAAAGGTGCAAGTTGAGGAGCTGCACAATGCTTATGTTTATTGAGGAGCGCCTATATAATGCAATAGGTACAAGTTGAGGAGCTGCACAATTCTTCATTTTATAGAGAAGCGTCTGTATAACACAATGGGCGCACGTTGAGGAACTGCAGAATATTTCTTCTTACAGAGGAACGCCTATATTATACAATAGGTGAAATTTGACGAGCTGCAGAATATTTCTGCTTATAGAGGAGCGCCTATATTATACAATAAGTGCAAGTTGAGGAGCTGCAGAATTTTGTGGTTATAGAGAAGCGTCTATCTAATACAATAGGGCCAAGTTGAGGAGCTGCGCAATGCTGGTTATAGAGAAGCGTCTGTGTTATACAATAGGTGCAAGTTGAGGAGCTTCACAATGCTTCTGGTTACAGAGGAGCGTCTATATATTACAAAAGGTGCAAGTTGAGGAGCTGCACAATGCTTATGTTTATTGAGGAGCGCCTATATAATGCAATAGGTACAAGTTGAGGAGCTGCACAATTCTTCATTTTATAGAGAAGCGTCTGTATAACACAATGGGCGCACGTTGAGGAACTGCAGAATATTTCTTCTTATAGAGGAACGCCTATATTATACAATAGGTGAAATTTGACGAGCTGCAGAATATTTCTGCTTATAGAGGAGCGCCTATATTATACAATAGGTGCAAGGTGAGGAGCTGCAGAATTTTCTGGTTATAGAGGAGAGCCTATCTATTACAATATGTGCAAGTTGAGTAGCTGTACAATGCTGGTTACAGAGGAGAGGCTATCTAATACTATATGTACAAGGTGAGGAGCTGCACAATGCTTTTGTATATAGAGGAGCGCTTATATATTTAAAAAGGTGCAAGTTGAGGAGCTGCACAATTCTTCTCTTTATAGAGGAGCGCCTAACTAATAGAATAGGTGCAAGTTGGGGAGCTTCACAATACTTCTGGTTACAGAGGAGCGTCTATGTTATACAATGGGCGCACGTTGAGGAGCTGCAGGATTTTCTGGTTATAGAGAAGTGTCTATCTAATACAATAGGTGCAAGTTGAGGAGCTGCTCAATGCTGGTTGTAGAGGAGCGCCTATCTAATACAATAGGTGGAAATTGAGGAGCTGCAGAATATTTCTGCTTATAGAGCAGCGCCTATATTAAACAATAAGTGCAAGTTGAGGAGCTGCAGAATTTTGTGGTTATAGAGAAGCGTCTATCTATTACAATATGTGCAAGTTGAGGAGCTGCACAATTCTTCTGTTTATAGAGGAGCGTCTATATAATACACTGGACCCACGTTGAGGAGCTGCAGAATATTTCTGCTTATAGAGGAGCGCCTATATTATACAATAGTTGCAAGTTGAGGATCTGGAGAATTTTCTTATTATAGAGCAGCGTCTATATAATACAATAGGTGCAAGTTGAGGAGCTGCGCAATGCTGGTTATAGAGGAGCGCCTATCTAATACAATAGGTGGAAATTGAGGAGCTACACAATGCTTCTGTTTATAGAAGAGCGTTTATATAATACAATAGGTGCAAGTTGAGGAGCTGCACTATGCTTCTGATTATAGAGGAGCGTCTATCTGATACATTAGGTGCAAGTTGAGGAGCTTCAGAATGCTTCTGTTTATAGAGGAGAGTCTATATTATACAATGGGCTCACCTTGAGGAGCTGTAGAATATTACTGCTTATAGAGCAGCGCCTATATTATACAATAAGTGCAAGTTGAGGAGCTGCAGAATTTTGTGGTTATAGAGAAGCGTCTATCTAATACAATAGGAGCAAGTTGAGGAGCTGCACAATGCTTCTCTTTATAGATGAGTCTATCTAATAGAAAAGGTGCAAATTGAGGAGCTGCACAATGCTTCTGGTTACAGAGGAGCGTCTATCCATTGCAATAAGTACAAGTTGAGGAGCAGCACAATGCTTCTGGTTATAGGGGAGCTTCAATATATTACAAAAGGTGCAAGTTGAGGAGCTGCACAATGCTTATATTTATTGAGGAGTTCCTATATAATACAATAGGTGCAAGTTGAAGAGCTGCACAATGATTCTGGTTATAGAGGAGAGCTTATCTATTACAATATGTGCAAGTTGAGTAGCTGTACAATGCTGGTTATAAAGGAGAGGCTATCTAATACTATATGTACAAGTTGAGGAGCTGCACAATGCTTTTGTATATAGAGGAGCGCCTATATATTTAAAAAGGTGCAAGTTGAGGAGCTGCACAATTCTTCTCTTTATAGAGGAGAGCCTAACTAATAGAATAGGTGCAAGTTGAGGAGTTTCACAATACTTCTGGTTATAGAGGAGCGTCTATGTAATACAATGGGCGCACGTTGAGGAGCTGCAGGATTTTCTGGTTATAGATAAGTGTCTATCTAATACAATAGGTGCAAGTTGAGGAGCTGCTCAATGCTGGTTGTAGAGGAGCGCCTATCTAATACAATAGGTGGAAATTGAGGAGCTGCAGAATATTTCTGCTTATAGAGCAGCGCCTATATTATGCAATAAGTGCAAGTTGAGGAGCTGCAGAATTTTGTGGTTATAGAGAAGCGTCTATCTATTACAATATGTGCAAGTTGAGGGGCTGCTAATGGTTCTGGTTATGGAAGAGCGTCTATCTGATACATTAGGTGAAAGTTAAGGAGCTGCACAATACTTCTGGTTATAGAGGAGGGTCTATACGATACAATGGTCGCAAGTTGAGGAGCTGTAGAATATTTCTGGTTATAGAAGATGTCTATCTAATACAATAGGTGCAAGTTGAATAGCTGCACTATGCTTCTGGTTATAGAGGAGTATCTGTCTTATACAATATCTGCAAGTTGAGGAGCTGACCACTATTTCAGGTTATTTAGGAGCTCTTATCTATTCAATATGCGCAAGTTGAGGAGCTGCAAAATGTTTCTTCTTATAGAGGTGCGTCTATCCATTACAATAGATGCAAATTCAGGAGCTGCACAATGCTTCTGGTTACAGAGGAGCGTCTACCTAATACAATACGTGCAAGTTGAGGAGCTGCGCAATGCTGGTTATAGAGGAGCGTCTGTCTTATACAATATGTTCAAGTTGAGGAGCTGCACAATGCTTATAGTTATAGAGGAGCGTCTATATATTACAATATGTGCAAGTTGAGGAGCTGCACAATGTTTCTAGTTATAGAGGAGCGTCTATATAATACAATAGGTGCATATTGAGGAGTTGCACAATTGTTCTGTTTATAGAGGTGCGTCTATCCATTACAATAGATGCAAATTGAGGAGCTGCACAATGCTTCTGGTTACAGAGGAGCGTCTATCCTATGCAATAGGTACAAGTTGAGGAGCTGCACAATGCTTATGTTTATTGAGGAGCGCCTTTATAATACAATAGGTGAGCGTTGAGGAGCTGCACAACGATTCTGGTTATCGAGGAGCGTCTATCTGATACATTAGGTGCAAGTTGAGGAGCTTCAGAATGCTTCTGTTTATAGAGGAGAGTCTATATTATACAATGGGCTCACCTTGCGCAATGCTGGTTATAGAGGAGCGTCTGTCTTATACAATATGTTCAAGTTGAGGAGCTGCACAATATTTCTGGTTATAGAATAGCGGATATCTAATAAAATATGTGCAAGTTGAGGAGCTGCACAATGTTTCTGGTTATAGAGGAGCGTCTATATAATACAATAGGTGCATATTGAGGAGCTGCACGATTCTTCTGTTTATAGAGGAGCGCCTATTCAATGCAATAGGTGCACGTTGACGAGCTTCACAATGCTTCTGGTTACAGAGTAGCGTCTATCCAATGCAATAGTTACAAGTTGAGGAGCTGCACAATGCTTATGGTTATAGAGGAGCGTCTATATATTACAATATGTGCAAGTTGAGGAGCTGCACAATGTTTCTAGTTATAGAGGAGCGTCTATATAATACAATAAGTGCATATTGAGGAGTTGCACAATTCTTCTGTTTATAGAGGTGCGTCTATCCATTACAATAGATGCAAATTGAGGAGCTGCACAATGCTTCTGGTTACAGAGGAGCGTCTATCCAATGCAATAGGTACAAGTTTAGGAGCTGCACAATGCTTATGTTTATTGAGGAGCGCCTTTATAATACAATACGTGAGCGTTGAGGAGCTGCACAACGATTCTGGTTATAGAGGAGCGTCTATCTGATACATTAGGTGCAAGTTGAGGAGCT
The DNA here is from genome assembly GCF_044657685.1 of Stegodyphus dumicola. NCBI lineage: Eukaryota > Metazoa > Arthropoda > Arachnida > Araneae > Eresidae > Stegodyphus > Stegodyphus dumicola. The sequence goes on from NC_140772.1 coordinate 6,265,826, forward strand.
TCAGAATGCTTCTGGTTATAGAGGAGCGTCTATATAATACAATAGTTGCAAGTTGAAGAGCTGCAGAATTTTCTGTTTATAGAGGAGTGTCTATCAAATACTATAGGTGCAAGTTGAGGTGCTGCGCAATGCTGGTTATAGAGGAGCCCCTATCTATATTATACAATGGGCTCACCTTGCGCAATGCTGGTTATAGAGGAGCGTCTGTCTTATACAATATGTTCAAGTTGAGGAGCTGCACAATATTTCTGGTTATAGAATAGCGGATATCTAATAAAATATGTGCAAGTTGAGGAGCTGCACAATGTTTCTGGTTATAGAGGAGCGTCTATATAATACAATAGGTGCATATTGAGGAGCTGCACAATTCTTCTGTTTATAGAGGAGCGCCTATTCAATGCAATAGGTGCACGTTGACGAGCTTCACAATGCTTCTGGTTATAGAGGAGCGACTATATATTACAAAAGGTGCAAGTTGAGGAGCTGCACAATTCTTCTGTTTATAGAGGAGTGTCTATATAATACCATGGGCGCACGTTGAGGAGGAGCAGTATATTTCTGCTTATAGAGGAGCGCCTATATTATACAATAGGTGCAAGTTGAGGATCTGCAGAATTTCATGATTATAGAGAAGCGTCTATCTAATACAATAGGTGCAAGTTGAGGAGCTGCGCAATGCTGGTTATAGAGGAGCGCCTATATATTTAAAAAGGTGCAATTTCAGGAGCTGCACAATTCTTCTCTTTATAGAGGAGCGCCTAACTAATACAATAGGTGCAAGTTGAGGAGCTTCACAATGCTTCTGGTTATAGAGGAGCGTCTATATAATACAATGGGCTCAGGTTGAGGAGCTGCAGAATATTTCTGCGTATAGAGGAGCGCCTATATTATACAATAGGTGCAAGGTGAGGAGCTGCAGAATTTTCTGGTTATAGAGGAGAGCCTATCTATTACAATATGTGCAAGTTGAGTGGCTGTGCAATGCTGGTTATAGAGGAGAGGCTATCTAATACTATATGCACAAGTTGAGGAGCTGCACAATGCTTCTGTATATAGAGGAGCGCCTATATATTTAAAAAGGTGCAAGTTGAGGAGCTGCACAATTCTTCTCTTTATAGAGTGAGGACGTGGGCACCATCCCTCTACCGTTACGGTTAATTGGTATGAGCACCACGCCCGCCCTTATCTAGAATGACATAATTAGGTACTTAGGTTATCGCTACCCATTCAGACTTGCATGGTACATATTGCCATTCTCTGACTTGCACGCCTATTACACATGCCGGAGCATATTCGGACTTGCTTATTCATACTTGCATGGTGCATTTACATTCATATTGCATGGTTCATATTTCACACATTTCATATTACACATTACATTTACTGGGAAATTGAATATGACTTATGTTTAAGGTTCTTTGCATCCGTAAGTTTCAATATTTACGTTAATTATACATGATTAGATACTTAGGTTAACTCTATGCATTCATTATTATTTACAATCTTGCATGGTACATATTACACACAGAGAGATTGATTAATACTTATGTTAAATGTACTTTACATCTTAGGTATTTAGATTAACACACAGTTTAACACTACGCATTCATTATTGTTTACAGGTTTGCATGGTGCATATTATATACATTACATAGTACAGCTTATATTTACTAAGAAGACTTGCATTGTACATAGTTCACGCATTACATAATACAAATTACATTTCTAAGAATTTAATTATTAATTAATAATATTAATTAATACTTGCATGGTACATATCATACATATCATACACATTTCATAGTGCAGTTTACATTTACTGACAGATTGATTAATACTTTTGTTTAGGGTACTTAATATTTATGTTTAAGGTACTTTACACCTGTTTGATTCAATTCTTATTATAAGTATGTAGAGTTGGGTTCTTAGGTTCGCACATAGGTTGGCTTTAAGCATTAATTATTATTTACAGTTTGTATAGTACATATTACACACATTGGTACATATTACACACATTAAATAGTGCATGCTAATTAATTAGAATGGTACATATTATACACATTAAATAGTACTGTGAATATTGACATGGTACATATTACACACAATTACTGAGACATGGGGTATATTTGCATGGTACATATTACACACATTTACAATTTACAGTTAAAAAAATACAATTGCTGAGAAAATTAGCATGTTACATATTTCAATAATATTAACATGGTACATGTTGCACACATTAAATAGTACAGATAACAATTATTGAGAAACTTAATAGTACTTAATTTCGTTATGTTCAGACTTGCAGAATTGCATTTACCTATTACCATATTCTGACTTGCATGACTATTATATGTTCTATACCCTATTCAGACTTGCTTGATGCATATACATTCATATTGCATGGTACATATTCTCACACGTTACATACTATATATTGCATTTACTCAGAAATTGTTTTTACTTATGTTTAAGGTACGTTGCATCCGCAAGGTTCAATATTTTAATATTAATTAAACATAATTATGCATTCATTATTGTTTACAGACTTGCATGGTACATAGTACACACATTACATAATATTGATTACATTTACTAAGAAATTAATTAATAGTTTATGATATTAATTAATACTTGCATGGTGCATATTACTTGCTTATTATAGTACAGTTTACATTTATTGAGTGATTGATGAATACTTGTCTTTAAAGTACTTAATACGTTCAGACTTGCAAATCCAGGCTTGTATGATACATAAACATTCATATTGCAAGGTATATATTATACACATTACATACTATATATTGCGTTTACCTGGAAATTGAATATAACTTATGTTTAAGGTACGTTGCATCCGTTGAGTTCATATTTACGTAATCATACTTAATTAGGTACTTAGGTTAACATTATGCATTCATTATTATTTACAGACTTGCATGATAGATAGTACATACATTACATAAGACTGATTATATTTACTAAGAAGTTCATTAATAGTTAATAATATTAATTGATACTTGCATGGTACATATAACACACATTTCATAGTACATTAAACATTTAGTGAGAGATTGCATAGTGCTTAAGTTTAAGTGCTGAGAGTGTTAGCATGGTACATATTACACACAATTACTGAGACATGGTAGATATTACACATAATTACTGAGACATGGTACATATTACACACATTTACAGATTACAATTACTTAGAATATTAGCATGGTACATATTACACGCATTTACAGTTTACAATTACTTAGTATATTAGCATGGTACATAATATAATAATATTAGCATGGTACATATTACTACAATATTAGCATGGTACATATTACACACATTAAATAGTACAGTTTACAATTACTGAAGGATACATTAAGCAGTTTCTTACAATTCTGTGCCAAGTTTTACATAGTGCATATTACAAAGCTGCATTTCACATACTACACACATTATTATATAATGCAGGTGATATTAATTTGCATGTAATATACATGCAGAAAATGTCACTATGTTGAAATATTGTAACATTACTAATTGCACAAGGAAAGGTAATCTGCAGATTGGGTTGCAGTCTGTATATAAATAGTCTGATGTGAAAAATAGGCATAGTACATGCATAAATTTGTGATTCCTGTGTAGTAGTCACTATGCTGCTTGACACCATAAGTTACATTAAGCAGTTTGACACAATTCTGTGCCAAGTGTCATTAGCTTTGACATGACGGCAGTGATTTGGCGTATTGTTGGCTTATGCTTAACGAGGAACCTGCAGAAGGCCTGCCTATCCGTTATAGGAATGGCAATATGGTGGTCCTCTGTAAGGGGACATGCAGTGATGTAATGGTCTACTGTGCCCTCTTCGCCTCAGATGCATTCGTCAGTGCTGGTGATAACGTGTCGATGATAGTACTGTGGGAAGGGGCCATGACCGGATATGTAACGTACCAAGAGGGGACTGGCGATAAGTCTTTGTAAATCTACTTTTGGCTTGAAGTAAAAAGTTCTTCTGCCGGTTAAGCTGTTCGTCCACTCCTGCTGCCATTTATTGCAAACAATTTGCCGTAAGGTCTTTTTTAGATATGAGGTAGGCCATGGGATCTGTACTGTAGTAATGTTGTTCCCAGTGGCGGCGTCTTTTGCCAGGCCGTCTGCAAGTTCATTGCCATAAATACCTGTGTGCGCTTTAATCCATTTTATGACGAAATGATTGTGAGCATTTTCACGTAGACGTTTTTGAATGCCTGCTATTTGCGAGGAGGTATGTTCTGAATTGGCAATTGCTTGCATAGAAGACAGGCTATCTGTATGTATTAAGGCTTTGGAGATTTTATTATTCGTTAGATAACGTATGGCCTCGTGAATGGCGAGTGCTTCACTCTGGAAAACGCTGTTTTCAGTGCTGAGCTGCATCTGCCATTGGTGAAGGGGTTGTTGTTGTTCACTGAGCACGACAAAGGCGCTGCCTACCTTTTCGTCAATACGAGAACCATCTGTGTAGATGGAGATGTAGCCGGATGGTGCAACATATGCTGGGTTCTTCGTGAGGTGAATTCCAATACCCTTGATTGCTGGGTGTATATGAAGTTGTGAGGTCTTATTCTCAAACTGTTCTTGAGAGAAGGTAACGTAATCATAAGTAAGTGAAAGTCTTAACTGATGAACCTGTTGTGTCACCGCTTCTTCTTCTATGCGTAGATGAAGTGGTAGCACTCCTGCCAAGATGTTTAGTGCATCAGTAGATGTTGTCCTGAAGGCTCTTGTAATTGAGAGTAGGAAGGGCCTCTGTAGTGCAGACAGGTGCCGGATTTTCCTTCCCTGCATAGGGAAGGCCCAAATGGCCGCTCCATAGGACACCATCTTCTCGACGACAGTAAGATATAACGCTTTTTGTATGTGAGAATTAATCCCCCAATGAAATCCGCGTTGCATTCTGAAATGCTGTGCTGTGATTGCTGTACGCTTCCTTAAATTAAGTATGTGCGGCATCCATGTCAGTTTTTCATCTATGTATAGACCGAGGTATCTCAGGACACGGACAATTTTAATTCGACGATTGTTGATGCAGATTGTCGGTCTTCTAGTCAGTGATCCTCCCTTCTTTGCGATTAGTAGAATTTGACATTTGTGCTCTGCTACTTGGAGTTTTTGTCTGTTGCATTGCTGGTAGAATAGATTGCAAACTTCGTTTGAGTTGGCCTCCAATTCTGCTCTAGCACGTCCTCGGACAAGTAGAGCAACATCGTCTGCATATGCGAATATGGAGGAATGCGTTGGCAGTGTGAATTTTAGGACTGAGTTGAAGGTTGCGTTCCACAAATGGGCGCCTGCACAGGACCCCTGTGGACATCCTCTGGTTTGGGTACGCTTGGTAATCCCACTGTCGTGCACTATTAGAAGGCAACGGTCCGTTAGGTAATGTCGCAAAGTAAGGAAAATATTGCGTGGACATTGAACTGTTCTGAGTGCTTCTAAAATTGAGGGCCACCACAGCATATCAAATGCACTTTTCATGTCTATACTGATTAGAGCAGTATGATAGCCGTGGTTGCGATTATCGTGTATAGCTGAATGTATATCGTGGAGTGCATGCAGTGTTGATGACCCTGTTCGAAATCCATATTGCTTGGGGTGTAGATATTGGCCTCTTTCTAAGTGGTGTCGTAAGCGATTCATTAGAAGCTTCTCATATACTTTTCCGAGAGCCGAAAGTAAGCAGATCGGTCGGTACGAGGATGGATCTGAAGGATCGCGATCCTTTTTTAGGAATAATACGACCTGGCCGACCTTTTAGGAATAATACGACCTGGCTTTTGGGAACGTACCTGTTTGTAGCAGCTTATTAAAGAAGGCTATAAAAAGTGGCAAAGATGCTCTTATTGCTGTTTTGATGATTTGATAGCTTATCCCGTCTGGTCCCGGTGCCTTGTTATTGGGAAGGAGTTTCAGGACTTGTAAAACTTCCTGCATGGTGAAGTCTGGATCGTCTGCAGTAGACGGAGTAGATTTGTTACTGCGTAGAGATTTATGATATTCCGAGTCGTCAGAATTGTCATCTTGACTAAAGACATGGTCCAGGATATTTTCTAGCGTATTTTTGGTGGATTCTTCCGTAATTAGTGATTGCTCTGATGGTATGAATTGAAGACGCACGGGTTTAAAGAGCTTGTTAGTGGCTATTTTGTGGTGCAGCCCGTAAATTCCTTCCGTTTCAGTACAAAATTTTTGCCAGGAATGGATCTTGGCCTTGATTATTAGCCGTTTATATAATGCTCGCGCTCTTTGAAAGATAGGTAGGGTAGTGCTCTGGATTTCATTACGCCGTTCGTGCTTTAATCTGCGTCTGAGCGCACGGCATTTTTTCCGTTGGATGGTGAGCTCTGTGTTCCACCAGTTAGTGGCGTTTAATTTCTTTTTGGATCTTGTTGGTAAGAGCTCTTCGCAGGTGTCATGAAGAATTTTCATGATGTCGTCGGTTAGCGATTCCATATCACTTTGTGTATTGGCATTTTTTAGGACTGGGGTTAGATTGCTTAATCTTTGATCAATTTTCCGAGAGAACTGTCGCTTCTTATTTGATGGCATGTTATAACGTTTAATAATTTCTATTTGTGGTAGGCTATTGAGTTTGAAGGTGATAAATTTGTGGTCTGATAAGCTATCAGCTTCTTCTACCTTCCAGTCCTGCACATGCTGTGCTATCGGCACCGTAGAGAGGGTCAAATCCCGCCAGCCAACGGCAAAAATTCTGTCAAAGGTTGGTGGAGAATCTATGGAATTATGGAGAATGAGATTATGTGTTGATATGAAATCCTCAAGTTGTCTTCCTCTGGTGTCGGTACTGTTGTAGCCGCAGTTGGTATGATGAGCGGTGTAATCTCCAGCTATGATGACGTTTGACAGCTTGGTTCGTTGGAGAACTGACTGTGCTAGTTCAATCGTGGTTTCTAAATCCTCAGCTGGGGAAGCATATTGCGAAATGAGAAGAAGTGAGAAGTTGCTGGCTTGAAGAAGGACTGCATTTAAGTCTCTTTGCTGCTCAATAATCAGAGGAGTCCAGTTAGGTTGACAACATACTAGGATAGCGCGGGGCGGTTGCGTCTTCTCTTGCTGCTGATATATCGTCCATTTAAGTGGGAATCCCACTGCTTGGCCATTTCGTGTGTACGGTTCTTGTGCTAGAATGAAGTCGATACTGTGCTCGATAGCAAATGCTACTGCTCTATTTGTCGCTGCTTGTGCCCTCTGTAAATTTATCTGTAGGAATGCAATTGGGCTCTGTGCTATATTAGCCGTATTTATTTTTTGGAAACTTTCGTCGGGACGTGAGGTTGCTGTTGAGCGCATTAAAGGCTCTGGCAGGCTTCTAGTACTCTGTACTGTCTTTGATGGTCTGCACTCTTCGCTGGTACTGCGGACAGTCAGGGTGGTAGGCTGGGTGGGTAAAATTATGTCTTGATCCATAGCGTGAGTTTGCGTCCCCGCAGTTAATGCACTGCGGTTGATGTGCATTGCATTCCCAAACCCCATGTTCTCCAGCGCAGAATGAACAGTATTGCTTTTGGCTTTTGCAGTCTGCCTGCGTATGCCCGTACTGCTGACATCTGTAGCATCTCTTGATGCCAGAGTACTCTGTGACTTTGTGGGCCTGCCATCCCAAGAATATCTTCCTTTGCTGCATGATGGCACTAAAGCTTGTGGGCTCACATTCGAATACCCACTTGACGTTTCCTTTACGTCGTTCTCTGAGACGGTGGAGGGGCTTGAAGGTGTTATTGGGCATGTTTGTAGCAGCGCTGATTTCCTCAAGCACTTCATCGGGTTTTGTAGACTCTGGCAGGTCGTGAATTGCACATCTTGGCTTGCGCTTCTGAAGTCTACTGATTTCCGCCGGGATTTCTTTTTGCTTGATGTGCTGCTCGAGAGCTGTGGCATCGTCGCTGGTGTTACAGATTACTTCAATGCCGCCTTTGTTACTTCTGATAATCTTGTCTATTCCAACCTGAATCTTCGTGAGGGGTACTTTGGCGTTGAGCTGCGTTCTTAGTTCCGCTTCTGTAATGTCGGGTTTCGGCCGTATGAAAAGGCTTTGTGTCTTTGTTTTCCTGACGATCTCAGCAAATGTCGGTCGGGTGGCAGTTGGTGGTGGTGTTGAGGCCTGTTGAGAATGCTGTTCCGAAGTCGGATGTTGCTGAGAATGTGCTAATTCGCAACAAAGCACGGTTGAGGTATTGACTCCGGTATCGACTTTGGCAGTTTTTGGTATAAAGTCTTGTCCTTTTATGGCCAGCGTTTGTAATGCGGCCAGAGAGTCTAGGAGGCGAGCACGGAGTTCAGTTGGTAAGAGGAATTTGGCGTTTCTTTTAGTGGTCGTTACCTGTCGGATGTCTTCGTAAAAAATGGAAATCTTTTCTACGTAAGGCAGATCTGAAGCCAATTTCTTAGAAGCGTCTAAGGTACTTTGTGTGTCAGATGATTCTCCGTCAGTTGTAAGGGCCGAAGGACGTGGCATGATTTAAAGAAAGCACCGTGATGGCAGTTATTGTAAAGAGTCTATTCAGTGGTACTAGAAATTCGTTACAATAAAAAATGGAAAGTTCGCGTTACACTATTTTGCACAATTCGCTGATCACTGAATTGAACACAGTCACTACTAGCACTACTTTGCACACTAATTTACACTTACTAATAAACATTTGAAGAAGCCTTTTAAGTTGTATAAAGGACATTAATCAAATTAACAGTGAAATGTATACAAATTATAAATAACTTAATTAAATGAATAATTAAAGACTTAAAATATGGTAATTAGATTAATTGCAATTAGCATTGTTCAAAGGTGCCGGGAACCTAGAGTACAATTAAAGTGCCGCTGTCTATACAGAAGCCTATAAAATTATAAAATACAAGAGTGCAATAAGACTATACCGGTAATTAACGCAATTACCAATTTAAGCACTATACTTAAATACACAGTCAAGTTAATGGGATGGGTAACAGGAGCCTTCTAGGCATTTTGAGAATTATTAAAATCGCACCATTTTTGCGAAGTTATGAAAAATTTAGCGGTAATTAATCAGCATGTGAATAACAATACATCATTAATTAACACATATTTAGGTAGACACTTTTATAATTAATCGAGTTTCCGGTGTAAAACCTGAGGATACTAGACACCTATTTTGAGTAGTAAATAGTGTCAGGTATTGGCTGAAGCCAACTTGTTGGTTAATCTGCGATTACTAAATTAATTATAATGTCAGGCTGTCCTACCTTGGCTGCTATCTTCTCTGTTTTCATCTGTAAAGCAGGAACAGTAATCCAATTAGCACTAATGAACCAGAATAGCACTTGCACAAACACAACTCACACTGGACTTGGATGCTTATCTTCTGTGTATATATTAGACGCTTATCTTCTTCAGTTTTTCATACTAACTTCTTGAATTTTTGTAAGTCCAATAATTAATGCCGCAAATTAGTAACTTAGTTAATAGCAAATTAGTTCTAATTGGTCGAATTTTATAAAACTTCGAACTTTTACTTCTTATTAGTAGAAAGGACGTTTGCTGTTGGAAGTAAGTTGATCCAGTAATTAGGAGTCTAATTAGGCAGATGGTGGTAATTTGGCCACTACCTACTTTTTCAGCCGGATGCGAATTCCTTTGGGTGGTAAATCACCCAACGGTATTCTAACGGTCGCTAGTGTTGAAGCTGCTTCAAATACACTATTTGAAAACAGTAATTAATTCATATTTAAATTACTACTTAACCAAATGACGTTAAACTTATTCCAAATTAAAGTGAAAAACCTGGGCTATTCAATGGTATTAAAAATGAGCTGATCCGACTTGCAGTTGTTTTGTAGCGGTCCACAGAGCTGGTCAGGACGGTGAAAATGGCACTGTAATGCTAACACAATTAGTAAAATCTTGAAAAATTCCGTAATTAAATGCCTATTTGTCATACAGCCGAAAATCTTGTATCACCGTAATCCTTGCTGCTTCTGTTATCTAAATCAACTACTTTTAAGACTGCAGGATAAATATTTCCGTAGTTATAGACTGAATCGGCGGAGCTCAAAAAATACAACCTTCACTCTCTCGAAGCTTGCTGCGGCCCCATCTCTCTTTATAGAGGAGCGCCTAACTAATAGAATAGGTGCAAGTTGAGGAGCTTCACAATGCTTCTGGTTATAGAGGAGCGTCTATGTAATACAATGGGCGCACGTTGAGGAGCTGCAGAATATTTCTGCTTATAGAGAAGCGCTTATATTATACAATAGGTGAAAGTTGAGGAGCTGCAGAATTTTCTGTTTATAGAGGAGCACCTATCTATTACAATATGTACAAGTTCAGTAGCTGCGCACAGCTGGTTTTAGAGGGTCGTTTATATAATATAATGAGCGCACGTTGAGGAGCTGCAGAATACTTCTGCTTATGGATGAGCGCCTATATTATACAATAGGTGCAAGTTCAGAATCTGCAGAATTTTCTGATTATATAGGAGCGGCTATCTAATACAATAGGAGCAAGTTGAGGAGCTGCACAATGCTTCTGTTTATAGAGGAGCGTCTATCTGATACATTAGGAGCAAGTTGAGGAGCTTTACAATGCTTCTGGTTATAGAGAAGCGTCTATCTAATACTATAGGTGCAAGTTGAGGAGCTTCAGAATGCTTCTGTTTATAGAGGAGCGCCTATCTATTACAGTATGTCCAAGTTCAGTAGCTGTGCATTGCTGGTTACAGAGGAGCGTCTATGTAATACAATGGGCGCACGTTGAGGAGCTGCAGAATTTTCTGGTTATAGAGAAGCGTCTATCTAATACAATAGGTGCAAGTTGAGGAGCTGCTCAATGCTGGTTGTAGAGGAGCGCCTAATACAATAGGTGGAAGTTGAGGAGCTGCACAATGCTTCTGTATATAGAGGAGCGCCTATATAATACAATAGGTGCAAGTTGAGGAGCTTCACAATACTTCTGGTTATAGAGGAGCGTCTATCTGATACATTAGATGCAAGTTGAGGAGTTTCAGAATGCTTCTGGTTATAGAGGAGCGTCTATGTAATACAATGGGCGCACGTTGAGGAGCTGCAGAATTTTCTGGTTATAGAGGAGCGCCTATCTAATACAATAGGTGGAAATTGAAGAGCTGCACAATGCTTCTGTTTATAGAGGAGCGTTTATATAATACAATAGGTGCAGGTTGAGGAGCTGCAAAATGCTTCTGATTATAGAGGAGCGTCTATCTGATACATTAGGAGCAAGTTGAGGAGCTTCACGATGCTTCTGGTTATAGAGGAGCGTCTATATAATACAATGGGCTCACGTTGAGGAGCTGCAGAATATTTCTGCTTATAGAGGAGCGCCTATATTATACAATAGGTGCAAGGTGAGGAGCTGCAGAATTTTCTGGTTATAGAGGAGAGCCTATCTATTACAATATATGCAAGTTGAGTAGCTTTGCAATGCTGGTTATAGAGGAGAGGCTATCTATTACTATATGTGCAAGTTGAGGAGCTGCACAATGCTTCTGTATATATAGGAGCGCCTATATATTTAACAAGGTGCAAGTTAAGGAGCTGCACAATTCTTCTCTTTATAGAGGAGCGCCTAACTAATAAAATAGGTGCAAGTTGAGGAGCTTCACAATGCTTCTGGTTATAGAGGAGCGTCTATGTAATACAATGGGCGCACGTTGAGGAGCTGCAGAATTTTCTGGTTATAGAGAATTGTCTATCTAATACAATAGGTGAAAGTTGAGGAGCTGCAGAATTTTCTGTTTATAGAGGAGCACCTATCTATTACAATATGTACAAGTTCAGTAGCTGCGCACAGCTGGTTTTAGAGGGTCGTTTATATAATATAATGAGCGCACATTGAGGAGCTGCAGAATACTTCTGCTTATGGATGAGCGCCTATATTATACAATAGGTGCAAGTTCAGAATCTGCAGAATTTTCTGATTATATAGGAGCGGCTATCTAATACAATAGGAGCAAGTTGAGGAGCTTCACAATGCTTCTGGTTATAGAGGAGCGTCTATCTAATACTATAGGTGCAAGTTGAGGAGCTTCAGAATGCTTCTGTTTATAGAGGAGCGCCTATCTATTACAGTATGTCCAAGTTCAGTAGCTGTGCATTGCTGGTTACAGAGGAGCGTCTATGTAATACAATGGGCGCACGTTGAGGAGCTGCAGAATTTTCTGGTTATAGAGAAGCGTCTATCTAATACAATAGGTGCAAGTTGAGGAGCTGCTCAATGCTGGTTGTAGAGGAGCGCCTAATACAACAGGTGGAAGTTGAGGAGCTGCACAATGCTTCTGTATATAGAGGAGCGCCTATATAATACAATAGGTGCAAGTTGAGGAGCTTCACAATACTTCTGGTTATAGAGGAGCGTCTATCTGATACATTAGATGCAAGTTGAGGAGTTTCAGAATGCTTCTGGTTATAGAGGAGCGTCTATGTAATACAATGAGCGCACGTTGAGGAGCTGCAGAATTTTCTGGTTATAGAGGAGCGCCTATCTAATACAATAGGTGGAAATTGAAGAGCTGCACAATGCTTCTGTTTATAGAGGAGCGTCTATCTGATACATTAGGAGCAAGTTGAGGAGCTTCACAATGCTTCTGGTTATAGAGGAGCGTCTATCTAATACTATAGGTGCAAGTTGAGGAGCTTCAGAATGCTTCTGTTTATAGAGGAGCGCCTATCTATTACAGTATGTCCAAGTTCAGTAGCTGTGCATTGCTGGTTACAGAGGAGCGTCTATGTAATACAATGGGCGCACGTTGAGGAGCTGCAGAATTTTCTGGTTATAGAGAAGCGTCTATCTAATACAATAGGTGCAAGTTGAGGAGCTGCTCAATGCTGGTTGTAGAGGAGCGCCTAATACAATAGGTGGAAGTTGAGGAGCTGCACAATGCTTCTGTATATAGAGGAGCGCCTATATAATACAATAGGTGCAAGTTGAGGAGCTTCACAATACTTCTGGTTATAGAGGAGCGTCTATCTGATACATTAGATGCAAGTTGAGGAGTTTCAGAATGCTTCTGGTTATAGAGGAGCGTCTATGTAATACAATGGGCGCACGTTGAGGAGCTGCAGAATTTTCTGGTTATAGAGGAGCGCCTATCTAATACAATAGGTGGAAATTGAAGAGCTGCACAATGCTTCTGTTTATAGAGGAGCGTTTATATAATACAATAGGTGCAGGTTGAGGAGCTGCAAAATGCTTCTGATTATAGAGGAGCGTCTATCTGATACATTAGGAGCAAGTTGAGGAGCTTCACGATGCTTCTGGTTATAGAGGAGCGTCTATATAATACAATGGGCTCACGTTGAGGAGCTGCAGAATATTTCTGCTTATAGAGGAGCGCCTATATTATACAATAGGTGCAAGGTGAGGAGCTGCAGAATTTTCTGGTTATAGAGGAGAGCCTATCTATTACAATATATGCAAGTTGAGTAGCTTTGCAATGCTGGTTATAGAGGAGAGGCTATCTATTACTATATGTGCAAGTTGAGGAGCTGCACAATGCTTCTGTATATATAGGAGCGCCTATATATTTAACAAGGTGCAAGTTAAGGAGCTGCACAATTCTTCTCTTTATAGAGGAGCGCCTAACTAATAAAATAGGTGCAAGTTGAGGAGCTTCACAATGCTTCTGGTTATAGAGGAGCGTCTATGTAATACAATGGGCGCACGTTGAGGAGCTGCAGAATTTTCTGGTTATAGAGAATTGTCTATCTAATACAATAGGTGAAAGTTGAGGAGCTGCAGAATTTTCTGTTTATAGAGGAGCACCTATCTATTACAATATGTACAAGTTCAGTAGCTGCGCACAGCTGGTTTTAGAGGGTCGTTTATATAATATAATGAGCGCACATTGAGGAGCTGCAGAATACTTCTGCTTATGGATGAGCGCCTATATTATACAATAGGTGCAAGTTCAGAATCTGCAGAATTTTCTGATTATATAGGAGCGGCTATCTAATACAATAGGAGCAAGTTGAGGAGCTTCACAATGCTTCTGGTTATAGAGGAGCGTCTATCTAATTCTATAGGTGCAAGTTGAGGAGCTTCAGAATGCTTCTGTTTATAGAGGAGCGCCTATCTATTACAGTATGTCCAAGTTCAGTAGCTGTGCATTGCTGGTTACAGAGGAGCGTCTATGTAATACAATGGGCGCACGTTGAGGAGCTGCAGAATTTTCTGGTTATAGAGAAGCGTCTATCTAATACAATAGGTGCAAGTTGAGGAGCTGCTCAATGCTGGTTGTAGAGGAGCGCCTAATACAATAGGTGGAAGTTGAGGAGCTGCACAATGCTTCTGTATATAGAGGAGAGCCTATATAATACAATAGGTGCAAGTTGAGGAGCTTCACAATACTTCTGGTTATAGAGGAGCGTCTATCTGATACATTAGATGCAAGTTGAGGAGTTTCAGAATGCTTCTGGTTATAGAGGAGCGTCTATGTAATACAATGGGCGCACGTTGAGGAGCTGCAGAATTTTCTGGTTATAGAGGAGCGCCTATCTAATACAATAGGTGGAAATTGAAGAGCTGCACAATGCTTCTGTTTATAGAGGAGCGTCTATCTGATACATTAGGAGCAAGTTGAGGAGCTTCACAATGCTTCTGGTTATAGAGGAGCGTCTATCTAATACTATAGGTGCAAGTTGAGGAGCTTCAGAATGCTTCTGTTTATAGAGGAGCGCCTATCTATTACAGTATGTCCAAGTTCAGTAGCTGTGCATTGCTGGTTACAGAGGAGCGTCTATGTAATACAATGGGCGCACGTTGAGGAGCTGCAGAATTTTCTGGTTATAGAGAAGCGTCTATCTAATACAATAGGTGCAAGTTGAGGAGCTGCTCAATGCTGGTTGTAGAGGAGCGCCTAATACAATAGGTGGAAGTTGAGGAGCTGCACAATGCTTCTGTATATAGAGGAGCGCCTATATAATACAATAGGTGCAAGTTGAGGAGCTTCACAATACTTCTGGTTATAGAGGAGCGTCTATCTGATACATTAGATGCAAGTTGAGGAGTTTCAGAATGCTTCTGGTTATAGAGGAGCGTCTATGTAATACAATGGGCGCACGTTGAGGAGCTGCAGAATTTTCTGGTTATAGAGGAGCGCCTATCTAATACAATAGGTGGAAATTGAAGAGCTGCACAATGCTTCTGTTTATAGAGGAGCGTTTATATAATACAATAGGTGCAGGTTGAGGAGCTGCAAAATGCTTCTGATTATAGAGGAGCGTCTATCTGATACATTAGGAGCAAGTTGAGGAGCTTCACGATGCTTCTGGTTATAGAGGAGCGTCTATATAATACAATGGGCTCACGTTGAGGAGCTGCAGAATATTTCTGCTTATAGAGGAGCGCCTATATTATACAATAGGTGCAAGGTGAGGAGCTGCAGAATTTTCTGGTTATAGAGGAGAGCCTATCTATTACAATATATGCAAGTTGAGTAGCTTTGCAATGCTGGTTATAGAGGAGAGGCTATCTATTACTATATGTGCAAGTTGAGGAGCTGCACAATGCTTCTGTATATATAGGAGCGCCTATATATTTAACAAGGTGCAAGTTGAGGAGCTGCACAATTCTTCTCTTTATAGAGGAGCGCCTAACTAATAAAATAGGTGCAAGTTGAGGAGCTTCACAATGCTTCTGGTTATAGAGGAGCGTCTATGTAATACAATGGGCGCACGTTGAGGAGCTGCAGAATTTTCTGGTTATAGAGAATTGTCTATCTAATACAATAGGTGAAAGTTGAGGAGCTGCTCAATGCTGGTTGTTGAGTAGCGCCTATCTAATACAATAGGTGGAAGTTGAGGAAATGCACAATGCTTCTGTTTATAGAGGAGCTTTTATATAATAAAATAGGTGCAAGTTGAGGAGCTGCACAAAGCTTCTGATTATTGAGGAGCGTCTATCTGATACATTAGATGCAAGTTGAGGAGTTTCAGAATGCTTCTGGTTATAGAGGAGAGTCTATATAATACAATGGGCTCGCCTTGAGGAGCTGCAGAATATTTCAGCTTATAGAGGAGCTCCTATATTATACAATAAGTGCAAGTTGAGGAGCTGCAGAATTTTGTGGTTATAGAGAAGCGTCTATCTAATACAATAGGTGCAAGTTGAGGAGCTCCGCAATGCTTCTGGTTATAGAGGCGCGTCTATATATTACAAAAGGTGCAGGTTGATTAGCTGCACAATTCTTCTGTTTATAGAGGAGCGTCTATATAATACAATGGGCGCACGTTGAGGAGCAGCAAAATATTTCTGTTTATAGAGGAGCGCCTATATTATACAATAGTTGCAAGTTGAGGATCTGCAGAATTTCCTGATTATAGAGAAGCGTCTATCTAATACAATAGGTGCAAGTTGAGGAGCTCCGCAATGCTTCTGGTTATGGAGGAGCGTCTATATTATAAAATAGGTGCAAGTTGAAGAGCTGCAGAATTTTCTGGTTATAGAAAAGCGTCTATCTAATACAATGGGTGCAAGTTGAGGAGCTGCTCAATGCTGGATATAGAAAAGCGCCTATCTAATACAATAGGTGGAAGTTGAGAGGTGCACAATGCTTCTGTTTATAGAGGAGCGTTTATATAATACAATAGGTGCAAGTTGAGGAGCTGCACAATGCTTCTGTTTATAGAGGAGCGTTTATATAATACAATAGGTGCAAGTTGAATAGCTACACTATGCTTCTGGTAATAGAAGAGTGTCTGTCTTATACAATATCTGCAAGTTGAGGAGCTGCACAATATTTCAGGTTATTTAGGAGCTCTTATCTATTCAATATGCGCAAGTTGAGGAGCTGCAAAATGTTTCTACTTATAGAGGTGCGTCTATCCATTACAATAGATGCAAATTGAGGAGCTGCCCAATGCTTCTGGTTACAGAGGAGCGTCTATCCAATGCAATATGTACCAGTTGAGTACCTGCACAATGCTTATGTTTATTGGAGAGCCTTTATGATACAAAAGGTGAGGGTTGAGGAGCTGCACAACGATTCTGGTTATAGAGGAGCGTCTACCTAATACAATACGTGCAAGTTGAGGAGCTGCGCAATGCTGGTTGTAGAGGAGCGTCTGTCTTATACAATATGTTCGACTTGAGGAGCTGCACAATATTTCTGGTTATAGAGGAGCGTCTATATAATACAATAGGTGCATATTGAGGAGCTGCACAATTCTTCTGTTTATACAGGAGCGCCTATCCAATACAATAGGTGTAAGTTGAGGAGCTTCACAATGCTTCTGGTTATAGAGGCGCGTCTATATATTACAAAAGGTGCAAGTTGATTCGCTGCACAATTCTTCGGTTTATAGAGGAGCGTCTATATAATACAATGGGCGCACTTTGAGGAGCAGCAGAATATTTCTGCTTATAGAGGAGCGCCTATATTATACAATAGTTGCAAGTTGAGGATCTGCAGAATTTCCTGATTATAGAGAAGCGTCTATCTAATACAATAGGTGCAAGTTGCGCAATGCTGGTTATAGAGGAGCGGCTATCTAATACAATAGTAGCTAGTTGAGGAGCTGCACAATGCTTCTGTTTATAGACGAGCGTTTATATATTACATTATGTGCAAGTTGAGGAGCTGCACAATGCTTCTGATTATAGAGGAACGTCTATCTGATACATTAGGAGCAAGTTGAGGAGCTTCACAATGCTTCTGGTTATAGAGGAGCGTCTATATAATACAATGGGCTCACGTTGAGGAGCTGCAGAATATTTCTGCTTATAGAGGAGCGCCTATATTATACAATAGGTGCAAGGTGCATATTATACAATAGGTGCAATTAAATTTGTTTACAGAGGAGCGTCTATATAATACAATATGTGCAAGTTGACGAGTTGCACAGTGCTTTTGGTTATAGAGGAGCGTCTATCTAATACAATAAGCGCGTAAACATAAACATAAAAGAAATTAAATTGGACAGTGGTATTAAAGTATTATATGTTTCCTCCTGCTGTTTCTCCTCCTGCTAATCCTCCTCCTGATCCTCCTCCTCCCGCGGCTCCTCCTCATTCTGCTCCTCCTCCCGCGGCTCCTCCTCCAGCGGCACCTCCTCATGCTGCTCCTCCTCCGGCTGCTCCTCATTCTGCTCCTCCTCCTATAACGGCTCCTCCTCATTGTACTCCTCCTCCGGCTGCTCCTCATTCTGCTCCTCCTGCTCCAACGGCTCCTCCTCATGCTGCTCCTCTTCCCTAGGCTCCTCCTCATGCTGCTCCCCCTCCGGCTACTCCTGATTCTGCTCTTCCTCATCGTGCTCCTCCTCCGGCTGCTCCTCCTCCTGCTCCGCCTTCTCCCGCGGCTCGTCCTCCGGCTGCTCTTCATTCTCCAGCGGCTCCTCCTCATGCAGCTCCTCCTCCGGCTGCTCCTTTTTCTGCTCCTCCTCCGGCTGCTCCTCCTTTTCCCTCAGCTCCTCCTCATGCTGCTCTTCCTCCGGCTGCTCCTCATTCTGCTCCTCCTCCAACGGCTCCTCCTCGTGCTGCTCCTCCTCCTCCAACGGCTCCTCCTCATGCTGCTCCTCCTCCTGCTCCCCCTCCCGCGGCTCCTCCTCATGCTTGTCCGCCTCCTGCTCCTCCTCTTGCCTAGGCTCCTCCTCCGGCTGCTCCTCCTCCAGCGGCTCCTCCTCATGCAGCTCCTCCTTCGGCTGCTCCTTTTTCTGCTCCTCCTGTTCCCTCAGCTCCTCCTCATGCTGCTCTTCCTCCGGCTGCTCCTCATTCTGCTCCTCCTCCAACGGCTCCTCCTCGTGCTGCTCCTCATTCTGCTCCTCCTCCAACGGCTCCTCCTCGTGCTGCTCCTCCTCCTCCAACGGCTCCTCCTCATGCTGCTCCTCCTCCTGCTCCTCCCCCCGCGGCTCCTCCTCATGCTTCTCCTCCTCCTGCTCCTCCTCTTGCCTAGGCTCCTCCTCCGGCTGCTCCTCCTCCAGCGGCTCCTCCTCATGCAGCTCCTCCTTCGGCTGCTCCTTTTTCTGCTCCTCCTCCGGCTGCTCCTCCTTTTCCCTCAGCTCCTCCTCATGCTGCTCTTCCTCCGGCTGCTCCTCATTCTGCTCCTCCTCCAACGGCTCCTCCTCGTGCTGCTCCTCCTCCTCCAACGGCTCCTCCTCATGCTGCTCCTCCTCCTGCTCCCCCTCCCGCGGCTCCTCCTCATGCTTCTCCGCCTCCTGCTCCTCCTCTTGCCTAGGCTCCTCCTCCGGCTGCTCCTCATTCTGCTCCTCCTCCAACGGCTCCTCCTCGTGCTGCTCCTCATTCTGCTCCTCCTCCAACGGCTCCTCCTCTTGCTGCTCCTCCTCCTCCAACGGCTCCTCCTCATGCTGCTCCTCCTCTTGCCTAGGCTCCTCCTCCGGCTGCTCCTCCTCCAGCGGCTCCTCCTCATGCAGCTCCTCCTTCGGCTGCTCCTTTTTCTGCTCCTCCTCCGGCTGCTCCTCCTGTTCCCTCAGCTCCTCCTCATGCTGCTCTTCCTCCGGCTGCTCCTCATTCTGCTCCTCCTCCAACGGCTCCTCCTCGTGCTGCTCCTCATTCTGCTCCTCCTCCTCCAACGGCTCCTCCTTATGCTGCTCCTCCTCCTGCTCCTCCTCCCGCGGCTCCTCCTCATGCTGCTCCTCCTCCTGCTCCTCCTCCGGCTGCTCCTCCTCCAGCGGCTCCTCCTCATGCAGCTCCTCCTTCGGCTGCTCCTTTTTCTGCTCCTCCTCCAACGGCTCCTCCTCGTGCTGCTCCTCATCCGGCTGCTCCTCATTCTGCTCCTCCTCCAACGGCTCCTCCTCATGCTGTTCCTCCTCCGGCTGCTCCTCCATCTGCTCCTCCTCCAACGGCTCCTCCTCGTGCTGCTCCTCCTCCCGCATGAGGAGGAGCAGTCGGAGGAGGAGGAGCGGAGGAGGAGCAGCGGGAGGACGAGGAGAAATGAGGAGCAGCATGAGGAGGAGCAGCGGGAGGAGGAGGGGCAGAATAAGGAGCAGCATAAGGAGGAGCCTCGCGAGGAGGAGGAGCAGCGGGAGGATGAGCAGCAGGAGGAGGAGCGGGAGGAGGAGCAGCAGTAGGGATGAGCAGCTGGAGGATGTGCAGCAGGAGGAGAAGTAGCAGGAGGAGGAGGAGCAGGAGGAAACATATATTACTTTAAAACCACTGTCCAATACTAGATTAAAAAGTAGAATTCAGTCTTTGGGCTTCAGTTTAAGACGCAATGGGAGATCGAAGAAAACGATTTGAAGGGAAATTTGTGTGTGTGTCTGATTATGGCAATGCCTCGAGGGAGCGATGGCTTCGTGGAAGACTTTCTAAGGAAAATGGCTCATATGCACGTTCTATATGGAGAAAACCACGAAAACTCACATGCAGCCAGCTTGGATTGGGGACCTCGGACAGAACTACCAGTGTTTAGCGATTTTTACCGCTCGGCCGCTGGTGGGCGAAGGGAAATTTGAGAGCGTTTATAAATATTCAAGAAGATCAAACAAAAGACGTAGAATTAAGAACTCAAGCAAAAGAGTTGATTCGGATGGTTTGACGTTTAAATTCATTTGTTCCATTAACATCTGACGCGATGTTTTAAATTTAGTAAATGTGGTAAATGAAAAAAAGTGATTTACAAATCGCGACTGACAATTTACAAAATCTTTGATCAGAACTCAATAATCGTAGACCTGATGAAGCGTGTGAACACGCAATTGCCAATGCAAGTATCGTTGCTGATGGTTTGGGGTGGATACTGAGTTTCGAAATAGGTTTAAGAAAACGGCTTTTAAGTCAAAACAAAACAGGGTTTTTTTTCAAAACAGGTTTTAAGTCGAAACTGGTTTAAAAAGAAACTACTTCAAGATGAACAAACCAATCAAAAATCTGAAACAAAAATTTAAGGTTGAATATTACAATATAATATTAGACACTACTATTTCTTCAATTATTGAAATATTTAGTCGATTAAAAGAACATTACATTTACTTCAATTCAGTATATACCTAATTTAAAAAACTGGAATGACAAAGAAATTTTAAAGCATTGTAGTGGATTAGAACAAAAGTTAATGGATACTAAAAATGTTAATGGAAAGGATACTGACGGATTAAATTTGTTTGAAGAAATAAAATCTTTGCGACGTTTTGCCAAAGAGGATTTGTCACATATTGATGTTTCAAATTATATTTATTAAAACAATCTTACCGATACATTTCCAAATATTGCAATAAATTTTAACCCTGAGAATTTCGATGGCTATTGGAGAACGAAATTTTTCAAAACTTAAAAGTATTAAAAACTACATGTGATCTACGATGGCGCCGGAGAAATTATCGGACTGGTCGTGTGTCCAAAGATAGCCAAATTTTGGATACACTAAATATAGAGGAATTGATAAGCGCGTTTGTAGCTGCTAAAGCTAAGGGAATCAGTATTTGAATATATTTTTCTAATTTTTATATTTTACTTAAAAAATATTTTATCATTATTTAGTTTTTAAAATTTAAGAAATAATAAAAAAACACTAAGACAAACACGTGTCTTGATATTATAATTCTAAAGCTTTTCAGTTCGAAAGTCAAATTTTGAATATTATAAAAGAGTATTTCACACATAATTTGCAGCACTTTGTATGAATGCAACAGAACCCCATAAAGGCGCCAACTTTCAATTTGAACAAGGCGGCTCTGGGAGTAGCTAGTAAACTGGTCGACTGGCTTTTGCGAAATAGAACTGCATTTGATTGATTGTGACTTATCTCACTTCTCTGACAGTAACATCAGAACAATCCCATGAAATACCTCGTGGCAAGGAGGGTAAGTGACGCCAGCGCCTTGAGCACATTTACAGGTGACACTGAGATAAAGCTCAGGTCGTGACAATATACTTCAAGTGTCGTACTAATGAAAGTACATTACTTGACCTGATATCATCCATAAGGCTTTAAATAATGTAGTAGTTCTTTGTACCGAATGGGCGAATAGTTAGTAACTCTGACTGCCATGCCGAAGGGATGGGAGTCGAATCCCGGAGAAGGTTTGGTTGTTTGTAAATGTATACTGTCTGTGCGGTATGGAGGTACTCTGAATATGGAATGAGCCGAAAGTCCTATGAAGAAGTTGTTGGTAGGGAAAGGGAGTCGGAGACCCTAGGGGCGCTCTTGCTGAATCTTGGTGGCAAGAGTGAGCTAAACTCGGACTACCACCTGTATGACGTTGAAGGCTGTTGCTAACGGCAGGGACATAGGAATTCTGTATGCTGTACAAGGCTCTTCCTAACGACAGGAGCCTATGACTCCTTTATGGTGTCCAATGATCTTGCCAATGTCAGGAGCCTGTCACTCCTTTATGGTGTCCAATGCTCTTGCCAACGACAGGAGCCTATCACTCCTTTATGGTGTCCAATGCTCTTGCCAAAAACAGGAGCATATGACTCCTAGCTACGATTAATATCGTGGGCTTGTGCTGACCATTGACAGCCAAAGCGAGATTGGTAACAAAAATAGCAAGTCTTAAAATGCATTATTCTTAAGAAACAGGTAATTTCTTTTGAAATGTATTCACGTTTTTTTCTACAGACCAAAAAGCATAAAAAAAGCTCACGTTGTAAGGATCTTAAGTTTTACTAACGTTTATTTTATTTTAAATCTTTACTATCACTTCTTATTTTCTACTTCCGGCAGAATTAAAAGCGTTAACTTATTTATGCAAAATTTGTCTGGCGAACGCCAAGTACTTAAGTTGTGGCTTTTTGCCAAGCGAGAGAGAGGAAGGAGTTAGTCGAAGCAGGCCGCTTACCTTAGAAGTTTTACTCAGTTGCTAGTTGCCTTCCAGGCCAGAGGTTTAATCCTCGTAATAATTTTAAACGTATTGTAATGTTAACAGTTCTCTGTACTACATACGGCTTCCTGTTAATATAAGGCCAAAATTCCACGTTTATTATTCCAAATTTAAGTTAGAGTTTAGTTATATTTTTATATTCTTACGTTCAGACCACAACTAGTTGGTCTCTGTATTCCGAAGTACAGAAATTATTGTAAAGAGTGAAAAATAAAGGGTTTTGTATACCCTTCCTGTGTATCCTGTCTACTTCCCACATTTATTGAACATAGCTTTAGTAAGCTCCCTGTTCTGAGTCAGGTCCTTGCATGTTCCCAAAGAAAGTAAGACGGAACATTGAACCTGATAACGTTAACAATCTAAAACGTTTAATGGAATGATGGTTAATGAAATGAAGTGAAAAGTATAAATTTCTTTTGAGTACTGTATCTTTGGAGAAGCAAAAATCTTTCTGAGCCATAGAGACATCAACTGTGAAGTGGACATACTTAGTTGTAGTATTTGAAAGTAAAATATATGAAGTAAATACAATAATGTAAAATTCTGACAGTATGTTATTATTCTTATTTCCTTTTCTATATGTTCAGAAATGATAAGAATGTTAAGTTCCATTAAAATCATGAGAACAAAAAAAATCATTAAAATCCTGAGGCAAAACATTTGAAATAATACTACAATAGGTTTCTTATAGCATTTTCAGAATATAAATATTTGTTAAGTTATACCAGACGTTTATACCAAACGTTTCTTCTATATATACTTTGTAAGGTAATATTAAGTAAAGTGAGGTTGTAAGCTAGTTACTAAGTAAACTTGCTTTTACTTTGCTGCTAAGCGAAATGATAAGATATAACTTTTTTTGTTCATCTAAGTAAAGAATCACACATTCAAAAGCTGAAACAAAATGTGCGAAAATAGTATGTTGTAATGAATGAAAGCTTCAAATTTGTATAATTTCATTTTGCTTTATTAGACGCAGTTTTTCTATCCATTTAAATGAATTTCTTTCCTGATTAAAATTGGACGCAATTTTACCTTGGGTAAAATAACACAGGTATTATCTAGTTTAAATAAACGCATCTAAACTTTTTGCTCAATCATATTAACTGAAAGAATGAAATAATGAATCCTCTTGCCGGGAAGTTTAAAAAAAATTTATTTAACTATCTTCTCCGATTTATCTTATCAGCTTCTATAAAGTGCACCTAAAAAAAGAGTAAATACTTATCTTAATGCTTCATAAGCAATTATTTTGTTACACGCTGTCTTATTTCGACTAAAAAACAATTTACTTTCTATTTTAAACTCTTCATGTACGACTTAGGATACAAAAATTGCATTGTTTTTGATAGATTGTTAACGTGATCTAAGTCTTACCAAAACCCACGACATTCATCAGGGCAAGAGTCAAATATGCTTGTTGTCGACAAGAGACTTGCGCACCATGCATATGAGTACCCGACTTCAGCTCACCCCCGAATTTTGAAAGACAGCCCCCGGGAGGGGCGTGAAGTGTCCGAGCGTCTCACAGCGAAATTGATTGTGGTAATGAAGTGCAGGATAGCCTCTGTCGTTGGCAAGAGCCTTGAGCAGCACAGAGGTGACAGCCCGACGTTAGCTCAGTTCCGCCCCCAATTTTGATGGAGGGCATCCAGAGGAGACCGCTCCAAAGATCTCCCACCACTCTCCTATTACCACCAAACCATCGGGAGGATTTTCGGCTCGGCGCATATTTAGAGTGCTCCCATTCCGCACAGACACTTTACCACTGTCCTGGTTGGGCGGAACCAAATGTTGCATTAATAGTAAATAGGAATATATCTGGAGAAATCCAAGTTATAATTAGGGACAAAGCGTTGTAATGAAAACTGTGAATAATTTAGATTCATTTATTTTCAGAACTCCCTTCCAAAATGCAGAATGCAGAATCTACTGCAATAAGAATTAATATGGATACAGAATTATAACAACAATTTTTTTTAAATAAGTACAAACAATGGCATAAAACTTGTTTTCATTTTAAGAGCTTGTATGCATCAAAATACTTTCACATGTACTAATTTATTATTAATTATGACTATACCTATTAATTGCTTTAATACCTATATAGCATGCTTGTTTATCTTCATAACGGCCGTCTGTAATTTTCTGTAAAATCTTTAATGATTCAAGATCGTTTTATGTATTTATTTAAGGCTATTCAATAAGCACGAATCTTTGGGAATAATAGGAAGACAGTCCCCATGTCCAATTTTGTATTTCTCCAGCCTTCTTGGCATGCCTTCGTGATGTAATGGTCAGCACGCTCGACGCGTATTCGAGAAGTCCGTGGTTCGAGTCCCGGCGAGGGCATTTCTCATTTTTTCGTCTTTCCTGCTTCGAAATAATTTAATGTCTGTACACATTGGCTTGAAAAATATGTTATATACCTGTCTGATCTGTTTATTACGCGAAACTGAACTCGTATTAAGCGATCCATTTTCTGAATCCAGAAGAATAACAATTGATTTGATATCGTTTATTTAATTATGGCAAAGTAGGCAAGGGCTATCTGCCTAAGAGGAGCGATGCCTTCGTGGAAGACTTCCTAAAAATCCTAATGACTCTACAACTTAGGGCGCCAAAACTCGAAAGACTCCAACTATATTGTTTAAGCAAGTTACAATGCAATGAAAGTACGTTTTGCTTTGAAATATTATGTTAATTTATAAGGGTGTGGTTCAGCTAGATAGTTGTGGGTAACGGACGATACCAGATCTGTCACAAAAAGCCGTCCGTGTGTCCGGCCCTACATACACCTCACCTAACCTGACCTGCCAGTTCATGATGTACCATTCATGAGTTTCTTCATTAAGCAGCCTGCTCTGCTCAGAAAACTTAAATTCATAATGGAAAAATTGCAGTCTTTGGGACAGGACCTTTGCCATGTAACCTTGTGCACCACTGATTGCTGCCAAAACTTCAGTACTAACTGTCTTACTTCCTGGCGTCTCGTTGTACGGTACTAGTGCTCTTGTGCGACATTTAAGTGTGCTATGTAGTGTGTATAATGGAATATTGCACATGAATACTCTGAAGTAAATAACGTATCCACAGTTACTGTATATAATGCACCAGGGTGATTTATTTATATATATATATATATATGTTTCTTAATTTTATTTTTAACTCAATTAATTAGTTAATACTTTTACTATGTTTTAAATATGCTTAATTAGTTTAGCATATAGTTTACTATGATTGTTGATTTTTACTTGTAAATAATCAAATGTTGTATTTTTCTCTTTTAACACATTTCATTGCAACCAATTTGACTTATGATAAAATTTTCACGGAACCAGAGTACTTCAGCAGCTTTTTAGCGTGCGTATTAGAATTTTTTTTTAATTTCCTCAATTTTGCAGAACAATGCGCAAACTTTTTGACCACATAGGTTTAATCGTTAATCTTCAATCGTTCTATAACCAGAAGCTCGTCAATCATTGTGTAGCTCCTCAACTTGCACCTATGTATTAGATAGACGCTCCTCTATAACCAGAAGCAATTTGCAACTCCTCAACTTGCGCCTACTGTCTTATATAGACGATCCTCTATAAGCAGAAGCATAGTGCAGCCCCTCAACTAGCACCTATTGTATTACATAGAAGCTTCTCTATAACCATAAGCATTGTGCAGCTCATCAACTTGCACCTATTGTATAATATAGGCGCTC
This sequence comes from Stegodyphus dumicola, assembly GCF_044657685.1. Taxonomy (NCBI): domain Eukaryota; kingdom Metazoa; phylum Arthropoda; class Arachnida; order Araneae; family Eresidae; genus Stegodyphus; species Stegodyphus dumicola. The sequence continues at coordinate 6,292,359 of NC_140772.1, forward strand.
CCCTATAAACAGATATATTCTGCAGCTCCTCAAAGTGCGCCCAATGTATTATATAGACTCTCCTCTATATACAGAAGCATTGTGCAGCTCCTCAACTTGCACCTAATGTATCAGATAGACGCTCCTCTATAACCAGAAATATATTAGGTGCAAGTTGAGGAGATTCACTATGCTTCTGATTATAGAGGAGCGTCTATCTGATACATTAGGTGCAAGTTGAGGAGCTGCACAATGCTTCTGGTTATAGAGGAGCAGCTATATAATACAATGCGCGCACGTTGAAGAGTTGCAGAATATTTCTGCTTATAGAGGAGCGCCTATATTATACAATAGGTGCAAGTTGAGGAGCTGCACAATGGTTCTGTTTATAGAGGAGCGTCTATCTAATACAATAGGTGCAAGTTGAATAGCTGCAATATGCTTCTGGTTATAGAGGAGTGTGTGTCTTATACAATATCTGCAAGTTGAGGATTTTCAGGTTATAGAGGAGCGCTTATCTATATCAATATGCGCGAGATGAGGAGCTGCAATATTATTCTGCTTATAGAGGTGCGTCTATCCAATACAATAGATGCAAATTGAGGAGCTGCACAATGCTTCTGGTTATAGAGGAGCGTCTATATATTACAAAAGGTTGAGGAGCTAGTTGAGGAGCTGCACAATGTTTTTGTTTAATGAGGAGCGCCTATCTAATACGATAGGTGCAAGTTGAGGAGCTGCACAATGCTTCTGGTTATAGAAGATCGTCTGTCTAATAAAATATGTGCAAGTTGAGGAGAGCGCAATTGTGGTTATAGAGGAGCGCCTATCTTATACAATAGGTGCAAGTTGAGCAGCTGCACAATACTTCTGGATATAGAGGAGCGTCTATATAATACAATGGGCGCACGTTGAGGAGCTGCAGAATAATTCTGCATATACACGAGCGCCTATATTATACAATAGGTTCACGTTGAGGAGCTGCAGAATTTTCTGATTATGCAGAAGCGTCTATCTAATACAATAGTTGCAAGTTGAGGAGCTTCGCTATGCTGGTTATATAGGATCGGCTATCTAATACAATAGGTGCAAGTTGAGGAGCTGCACAATGATTCTGTTATAGCGGAGTGTCTATATAATACAATAGGTGCAAGTTGAGGAGCTACACAATGTTTCTGGTTTTAGAGGAGCGTCTATCTAATACAATAGGTGCAAGCTCAGGACTTCCAAAATGCTTCTGGTTGCAGAGGAGCGTCTATATAACACAATAGGTGCAAGTTGAGGAGCTGCAGAATTTCCTGGTTATAGAAGAGCGCCTATCTATTACAATATGTTCAAGTTGAGGGGCTGCATAATGGTTCTGGTTATAGAGGAGCGTCTATATAATACAATAGGTGCAAGTTGAGGAGCTGCACAATGCATGTGGATATAGATGAGCGTCTATATAATACAATGGGCGCACGTTGAGGAGCTGCAGAATAATTCTGCATACACAGGAGCGCCTATATTATACAATAGGTTAAAGTTGAGGAGCTGCAGAATTCTCTGGTTATAGAGAAGCGTCTATCTAATACAATAGGTGCAAGTTGAGGAGCTTCGCAATGCTGGTTATAGAGGAGCGGCTATCTAATACAATAGGTGGAAGTTGAGGAGCTGCACAATGATTCTGGTTATACAGGAGCGTCTATATAATACAATAGATGCAAGTTGAGGAGCTACACCATGCTTCTGGTTTTAGAGGAGCTTCTATCTAATACAATTGTTGCAAGCTCAGTAGGTCCACTATGCTTCTGGTTATAGAGGAGCGTCTATATAATAATATAGGTGCAAGTTGAGGAGCTGCAGAATTTTCTGGTTATAGAGGAGCGCCTATCTATTACAATATGTGCAAGTTGATTGGCTGCATAATTGTTCTGGTTATAGAGGAGCGTCTATATAATACAATAGGTGCAAGTTGAGCAGCTGCACAATGTTTCTGGTTATAGAGGAGCGTCTAGAAATTACATTAGGTGCATGTTGATGAGCTGCACAATGCTTCTGGTTATAGAGGAGTGTCTATCTAATAAAATAGGTGCAAGTTGAGGAGCTACACTATCCTTTTGCTTATAGATAAGCGTCTGTCTTATACAATATGTGCAAGTTGAGGAGTTGCACAATATTTCTGGTTATAGAGGAACGGCTAATAATATAGGTGCAATTTGGGGAGCTGCACAATGTTTCTGGTTATAGAGGAGCGTCTACATAATACAATAGGTGCAAATTGACGAGCTGCACGTTTCTTCTGTTTATTGAGGAGCACCTATCTAATACAATAGATACAAGTTGAGGAGCTACATAATGCTTCTGGTTATAGAGGAGCGTCTATCTCATACATTAGGTGCAAGTTGAGGTGCTACACAGTGCTTCTTGTTACAGAGGAGCGTCTATGTAATGCAATGGGCGCACATTGAGGAACTGCAGAATATTTCTGCTTATAGAGGAGCGCTTATATTATAGAATAGGTGAAAGTTGTGGAGCTGCAGAATTTTCTGGTTATAGAGGAGCGTCTATCTATTACAATATGTGCAAGTTCAGTAACTGTGCAATGCTGGCTATATAGGAGAGCCTACCTTATGCAATAGGTGCAAGTTGAGGAGCTACGCAATCCTGGTTATAGATGATCGGCTATCTAATACAATAGGTGCAAGTTGAGGAGCTGCACAATGGTTCTGGTTATAGAGGAGCGTCTATATAATACAATAGATGCAAGTTGAGGAGCTACACAATGTATCTGGTTATAGAGAAGCGTCTATCTAATACAATAGGTGCAAGTTCAGGAGCTCCACAATACTTCTGGTTATAGAGGAGAGTCTATATAATACAATAGGTGCAGGGTGAGGAGCTGCATAATATTCTGGTTATAGAAGAACGAGTATCTATTACATTATGTGCAAGTTGAGGGGCTGCATAATGGTTCTGGTTATAGAGGAGCCTCTATATAATACAACTGGTGCAAGTTGAGGAGCTGCGCAATGCTTCTGTTTATAGAGAAGTGTCTATCTGAGAAAATAGGTGGAACTTGAGGAGCTGCACTGTGCTTCTCTGGTTATAGAGGAGCGTCTGTCTTATACAATATGTGCAAGGTGAGGAGTTGCACAATATTTCTGGTTATAGATTAACGGCTATCTAATAAAATATGTGCAAATTGAGGAGCTGCACAATGTTTCTGGTTATAGAGTGTTGTGTAATTTGAAGAAAAAGGCTAGAGGGCGCTGTTGCTCGCTTAGTTGTAAGAGAATAAAATTTGTTCATGTTGAAGGCGGCGGCCTAAGAATATGCTCTGTATATAGTAATTAAAATATTGTTTAAAATGTAAAAGTGTTAAAATTAGTAAACCCACTGAACCACCATCATCTGATTTGAAAGATGCACAAAAATATTAAATGGTGCATCGGCGTAAGGAATTAAGTCTTTGTGAAGATTTTAGGTGTTCGATCCAAGTGTTTCGATTTCAATGGATATTTCATATTCAAGTGACAATGGAATTCCAAATAAAGGTAGGGAAATCTTAAATTAATTATTTAGTGATTATTTGTTGTACATTAGTAAGTATTTATTACTGCTGTCGTGGGTGTATTTAAATTAAATAAAATGGAAGAGAAGTTAGATAGATTGAAACGTAAACGTTCCACATTGAGATCGTCTGTTACTAGGTTAATTAAAGTGATTGAAGATAAATTAAAAATTAAAGGAGAGGAAAATTCGATTAAAGAATTACGAGAATTCTTTGAATTATTAACCGAAAAGAAAAATAATTTGAGAACGCTTGATGATGAAATACAAGAGTTAATTGATGTTAACTTAATTGAAGAAGATTGTAGTATAAGCGAAGAATACAATGACAAATGTATAATTGCTTGTAGTCAAATTAAGCAGTTTCTAGGTGCGATTACCGCAGTACCGCCAGCGAGGAATCCCCAAAGTTCTGATTTAAACCAGTCTAGTGATAATGGAATTTTGCATGTAAGTTCCAGTTCTAGTGGGAGTAGTACGCTGAAATTACCAAAATTAATGATTGATAAATTTTGGGGAGACCCCAAACAATGGAATGAATTTTGGAATAGTTTCGAAAATTCGATACATAAAAACGAAACGCTTTCAAAAATACAAAAATTTGTATACTTAAAAACGTTCTTAACGGGACAAGCTTCGAATGTTGTGTCACGCTTTGAGTTAACAGAAAGTAATTATGATAGTTGTGTAGCATTACTAAAGGACAGATATGGTCGAAAAGACCTGATCATTAATTCATTCATGAATAAAATTCTCAATTTAGAAGCCGTTAAAAATTCTGCTAACGTAAAGGCTTTACGTAAATTATATGACGAATTAGAAGTTTTGATTCGTAATTTGGAAACTTTAGAAGTAACTTCTGGCTCATATGGACATTTATTAATTCCAATATTATTAAAATTAGTTCCGGACGATTTAGTTTTGGAATTTAATCGGCAAAGAGGATCGAAAGATAAAGTTGAAGTTTCGGAATTAACACAATTTATTAAAACGGAAATAGAATGCAGGGAAGTTTCAAATCTAGTATTAAGCGAAAGGAAAAATCCTGTGCCTCCGCGAGTCGATCAATCAAAATATGAAACTAGAAAATGTGTAAAAAATACACCCACGGCTGCATTTCATACTGCAGTTAACCAAAAATGCATCTTTTGTGATAATTTGCACGAGTCATTTAAATGCGAAGTGAATGTTTCTGATAAATTAAAGAAACTAAGATCCGAAAACCGCTGCTTTTCTTGTTTTAAAAAATTCCATACTTCAAAAAGGTGCAGAAATAAAACTAAATGTAATAAGTGTGGCGGTATGTATCACAATGAATCGATTTGTACTAATAAATCCCTTGTAAACAAAAAGTTGGAACAAGGTTATTCCAAAAATGAAACTGAATCTCTGACTTTGAATTCTGAGGAAAGAAATAAAGTTCAAAACTTAAAATTGATTGCTTCTGTTCCTCAAGGTGATAATAATAATGACTGTAATGCCAGGGAAATATTATTACAAACTTGTACAGTTTATGCTTGTTCTAAGTATAAATCAAAATTAACTAGATTAATTCTTGATCAAGGCAGTCACAGATCCTTTATAACGAAAAAATTGGCCGACCATTTAAAACTTACTCCAATCCGTTATGAAAGACTTTCTGTTTATTCATTTGGTGCGACGAAGGCAATGAATCATTCCTATCCGGTCGTTGAAATCGAAATTCAGAATTGGAAACAAAATAATAAAATAAAAATTGAATGTTTGATCTCGGATGTTATTTCCTCGGCGTCCATCAGTGTGCCTAGTAAACAAATTGCAGACTTCATGGAGCATATGGAGTTGCAGATCGCCGATTGCGCAAGAGAAAATAACATAGATGTTGAGATATTAATTGGGGGGGATGAATTCTGGAATGTAGTTTATTCTGAAAGAATTAAAATATCTGAAGGGCTGTACGCAATCAGTTCTGTGTTTGGTTGGGTTGCCGCAGGAATCAAGAAAAATAAAACAAACAAAAATTGTTCTGAAAATTTAGCGGTAATGACAAACACTGTTGTGTTGAAAGATTTAAGAGGTTTGGGGGAATTAGAACATATGGGAATTAATGATTTTGACGATTATTCCGATATTGACTGCGAAATAGTAGACATAGAAATAGAAAAGAAATTTGCAGTTTAAAAACGGAAGATATGAGGCAAATTTAATCTGGAAATACAGTCCGAATAATTTAGGAAATAATTTTGAGGTAGCTAAGAAACGATTCGCAAACCTTCACAATAAACTAAGTAAAACTCCGGAGATTTTTCGGGAATATAAAAATATAATTGAGAACCAGATATTAGAAGGAATTGTGGAGGAATGTCCAAATAATGATACAAATTTGGGATATTTTATGCCGCACCGAGCAGTGATACGACCTAGTGAAACTACTAAGGTAAGAATTGTGTACGATGCTAGCTCAAGGACAGAGGACACGAATTCGTTAAATGACTGCCTTGAATCGGGACCTAATCTAAATCCAAATATACTAGACATTATGTTAAATTTTCGTGAGTTTAAGATAGCGTTTTGTGGAGACGTTGAAAAGCCTTTTTGATGATAGGAATTGCTGAAGGTGATAGAAAATTTCTAAAATTTCTTTGGTTTAATGAAAATAATGACTCCTTTAAGATTATGCAAATGTGTCGCGTAGCTTTCGGCTTGACTATATCTCCTTTCATTTTGGCCCCCACTATAAAATATCACATTCGAAAATATAAAGATAAAATGCCGGACAGTTTCCAAATGTTAAATTCTTCTGTCTATGTCGATGACCTATATTTTGGAGCAGGAACGGTTGAAGATGCATATCGGTTATCTGTAGATGCGGTTAACATATTTAAGGATGCTGGGATGAATTTCAGAAAATTAAGAACTAATTCTAAAGCATTAAACGATTTATGGGTCTCAGATGGGATTAAGGAATCAGATAACAAATTAACTAGTGAATCGAATTTCTTAGGCATGATTTGGAATTCCATTGAAGACAATATAAAGTTAAATTTAAAAAATTTAATTGACTTTTCTACTGGAAACGATTTTGCTACAAAAAGGAAACTTATGCAAGGCATCGCCCAAATATACGATCCATTTGGATTTATTGCACCCTTTGTTATTCGGGCGAAAATTATTATGCAAGAAATCTGGTGTTCCGGTTCTGACTGGGATGAGGTTCTTCCTGCAAAGATTAAGGACAAATTCAACATTTGGCGGGAGGAACTTAATAATTTAACTGAAATATCGATACAGAGAAATTTCTTTGATGACGATCCAATAAATATAAGCCTTCACCTATTTTCGGACGCTAGTCCTAAAGCATATGGGGCCATCGCATATTTCAGATATTGTACGAGTGATTCTAAAATTAAAACTTCCTTTATCATGTCGAAATGCAGAGTTGCACCTTTAAGAGCAATCACGCTTCCTCGTTTAGAGTTAATGGGAGCACTCGTGGCTGCTCGAATGTATAAATATTTGAAAAAATTGTTTGGTGATTTAATTGAGGATGTTTATTTTTGGAGTGATTCCGAAATCGCCATTACTTGGATTAAAGGTTCGCCAAATAATTGGAAACCATTTATCGCCAATCGTGTTACAGAAATACAGAGTATATGCAACAAAAAATTGTGGAACCATTGCGAAGGGAAACAAAATCCTTCCGATTTACTAACTCGAGGAATTAGTGCTCAGTCACTAGTTAAGAATGATCTGTGGTGGCATGGGCCACACTGGTTACGTTTTCCTACTGAAAGTTTTCCGAAACAAAAGAAATTACAACCAAATTCAGAATCGTTGGAGTTAAGGAAAAGTATTATTCTGACTGTACCTGTAATTAACAATGAATCCCCAATTTTGCATATAGAAAAATTCAGTTCTTTAGGAAAATTACTTCGAATTACTGCCTATGTATTTAGATTTATTGGGAGGCTTCGGAAAAGGTCTACAGAGAATGGACCTTTAAGTGCTTTTGAGATTAAAGCAGCTGAACATTATTGGGTAAAAATTACGCAACGAGAATCGTATCAAGCGGAAATAATTAAGTTATCAAATAAAAAATCAATTCTCGATTCTTCCATCTACTCCCTTAATCCAAGGCTTGATGAGGAGGGAATTCTTCGGTTGAAAGGTCGCATTCAATTTGCAGACTGTCACGAGAATTTAAAACATCCTATTCTATTACCCTCAAAATGCAAGTTTACCGAGTTGATCATCAAGGACTCGCATGAAAGGGTATTCCATGCTGGAGTTAATTCGACACTAACTCAGATCAGAAACAAATATTGGATCATTAAGGGAAGACAGCGTGTTAAGACTATCATCAGAAAATGTGTGATATGCAAACGATATAGTGCTCGTCCTGGGGTACAGGATATCGCTCCACTTCCTCCAGACAGAATCCAAGAGGCGCCTCCATTTGCTGTGACCGGGTTGGACTTCGCCGGTCCATTTTGTACGAAAGACAGGCAAGGTAAAGTTTACATGCTGTTGTTAACGTGTGCGGTCACTCATGCCTTACATATAGAGATAGTAACTGATCTCAGCACTGAAAGTTTTTTGCTAGCTTTCCGAAGATTTTTAGCTCGCCGAGGACTGTGTACCACCGTGTATTCCGATAATGCCAAGACTTTTAAAAGAGCTGATAAAGAACTAAAACATATTTTTAAAACTTTGAGTGATTCATCTGTGAAAGAATTATTTTCTGCTAGAGGCATAAATTGGAAATTTATTATTGAGAGGGGTCCATGGTGGGGAGGGTTTTGGGAGCGTATGGTATGAACCATAAAATCCAGCTTGCGAAAAATTATTGGTCGAGCATCCCTTACTGTGAAAGAGCTTGAAATCCAGGCAATGATTAATTGTAGACCAATTACCTACGTGTTTACCGATCCCAATGAACCTTCTCCACTAACACCCTCTCATTTTCTGGTTGGTAGACGATTGCTATCTCTGCCTGCTAATAAAATAACATCAAATAATTTGATTGGATCAAGAAATTCAATTATTAAACGATATAAATACCATCAAGATATTTTAAATCATTTTTGGAAGCGTTGGAGATCAGAGTATCTTTTTAATCTGAGATCTGCCAATATTTGTCCTCCACACTCTAACGCATCTCAGTTTAAAATCAAGGATATTGTCTTGATTCATGACGACAAACATCCCAGAAATCTCTGGACAATAGGTAAAATTTTGGAATTAATGCCAGGCAGAGATGGTAAAATAAGATCTTGCATAATTAAAACACCTACTGGTACCTTAAAAAGGCCTATACAATTGTTATATAATATGGAACTTAACTAATGTTTGTATTTTGTATTTTTAGGTTTGATTCTCCTGACCTTGCTGATAGGTATCATTTAATGTTTTGTAAAATTTTATGTGCTTATAATTATGTATGCATGTTTGTTATATTTAACCATTTCTCCAGGATTTATTGTCGAAATAATCCTGGAGAATTAATTAATTGAATATTCTAGAATATATTATTGAAAGATGAACTCTCCACCGAGTTCAGGTGGGGAGTGTTGTGTAATTTGAAGAAAAAGGCTAGAGGGCGCTGTTGCTCGCTTAGTTGTAAGAGAATAAAGTTTGTTCATGTTGAAGGCGACGGCCTAAGAATACGCTCTGTATATAGTAATTAAAATATTGTTTAAAATGTAAAAGTGTTAAAATTAGTAAACCCACTGAACCACCATCATCTGATTTGAAAGATGCACAAAATTATTAGATAGAGGAACGCCTATATAATACAATAGGTCAAGTTGAGGAGCTGCACAATTCTTCTGTTTATAGAGGAGCGCCTATCTAACACAGTAGATTCAAGTTGAGGAGCTGCACAATGCTCCTGGTTATAGAGGAGCGCCTATATATTACAATATATCCAAGTTGAGGAGCTGCATGCTGGTTATAGAGGAGCGCCTATCTTACGCAATAGGTGCAAGTTAAGGGGCTGCGCAATGCTGGTTATAGACGAGCGCCTATCTAATACAATAGGTGCAGGTTGAGGAGATGCACAATGCTTCTGTTTATAGAGGAGTGCATATGTCTTACAATAGGTGCAAGTTGAGGAGCTGCAAAACGTTTCTTGTTATGGATGTGCGTTTATCCAATACAATATTTGCAAGTTGAGGAGCTGCACAATGTTTCTGGTTAAAGATGCGTGTCTATATAATACAATAGGCGCAAGTTGAGGAATTGCACAATGCTTCTGGCTATAGAGGAACGTCTATCTAATACAATAGTTTCAAGGTAAGAAGCTGCAGAAATTTCTGATAGAGCAGCGCCTATCTATTACAATATGTGATGGTTGTGGAGCTGCGCAATGCTGGTTATAGAGGACCGCGTATCTTATACAATTGGTGCAAGTTGAGGAGCTGCACAATGCTTCTGGTTATAGAGAAGCGCCTATATAATACAATAGGTGCAAGTTGAGGAGCTCCACAATGCTTCTGGTTATAGAGGAGCATCTATCTCATACATTAGGTGCAAGTTGAGGTGCTAGACAGTGCTTCTTGTTACAGAGGAGCGTCTATATAATACAATGGGCGCACGTTGACGAACTGCAGATTATTTCTGCTTATAGAGGAGCGCTTATATTATAGAATAGGTGAAAGTTGGGGAGCTGCAGAATTTTCTGGTTATAGAGGAGCGCCTATCTATTACAATATGTGCAAGTTGAGTAACTGTGCAATGCTGGCTATATAGGAGAGCCTACCTTATGCAAAAGGTGCAAGTTCAGGAGCTACGCAATTCTGGTTATAGAGGATCGGCTATCTAATACAATAGGTGCAAGTTGAGGAGCTGCACAATGGTTCTGGTTATAGAGGAGCGTCTATATAATACAATAGATGCAAGTTGAGGAGCTACACAATGTATCTGGTTATAGAGAAGCGTCTATCTAATACAATAAGTGCAAGTTCAGGAGCTCCACAATACTTCTGGTTATAGTGGAGAGTCTATATAATACAATAGGTGCAGGGTGAGGAGCTGCAGAATATTCTGATTATAGAGGAACGAGTATCTATTACATTATGTGCAAGTTGAGGGGCTGCATAATGGTTCTGGTTATAGAGGAGCCTCTATATAATACAACTGGTGCAAGTTGAGGAGCTGCGCAATGCTTCTGTTTATAGAGAAGTGTCTATCTGATAAAATAGGTGGAACTTGAGGAGCTTCTCTGGTTATAGAGGAGCGTCTGTCTTATACAATATGTGCAAGTTGAGGAGTTGCACAATATTTCTGGTTATAGATTAACGGCTATCTAATAAAATAGGTGCAAATTGAGGAGCTGCACAATGTTTCTGGTTATAGAGGAACGTCTATATAATACAATAGGTCAAGTTGAGGAGCTGCACAATTCTTCTGTTTATAGAGGAGCGCCTATCTAATACAGTAGATTCAAGTTGAGGAGCTGCGCAATGCTTCTGGTTATAGAGGAGCGCCTATATATTACAATATATCCAAGTTGAGGAGCTGCATGCTGGTTATAGAGGAGCGCCTATCTTACGCAATAGGTGCAAGTTAAGGGGCTGCGCAATGCTGGTTATAGACGAGCGCCTATCTAATACAATAGGTGCAAGTTGAGGAGCTGCAAAACGTTTCTTGTTATGGATGTGCGTTTATCCAATACAATATTTGCAAGTTGAGGAGCTGCACAATGTTTCTGGTTAAAGATGCGCGTCTATATAATACAATAGGCGCAAGTTGAGGAATTGCACAATGCTTCTGGCTATAGAGGAACGTCTATCTAATACAATAGTTTCAAGGTAAGAAGCTGCAGAAATTTCTGATAGAGCAGCGCCTATCTATTACAATATGTGATGGTTGTGGAGCTGCGCAATGCTGGTTATAGAGGACCGCGTATCTTATACAATTGGTGCAAGTTGAGGAGCTGCACAATGCTTCTGGTTATAGAGAAGCGCCTATATAATACAATAGGTGCAAGTTGAGGAGCTCCACAATGCTTCTGGTTATAGAGGAGCATCTATCTCATACATTAGGTGCAAGTTGAGGTGCTAGACAGTGCTTCTTGTTACAGAGGAGCGTCTATATAATACAATGGGCGCACGTTGAGGAACTGCAGATTATTTCTGCTTATAGAGGAGCGCTTATATTATAGAATAGGTGAAAGTTGGGGAGCTGCAGAATTTTCTGGTTATAGAGGCGCGCCTATCTATTACAATATGTGCAAGTTGAGTAGCTGTGCAATGCTGGTTATATAGGAGAGCCTACCTTAAGCAATAGGTGCAAGTTGAGGAGCTACGCAATCCTGGTTATAGATGATCGGCTATCTAATACAATAGGTGCAAGTTGAGGAGCTGCACAATGGTTCCGGTTATAGAGGAGCGTCTAAAAAATACAATAGGTGCAAGTTGAGGAGCTACACAATGTATCTGGTTATAGAGAAGCGTCTATCTAATACAATAAATGCAAGTTCAGGACCTCCAAAATGCTTCTGGTTACAGAGGAGCGTCTATATAACACAATAGGTGCAATTTGAAGAGCTGCAGAATTTTCTGGTTATAGAAGAGCGCCTATCTATTACAATATGTTCAAGTTGAGGGGCTGCCTAATGGTTCTGGTTATAGAGGAGCGTCTATATAATACAATAGGTGCAAGTTGAGGAGCTGCACAATGCATGTGGATATAGAGGAGCACCTATATAATACAATGGGCGCACGTTGAGGAGCTGCAGAATAATTCTGCATGTACAGGAGCGCCTATATTATAAATAGGTTCAAGTTGAGGAGCTGCAGAATTTTCTGGTTATAGAGAAGCGTCTATCTAATACAATAGGTGCAAGTTGAGGAGCTTCGCAATGCTGGTTATAGAGGAGCGACTATCTAATACAATAGGTGCAAATTGAGGAGCTGCACAATGATTCTGGTTATAGAGGAGCGTCTATATAATACAATAGATGCAAGTGTAGGAGCTACACAATGCTTCTGGTTTTAGAGGAGCGTCTATCTAATACAATAGTTGCAAGCTCAGTAGCTCCACAATGCTTCTGGTTATAGAGGAGCCTCTATATAATAATATAGGTGCAAGTTGAGGAGCTGCAGAATTTTCTGGTTATAGAGGAGCGCCTAACTATTACAATATGTGCAAGTTGATTGGCTGCATATTTGTTCTGGTTATAGAGGAGCGTCTATATAATACAATATGTGCAAGTTGAGGAGCTGCACAATGCTTCTGGTTATAGAGGAGTGTCTATCTAATAAAATAGGTGCAAGTTGAGGAGCTGCACTCTGCTTCTGCTTATAGAGGAGCGTCTGTCTTATACAATATGTGCAAGTTGAGGAATTGCACAATATTTCTGGTTATAGAGGAACGGATTTCTAATAAAATAGGTGCAATTTGGGGAGCTGCACAATGTTTCTGGTTATAGAGGAGCGTCTGCATAATACAATAGGTGCAAGTTGAGGAGCTGCACGTTTCTTCTTTTTATAGAGTAGCACCTATCTAATACAATAGATACAAGTTGAGGAGCTACATAATGCTTCTGGTTATAGAGGAGCGTCTATCTGATACATTAGGTGCAAGTTGATGAGCTGCACAATGCTTCTGGTTTTAGATGAGCAGCTATATAATACAATTGCCGCATGTTGAAGAGCTGCAGTATACTTCTTCTTATAGAAGAGCGCCTATATTATACAATGGGTGCAAATTGAGGAGCTGCAGTATTTTTTGGTTATAGAGGAGCGTATATCTAATACAACATGTGCAAGTTGAATACCTGCACAATATTTCAGATTTAAAAGGAGCGCTTATCTATTTCAATATGCGCGAGTTGAGGCGCTGCAAAATGATTCTGCTTATAGAGGTGCGTATATCCAATACAAAAGATACAAATTGAGGAGCTGCACAATACTTCTGGTTATAGAGGAGCGCCTATCTATTACAATATGTGCAAGTTGAGTAACTGTGCAATGCTGGCTATATAGCAGAGCCTACCTTATGCAATAGGTGCAAGTTGAGGAGCTACGCAATCCTGGTTATAGAGGATCGGCTATCTAATACAATAGGTGCAAGTTGAGGAGCTGCACAATGGTTCGGGTTATAGAGGAGCGTCTATATAATACAATAGATGCAAGTTGAGGAGCTACACAATGTATCTGGTTATAGAGAAGCGTCTATCTAATACAATAGGTGCAAGTTCAGGAGCTCCACAATACTTCTGGTTATAGAGGAGAGTCTATATAATACAACAGGTGCAGGGTGAGGAGCTGCAGAATATTCTGGTTATAGAGGAACGGGTATCTATTACATTATGTGCAAGTTGATGGGCTGCATAATGGTTCTTGTTATAGAGGAGCGTCTATATAAAACAATGGGCGCACGTTGAGGAGCTGTAGAATATTTCTGCTTATAGAGGATCGCCTATATTTTAAAATAGATGCAAGTTGAGGGACTTCAGAATTTTATGGTTATAGAGAAGCGTCTATCTAATACAATATATGCAAGTTGAGGAGCAGCGCAATGCTGGTTATAGAGAAGGAGCTATCAAATACAATAGGTGCAAGTTGAGGAGAAGCACAATGTTTTTGGATACAGAGGAGCGGCTATCTAATACAATGGGCGCACGTTGAGGAGCTACAGAATATATCTGTTTATAGAGGAGCGCCTGTATTATTCGATAGTTGCAAGTTGAGAAGATGCAGAATTTTCTAATTGTAGAGAAGCGTCTATCTACTACAATAGGTGCAAGTTGAGGAGCTGCTCAATACTGGTTATAGTAGAGCGGCTATCTAATACAATAGGTGCAGGTTGAGGATCTGCACAATGCTTCTGGTTATAGAGGAGCGTCTATATAATACAGTAGGTGCAAGTTGAATAGCTGCACTATGCTTCTGGTTATAGAGGAGTGTATGTCTTATACAATATCTGCAAGTTGAGGAGCTGCAGTATATTTCAGGTTATAGAGGAGCGCTTATCTATTTCAATATGCGCGAGTTGAGGAGCTGCAAAATGATTCTGCTTATAGAGGAGCGTCTATCCAATACAATAGAAGCAAATTGAGAAGCTGCACAATGCTTCTGGTTATAGAGGAGCGTTTATATATTACAACAGGATCAAGTTGAGGAGCTGCACAATGCTTTTGTTTATTGAGGAGCGCCTATCTAATACAATAGGTGCAAGTTGAGGAGCTGCACAATGCTTCTGTTTATAGAAAAACTTCTGTCTAATAAAATATGTGCAAGTTGTGGAGCTGCGCAATGCTGTTTATAGAGGAGCGCCTATATTATACAATAGGTGCAAATTGAGGAGCTGCGCAATGGTTCTGATTATAGAGGAGCATTTATATAATACAAAAGGTGCACGTTGAGGAACTGCACAATGCTTCTGATGATAGACGAGCGCCTATCTATTACAATAGGTGCTATCAGGGTCAATGTTCCTTCTAACCTTCTTCGGGAACATACAAGGACCTGACTCGGAACAGAGAGCTTGCTAAAGCTATGTTCACTATTTCTTATCGCCACAATATCTTGGTGGCTAAAATTTTCAGGATCCTTCAAATACTCATAAATACTTCCAAACTCAGGATCCTTACCCAGTTCGGTTATTACAGTTTCTCGGGAATTTATTGTACATGCTGTAAGCATTGCCATCTTTACGGTATTGCCTTGTTCGTCTATTTTAATCCTTGATAGGGCATCTGCTACGATATTTTCCTTTCCAGGGGTATGCTTGATTACCAGATTATATTCTTGCAGCTTGAGTGCCCATCTTATTAACCTTGGGGATAAATTTTTCCCTGAGTACGATCTAGTTACCGCCGCATGATCAGAGTATACTGTTATCGGCGCCTTTCCAAAATAAACTCGGAACTTTTGCACTGCTAACAGAACTGCAACTGCCTCTCTCTCGGTCGCGGAATAGTTTCTTTGTGTTTGAGTTAAAGTTCGGCTAAAAAATGCCACGGGCTGCTGATTTTGGGAAAGTACCGCTCCTACCGCATAATCCGAAGCATCCGCTGAAATTTCTAAATTCTCATCCTTTTCAGGAAATTTCAACACAGGGGCTTGAGTTAATGCTTGCTTTAATTTTTCGAAAGCACTATTGGCTTCGGCCGTCCACGAGAATCTTGCCTTTTTCCTTTTTAATTTTAACAATGGCACCGCGATAGCCGCAAAATCTTTTATAAAGGACCTATAATATGAACAAAGTCCTAGAAAAGAAGAGAGCTTCTTTGCCGTGTTTGGAGTCGTATACTTTTGTACAGCGATTATTTTTGATTCATCTGTCTCGATCCCTTTTTGAGATATTTTGTAACCTAAATATTTTAATTCAGGGGCTGCAAATTTGCACTTTTCGACATTAACTTTTAGACCGGCTTCATTTAATAAAGAAAACACCTGTCTTAAATCCTGTACATGTTGGTCGAGATTATCACTAGTAATAATGATATCGTCTAAATAGATAAATGTGGACTTTCCAAGAACAGGTCTTAACACAATGTCCATGCATCGCTGAAATGTTGCCGGGGCCCCTGAAAGGCCAAACGGCATACGCAAAAATGCATAAGTGCCAGACTTGGTTATAAAAGCAGTCTTAGGCACGTCCTCAGGCCTCACCCCTATTTGAAAATAACCAGTCGTTAAGTCTAAAGTCGTCATAAATTTGGTTGATTTTATGTTCCTTAAAATTTCTTCTATGATCGGTAACGGATGTACCGGATATTTCGTTATGGAATTTAATTTACGGTAATCAATAGCGAATCTCCACCTTTTTGGATGCTCCAAAGGATAATCATTATTTTTCTTACATAAAACCACCGGGCTAGCATAACTACTTGCGATGGGCGTTATGATCTTTTTACGTAGCATATCGGTAATATGCCATTCTATAATTTTTTCCTTATTCTTATCATACCGGTATGGTTTTTGACGAACTGGCAATGCATCTCCGGTGTCAATACTATGGTTAGTAACCTGAGTAAATCCTGGAATATCACTAAATAACGAAGCAAATTCACTTACCAGTTGTCGGATTTTTTCTTGCTCGTCATTAGGCAGGTGGTCAAGATTTACCATCGGCGGTTCAGCCTTTCCAGTACGAACTGGTCTCATTGTCAGCTTAAGGGATGCTTCATTAAAATCCAGTGTTGCTTGTCCGTCTGAAAGAAAATCTATCCCTAAGATTAAATGTGCTTACAGATTCTTTACTATAAAAAACATCACCTTTATTTGTTCGTCCTTGATACGGATATACAAAGGTACTTTACCTATACACTTACATTTTTCTCCTTGCGCCGCTAACACTGTCGTATTATCCGCATTATATATGCGGTATTTGCGAAAATACCTCCTAAAAAACTCTTCTGCCACACAGGAACACTGCGCGCCGGTATCCAGGAGTGCGGTGGCTGGGATATTATTCACCAAGACATCAATCTTCGGAAGTGTCAAATTTTTCACCATTACTGTATTTAACTTGTAGGAAGAGGGGTTTTCGTGGCCTTCGGATTTCCGCACCCTCTCGTCAGCAGAAATCCGTTTTAGTTTAAATTATTTTTCCTTTCCGTGCTTGCCTTCTTTTTCCCCTGGCCTTGAGACTTTTTTCCTGGGTTGCTATTGAACTGTCGACGTTCGCCGGCTGTTTTTGAATGCTCGGGTTTCCTTGCCCACTGATTCGCTTTTTCTCCGTAGCCATGTGCTTGAGTTTGCTGTAGTCTTGGCGTACCGAATTGGTTTCGCTGTTGATACTGGCGTCTTCTTTCGACGTCCGCCGTTCTTCTACTTTCAAACTGGATTGCTAGCTCAAATAACTTTTCCAGTGTAGTTGGATTTCTTAATTCAATAAAGTCTTGCACTTGGGGCAGTAACCTCGGCAAAATCACTTGAATTATTTCAAGATCCGGACGGTTTCCATACAAGAGTTTGAAAACGTGAATTTTTCTTAAAATAAAGTTCGAGAGGTTTTCGATTCTTTGTTGATATATACTGAAAAGTTCCGTTTCTAATTTCGCACGATCCCTTACAACAGGGAAGGCTTTTAGTAGGGCAGTCTTGAAATTTTCGTAAGTATAGTTGGGACTTCCTGCTTGACCCAAGAGACTTCTGCCTATACATTTGAACCAGCTAAGCGCTTGGCCCCTCAAAGCGCTGGTAGCTAAGGTAACTTTTTGAAACTCGTGCACGGGGTAGAGTATGAAGTGGTCATCCAATGTTTCCAAAAAACTGGTTACCGGTGAGTTTCCATTAAACGTTGCGTCTGGTTTCATCGAAGCGCGCATGGTCTGGACGATGTAACCGAATCATTCCAGGGCGGCAGCTGGCATTTCTGGATTCTGAGCCGTTTCCGCAGGCAGCACAGGTTCTTCTTGAAACTCGGCCATGGTTATTCTTCTTCGTTGGGCGCCACTATCAGGGTCAATGTTCCTTCTAACCTTCTTCGGGAACATACAAGGACCTGACTCGGAACAGAGAGCTTACTAAAGCTATTTTCACTAATTGTGGTAAGTAGACAGGATACACATGAAGGGTATACAAAACCCTTTATTTTTCTCTATATACAATAACTTCCGTACTTCGGAATACACTGACCCGCCACTTGGGGTCTAACGTAAAAGTATAAAAATAAAACTAAACTCTAATTTAACTTTAAACTAATAAACGTGGAAGATTGGCCTTATATTAACAGGAAGGCGTATGTAGTACAGATAACTGAGAACACTACAATACGTTTAAATTTATCAAGAGGATTAAAACCTCTGGCCTGGAAGGCAAACAGCAACTGCGTAACTTCTAAGGTAAGCGGCCCGCTTTGACTCAACTGCTTCCTCTCTCTCGCTTGGCAAAAGGCCACAACTTAAATACTTGGCGTTCGCCAGACAAACTTTGCATAAAAACCTTCACGCTTATAATTCTGGCCGGAAGTAGAAAATAAGAAGCGATAGTAAAGATTTAAAATAAAATAAACGTTAGTAAAACTTAAGATCCTTACATACTTCCCGCCAGAGTTAATTAGTTATAAACTTAGGTCTAAAACGACCTTGTTGAAAACTTTTAGCTCTAGAATCTAACGCGAGGCCAATCTTTTACAAACACACTTCGCTGGAAACTAGAAATTTAAAAGAAAGAAATTTGTTACAATAGCAGCTCCCAGGATATACAACAATCTTTTTCATCTGTACTGCATCTAAACAGGAGCTTTTATTCAATTCTGGTTCCTTCCAGAGATGTGGAAGGAAAACTAGTTTAATGAAATGTTACACAATGAAATGGCAAGTAACATATACAATTATACTTCTCTTAACATTCTTATTTCATTCATGACTATTTTAATTATCTCTCCCCGTGCTCTCTGACATGTGTTGTAAAAGAATACCAAACACGAATGTGTTTCTGTCTACGTGTGCCACACTTCCTCCTACAATCAAAACACTAACGTGTTAAAATTCAACATAACGAGACCTCTTAACACACCCTAATTTCAACTCTAAACCCTGAGGTACTATTCTAAAAGTGGCTAACTCTAAAGTGTAGCGTTAGAGAGCCTAACTACGTCATTCAACCTTTAACACATATTCGCCATGATTTAGTCTTTACAGTCACACGAATAACAAATTTTTAACATTACTTTCACTTTTACCATATCACGGTATTTCTTAACATTTAAAATAACAGTTCACATTGTATATAAGAACATATCGACATGCTGTTAATTTTACACATTTGAAAACATACATTAGTAGTACCTTGTTAACTTCTATTCTTTTCAAAGCAAGTGCCAATTCTTTCTACATTGAAATAATACATTTCAAAAAGTCTTTCAGACTAAAACTTCTCTCTTGCTAGAATGTTTTAAATAAAATTTATACAATAACTTTTTACAATATTTAAGTCTTTACACAACGCTATTATACATCAACTTTAGTTTTACGCGCGAGTAATTGAAAAACATAATAAGAAAATCGGTCACAACTCATTTCTCGCCCTTTTGGCGATAAAGGTAGACCTCGCATGAGGTAAACCTTCTTGAAATCTGCCACTTGCAGTAAGATTGAAAGATTAATTTAAGTTTGCAAAGTAACATAAAATTTTACTTATCTTTGTAATATTCGGACATCCTTTTCTGGGCCCAGTCTTTAAAGGTACTGGAGATAGTAGTTTGATTTATCCTCCTTCTTGTACGGGCTCGCCCCTCAGTGCTTTCCTCTGGAAGCTTCCTTTTTTCACCAGTTCGGCCACCCTTGAATACCTTCCTTTTCTCCTCTGCTTGTGGTCTTGGCCGTGTGAGGGCAGCTGGTCTTGGCGGAACCGGGAAACTTCTGTCGTGTTCCTGCTTGGACCTCGTTGTTGGCCGTTCAAATTTTCCTTGTAACTTTTCCACCGCCGCGGATGGCTCTTCCGCAGTTCGGCTACATTTACTGCGGAGAGTCCTGTCGGATGAGTCGATCTTCCGTTTTAGAGCCGGGTTATAGTTGCCGTCATTTCTCCTGGTTCTCTTCACATACGTCGTCCTTCTCCCTTCTTCATTCTGGGGGTGTTCGTGAACTCTCTTTTCTGGACGGTGGAACGGCTTCTTTTTCTTGTTACCTTTAATTTTTCCGCAGGGAAATTTTCTTTTCACTTGCTCCTGCTTCTTATTGGCTTGCCCTTGTACTTGTCGTTTTTCCACCTCTGGAGCTTGTACCTGCGGTGTCTGCCGTGCCGGATCCTGCAAAAGATCTGAAAAGATTTGCATTTTATTACGATCGAAGTAGGGCTTGATTTGATCAATGTTTGCGGAACAGAATTCACCATTTCTGGCTTTTAACACTACAACAGCGTGAGTTATTTTTTCTATAACATATGGTCCTTCAAATCGTGGAAAAAATTTGGCAGTTTTATCTTCTGGTGCTGAAGAAAGTGAATGCTTAATTTTTAAAACTTCATCCCCTACTTTATAAGTTACTCCCCGTCGTTTCAAATCATAATATAGCTTCTGTTTTCTTTGTGCTACTTCCGTATTCTTTTTTGCTTCTTTTATTAGTTTTTCTATATCACCCATTTTAAATTCTGGGGCTCTTTGTTGCACATAAAATAATTTATCTAACGGTGTTATAATCTTTCTGCCTAGAAATAACTCAGCAGGAGTTTTGCCCGTTGTATCATGTTTTGCGGTCCTAAGGGCGAAAGCAAATTCATTGACATAGTTATCCCAGCTTTTATGAAAATTTTTAACATAACTACGGTTAATTTTCACTATATTTCTGTTGACCCGTTCCGCTATATTTGATTGCGGCCGATACGGGACCATTTTTAAATGACGTATGCCCAGTCTTTGGCACATGTCTTCAAATATATTACTTACAAATTGAGGACCATTATCCGATATAACTTTTAGGGGCGCCCCGTATTTTAAAATATATTTATTTAAATAGAATCAGTAACTAATTTCGCGGAGGCTCGTTTTAAGGGAACAATTTCGGTCCATTTACTAAAATGATCAACCATAACAAGGAGATAGCGACTTTTATTTAACTGACTTTTTCGAAAAGAGCCCAATAAATCGATGCCAATTATTTCGTTTGGAAATTCGGATTTAATACTATTTAGAAACCCGGCCGGGCGGAAATTAATATAATTAACTGCTTGACATGTTGGGCAGGACTGGACATACGCCCTTGTTAACTTTTGCAGTTCAGGAAAGTAGACTGCCTCGCGTACGCGTTGGATAGTTTTTCGAATACCAGCATGAGAAGCTAAAGGGCTGTCATGGAGCTCCTGCAGGATATTTAATCTAGGACTAGCTGGGATAACAGGTCGAAATTCCTTGTTGGAATTCGTAGTTTTTGTATAGAATAATAGACCATCTATTAGTTCGTAATGGGCCGCCCTATTTCTTATCGCCACAATATCTTGGTGGCTAAAATTTTCAGGATCCTTCAAATACTCATAAATACTTCCAAACTCAGGATCCTTACCCAGTTCGGTTATTACAGTTTCTCGGGAATTTATTGTACATGCTGTAAGCATTGCCATCTTTACGGTATTGCCTTGTTCGTCTAATTTAATCCTTGATAGGGCATCTGCTACGATATCTTCCTTTCCAGGGGTATGCTTGATTACCAGATTATATTCTTGCAGCTTGAGTGCCCATCTTATTAACCTTGGGGATAAATTTTTCCCTGAGTACAATCTAGTTACCGCCGCATGATCAGAGTATACTGTTATCGGCGCCTTTCCAAAATAGACTCGGAACTTTTGCACTGCTAACAGAACTGCAAGTGCCTTTCTCTCGGTCCCGGAATAGTTTCTTTGTGTTTGATTTAAAGTTCGGCTAAAAAATGCCACGGGCTGCTGATTTTGCGAAAGTACCGCTCCTACCGCATAATCCGAAGCATCCGCTGAAATTTCTAAATTCTCATCCTTTTCAGGAAATTTCAACACAGGGGCTTGCGTTAATGCTTGTTTTAATTTTTCGAAAGCACTATTGGCTTCGGCCGTCCACGAGAATCTTGCCTTTTTCCTTTTTAATTTTAACAATGGCTCCGCGATAGCCGCAAAATCTTTTATAAAGGACCTATAATATGAACAAAGTCCTAGAAAAGAAGAGAGCTTCTTTGCCGTGTTTGGAGTCGGATACTTTTGTACAGCGATTATTTTTGATTCATCTGTCTCGATCCCTTTTTGAGATATTTTGTAACCTAAATATTTTAATTCAGGGGCTGCAAATTTGCACTTTTCGACATTAACTTTTAGACCGGCCTCATTTAATAAAGAAAACACCTGTCTTAAATCCTGTACATGTTGGTTGAGATTATCACTAGTAATAATGATATCGTCTAAATAGATAAATGTGGACTTTCCAAGAACAGGTCTTAACACAATGTCCATGCATCGCTGAAATGTTGCCGGGGCCCCTGAAAGGCCAAACGGCATACGCAAAAATGCATAAGTGCCAGACTTGGTTATAAAAGCAGTCTTAGGCACGTCCTCAGGCCTCACCCCTATTTGAAAATAACCAGTCGTTAAGTCTAAAGTCGTCATAAATTTGGTTGATTTTATGTTCCTTAAAATTTCTTCTATGATCGGTAACGGATATACCGGATATTTCG
Source organism: Stegodyphus dumicola (assembly GCF_044657685.1). Lineage (NCBI taxonomy): Eukaryota > Metazoa > Arthropoda > Arachnida > Araneae > Eresidae > Stegodyphus > Stegodyphus dumicola. The sequence continues at coordinate 6,314,962 of NC_140772.1, forward strand.
TTATGGAATTTAATTTACGGTAATCAATAGCGAATCTCCACCTTTTTGGATGCTCCAAAGGATAATCATTATTTTTCTTACATAAAACCACCGGGCTAGCATAACTACTTGAGATGGGCGTTATGATCTTTTTACGTAGCATATCGGTAATATGCCATTCTATAATTTTTTCCTTATTCTTATCATACCGGTATGGTTTTTGACAAACTGGCAATGCATCTCCGGTGTCAATACTATGGTTAGTAACCTGAGTAAATCCAGGTATATCACTAAATAACGAAGCAAATTCCCTTACCACTTGTCGGATTTTTTCTTGCTCGTCATTAGACATGTGGTCAAGATTTACCATTGGCGGTTCAGCCTTTTCAGAACGAACTGGTCTCATTGTCAGCTTAAGGGACGCTTCATTAAAATCCAGTGTTGCTTGTCCGTCTGAAAGAAAATCTATCCCTAAGATTAAATGTGCTTGCAGATTCTTTACTATAAAAAACATCACCTTTATTTGTTCGTCCTTGATACGGATATACAAAGGTACTTTACCTATACACTTACATTTTTCTCCTTGCGCCGCTAACACTGTCGTATTATCCGCATTATATATGCGGTATTTGCGAAAATACCTCCTAAAAAACTCTTCTGCCACACAGGAACACTGCGCGCCGGTATCCAGGAGTGCGGTGGCTGGGATATTATTCACCAAGACTTCAATCTTCGGAAGAGTCAAATTTTTCACCATTACTGTATTTAACTTGTAGGAAGAGGGGTTTTCGTGGCCTTCGGATTTCCGCACCCTCTCGTCAGCAGAAATCCGTTTTAGTTTAAATTATTTTTCCTTTCCGTGCTTTCCTTCTTTTTCCCTGGCCTTGAGACTTTTTTCCTGGGTTGCTATTGAACTGTCGACGTTCGCCGGCTGTTTTTGAATGCTCGAGTTTCCTTGCCCACTGATTCGCTTTTTCTCCGTAGCCATGTGCTTGAGTTTGCTGTAGTCTTGGCGTACCAAATTGGTTTCGCTGTTGATACTGGCGTCTTCTTTCGACATCCGCCGTTCTTCTACTTTCAAACTGGATTGCTAGCTCAAATAACTTTTCCAGTGTAGTTGGATTTCTTAATTCAATAAAGTCTTGCACTTGGGGCAGTAACCTCGGCAAAATCACTTGAATTATTTCAGGATCCGGACGGTTTCCATACAAGAGTTTGAAAACGTGAATTTTTCTTAAAATAAAGCTCGAGAGGTTTTCGATTCTTTGTTGATATATACTGAAAAGTTCCGTTTCTAATTTCGCACGATCCCTTACAACAGGGAAGGCTTTTAGTAGGGCAGTCTTGAAATTTTCGTAAGTATAGGTGGGACTTCCTGCTTGACCCAAGAGACTTCTGCCTATACATTTGAACCAGTTAAGCGCTTGGCCCCTCAAAGCGCTGGTAGCTAAGGTAACTTTTTGAAACTCGTGCACGGGGTAGAGCATGAAGTGGTCATCCAATTTTTCCAAAAAACTGGTTACCGGTGAGTTTCCATTAAACGTTTCTTCTGGTTTCATCGAAGCGCGCATGGTCTGGACGATGTAACCGAATCCTTCCAGGGCGGCAGCTGGCATTTCTGGATTCTGAGCCGTTTCCGCAGGCAGCACAGGTTCTTCTTGAAACTCGGCCATGGTTATTCTTCTTCGTTGGGCGCCACTATCAGGGTCAATGTTCCTTCTAACCTTCTTCGGGAACATACAAGGACCTGACTCGGAACAGAGAGCTTACTAAAGCTATTTTCACTAATTGTGGTAAGTAGACAGGATACACATGAAGGGTATACAAAACCCTTTATTTTTCTCTATATACAATAACTTCCGTACTTCGGAATACACTGACCCGCCACTTGGGGTCTAACGTAAAAGTATAAAAATAAAACTAAACTCTAATTTAACTTTAAACTAATAAACGTGGAAGATTGGCCTTATATTAACAGGAAGGCGTATGTAGTACAGATAACTGAGAACACTACAATACGTTTAAATTTATCAAGAGGATTAAAACCTCTTGCCTGGAAGGCAAACAGCAACTGCGTAACTTCTAAGGTAAGCGGCCCGCTTTGACTCAACTGCTTCCTCTCTCTCGCTTGGCAAAAGGCCACAACTTAAATACTTGGCGTTCGCCAGACAAACTTTGCATAAAAACCTTCACGCTTATAATTCTGGCCGGAAGTAGAAAATAAGAAGCGATAGTAAAGATTTAAAATAAAATAAACGTTAGTAAAACTTAAGATCCTTACATACTTCCCGCCAGAGTTAATTAGTTATAAACTTAGGTCTAAAACGACCTTGTTGAAAACTTTCAGCTCTAGAATCTAACGCGAGGCCAATCTTTTACAAACACACTTCGCTGGAAACTAGAAATTTAAAAGAAAGAAATTTGTTACAATAGCAGCTCCCAGGATATACAACAATCTTTTTCATCTGTACTGCATCTAAACAGGAGCTTTTATTCAATTCTGGTTCCTTCCAGAGATGTGGAAGGAAAACTAGTTTAATGAAATGTTACACAATGAAATGGCAAGTAACATATACAATTATACTTCTCTTAACATTCTTATTTCATTCATGACTATTTTAATTATCTCTCCCCGTGCTCTCTGACATGTGTTGTAAAAGAACACCAAACACGAATGTGTTTCTGTCTACGTGTGCCACACTTCCTCCTACAATCAAAACACTAACGTGTTAAAATTCAACATAACGAGACCTCTTAACACAGCCTAATTTCAACTCTAAACCCTGAGGTACTATTCTAAAAGTGGCTAACTCTAAAGTGTAGCGTCAGAGAGCCTAACTACATCATTCAACCTTTAACACATATTCGCCATGATTTAGTCTTTACAGTCACACGAATAACAAATTTTTAACATTACTTTCACTTTTACCATATCACGGTATTTCTTAACATTTAAAATAACAGTTCACATTGTATATAAGAACATATCGACATGCTGTTAATTTTACACATTTGAAAACATACATTAGTAGTACCTTGTTAACTTCTATTCTTTTCAAAGCAAGTGCCAATTCTTTCTACATTGAAATAATACATTTCAAAAAGTCTTTCAGACTAAAACTTCTCTCTTGCTAGAATGTTTTAAATAAAATTTATACAATAACTTTTTACAATATTTAAGTCTTTACACAACGCTATTATACATCAACTTTAGTTTTACGCGCGAGTAATTGAAAAACATAATAAGAAAATCGGTCACAACTCATTTCTCGCCCTTTTGGCGATAAAGGTAGACCTCGCATGAGGTAAACCTTCTTGAAATCTGCCACTTGCAGTAAGAATGAAAGATTAATTTAAGTTTGCAAAGTAACATAAAATTTTACTTATCTTTGTAATATTCGGACATCCTTTTCTGGGCCCAGTCTTTAAAGGTACTGGAGATAGTAGTTTGATTTATCCTCCTTCTTGTACGGGCTCGCCCCTCAGTGCTTTCCTCTGGAAGCTTCCTTTTTTCACCAGTTCGGCCACCCATGAATACCTTCCTTTTCTCCTCTGCTTGTGGTCTTGGCCGTGTGAGGGCAGCTGGTCTTGGCGGAACCGGGAAACTTCTGTCGTGTTCCTGCTTGGACCTCGTTGTTGGCCGTTCAAATTTTCCTTGTAACTTTTCCACCGCCGCGGATGGCTCTTCCGCAGTTCGGCTACATTTACTGCGGAGAGTCCTGTCGGATGAGTCGATCTTCCGTTTTAGAGCCGGGTTATAGTTGCCGTCATTTCTCCTGGTTCTCTTCACATACGTCGTCCTTCTCCCTTCTTCATTCTGGGGGTGTTCGTGAACTCTCTTTTCTGGACGGTGGAACGGCTTCTTTTTCTTGTTACCTTTAATTTTTCCGCAGGGAAATTTTCTTTTCACTTGCTCCTGCTTCTTATTGGCTTGCCCTTGTACTTGTCGTTTTTCCACCTCTGGAGCTTGTACCTGCGGTGTCTGCCGTGCCGGATCCTGCAAAAGATCTGAAAAGATTTGCATTTTATTACGATCGAAGTAGGGCTTGATTTGATCAATGTTTGCGGAACAGGTTTCACCATTTCTGGCTTTTAACACTACAACAGCGTGAGTTATTTTTTCTATAACATATGGTCCTTCAAATCGTGGAAAAAATTTGGCAGTTTTATCTTCTGGTGCTGAAGAAAGTGAATGCTTAATTTTTAAAACTTCATCCCCTACTTTATAAGTTACTCCCCGTCGTTTCAAATCATAATATAGCTTCTGTTTTCTTTGTGCTACTTCCGTATTCTTTTTTGCTTCTTTTATTAGTTTTTCTATATCACCCATTTTAAATTCTGGGGCTCTTTGTTGCACATAAAATAATTTATCTAACGGTGTTATAATCTTTCTGCCTAGAAATAACTCAGCAGGAGTTTTGCCCGTTGTATCATGTTTTGCGGTCCTAAGGGCGAAAGCAAATTCATTGACATAGTTATCCCAGCTTTTATGAAAATTTTTAACATAACTACGGTTAATTTTCACTATATTTCTGTTGACCCGTTCCGCTATATTTGATTGCGGCCGATACGGGACCATTTTTAAATGACGTATGCCCAGTCTTTGGCACATGTCTTCAAATATATTACTTACAAATTGAGGACCATTATCCGATATAACTTTTAGGGGCGCCCCGTATTTTAAAATATATTTATTTAAAATAGAATCAGTAACTAATTTCGCGGAGGCTCGTTTTAAGGGAACAATTTCGGTCCATTTACTAAAATGATCAACCATAACAAGGAGATAGCGACTTTTATTTAACTGACTTTTTCGAAAAGGGCCCAATAAATCGATGCCAATTATTTCGTTTGGAAATTCGGATTTAATACTATTTAGAAACCCGGCCGGGCGGAAATTAATATAATTAACTGCTTGACATGTTGGGCAGGACTGGACATACGCCCTTGTTAACTTTTGCAGTTCAGGAAAGTAGACTGCCTCGCGTACGCGTTGGATAGTTTTTCGAATACCAGCATGAGAAGCTAAAGGGCTGTCATGGAGCTCCTGCAGGATATTTAATCTAGGACTAGCTGGGATAACAGGTCGAAATTCCTTGTTGGAATTCGTAGTTTTTGTATAGAATAATAGACCATCTATTAGTTCGTAATGGGCCGCCCTATTTCTTATCGCCACAATATCTTGGTGGCTAAAATTTTCAGGATCCTTCAAATACTCATAAATACTTCCAAACTCAGGATCCTTACCCAGTTCGGTTATTACAGTTTCTCGGGAATTTATTGTACATGCTGTAAGCATTGCCATCTTTACGGTATTGCCTTGTTCGTCTAATTTAATCCTTGATAGGGCATCTGCTACGATATCTTCCTTTCCAGGGGTATGCTTGATTACCAGATTATATTCTTGCAGCTTGAGTGCCCATCTTATTAACCTTGGGGATAAATTTTTCCCTGAGTACAATCTAGTTACCGCCGCATGATCAGAGTATACTGTTATCGGCGCCTTTCCAAAATAGACTCGGAACTTTTGCACTGCTAACAGAACTGCAAGTGCCTTTCTCTCGGTCCCGGAATAGTTTCTTTGTGTTTGATTTAAAGTTCGGCTAAAAAATGCCACGGGCTGCTGATTTTGCGAAAGTACCGCTCCTACCGCATAATCCGAAGCATCCGCTGAAATTTCTAAATTCTCATCCTTTTCAGGAAATTTCAACACAGGGGCTTGCGTTAATGCTTGTTTTAATTTTTCGAAAGCACTATTGGCTTCGGCCGTCCACGAGAATCTTGCCTTTTTCCTTTTTAATTTTAACAATGGCTCCGCGATAGCCGCAAAATCTTTTATAAAGGACCTATAATATGAACAAAGTCCTAGAAAAGAAGAGAGCTTCTTTGCCGTGTTTGGAGTCGGATACTTTTGTACAGCGATTATTTTTGATTCATCTGTCTCGATCCCTTTTTGAGATATTTTGTAACCTAAATATTTTAATTCAGGGGCTGCAAATTTGCACTTTTCGACATTAACTTTTAGACCGGCCTCATTTAATAAAGAAAACACCTGTCTTAAATCCTGTACATGTTGGTTGAGATTATCACTAGTAATAATGATATCGTCTAAATAGATAAATGTGGACTTTCCAAGAACAGGTCTTAACACAATGTCCATGCATCGCTGAAATGTTGCCGGGGCCCCTGAAAGGCCAAACGGCATACGCAAAAATGCATAAGTGCCAGACTTGGTTATAAAAGCAGTCTTAGGCACGTCCTCAGGCCTCACCCCTATTTGAAAATAACCAGTCGTTAAGTCTAAAGTCGTCATAAATTTGGTTGATTTTATGTTCCTTAAAATTTCTTCTATGATCGGTAACGGATATACCGGATATTTCGTTATGGAATTTAATTTACGGTAATCAATAGCGAATCTCCACCTTTTTGGATGCTCCAAAGGATAATCATTATTTTTCTTACATAAAACCACCGGGCTAGCATAACTACTTGAGATGGGCGTTATGATCTTTTTACGTAGCATATCGGTAATATGCCATTCTATAATTTTTTCCTTATTCTTATCATACCGGTATGGTTTTTGACAAACTGGCAATGCATCTCCGGTGTCAATACTATGGTTAGTAACCTGAGTAAATCCAGGTATATCACTAAATAACGAAGCAAATTCCCTTACCACTTGTCGGATTTTTTCTTGCTCGTCATTAGACATGTGGTCAAGATTTACCATTGGCGGTTCAGCCTTTTCAGAACGAACTGGTCTCATTGTCAGCTTAAGGGACGCTTCATTAAAATCCAGTGTTGCTTGTCCGTCTGAAAGAAAATCTATCCCTAAGATTAAATGTGCTTGCAGATTCTTTACTATAAAAAACATCACCTTTATTTGTTCGTCCTTGATACGGATATACAAAGGTACTTTACCTATACACTTACATTTTTCTCCTTGCGCCGCTAACACTGTCGTATTATCCGCATTATATATGCGGTATTTGCGAAAATACCTCCTAAAAAACTCTTCTGCCACACAGGAACACTGCGCGCCGGTATCCAGGAGTGCGGTGGCTGGGATATTATTCACCAAGACTTCAATCTTCGGAAGAGTCAAATTTTTCACCATTACTGTATTTAACTTGTAGGAAGAGGGGTTTTCGTGGCCTTCGGATTTCCGCACCCTCTCGTCAGCAGAAATCCGTTTTAGTTTAAATTATTTTTCCTTTCCGTGCTTTCCTTCTTTTTCCCTGGCCTTGAGACTTTTTTCCTGGGTTGCTATTGAACTGTCGACGTTCGCCGGCTGTTTTTGAATGCTCGAGTTTCCTTGCCCACTGATTCGCTTTTTCTCCGTAGCCATGTGCTTGAGTTTGCTGTAGTCTTGGCGTACCAAATTGGTTTCGCTGTTGATACTGGCGTCTTCTTTCGACATCCGCCGTTCTTCTACTTTCAAACTGGATTGCTAGCTCAAATAACTTTTCCAGTGTAGTTGGATTTCTTAATTCAATAAAGTCTTGCACTTGGGGCAGTAACCTCGGCAAAATCACTTGAATTATTTCAGGATCCGGACGGTTTCCATACAAGAGTTTGAAAACGTGAATTTTTCTTAAAATAAAGCTCGAGAGGTTTTCGATTCTTTGTTGATATATACTGAAAAGTTCCGTTTCTAATTTCGCACGATCCCTTACAACAGGGAAGGCTTTTAGTAGGGCAGTCTTGAAATTTTCGTAAGTATAGGTGGGACTTCCTGCTTGACCCAAGAGACTTCTGCCTATACATTTGAACCAGTTAAGCGCTTGGCCCCTCAAAGCGCTGGTAGCTAAGGTAACTTTTTGAAACTCGTGCACGGGGTAGAGCATGAAGTGGTCATCCAATTTTTCCAAAAAACTGGTTACCGGTGAGTTTCCATTAAACGTTTCTTCTGGTTTCATCGAAGCGCGCATGGTCTGGACGATGTAACCGAATCCTTCCAGGGCGGCAGCTGGCATTTCTGGATTCTGAGCCGTTTCCGCAGGCAGCACAGGTTCTTCTTGAAACTCGGCCATGGTTATTCTTCTTCGTTGGGCGCCACTATCAGGGTCAATGTTCCTTCTAACCTTCTTCGGGAACATACAAGGACCTGACTCGGAACAGATAGCTTACTAAAGCTATTTTCACTAATTGTGGTAAGTAGACAGGATACACATGAAGGGTATACAAAACCCTTTATTTTTCTCTATATACAATAACTTCCGTACTTCGGAATACACTGACCCGCCACTTGGGGTCTAACGTAAAAGTATAAAAATAAAACTAAACTCTAATTTAACTTTAAACTAATAAACGTGGAAGATTGGCCTTATATTAACAGGAAGGCGTATGTAGTACAGATAACTGAGAACACTACAATACGTTTAAATTTATCAAGAGGATTAAAACCTCTGGCCTGGAAGGCAAACAGCAACTGCGTAACTTCTAAGGTAAGCGGCCCGCTTTGACTCAACTGCTTCCTCTCTCTCGCTTGGCAAAAGGCCACAACTTAAATACTTGGCGTTCGCCAGACAAACTTTGCATAAAAACCTTCACGCTTATAATTCTGGCCGGAAGTAGAAAATAAGAAGCGATAGTAAAGATTTAAAATAAAATAAACGTTAGTAAAACTTAAGATCCTTACATACTTCCCGCCAGAGTTAATTAGTTATAAACTTAGGTCTAAAACGACCTTGTTGAAAACTTTCAGCTCTAGAATCTAACGCGAGGCCAATCTTTTACAAACACACTTCGCTGGAAACTAGAAATTTAAAAGAAAGAAATTTGTTACAATAGCAGCTCCCAGGATATACAACAATCTTTTTCATCTGTACTGCATCTAAACAGGAGCTTTTATTCAATTCTGGTTCCTTCCAGAGATGTGGAAGGAAAACTAGTTTAATGAAATGTTACACAATGAAATGGCAAGTAACATATACAATTATACTTCTCTTAACATTCTTATTTCATTCATGACTATTTTAATTATCTCTCCCCGTGCTCTCTGACATGTGTTGTAAAAGAACACCAAACACGAATGTGTTTCTGTCTACGTGTGCCACACTTCCTCCTACAATCAAAACACTAACGTGTTAAAATTCAACATAACGAGACCTCTTAACACAGCCTAATTTCAACTCTAAACCCTGAGGTACTATTCTAAAAGTGGCTAACTCTAAAGTGTAGCGTCAGAGAGCCTAACTACATCATTCAACCTTTAACACATATTCGCCATGATTTAGTCTTTACAGTCACACGAATAACAAATTTTTAACATTACTTTCACTTTTACCATATCACGGTATTTCTTAACATTTAAAATAACAGTTCACATTGTATATAAGAACATATCGACATGCTGTTAATTTTACACATTTGAAAACATACATTAGTAGTACCTTGTTAACTTCTATTCTTTTCAAAGCAAGTGCCAATTCTTTCTACATTGAAATAATACATTTCAAAAAGTCTTTCAGACTAAAACTTCTCTCTTGCTAGAATGTTTTAAATAAAATTTATACAATAACTTTTTACAATATTTAAGTCTTTACACAACGCTATTATACATCAACTTTAGTTTTACGCGCGAGTAATTGAAAAACATAATAAGAAAATCGGTCACAACTCATTTCTCGCCCTTTTGGCGATAAAGGTAGACCTCGCATGAGGTAAACCTTCTTGAAATCTGCCACTTGCAGTAAGAATGAAAGATTAATTTAAGTTTGCAAAGTAACATAAAATTTTACTTATCTTTGTAATATTCGGACATCCTTTTCTGGGCCCAGTCTTTAAAGGTACTGGAGATAGTAGTTTGATTTATCCTCCTTCTTGTACGGGCTCGCCCCTCAGTGCTTTCCTCTGGAAGCTTCCTTTTTTCACCAGTTCGGCCACCCTTGAAAACCTTCCTTTTCTCCTCTGCTTGTGGTCTTGGCCGTGTGAGGGCAGCTGGTCTTGGCGGAACCGGGAAACTTCTGTCGTGTTCCTGCTTGGACCTCGTTGTTGGCCGTTCAAATTTTCCTTGTAACTTTTCCACCGCCGCGGATGGCTCTTCCGCAGTTCGGCTACATTTACTGCGGAGAGTCCTGTCGGATGAGTCGATCTTCCGTTTTAGAGCCGGGTTATAGTTGCCGTCATTTCTCCTGGTTCTCTTCACATACGTCGTCCTTCTCCCTTCTTCATTCTGGGGGTGTTCGTGAACTCTCTTTTCTGGACGGTGGAACGGCTTCTTTTTCTTGTTACCTTTAATTTTTCCGCAGGGAAATTTTCTTTTCACTTGCTCCTGCTTCTTATTGGCTTGCCCTTGTACTTGTCGTTTTTCCACCTCTGGAGCTTGTACCTGCGGTGTCTGCCGTGCCGGATCCTGCAAAAGATCTGAAAAGATTTGCATTTTATTACGATCGAAGTAGGGCTTGATTTGATCAATGTTTGCGGAACAGGTTTCACCATTTCTGGCTTTTAACACTACAACAGCGTGAGTTATTTTTTCTATAACATATGGTCCTTCAAATCGTGGAAAAAATTTGGCAGTTTTATCTTCTGGTGCTGAAGAAAGTGAATGCTTAATTTTTAAAACTTCATCCCCTACTTTATAAGTTACTCCCCGTCGTTTCAAATCATAATATAGCTTCTGTTTTCTTTGTGCTACTTCCGTATTCTTTTTTGCTTCTTTTATTAGTTTTTCTATATCACCCATTTTAAATTCTGGGGCTCTTTGTTGCACATAAAATAATTTATCTAACGGTGTTATAATCTTTCTGCCTAGAAATAACTCAGCAGGAGTTTTGCCCGTTGTATCATGTTTTGCGGTCCTAAGGGCGAAAGCAAATTCATTGACATAGTTATCCCAGCTTTTATGAAAATTTTTAACATAACTACGGTTAATTTTCACTATATTTCTGTTGACCCGTTCCGCTATATTTGATTGCGGCCGATACGGGACCATTTTTAAATGACGTATGCCCAGTCTTTGGCACATGTCTTCAAATATATTACTTACAAATTGAGGACCATTATCCGATATAACTTTTAGGGGCGCCCCGTATTTTAAAATATATTTATTTAAAATAGAATCAGTAACTAATTTCGCGGAGGCTCGTTTTAAGGGAACAATTTCGGTCCATTTACTAAAATGATCAACCATAACAAGGAGATAGCGACTTTTATTTAACTGACTTTTTCGAAAAGGGCCCAATAAATCGATGCCAATTATTTCGTTTGGAAATTCGGATTTAATACTATTTAGAAACCCGGCCGGGCGGAAATTAATATAATTAACTGCTTGACATGTTGGGCAGGACTGGACATACGCCCTTGTTAACTTTTGCAGTTCAGGAAAGTAGACTGCCTCGCGGACGCGTTGGATAGTTTTTCGAATACCAGCATTAGAAGCTAAAGGGCTGTCATGGAGCTCCTGCAGGATATTTAATCTAGGACTAGCTGGGATAACAGGTCGAAATTCCTTGTTGGAATTCGTAGTTTTTGTATAGAATAATAGACCATCTATTAGTTCGTAATGGGCCGCCCTATTTCTTATCGCCACAATATCTTGGTGGCTAAAATTTTCAGGATCCTTCAAATACTCATAAATACTTCCAAACTCAGGATCCTTACCCAGTTCGGTTATTACAGTTTCTCGGGAATTTATTGTACATGCTGTAAGCATTGCCATCTTTACGGTATTGCCTTGTTCGTCTAATTTAATCCTTGATAGGGCATCTGCTACGATATCTTCCTTTCCAGGGGTATGCTTGATTACCAGATTATATTCTTGCAGCTTGAGTGCCCATCTTATTAACCTTGGGGATAAATTTTTCCCTGAGTACAATCTAGTTACCGCCGCATGATCAGAGTATACTGTTATCGGCGCCTTTCCAAAATAGACTCGGAACTTTTGCACTGCTAACAGAACTGCAAGTGCCTTTCTCTCGGTCCCGGAATAGTTTCTTTGTGTTTGATTTAAAGTTCGGCTAAAAAATGCCACGGGCTGCTGATTTTGCGAAAGTACCGCTCCTACCGCATAATCCGAAGCATCCGCTGAAATTTCTAAATTCTCATCCTTTTCAGGAAATTTCAACACAGGGGCTTGCGTTAATGCTTGTTTTAATTTTTCGAAAGCACTTTTGGCTTCGGCCGTCCACGAGAATCTTGCCTTTTTCCTTTTTAATTTTAACAATGGCTCCGCGATAGCCGCAAAATCTTTTATAAAGGACCTATAATATGAACAAAGTCCTAGAAAAGAAGAGAGCTTCTTTGCCGTGTTTGGAGTCGGATACTTTTGTACAGCGATTATTTTTGATTCATCTGTCTCGATCCCTTTTTGAGATATTTTGTAACCTAAATATTTTAATTCAGGGGCTGCAAATTTGCACTTTTCGACATTAACTTTTAGACCGGCCTCATTTAATAAAGAAAACACCTGTCTTAAATCCTGTACATGTTGGTCGAGATTATCACTAGTAATAATGATATCGTCTAAATAGATAAATGTGGACTTTCCAAGAACAGGTCTTAACACAATGTCCATGCATCGCTGAAATGTTGCCGGGGCCCCTGAAAGGCCAAACGGCATACGCAAAAATGCATAAGTGCCAGACTTGGTTATAAAAGCAGTCTTAGGCACGTCCTCAGGCCTCACCCCTATTTGAAAATAACCAGTCGTTAAGTCTAAAGTCGTCATAAATTTGGTTGATTTTATGTTCCTTAAAATTTCTTCTATGATCGGTAACGGATATACCGGATATTTCGTTATGGAATTTAATTTACGGTAATCAATAGCGAATCTCCACCTTTTTGGATGCTCCAAAGGATAATCATTATTTTTCTTACATAAAACCACCGGGCTAGCATAACTACTTGAGATGGGCGTTATGATCTTTTTACGTAGCATATCGGTAATATGCCATTCTATAATTTTTTCCTTATTCTTATCATACCGGTATGCTTTTTGACAAACTGGCAATGCATCTCCGGTGTCAATACTATGGTTAGTAACCTGAGTAAATCCAGGTATATCACTAAATAACGAAGCAAATTCCCTTACCACTTGTCGGATTTTTTCTTGCTCGTCATTAGACATGTGGTCAAGATTTACCATTGGCGGTTCAGCCTTTTCAGAACGAACTGGTCTCATTGTCAGCTTAAGGGACGCTTCATTAAAATCCAGTGTTGCTTGTCCATCTGAAAGAAAATCTATCCCTAAGATTAAATGTGCTTGCAGATTCTTTACTATAAAAAACATCACCTTTATTTGTTCGTCCTTGATACGGATATACAAAGGTACTTTACCTATACACTTACATTTTTCTCCTTGCGCCGCTAACACTGTCGTATTATCCGCATTATATATGCGGTATTTGCGAAAATACCTCCTAAAAAACTCTTCTGCCACACAGGAACACTGCGCGCCGGTATCCAGGAGTGCGGTGGCTGGGATATTATTCACCAAGACTTCAATCTTCGGAAGAGTCAAATTTTTCACCATTACTGTATTTAACTTGTAGGAAGAGGGGTTTTCGAGGCCTTCGGATTTCCGCACCCTCTCGTCAGCAGAAATCCGTTTTAGTTTAAATTATTTTTCCTTTCCGTGCTTTCCTTCTTTTTCCCTGGCCTTGAGACTTTTTTCCTGGGTTGCTATTGAACTGTCGACGTTCGCCGGCTGTTTTTGAATGCTCGAGTTTCCTTGCCCACTGATTCGCTTTTTCTCCGTAGCCATCTGCTTGAGTTTGCTGTAGTCTTGGCGTACCAAATTGGTTTCGCTGTTGATACTGGCGTCTTCTTTCGACATCCGCCGTTCTTCTACTTTCAAACTGGATTGCTAGCTCAAATAACTTTTCCAGTGTAGTTGGATTTCTTAATTCAATAAAGTCTTGCACTTGGGGCAGTAACCTCGGCAAAATCACTTGAATTATTTCAGGATCCGGACGGTTTCCATACAAGAGTTTGAAAACGTGAATTTTTCTTAAAATAAAGCTCGAGAGGTTTTCGATTCTTTGTTGATATATACTGAAAAGTTCCGTTTCTAATTTCGCACGATCCCTTACAACAGGGAAGGCTTTTAGTAGGGCAGTCTTGAAATTTTCGTAAGTATAGGTGGGACTTCCTGCTTGACCCAAGAGACTTCTGCCTATACATTTGAACCAGTTAAGCGCTTGGCCCCTCAAAGCGCTGGTAGCTAAGGTAACTTTTTGAAACTCGTGCACGGGGTAGAGCATGAAGTGGTCATCCAATTTTTCCAAAAAACTGGTTACCGGTGAGTTTCCATTAAACGTTTCTTCTGGTTTCATCGAAGCGCGCATGGTCTGGACGATGTAACCGAATCCTTCCAGGGCGGCAGCTGGCATTTCTGGATTCTGAGCCGTTTCCGCAGGCAGCACAGGTTCTTCTTGAAACTCGGCCATGGTTATTCTTCTTCGTTGGGCGCCACTATCAGAGTCAATGTTCCTTCTAACCTTCTTCGGGAACATACAAGGACCTGACTCGGAACAGAGAGCTTACTAAAGCTATTTTCACTAATTGTGGTAAGTAGACAGGATACACATGAAGGGTATACAAAACCCTTTATTTTTCTCTATATACAATAACTTCCGTACTTCGGAATACACTGACCCGCCACTTGGGGTCTAACGTAAAAGTATAAAAATAAAACTAAACTCTAATTTAACTTTAAACTAATAAACGTGGAAGATTGGCCTTATATTAACAGGAAGGCGTATGTAGTACAGATAACTGAGAACACTACAATACGTTTAAATTTATCAAGAGGATTAAAACCTCTGGCCTGGAAGGCAAACAGCAACTGCGTAACTTCTAAGGTAAGCGGCCCGCTTTGACTCAACTGCTTCCTCTCTCTCGCTTGGCAAAAGGCCACAACTTAAATACTTGGCGTTCGCCAGACAAACTTTGCATAAAAACCTTCACGCTTATAATTCTGGCCGGAAGTAGAAAATAAGAAGTGATAGTAAAGATTTAAAATAAAATAAACGTTAGTAAAACTTAAGATCCTTACATACTTCCCGCCAGAGTTAATTAGTTTGAAACTTAGGTCTAAAACGACCTTGTTGAAAACTTTTAGCTCTAGAATCTAACGCGAGGCCAATCTTTTACAAACACACTTCGCTAGAAACTAGAAATTTAAAAGAAAGAAATTTGTTACAATAGCAGCTCCCAGGATATACAACAATCTTTTTCATCTGTACTGCATCTAAACAGGAGCTTTTATTCAATTCTGGTTCCTTCCAGAGATGTGGAAGGAAAACTAGTTTAATGAAATGTTACACAATGAAATGGCAAGTAACATATACAATTATACTTCTCTTAACATTCTTATTTCATTCATGACTATTTTAATTATCTCTCCCCGTGCTCTCTGACATGTGTTGTAAAAGAACACCAAACACGAATGTGTTTCTGTCTACGTGTGCCACACTTCCTCCTACAATCAAAACACTAACGTGTTAAAATTCAACATAACGAGACCTCTTAACACACCCTAATTTCAACTCTAAACCCTGAGGTACTATTCTAAAAGTGGCTAACTCTAAAGTGTAGCGTCAGTGAGCCTAACTACATCATTCAACCTTTAACACATATTCGCCATGATTTAGTCTTTACAGTCACACGAATAACAAATTTTTAACATTACTTTCACTTTTAACATATCACGGTATTTCTTAACATTTAAAATAACAGTTCACATTGTATATAAGAACATATCAACATGCTGTTAATTTTACACATTTGAAAACATACATTAGTAGTACCTTGTTAACTTCTATTCTTTTCAAAGCAAGTGCCAATTCTTTCTACATTGAAATAATACATTTCAAAAAGTCTTTCAGACTAAAACTTCTCTCTTGCTAGAATGTTTTAAATAAAATTTATACAATAACTTTTTACAATATTTAAGTCTTTACACAACGCTATTATACATCAACTTTAGTTTTACGCGCGAGTAATTGAAAAACATAATAAGAAAATCGGTCACAACTCATTTCTCGCCCTTTTGGCGATGAAGGTAGACCTCGCATGATGTAAAACTTCTTGAAATCTGCCACTTGCAGTAAGAATGAAAGACTAATTTAAGTTTGCAAAGTAACATAAAATTTTACTTATCTTTGTAATATTCGGACATCCTTTTCTGGGCCCAGTCTTTAAAGGTACTGGAGATAGTAGTTTGATTTATCCTCCTTCTTGTACGGGCTCGCCCCTCAGTGCTTTCCTCTGGAAGCTTCCTTTTTTCACCAGTTCGGCCACCCTTGAATACCTTCCTTTTCTCCTCTGATTGTGGTCTTGGCCGTTTGATGGCAGCTGGTCTTGGCGGAACCGGGAAACTTCTGTCGTGTTCCTGCTTGGACCTCGTTGTTGGCCGTTCAAATTTTCCTTGTAACTTTTCCTCCGCCGCTGATGGCCCTTCCGCAGTTCGGCTACATTTACTGCGGAGAGTCCTGTCGGATGAGTCGATCTTCCGTTTTAGAGCCGGGTTATAGTTGCCGTCATTTCTCCTGGTTCTCTTCACAGACGTCGTCCTTCTCCCTTCTTCATTCTGGGGGTGTTCGTGAACTCTCTTTTCTGGACGGTGGAACGGCTTCTTTTTCCTGTTACCTTTAATTTTTCCGCGGGAAAATTTTCTTTTCACTTGCTCCTGCCTCTTATTGGCTTGCCCTTGTACTTGTCGTTTTTCCACCTCTGGAGCTTGTACCTGCGGTGTCTGCCGTGCCGGATCCTGCAAAAGATCTGAAAAGATTTGCATTTTATTACGATCGAAGTAGGGCTTGATTTGATCAATGTTTGCGGAACAGGTTTCACCATTTCTGGCTCTTAACACTACAACAGCGTGAGTTATTTTTTCTATAACATATGGTCCTTCAAATCGTGGAAAAAATTTGGCAGTTTTATCTTCTGGTGCTGAAGAAAGTGAATGCTTAATTTTTAAAACTTCATCCCCTACTTTATAAGTTACTCCCCGTCGTTTCAAATCATAATATAGCTTCTGTTTTCTTTGTGCTACTTCCGTATTCTTTTTTGCTTCTTTTATTAGTTTTTCTATATCACCCATTTTAAATTCTGGGGCTCTTTGTTGCACATAAAATAATTTATCTAACGGTGTTATAATCTTTCTGCCTAGAAATAACTCAGCAGGAGTTTTGCCCGTTGTATCATGTTTTGCGGTCCTAAGGGCGAAAGCAAATTCATTGACATAGTTATCCCAGCTTTTATGAAAATTTTTAACATAACTACGGATAATTTTCACTATATTTCTGTTGACCCGTTCCGCTATATTTGATTGCGGCCGATACGGGACCATTTTTAAATGACATATGCCCAGTTTTTGGCACATGTCTTCAAATATATTACTTACAAATTGAGGACCATTATCCGATATAACTTTTAGGGGCGCCCCGTATTTTAAAATATATTTATTTAAAATACAATCAGTAACTAATTTCGCGGAGGCTTGTTTTAAGGGAACAATTTCGGTCCATTTACTAAAATGATCAACCATAACAAGGAGATAGCGACTTTTATTTAACTGACTTTTTGGGAAAGGGCCCAAGAAATCGATGCCAATTATTTCGTTTGGAAATTCGGATTTAATACTATTTAGAAACCCGGCCGGGCGGAAATTAATATAATTAACTGCTTGACATGTTGGGCAGGACTGGACATACGCCCTTGTTAACTTTTGCAGTTCAGGAAAGTAGACTGCCTCGCGTACGCGTTGGATAGTTTTTCGAATACCAGCATGAGAAGCTAAAGGGCTGTCATGGAGCTCCTGCAGGATATTTAATCTAAGACTAGCTGGGATAACAGGTCGAAATTCGTTGTTGGAATTCGTAGTTTTTGTGTAGAATAATAGACCATCTATTAGTTCGTCATGGGCCGCCCTATTTCTTATCGCCACAATATCTTGGTGGTTAAAATTTTCAGGATCCTTCAAATACTCATAAATATTTCCAAACTCAGGATCCTTACCCAGTTCGGTTATTACAGTTTCTCGGGAATTTATTGTACATGCTGTAAGCATTGCCATCTTTACGGTACTGCCTTGTTCGTCTATTTTAATCCTTGATAGGGCATCTGCTACGATATTTTCCTTTCCAGGGGTATGCTTGATTACCAGATTATATTCTTGCAGCTTGAGTGCCCATCTTATTAACCTTGGGGATAAATTTTTCCCTGAGTACAATCTAGTTACCGCCGCATGATCAGAGTATACTGTTATCGGCGCCTTTCCAAAATAGACTCGGAACTTTTGCACTGCTAACAGAACTGCAAGTGCCTCTCTCTCGGTCGCGGAATAGTTTCTTTGTGTTTGATTTAAAGTTCGGCTAAAAAATGCCACGGGCTGCTGATTTTGCGAAAGTACCGCTCCTACCGCATAATCCGAAGCATCCGCTGAAATTTCTAAATTCTCATCCTTTTCAGGAAATTTCAACACAGGGGCTTGCGTTAATGCTTGTTTTAATTTTTCGAAAGCACTATTGGCTTCGGCCGTCCACGAGAATCTTGCCTTTTTCCTTTTTAATTTTAACAATGGCTCCGCGATAGCCGCAAAATCTTTTATAAAGGACCTATAATATGAACAAAGTCCTAGAAAAGAAGAGAGCTTCTTTGCCGTGTTTGGAGACGGATACTTTTGTACAGCGATTATTTTTGATTCATCTGTCTCGATCCCTTTTTGAGATATTTTGTAACCTAAATATTTTAATTCAGGGGCTGCAAATTTGCACTTTTCGACATTAACTTTTAGACCGGCCTCATTTAATAAAGAAAACACCTGTCTTAAATCCTGTACATGTTGGTCGAGATTATCACTAGTAATAATGATATCGTCTAAATAGATAAATGTGGACTTTCCAAGAACAGGTCTTAACACAATGTCCATGCATCGCTGAAATGTTGCCGGGGCCCCTGAAAGGCCAAACGGCATACGCAAAAATGCATAAGTGCCAGACTTGGTTATAAAAGCAGTCTTAGGCACGTCCTCAGGCCTCACCCCTATTTGAAAATAACCAGTCGTTAAGTCTAAAGTCGTCATAAATTTGGTTGATTTTATGTTCCTTAAAATTTCTTCTATGATCGGTAACGGATATACCGGATATTTCGTTATGGAATTTAATTTACGGTAATCAATAGCGAATCTCCACCTTTTTGGATGCTCCAAAGGATAATCATTATTTTTCTTACATAAAACCACCGGGCTAGCATAACTACTTGAGATGGGCGTTATGATCTTTTTACGTAGCATATCGGTAATATGCCATTCTATAATTTTTTCCTTATTCTTATCATACCGGTATGGTTTTTGACAAACTGGCAATGCATCTCCGGTGTCAATACTATGGTTAGTAACCTGAGTAAATCCAGGTATATCACTAAATAACGAAGCAAATTCCCTTACCACTTGTCGGATTTTTTCTTGCTCGTCATTAGACATGTGGTCAAGATTTACCATTGGCGGTTCAGCCTTTTCAGAACGAACTGGTCTCATTGTCAGCATAAGGGACGCTTCATTAAAATCCAGTGTTGCTTGTCCGTCTGAAAGAAAATCTATCCCTAAGATTAAATGTGCTTGCAGATTCTTTACTATAAAAAACATCACCTTTATTTGTTCGTCCTTGATACGGATATACAAAGGTACTTTACCTATACACTTACATTTTTCTCCTTGCGCCGCTAACACTGTCGTATTATCCGCATTATATATGCGGTATTTGCGAAAATACCTCCTAAAAAACTCTTCTGCCACACAGGAACACTGCGCGCCGGTATCCAGGAGTGCGGTGGCTGGGATATTATTCACCAAGACTTCAATCTTCGGAAGAGTCAAATTTTTCACCATTACTGTATTTAACTTGTAGGAAGAGGGGTTTTCGTGGCCTTCGGATTTCCGCACCCTCTCGTCAGCAGAAATCCGTTTTAGTTTAAATTATTTTTCCTTTCCGTGCTTTCCTTCTTTTTCCCTGGCCTTGAGACTTTTTTCCTGGGTTGCTATTGAACTGTCGACGTTCGCCGGCTGTTTTTGAATGCTCGAGTTTCCTTGCCCACTGATTCGCTTTTTCTCCGTAGCCATGTGCTTGAGTTTGCTGTAGTCTTGGCGTACCAAATTGGTTTCGCTGTTGATACTGGCGTCTTCTTTCGACATCCGCCGTTCTTCTACTTTCAAACTGGATTGCTAGCTCAAATAACTTTTCCAGTGTAGTTGGATTTCTTAATTCAATAAAGTCTTGCACTTGGGGCAGTAACCTCGGCAAAATCACTTGAATTATTTCAGGATCCGGACGGTTTCCATACAAGAGTTTGAAAACGTGAATTTTTCTTAAAATAAAGCTCGAGAGGTTTTCGATTCTTTGTTGATATATACTGAAAAGTTCCGTTTCTAATTTCGCACGATCCCTTACAACAGGGAAGGCTTTTAGTAGGGCAGTCTTGAAATTTTCGTAAGTATAGGTGGGACTTCCTGCTTGACCCAAGAGACTTCTGCCTATACATTTGAACCAGTTAAGCGCTTGGCCCCTCAAAGCGCTGGTAGCTAAGGTAACTTTTTGAAACTCGTGCACGGGGTAGAGCATGAAGTGGTCATCCAATTTTTCCAAAAAACTGGTTACCGCTGAGTTTCCATTAAACGTTTCTTCTGGTTTCATCGAAGCGCGCATGGTCTGGACGATGTAACCGAATCCTTCCAGGGCGGCAGCTGGCATTTCTGGATTCTGAGCCGTTTCCGCAGGCAGCACAGGTTCTTCTTGAAACTCGGCCATGGTTATTCTTCTTCGTTGGGCGCCACTATCAGGGTCAATGTTCCTTCTAACCTTCTTCGGGAACATACAAGGACCTGACTCGGAACAGAGAGCTTACTAAAGCTATTTTCACTAATTGTGGTAAGTAGACAGGATACACATGAAGGGTATACAAAACCCTTTATTTTTCTCTATATACAATAACTTCCGTACTTCGGAATACACTGACCCGCCACTTGGGGTCTAACGTAAAAGTATAAAAATAAAACTAAACTCTAATTTAACTTTAAACTAATAAACGTGGAAGATTGGCCTTATATTAACAGGAAGGCGTATGTAGTACAGATAACTGAGAACACTACAATACGTTTAAATTTATCAAGAGGATTAAAACCTCTGGCCTGGAAGGCAAACAGCAACTGCGTAACTTCTAAGGTAAGCGGCCCGCTTTGACTCAACTGCTTCCTCTCTCTCGCTTGGCAAAAGGCCACAACTTAAATACTTGGCGTTCGCCAGACAAACTTTGCATAAAAACCTTCACGCTTATAATTCTGGCCGGAAGTAGAAAATAAGAAGCGATAGTAAAGATTTAAAATAAAATAAACGTTAGTAAAACTTAAGATCCTTACATACTTCCCGCCAGAGTTAATTAGTTATAAACTTAGGTCTAAAACGACCTTGTTGAAAACTTTTAGCTCTAGAATCTAACGCGAGGCCAATCTTTTACAAACACACTTCGCTGGAAACTAGAAATTTAAAAGAAAGAAATTTGTTACAATAGCAGCTCCCAGGATATACAACAATCTTTTTCATCTGTACTGCATCTAAACAGGAGCTTTTATTCAATTCTGGTTCCTTCCAGAGATGTGGAAGGAAAACTAGTTTAATGAAATGTTACACAATGAAATGGCAAGTAACATATACAATTATACTTCTCTTAACATTCTTATTTCATTCATGACTATTTTAATTATCTCTCCCCGTGCTCTCTGACATGTGTTGTAAAAGAACACCAAACACGAATGTGTTTCTGTCTACGTGTGCCACACTTCCTCCTACAATCAAAACACTAACGTGTTAAAATTCAACATAACGAGACCTCTTAACACAGCCTAATTTCAACTCTAAACCCTGAGGTACTATTCTAAAAGTGGCTAACTCTAAAGTGTAGCGTCAGAGAGCCTAACTACATCATTCAACCTTTAACACATATTCGCCATGATTTAGTCTTTACAGTCACACGAATAACAAATTTTTAACATTACTTTCACTTTTACCATATCACGGTATTTCTTAACATTTAAAATAACAGTTCACATTGTATATAAGAATATATCGACATGCTGTTAATTTTACACATTTGAAAACATACATTAGTAGTACCTTGTTAACTTCTATTCTTTTCAAAGCAAGTGCCAATTCTTTCTACATTGAAATAATACATTTCAAAAAGTCTTTCAGACTAAAACTTCTCTCTTGCTAGAATGTTTTAAATAAAATTTATACAATAACTTTTTACAATATTTAAGTCTTTACACAACGCTATTATACATCAACTTTAGTTTTACGCGCGAGTAATTGAAAAACATAATAAGAAAATCGGTCACAACTCATTTCTCGCCCTTTTGGCGATAAAGGTAGACCTCGCATGAGGTAAACCTTCTTGAAATCTGCCACTTGCAGTAAGAATGAAAGATTAATTTAAGTTTGCAAAGTAACATAAAATTTTACTTATCTTTGTAATATTCGGACATCCTTTTCTGGGCCCAGTCTTTAAAGGTACTGGAGATAGTAGTTTGATTTATCCTCCTTCTTGTACGGGCTCGCCCCTCAGTGCTTTCCTCTGGAAGCTTCCTTTTTTCACCAGTTCGGCCACCCATGAATACCTTCCTTTTCTCCTCTGCTTGTGGTCTTGGCCGTGTGAGGGCAGCTGGTCTTGGCGGAACCGGGAAACTTCTGTCGTGTTCCTGCTTGGACCTCGTTGTTGGCCGTTCAAATTTTCCTTGTAACTTTTCCACCGCCGCGGATGGCTCTTCCGCAGTTCGGCTACATTTACTGCGGAGAGTCCTGTCGGATGAGTCGATCTTCCGTTTTAGAGCCGGGTTATAGTTGCCGTCATTTCTCCTGGTTCTCTTCACATACGTCGTCCTTCTCCCTTCTTCATTCTGGGGGTGTTCGTGAACTCTCTTTTCTGGACGGTGGAACGGCTTCTTTTTCTTGTTACCTTTAATTTTTCCGCAGGGAAATTTTCTTTTCACTTGCTCCTGCTTCTTATTGGCTTGCCCTTGTACTTGTCGTTTTTCCACCTCTGGAGCTTGTACCTGCGGTGTCTGCCGTGCCGGATCCTGCAAAAGATCTGAAAAGATTTGCATTTTATTACGATCGAAGTAGGGCTTGATTTGATCAATGTTTGCGGAACAGGTTTCACCATTTCTGGCTTTTAACACTACAACAGCGTGAGTTATTTTTTCTATAACATATGGTCCTTCAAATCGTGGAAAAAATTTGGCAGTTTTATCTTCTGGTGCTGAAGAAAGTGAATGCTTAATTTTTAAAACTTCATCCCCTACTTTATAAGTTACTCCCCGTCGTTTCAAATCATAATATAGCTTCTGTTTTCTTTGTGCTACTTCCGTATTCTTTTTTGCTTCTTTTATTAGTTTTTCTATATCACCCATTTTAAATTCTGGGGCTCTTTGTTGCACATAAAATAATTTATCTAACGGTGTTATAATCTTTCTGCCTAGAAATAACTCAGCAGGAGTTTTGCCCGTTGTATCATGTTTTGCGGTCCTAAGGGCGAAAGCAAATTCATTGACATAGTTATCCCAGCTTTTATGAAAATTTTTAACATAACTACGGTTAATTTTCACTATATTTCTGTTGACCCGTTCCGCTATATTTGATTGCGGCCGATACGGGACCATTTTTAAATGACGTATGCCCAGTCTTTGGCACATGTCTTCAAATATATTACTTACAAATTGAGGACCATTATCCGATATAACTTTTAGGGGCGCCCCGTATTTTAAAATATATTTATTTAAAATAGAATCAGTAACTAATTTCGCGGAGGCTCGTTTTAAGGGAACAATTTCGGTCCATTTACTAAAATGATCAACCATAACAAGGAGATAGCGACTTTTATTTAACTGACTTTTTCGAAAAGGGCCCAATAAATCGATGCCAATTATTTCGTTTGGAAATTCGGATTTAATACTATTTAGAAACCCGGCCGGGCGGAAATTAATATAATTAACTGCTTGACATGTTGGGCAGGACTGGACATACGCCCTTGTTAACTTTTGCAGTTCAGGAAAGTAGACTGCCTCGCGTACGCGTTGGATAGTTTTTCGAATACCAGCATGAGAAGCTAAAGGGCTGTCATGGAGCTCCTGCAGGATATTTAATCTAGGACTAGCTGGGATAACAGGTCGAAATTCCTTGTTGGAATTCGTAGTTTTTGTATAGAATAATAGACCATCTATTAGTTCGTAATGGGCCGCCCTATTTCTTATCGCCACAATATCTTGGTGGCTAAAATTTTCAGGATCCTTCAAATACTCATAAATACTTCCAAACTCAGGATCCTTACCCAGTTCGGTTATTACAGTTTCTCGGGAATTTATTGTACATGCTGTAAGCATTGCCATCTTTACGGTATTGCCTTGTTCGTCTAATTTAATCCTTGATAGGGCATCTGCTACGATATTTTCCTTTCCAGGGGTATGCTTGATTACCAGATTATATTCTTGCAGCTTGAGTGCCCATCTTATTAACCTTGGGGATAAATTTTTCCCTGAGTACAATCTAGTTACCGCCGCATGATCAGAGTATACTGTTATCGGCGCCTTTCCAAAATAGACTCGGAACTTTTGCACTGCTAACAGAACTGCAAGTGCCTCTCTCTCGGTCGCGGAATAGTTTCTTTGTGTTTGATTTAAAGTTCGGCTAAAAAATGCCACGGGCTGCTGATTTTGCGAAAGTACCGCTCCTACCGCATAATCCGAAGCATCCGCTGAAATTTCTAAATTCTCATCCTTTTCAGGAAATTTCAACACAGGGGCTTGCGTTAATGCTTGTTTTAATTTTTCGAAAGCACTATTGGCTTCGGCCGTCCACGAGAATCTTGCCTTTTTCCTTTTTAATTTTAACAATGGCTCCGCGATAGCCGCAAAATCTTTTATAAAGGACCTATAATATGAACAAAGTCCTAGAAAAGAAGAGAGCTTCTTTGCCGTGTTTGGAGACGGATACTTTTGTACAGCGATTATTTTTGATTCATCTGTCTCGATCCCTTTTTGAGATATTTTGTAACCTAAATATTTTAATTCAGGGGCTGCAAATTTGCACTTTTCGACATTAACTTTTAGACCGGCCTCATTTAATAAAGAAAACACCTGTCTTAAATCCTGTACATGTTGGTCGAGATTATCACTAGTAATAATGATATCGTCTAAATAGATAAATGTGGACTTTCCAAGAACAGGTCTTAACACAATGTCCATGCATCGCTGAAATGTTGCCGGGGCCCCTGAAAGGCCAAACGGCATACGCAAAAATGCATAAGTGCCAGACTTGGTTATAAAAGCAGTCTTAGGCACGTCCTCAGGCCTCACCCCTATTTGAAAATAACCAGTCGTTAAGTCTAAAGTCGTCATAAATTTGGTTGATTTTATGTTCCTTAAAATTTCTTCTATGATCGGTAACGGATATACCGGATATTTCGTTATGGAATTTAATTTACGGTAATCAATAGCGAATCTCCACCTTTTTGGATGCTCCAAAGGATAATCATTATTTTTCTTACATAAAACCACCGGGCTAGCATAACTACTTGAGATGGGCGTTATGATCTTTTTACGTAGCATATCGGTAATATGCCATTCTATAATTTTTTCCTTATTCTTATCATACCGGTATGGTTTTTGACAAACTGGCAATGCATCTCCGGTGTCAATACTATGGTTAGTAACCTGAGTAAATCCAGGTATATCACTAAATAACGAAGCAAATTCCCTTACCACTTGTCGGATTTTTTCTTGCTCGTCATTAGACATGTGGTCAAGATTTACCATTGGCGGTTCAGCCTTTTCAGAACGAACTGGTCTCATTGTCAGCATAAGGGACGCTTCATTAAAATCCAGTGTTGCTTGTCCGTCTGAAAGAAAATCTATCCCTAAGATTAAATGTGCTTGCAGATTCTTTACTATAAAAAACATCACCTTTATTTGTTCGTCCTTGATACGGATATACAAAGGTACTTTACCTATACACTTACATTTTTCTCCTTGCGCCGCTAACACTGTCGTATTATCCGCATTATATATGCGGTATTTGCGAAAATACCTCCTAAAAAACTCTTCTGCCACACAGGAACACTGCGCGCCGGTATCCAGGAGTGCGGTGGCTGGGATATTATTCACCAAGACTTCAATCTTCGGAAGAGTCAAATTTTTCACCATTACTGTATTTAACTTGTAGGAAGAGGGGTTTTCGTGGCCTTCGGATTTCCGCACCCTCTCGTCAGCAGAAATCCGTTTTAGTTTAAATTATTTTTCCTTTCCGTGCTTTCCTTCTTTTTCCCTGGCCTTGAGACTTTTTTCCTGGGTTGCTATTGAACTGTCGACGTTCGCCGGCTGTTTTTGAATGCTCGAGTTTCCTTGCCCACTGATTCGCTTTTTCTCCGTAGCCATGTGCTTGAGTTTGCTGTAGTCTTGGCGTACCAAATTGGTTTCGCTGTTGATACTGGCGTCTTCTTTCGACATCCGCCGTTCTTCTACTTTCAAACTGGATTGCTAGCTCAAATAACTTTTCCAGTGTAGTTGGATTTCTTAATTCAATAAAGTCTTGCACTTGGGGCAGTAACCTCGGCAAAATCACTTGAATTATTTCAGGATCCGGACGGTTTCCATACAAGAGTTTGAAAACGTGAATTTTTCTTAAAATAAAGCTCGAGAGGTTTTCGATTCTTTGTTGATATATACTGAAAAGTTCCGTTTCTAATTTCGCACGATCCCTTACAACAGGGAAGGCTTTTAGTAGGGCAGTCTTGAAATTTTCGTAAGTATAGGTGGGACTTCCTGCTTGACCCAAGAGACTTCTGCCTATACATTTGAACCAGTTAAGCGCTTGGCCCCTCAAAGCGCTGGTAGCTAAGGTAACTTTTTGAAACTCGTGCACGGGGTAGAGCATGAAGTGGTCATCCAATTTTTCCAAAAAACTGGTTACCGCTGAGTTTCCATTAAACGTTTCTTCTGGTTTCATCGAAGCGCGCATGGTCTGGACGATGTAACCGAATCCTTCCAGGGCGGCAGCTGGCATTTCTGGATTCTGAGCCGTTTCCGCAGGCAGCACAGGTTCTTCTTGAAACTCGGCCATGGTTATTCTTCTTCGTTGGGCGCCACTATCAGGGTCAATGTTCCTTCTAACCTTCTTCGGGAACATACAAGGACCTGACTCGGAACAGAGAGCTTACTAAAGCTATTTTCACTAATTGTGGTAAGTAGACAGGATACACATGAAGGGTATACAAAACCCTTTATTTTTCTCTATATACAATAACTTCCGTACTTCGGAATACACTGACCCGCCACTTGGGGTCTAACGTAAAAGTATAAAAATAAAACTAAACTCTAATTTAACTTTAAACTAATAAACGTGGAAGATTGGCCTTATATTAACAGGAAGGCGTATGTAGTACAGATAACTGAGAACACTACAATACGTTTAAATTTATCAAGAGGATTAAAACCTCTGGCCTGGAAGGCAAACAGCAACTGCGTAACTTCTAAGGTAAGCGGCCCGCTTTGACTCAACTGCTTCCTCTCTCTCGCTTGGCAAAAGGCCACAACTTAAATACTTGGCGTTCGCCAGACAAACTTTGCATAAAAACCTTCACGCTTATAATTCTGGCCGGAAGTAGAAAATAAGAAGCGATAGTAAAGATTTAAAATAAAATAAACGTTAGTAAAACTTAAGATCCTTACATACTTCCCGCCAGAGTTAATTAGTTATAAACTTAGGTCTAAAACGACCTTGTTGAAAACTTTTAGCTCTAGAATCTAACGCGAGGCCAATCTTTTACAAACACACTTCGCTGGAAACTAGAAATTTAAAAGAAAGAAATTTGTTACAATAGCAGCTCCCAGGATATACAACAATCTTTTTCATCTGTACTGCATCTAAACAGGAGCTTTTATTCAATTCTGGTTCCTTCCAGAGATGTGGAAGGAAAACTAGTTTAATGAAATGTTACACAATGAAATGGCAAGTAACATATACAATTATACTTCTCTTAACATTCTTATTTCATTCATGACTATTTTAATTATCTCTCCCCGTGCTCTCTGACATGTGTTGTAAAAGAACACCAAACACGAATGTGTTTCTGTCTACGTGTGCCACACTTCCTCCTACAATCAAAACACTAACGTGTTAAAATTCAACATAACGAGACCTCTTAACACAGCCTAATTTCAACTCTAAACCCTGAGGTACTATTCTAAAAGTGGCTAACTCTAAAGTGTAGCGTCAGAGAGCCTAACTACATCATTCAACCTTTAACACATATTCGCCATGATTTAGTCTTTACAGTCACACGAATAACAAATTTTTAACATTACTTTCACTTTTACCATATCACGGTATTTCTTAACATTTAAAATAACAGTTCACATTGTATATAAGAATATATCGACATGCTGTTAATTTTACACATTTGAAAACATACATTAGTAGTACCTTGTTAACTTCTATTCTTTTCAAAGCAAGTGCCAATTCTTTCTACATTGAAATAATACATTTCAAAAAGTCTTTCAGACTAAAACTTCTCTCTTGCTAGAATGTTTTAAATAAAATTTATACAATAACTTTTTACAATATTTAAGTCTTTACACAACGCTATTATACATCAACTTTAGTTTTACGCGCGAGTAATTGAAAAACATAATAAGAAAATCGGTCACAACTCATTTCTCGCCCTTTTGGCGATAAAGGTAGACCTCGCATGAGGTAAACCTTCTTGAAATCTGCCACTTGCAGTAAGAATGAAAGATTAATTTAAGTTTGCAAAGTAACATAAAATTTTACTTATCTTTGTAATATTCGGACATCCTTTTCTGGGCCCAGTCTTTAAAGGTACTGGAGATAGTAGTTTGATTTATCCTCCTTCTTGTACGGGCTCGCCCCTCAGTGCTTTCCTCTGGAAGCTTCCTTTTTTCACCAGTTCGGCCACCCATGAATACCTTCCTTTTCTCCTCTGCTTGTGGTCTTGGCCGTGTGAGGGCAGCTGGTCTTGGCGGAACCGGGAAACTTCTGTCGTGTTCCTGCTTGGACCTCGTTGTTGGCCGTTCAAATTTTCCTTGTAACTTTTCCACCGCCGCGGATGGCTCTTCCGCAGTTCGGCTACATTTACTGCGGAGAGTCCTGTCGGATGAGTCGATCTTCCGTTTTAGAGCCGGGTTATAGTTGCCGTCATTTCTCCTGGTTCTCTTCACATACGTCGTCCTTCTCCCTTCTTCATTCTGGGGGTGTTCGTGAACTCTCTTTTCTGGACGGTGGAACGGCTTCTTTTTCTTGTTACCTTTAATTTTTCCGCAGGGAAATTTTCTTTTCACTTGCTCCTGCTTCTTATTGGCTTGCCCTTGTACTTGTCGTTTTTCCACCTCTGGAGCTTGTACCTGCGGTGTCTGCCGTGCCGGATCCTGCAAAAGATCTGAAAAGATTTGCATTTTATTACGATCGAAGTAGGGCTTGATTTGATCAATGTTTGCGGAACAGGTTTCACCATTTCTGGCTTTTAACACTACAACAGCGTGAGTTATTTTTTCTATAACATATGGTCCTTCAAATCGTGGAAAAAATTTGGCAGTTTTATCTTCTGGTGCTGAAGAAAGTGAATGCTTAATTTTTAAAACTTCATCCCCTACTTTATAAGTTACTCCCCGTCGTTTCAAATCATAATATAGCTTCTGTTTTCTTTGTGCTACTTCCGTATTCTTTTTTGCTTCTTTTATTAGTTTTTCTATATCACCCATTTTAAATTCTGGGGCTCTTTGTTGCACATAAAATAATTTATCTAACGGTGTTATAATCTTTCTGCCTAGAAATAACTCAGCAGGAGTTTTGCCCGTTGTATCATGTTTTGCGGTCCTAAGGGCGAAAGCAAATTCATTGACATAGTTATCCCAGCTTTTATGAAAATTTTTAACATAACTACGGTTAATTTTCACTATATTTCTGTTGACCCGTTCCGCTATATTTGATTGCGGCCGATACGGGACCATTTTTAAATGACGTATGCCCAGTCTTTGGCACATGTCTTCAAATATATTACTTACAAATTGAGGACCATTATCCGATATAACTTTTAGGGGCGCCCCGTATTTTAAAATATATTTATTTAAAATAGAATCAGTAACTAATTTCGCGGAGGCTCGTTTTAAGGGAACAATTTCGGTCCATTTACTAAAATGATCAACCATAACAAGGAGATAGCGACTTTTATTTAACTGACTTTTTCGAAAAGGGCCCAATAAATCGATGCCAATTATTTCGTTTGGAAATTCGGATTTAATACTATTTAGAAACCCGGCCGGGCGGAAATTAATATAATTAACTGCTTGACATGTTGGGCAGGACTGGACATACGCCCTTGTTAACTTTTGCAGTTCAGGAAAGTAGACTGCCTCGCGTACGCGTTGGATAGTTTTTCGAATACCAGCATGAGAAGCTAAAGGGCTGTCATGGAGCTCCTGCAGGATATTTAATCTAGGACTAGCTGGGATAACAGGTCGAAATTCCTTGTTGGAATTCGTAGTTTTTGTATAGAATAATAGACCATCTATTAGTTCGTAATGGGCCGCCCTATTTCTTATCGCCACAATATCTTGGTGGCTAAAATTTTCAGGATCCTTCAAATACTCATAAATACTTCCAAACTCAGCATCCTTACCCAGTTCGGTTATTACAGTTTCTCGGGAATTTATTGTACATGCTGTAAGCATTGCCATCTTTACGGTATTGCCTTGTTCGTCTAATTTAATCCTTGATAGGGCATCTGCTACGATATCTTCCTTTCCAGGGGTATGCTTGATTACCAGATTATATTCTTGCAGCTTGAGTGCCCATCTTATTAACCTTGGGGATAAATTTTTCCCTGAGTACAATCTAGTTACCGCCGCATGATCAGAGTATACTGTTATCGGCGCCTTTCCAAAATAGACTCGGAACTTTTGCACTGCTAACAGAACTGCAAGTGCCTTTCTCTCGGTCCCGGAATAGTTTCTTTGTGTTTGATTTAAAGTTCGGCTAAAAAATGCCACGGGCTGCTGATTTTGCGAAAGTACCGCTCCTACCGCATAATCCGAAGCATCCGCTGAAATTTCTAAATTCTCATCCTTTTCAGGAAATTTCAACACAGGGGCTTGCGTTAATGCTTGTTTTAATTTTTCGAAAGCACTATTGGCTTCGGCCGTCCACGAGAATCTTGCCTTTTTCCTTTTTAATTTTAACAATGGCTCCGCGATAGCCGCAAAATCTTTTATAAAGGACCTATAATATGAACAAAGTCCTAGAAAAGAAGAGAGCTTCTTTGCCGTGTTTGGAGTCGGATACTTTTGTACAGCGATTATTTTTGATTCATCTGTCTCGATCCCTTTTTGAGATATTTTGTAACCTAAATATTTTAATTCAGGGGCTGCAAATTTGCACTTTTCGACATTAACTTTTAGACCGGCCTCATTTAATAAAGAAAACACCTGTCTTAAATCCTGTACATGTTGGTCGAGATTATCACTAGTAATAATGATATCGTCTAAATAGATAAATGTGGACTTTCCAAGAACAGGTCTTAACACAATGTCCATGCATCGCTGAAATGTTGCCGGGGCCCCTGAAAGGCCAAACGGCATACGCAAAAATGCATAAGTGCCAGACTTGGTTATAAAAGCAGTCTTAGGCACGTCCTCAGGCCTCACCCTTATTTGAAAATAACCAGTCGTTAAGTCTAAAGTCGTCATAAATTTGGTTGATTTTATGTTCCTTAAAATTTCTTCTATGATCGGTAACGGATATACCGGATATTTCGTTATGGAATTTAATTTACGGTAATCAATAGCGAATCTCCACCTTTTTGGATGCTCCAAAGGATAATCATTATTTTTCTTACATAAAACCACCGGGCTAGCATAACTACTTGAGATGGGCGTTATGATCTTTTTACGTAGCATATCGGTAATATGCCATTCTATAATTTTTTCCTTATTCTTATCATACCGGTATGGTTTTTGACAAACTGGCAATGCATCTCCGGTGTCAATACTATGGTTAGTAACCTGAGTAAATCCAGGTATATCACTAAATAACGAAGCAAATTCCCTTACCACTTGTCGGATTTTTTCTTGCTCGTCATTAGACATGTGGTCAAGATTTACCATTGGCGGTTCAGCCTTTTCAGAACGAACTGGTCTCATTGTCAGCTTAAGGGACGCTTCATTAAAATCCAGTGTTGCTTGTCCGTCTGAAAGAAAATCTATCCCTAAGATTAAATGTGCTTGCAGATTCTTTACTATAAAAAACATCACCTTTATTTGTTCGTCCTTGATACGGATATACAAAGGTACTTTACCTATACACTTACATTTTTCTCCTTGCGCCGCTAACACTGTCGTATTATCCGCATTATATATGCGGTATTTGCGAAAATACCTCCTAAAAAACTCTTCTGCCACACAGGAACACTGCGCGCCGAAATCCAGGAGTGCGGTGGCTGGGATATTATTCACCAAGACTTCAATCTTCGGAAGAGTCAAATTTTTCACCATTACTGTATTTAACTTGTAGGAAGAGGGGTTTTCGTGGCCTTCGGATTTCCGCACCCTCTCGTCAGCAGAAATCCGTTTTAGTTTAAATTATTTTTCCTTTCCGTGCTTTCCTTCTTTTTCCCTGGCCTTGAGACTTTTTTCCTGGGTTGCTATTGAACTGTCGACGTTCGCCGGCTGTTTTTGAATGCTCGAGTTTCCTTGCCCACTGATTCGCTTTTTCTCCGTAGCCATGTGCTTGAGTTTGCTGTAGTCTTGGCGTACCAAATTGGTTTCGCTGTTGATACTGGCGTCTTCTTTCGACATCCGCCGTTCTTCTACTTTCAAACTGGATTGCTAGCTCAAATAACTTTTCCAGTGTAGTTGGATTTCTTAATTCAATAAAGTCTTGCACTTGGGGCAGTAACCTCGGCAAAATCACTTGAATTATTTCAGGATCCGGACGGTTTCCATACAAGAGTTTGAAAACGTGAATTTTTCTTAAAATAAAGCTCGAGAGGTTTTCGATTCTTTGTATATATATACTGAAAAGTTCCGTTTCTAATTTCGCACGATCCCTTACAACAGGGAAGGCTTTTAGTAGGGCAGTCTTGAAATTTTCGTAAGTATAGGTGGGACTTCCTGCTTGACCCAAGAGACTTCTGCCTATACATTTGAACCAGTTAAGCGCTTGGCCCCTCAAAGCGCTGGTAGCTAAGGTAACTTTTTGAAACTCGTGCACGGGGTAGAGCATGAAGTGGTCATCCAATTTTTCCAAAAAACTGGTTACCGGTGAGTTTCCATTAAACGTTTCTTCTGGTTTCATCGAAGCGCGCATGGTCTGGACGATGTAACCGAATCCTTCCAGGGCGGCAGCTGGCATTTCTGGATTCTGAGCCGTTTCCGCAGGCAGCACAGGTTCTTCTTGAAACTCGGCCATGGTTATTCTTCTTCGTTGGGCGCCACTATCAGAGTCAATGTTCCTTCTAACCTTCTTCGGGAACATACAAGGACCTGACTCGGAACAGAGAGCTTACTAAAGCTATTTTCACTAATTGTGGTAAGTAGACAGGATACACATGAAGGGTATACAAAACCCTTTATTTTTCTCTATATACAATAACTTCCGTACTTCGGAATACACTGACCCGCCACTTGGGGTCTAACGTAAAAGTATAAAAATAAAACTAAACTCTAATTTAACTTTAAACTAATAAACGTGGAAGATTGGCCTTATATTAACAGGAAGGCGTATGTAGTAATGATAACTGAGAACACTACAATACGTTTAAATTTATCAAGAGGATTAAAACCTCTGGCCTGGAAGGCAAACAGCAACTGCGTAACTTCTAAGGTAAGCGGCCCGCTTTGACTCAACTGCTTCCTCTCTCTCGCTTGGCAAAAGGCCACAACTTAAATACTTGGCGTTCGCCAGACAAACTTTGCATAAAAACCTTCACGCTTATAATTCTGGCCGGAAGTAGAAAATAAGAAGTGATAGTAAAGATTTAAAATAAAATAAACGTTAGTAAAACTTAAGATCCTTACATACTTCCCGCCAGAGTTAATTAGTTTGAAACTTAGGTCTAAAACGACCTTGTTGAAAACTTTTAGCTCTAGAATCTAACGCGAGGCCAATCTTTTACAAACACACTTCGCTAGAAACTAGAAATTTAAAAGAAAGAAATTTGTTACAATAGCAGCTCCCAGGATATACAACAATCTTTTTTCATCTCTACTGCATCTAAACAGGAGCTTTTATTCAATTCTGGTTCCTTCCAGAGATGTGGAAGGAAAACTAGTTTAATGAAATGTTACACAATGAAATGGCAAGTAACATATACAATTATACTTCTCTTAACATTCTTATTTCATTCATGACTATTTTAATTATCTCTCCCCGTGCTCTCTGACATGTGTTGTAAAAGAACACCAAACACGAATGTGTTTCTGTCTACGTGTGCCACACTTCCTCCTACAATCAAAACACTAACGTGTTAAAATTCAACATAACGAGACCTCTTAACACACCCTAATTTCAACTCTAAACCCTGAGGTACTATTCTAAAAGTGGCTAACTCTAAAGTGTAGCGTCAGAGAGCCTAACTACATCATTCAACCTTTAACACATATTCGCCATGATTTAGTCTTTACAGTCACACGAATAACAAATTTTTAACATTACTTTCACTTTTAACATATCACGGTATTTCTTAACATTTAAAATAACAGTTCACATTGTATATAAGAACATATCAACATGCTGTTAATTTTACACATTTGAAAACATACATTAGTAGTACCTTGTTAACTTCTATTCTTTTCAAAGCAAGTGCCAATTCTTTCTACATTGAAATAATACATTTCAAAAAGTCTTTCAGACTAAAACTTCTCTCTTGCTAGAATGTTTTAAATAAAATTTATACAATAACTTTTTACAATATTTAAGTCTTTACACAACGCTATTATACATCAACTTTAGTTTTACGCGCGAGTAATTGAAAAACATAATAAGAAAATCGGTCACAACTCATTTCTCGCCCTTTTGGCGATAAAGGTAGACCTCGCATGAGGTAAAACTTCTTGAAATCTGCCACTTGCAGTAAGAATGAAAGACTAATTTAAGTTTGCAAAGTAACATAAAATTTTACTTATCTTTGTAATATTCGGACATCCTTTTCTGGGCCCAGTCTTTAAAGGTACTGGAGATAGTAGTTTGATTTATCCTCCTTCTTGTACGGGCTCGCCCCTCAGTGCTTTCCTCTGGAAGCTTCCTTTTTTCACCAGTTCGGCCACCCTTGAATACCTTCCTTTTCTCCTCTGATTGTGGTCTTGGCCGTTTGATGGCAGCTGGTCTTGGCGGAACCGGGAAACTTCTGTCGTGTTCCTGCTTGGACCTCGTTGTTGGCCGTTCAAATTTTCCTTGTAACTTTTCCTCCGCCGCGGATGGCCCTTCCGCAGTTCGGCTACATTTACTGCGGAGAGTCCTGTCGGATGAGTCGATCTTCCGTTTTAGAGCCGGGTTATAGTTGCCGTCATTTCTCCTGGTTCTCTTCACAGACGTCGTCCTTCTCCCTTCTTCATTCTGGGGGTGTTCGTGAACTCTCTTTTCTGGACGGTGGAACGGCTTCTTTTTCCTGTTACCTTTAATTTTTCCGCGGGAAAATTTTCTTTTCACTTGCTCCTGCCTCTTATTGGCTTGCCCTTGTACTTGTCGTTTTTCCACCTCTGGAGCTTGTACCTGCGGTGTCTGCCGTGCCGGATACTGCAAAAGATCTGAAAAGATTTGCATTTTATTACGATCGAAGTAGGGCTTGATTTGATCAATGTTTGCGGAACAGGTTTCACCATTTCTGGCTCTTAACACTACAACAGCGTGAGTTATTTTTTCTATAACATATGGTCCTTCAAATCGTGGAAAAAATTTGGCAGTTTTATCTTCTGGTGCTGAAGAAAGTGAATGCTTAATTTTTAAAACTTCATCCCCTACTTTATAAGTTACTCCCCGTCGTTTCAAATCATAATATAGCTTCTGTTTTCTTTGTGCTACTTCCGTATTCTTTTTTGCTTCTTTTATTAGTTTTTCTATATCACCCATTTTAAATTCTGGGGCTCTTTGTTGCACATAAAATAATTTATCTAACGGTGTTATAATCTTTCTGCCTAGAAATAACTCAGCAGGAGTTTTGCCCGTTGTATCATGTTTTGCGGTCCTAAGGGCGAAAGCAAATTCATTGACATAGTTATCCCACATTTTATGAAAATTTTTAACATAACTACGGATAATTTTCACTATATTTCTGTTGACCCGTTCCGCTATATTTGATTGCGCCCGCTACGGGACCATTTTTAAATGACGTATGCCCAGTTTTTGGCACATGTCTTCAAATATATTACTTACAAATTGAGGACCATTATCCGATATAACTTTTAGGGGCGCCCCGTATTTTAAAATATATTTATTTAAAATACAATCAGTAACTAATTTCGCGGAGGCTTGTTTTAAGGGAACAATTTCGGTCCATTTACTAAAATGATCAACCATAACAAGGAGATAGCGACTTTTATTTAACTGACTTTTTGGGAAAGGGCCCAAGAAATCGATGCCAATTATTTCGTTTGGAAATTCGGATTTAATACTATTTAGAAACCCGGCCGGGCGGAAATTAATATAATTAACTGCTTGACATGTTGGGCAGGACTGGACATACGCCCTTGTTAACTTTTGCAGTTCAGGAAAGTAGACTGCCTCGCGTACGCGTTGGATAGTTTTTCGAATACCAGCATGAGAAGCTAAAGGGCTGTCATGGAGCTCCTGCAGGATATTTAATCTAAGACTAGCTGGGATAACAGGTCGAAATTCGTTGTTGGAATTCGTAGTTTTTGTGTAGAATAATAGACCATCTATTAGTTCGTCATGGGCCGCCCTATTTCTTATCGCCACAATATCTTGGTGGTTAAAATTTTCAGGATCCTTCAAATACTCATAAATATTTCCAAACTCAGGATCCTTACCCAGTTCGGTTATTACAGTTTCTCGGGAATTTATTGTACATGCTGTAAGCATTGCCATCTTTACGGTATTGCCTTGTTCGTCTAATTTAATCCTTGATAGGGCATCTGCTACGATATTTTCCTTTCCAGGGGTATGCTTGATTACCAGATTTTATTCTTGCAGCTTGAGTGCCCATCTTATTAACCTTGGGGATAAATTTTTCCCTGAGTACAATCTAGTTACCGCCGCATGATCAGAGTATACTGTTATCGGCGCCTTTCCAAAATAGACTCGGAGCTTTTGCACTGCTAACAGAACTGCAAGTGCCTTTCTCTCGGTCCCGGAATAGTTTCTTTGTGTTTGATTTAAAGTTCGGCTAAAAAATGCCACGGGCTGCTGATTTTGCGAAAGTACCGCTCCTACCGCATAATCCGAAGCATCCGCTGAAATTTCTAAATTCTCATCCTTTTCAGGAAATTTCAACACAGGGGCTTGCGTTAATGCTTGTTTTAATTTTTCGAAAGCACTATTGGCTTCGGCCGTCCACGAGAATCTTGCCTTTTTCCTTTTTAATTTTAACAATGGCTCCGCGATAGCCGCAAAATCTTTTATAAAGGACCTATAATATGAACAAAGTCCTAGAAAAGAAGAGAGCTTCTTTGCCGTGTTTGGAGTCGGATACTTTTGTACAGCGATTATTTTTGATTCATCTGTCTCGATCCCTTTTTGAGATATTTTGTAACCTAAATATTTTAATTCAGGGGCTGCAAATTTGCACTTTTCGACATTAACTTTTAGACCGGCCTCATTTAATAAAGAAAACACCTGTCTTAAATCCTGTACATGTTGGTCGAGATTATCACTAGTAATAATGATATCGTCTAAATAGATAAATGTGGACTTTCCAAGAACAGGTCTTAACACAATGTCCATGCATCGCTGAAATGTTGCCGGGGCCCCTGAAAGGCCAAACGGCATACGCAAAAATGCATAAGTGCCAGACTTGGTTATAAAAGCAGTCTTAGGCACGTCCTCAGGCCTCACCCCTATTTGAAAATAACCAGTCGTTAAGTCTAAAGTCGTCATAAATTTGGTTGATTTTATGTTCCTTAAAATTTCTTCTATGATCGGTAACGGATATACCGGATATTTCGTTATGGAATTTAATTTACGGTAATCAATAGCGAATCTCCACCTTTTTGGATGCTCCAAAGGATAATCATTATTTTTCTTACATAAAACCACCGGGC
This sequence comes from Stegodyphus dumicola, assembly GCF_044657685.1. Taxonomy (NCBI): domain Eukaryota; kingdom Metazoa; phylum Arthropoda; class Arachnida; order Araneae; family Eresidae; genus Stegodyphus; species Stegodyphus dumicola. Next base: position 6,353,219 of record NC_140772.1, read on the forward strand.
TAGCATAACTACTTGAGATGGGCGTTATGATCTTTTTACGTAGCATATCGGTAATATGCCATTCTATAATTTTTTCCTTATTCTTATCATACCGGTATGGTTTTTGACAAACTGGCAATGCATCTCCGGTGTCAATACTATGGTTAGTAACCTGAGTAAATCCAGGTATATCACTAAATAACGAAGCAAATTCCCTTACCACTTGTCGGATTTTTTCTTGCTCGTCATTAGACATGCGGTCAAGATTTACCATTGGCGGTTCAGCCTTTTCAGAACGAACTGGTCTCATTGTCAGCTTAAGGGACGCTTCATTAAAATCCAGTGTTGCTTGTCCGTCTGAAAGAAAATCTATCCCTAAGATTAAATGTGCTTGCAGATTCTTTACTATAAAAAACATCACCTTTATTTGTTCGTCCTTGATACGGATATACAAAGGTACTTTACCTATACACTTACATTTTTCTCCTTGCGCCGCTAACACTGTCGTATTATCCGCATTATATATGCGGTATTTGCGAAAATACCTCCTAAAAAACTCTTATGCCACACAGGAACACTGCGCGCCGGTATCCAGGAGTGCGGTGGCTGGGATATTATTCACCAAGACTTCAATCTTCGGAAGAGTCAAATTTTTCACCATTACTGTATTTAACTTGTAGGAAGAGGGGTTTTCGTGGCCTTCGGATTTCCGCACCCTCTCGTCAGCAGAAATCCGTTTTAGTTTAAATTATTTTTCCTTTCCGTGCTTTCCTTCTTTTTCCCTGGCCTTGAGACTTTTTTCCTGGGTTGCTATTGAACTGTCGACGTTCGCCGGCTGTTTTTGAATGCTCGAGTTTCCTTGCCCACTGATTCGCTTTTTCTCCGTAGCCATGTGCTTGAGTTTGCTGTAGTCTTGGCGTACCAAATTGGTTTCGCTGTTGATACTGGCGTCTTCTTTCGACGTCCGCCGTTCTTCTACTTTCAAACTGGATTGCTAGCTCAAATAACTTTTCCAGTGTAGTTGGATTTCTTAATTCAATAAAGTCTTGCACTTGGGGCAGTAACCTCGGCAAAATCACTTGAATTATTTCAGGATCCGGACGGTTTCCATACAAGAATATGAAAACGTGAATTTTTCTTAAAATAAAGCTCGAGAGGTTTTCGATTCTTTGTGAATATATACTGAAATGTTCCGTTTCTAATTTCGCACGATCCCATACAACAGGGAAGGCTTTTAGTAGGGCAGTCTTGAAATTTTCGTAAGTATAGGTGGGACTTCCTGCTTGATCCAAGAGACTTCTGCCTATACATTTGAACCAGTTAAGCGCTTGGCCCCTCAAAGCGCTGGTAGCTAAGGTAACGTTTTGAAACTCGTGCACGGGGTAGAGCATGAAGTGGTCATCCAATTTTTCCAAAAAACTGGTTACCGGTGAGTTTCCATTAAACGTTGCTTCTGGTTTCATCGAAGCGCGCATGGTCTGGACGATGTAACCGAATCCTTCCAGGGCGGCAGCTGGCATTTCTGGATTCTGAGCCGTTTCCGCAGGCAGCACAGGTTCTTCTTGAAACTCGGCCATGGTTATTCTTCTTCGTTGGGCGCCACTATCAGAGTCAATGTTCCTTCTAACCTTCTTCGGGAACATACAAGGACCTGACTCGGAACAGAGAGCTTACTAAAGCTATTTTCACTAATTGTGGTAAGTAGACAGGATACACATGAAGGGTATACAAAACCCTTTATTTTTCTCTATATACAATAACTTCCGTACTTCGGAATACACTGACCCGCCACTTGGGGTCTAACGTAAAAGTATAAAAATAAAACTAAACTCTAATTTAACTTTAAACTAATAAACGTGGAAGATTGCCCTTATATTAACAGGAAGGCGTATGTAGTACAGATAACTGAGAACACTACAATACGTTTAAATTTATCAAGAGGATTAAAACCTCTGGCCGGGAAGGCAAACAGCAACTGCGTAACTTCTAAGGTAAGCGGCCCGCTTTGACTCAACTGCTTCCTCTCTCTCGCTTGGCAAAAGGCCACAACTTAAATACTTGGCGTTCGCCAGACAAACTTTGCTTAAAAACCTTCACGCTTATACTTCTGGCTGGAAGTAGAAAATAAGAAGTGATAGTAAAGATTTAAAATAAAATAAACGTTAGTAAAACTTAAAATCCTTACATACTTCCCGCCAGAGTTAATTAGTTTGAAACTTAGGTCTAAAACGACCTTGTTGAAAACTTTTAGCTCTAGAATCTAACGCGAGGCCAATCTTTTACAAACACACTTCGCTAGAAACTAGAAATTTAAAAGAAAGAAATTTGTTACAATAGCAGCTCCCAGGATATACAACAATCTTTTTTCATCTCTACTGCATCTAAACAGGAGCTTTTATTCAATTCTGGTTCCTTCCAGAGATGTGGAAGGAAAACTAGTTTAATGAAATGTTACACAATGAAATGGCAAGTAACATATACAATTATACTTCTCTTAACATTCTTATTTCATTCATGACTATTTTAATTATCTCTCCCCGTGCTCTCTGACATGTGTTGTAAAAGAACACCAAACACGAATGTGTTTCTGTCTACGTGTGCCACACTTCCTCCTACAATCAAAACACTAACGTGTTAAAATTCAACATAACGAGACCTCTTAATACACCCTAATTTCAACTCTAAACCCTGAGGTACTATTCTAAAAGTGGCTAACTCTAAAGTGTAGCGTCAGAGAGCCTAACTACATCATTCAACCTTTAACACATATTCGCCATGATTTAGTCTTTACAGTCACACGAATAACAAATTTTTAACATTACTTTCACTTTTACCATATCACGGTATTTCTTAACATTTAAAATAACAGTTCACATTGTATATAAGAACATATCAACATGCTGTTAATTTTACACATCTGAAAACATACATTAGTAGTATCTTGTTAACTTCTATCTTTTTCAAAGCAAGTGCCAATTCTTTCTACATTGAAATAATACATTTCAAAAAGTCTTTCAGACTAAAACTTCTCTCTTGCTAGAATGTTTTAAATAAAATTTATACAATAACTTTTTACAATATTTAAGTCTTTACACAACGCTATTATACATCAACTTTAGTTTTACGCGCGAGTAATTGAAAAACATAATAAGAAAATCGGTCACAACTCATTTCTCGCCCTTTTGGCGATAAAGGTAGACCTCGCATGAGGTAAAACTTCTTGAAATCTGCCTCTTGCAGTAAGAATGAAAGATTAATTTAAGTTTGCAAAGTAACATAAAATTTTACTTATCTTTGTAATATTCGAACATCCTTTTCTGGGCCCAGTCTTTAAAGGTACTGGAGATAGTAGTTTGATTTATCCTCCTTCTTGTACGGGCTCGCCCCTCAGTGCTTTCCTCTGGAAGCTTCCTTTTTTCACCAGTTCGGCCACCCTTGAATACCTTCCTTTTCTCCTCTGCTTGTGGTCTTGGCCGTTTGATGGCAGCTGGTCTTGGCGGAACCAGGAAACTTCTGTCGTGTTCCTGCTTGGACCTCGTTGTTGGCCGTTCAGATTTTCCTTGTAACTTTTCCTCCGCCGCTGATGGCCCTTCCGCAGTTCGGCTACATTTACTGCGGAGAGTCCTGTCGGATGAGTCGATCTTCCGTTTTAGAGCCGGGTTATAGTTGCCGTCATTTCTCCTGGTTCTCTTCACATACGTCGTCCTTCTCCCTTCTTCATTCTGGGGGCGTTCGTGAACTCTCTTTTCTGGACGGTGGAACGGCTTCTTTTTCTTGTTACCTTTAATTTTTCCGCGGGGAAATTTTCTTTTCACTTGCTCCTGCCTCTTATTGGCTTGCCCTTGTACTTGTCGTTTTTCCACCTCTGGAGCTTGTACCTGCGGTGTCTGCCGTGCCGGATCCTGCAAAAGATCTGAAAAGATTTGCATTTTATTACGATCGAAGTAGGGCTTGATTTGATCAATGTTTGCGGAACAGGTTTCACCATTTCTGGCTTTTAACACTACAACAGCGTGAGTTATTTTTTCTATAACATATGGTCCTTCAAATCGTGGAAAAAATTTGGCAGTTTTATCTTCTGGTGCTGAAGAAAGTGAATGCTTAATTTTTAAAACTTCATCCCCCTACTTTATAAGTTACTCCCCGTCGTTTCAAATCATAATATAGCTTCTGTTTTCTTTGTGCTACTTCCGTATTCTTTTTTGCTTCTTTTATTAGTTTTTCTATATCACCCATTTTAAATTCTGGGGCTCTTTGTTGCACATAAAATAATTTATCTAACGGTGTTATAATCTTTCTGCCTAGAAATAACTCAGCAGGAGTTTTGCCCGTTGTATCATGTTTTGCGGTCCTAAGGGCGAAAGCAAATTCATTGACATAGTTATCCCAGCTTTTATGAAAATTTTTAACATAACTACGGATATTTTTCACTATATTTCTGTTGAACCGTTCCGCTATATTTAAATGCGGCCGATACGGGACCATTTTTAAATGACGTATGTCCAGTTTTTGGCACATGTCTTCAAATATATTACTTACAAATTGAGGACCATTATCCGATATAACTTTTAGGGGCGCCCCGTATTTTAAAATATATTTATTTAAAATAGAATCAGTAACTAAATTCGCGGAGGCTCGTTTTAAGGGAACAATTTCGGTCCATTTACTAAAATGATCAACCATAACAAGGAGATAGCGACTTTTATTTAACTGACTTTTTGGGAAAGGGCCCAATAAATCGATGCCAATTATTTCGTTTGGAAATTCGGATTTAATACTATTTAGAAACCCGGCCGGGCGGAAATTAATATAATTAACTGCTTGACATATTGGGCAGGACTGGACATACGCCTTGTTACTTTTGCAGTTCAGGAAAGTAGACTGCCTCGCGTACGCGTTGGATAGTTTTTCGAATACCAGCATGTGAAGCTAAAGGGCTGTCATGGAGCTCCTGCAGAATATTTAATCTAAGACTAGCTGGGATAACAGGTCGAAATTCGTTGTTGGAATTCGTAGTTTTTGTATAGAATAATAGACCATCTATTAGTTCGTAATGGGCCGCCCTATTTCTTATCGCCACAATATCTTGGTGGCTAAAATTTTCAGGATCCTTCAAATACTCATAAATACTTCCAAACTCAGGATCCTTACCCAGTTCGGTTATTACAGTTTCTCGGGAATTTATTGTACATGCTGTAAGCATTGCCATCTTTACGGTATTGCCTTGTTCGTCTATTTTAATCCTTGATAGGGCATCTGCTACGATATTTTCCTTTCCAGGGGTATGCTTGATTACCAGATTATATTCTTGCAGCTTGAGTGCCCATCTTATTAACCTTGGGGATAAATTTTTCCCTCAGTACAATCTAGTTACCGCCGCATGATCAGAGTATACTGTTATCGGCGCCTTTCCAAAATAGACTCGGAACTTTTGCACTGCTAACAGAACTGCAAGTGCCTCTCTCTCGGTCGCGGAATAGTTTCTTTGTGTTTGATTTAAAGTTCGGCTAAAAAATGCCACTGGCTGCTGATTTTGCGAAAGTACCGCTCCTACCGCATAATCCGAAGCATCCGCTGAAATTTCTAAATTCTCATCCTTTTCAGGAAATTTCAACACAGGGGCTTGTGTTAATGCTTGTTTTAATTTTTAGAAAGCACTATTGTCTTCGACCGTCCACGAGAATCTTGCCCTTTTCCTTTTTAATTTTAACAATGGCTCCGCGATAGCCGCAAAATCTTTTATAAAGGACCTATAATATGAACAAAGTCCTAGAAAAGAAGAGAGCTTCTTTGCCGTGTTTGGAGTCGGATACTTTTGTACAGCGATTATTTTTGATTCATCTGTCTCGATCCCTTTTTGAGATATTTTGTAACCTAAATATTTTAATTCAGGGGCTGCAAATTTGCACTTTTCGACATTAACTTTTAGACCGGCCTCATTTAATAAAGAAAACACCTGTCTTAAATCCTGTACATGTTGGTCGAGATTATCACTAGTAATAATGATATCGTCTAAATAGATAAATGTGGACTTTCCAAGAACAGGTCTTAACACAATGTCCATGCATCGCTGAAATGTTGCCGGGGCCCCTGAAAGGCAAAACGGCATACGCAAAAATGCATAAGTGCCAGACTTGGTTATAAAAGCAGTCTTAGGCACGTCCTCAGGCCTCACCCCTATTTGAAAATAACCAGTCGTTAAGTCTAAAGTCGTCATAAATTTGGTTGATTTTATGTTCCTTAAAATTTCTTCTATGATCGGTAACGGATATACCGGATATTTCGTTATGGAATTTAATTTACGGTAATCAATAGCGAATCTCCACCTTTTTGGATGCTCCAAAGGATAATCATTATTTTTCTTACATAAAACTACCGGGCTAGCATAACTACTTGAGATGGGCGTTATGATCTTTTTACGTAGCATATCGGTAATATGCCATTCTATAATTTTTTCCTTATTCTTATCATACCGGTATGGTTTTTGACGAACTGGCAATGCATCTCCGGTGTCAATACTATGGTTAGTAACCTGAGTAAATCCTGGAATATCACTAAATAACGAAGCAAATTCACTTACCACTTGTCGGATTTTTTCTTGCTCGTCATTAGGCAGGTGGTCAAGATTTACCATCGGCGGTTCAGCCTTTTCAGTACGAACTGGTCTCATTGTCAGCTTAAGGGACGCTTCATTAAAATCCAGTGTTGCTTGTCCGTCTGAAAGGAAATCTATCCCTAAGATTAAATGTGCTTGCAGATTCTTTACTATAAAAAACATCACCTTTATTTGTTCGTCCTTGATACGGATATACAAAGGTACTTTACCTATACACTTACATTTTTCTCCTTGCGCCGCTAACACTGTCGTATTATCCGCATTATATATGCGGTATTTGCGAAAATACTTCCTAAAAAACTCTTCTGCCACACAGGAACACTGCGCGCCGGTATCCAGGAGTGCGGTGGCTGGGATATTATTCACCAAGACTTCAATCTTCGGAAGAGTCAAATTTTTCACCATTACTGTATTTAACTTGTAGGAAGAGGGGTTTTCGTGGCCTTCGGATTTCCGCACCCTCTCGTCGGCAGAAATCCGTTTTAGTTTAAATTATTTTTCCTTTCCGTGCTTTCCTTCTTTTTCCCTGGCCTTGAGACTTTTTTTCTGGGTTGGTATTGAACTGTCGACGTTCGCCGGCTGTTTTTGAATGCTCGAGTTTCCTTGCCCACTGATTCGCTTTTTCTCCGTAGCCATGTGCTTGAGTTTGCTGTAGTCTTGGCGTACCAAATTGGTTTCGCTGTTGATACTGGCGTCTTCTTTCGACATCCGCCGTTCTTCTACTTTCAAACTGGATTGCTAGCTCAAATAACTTTTCCAGTGTAGTTGGATTTCTTAATTCAATAAAGTCTTGCACTTGGGGCAGTAACCTTGGCAAAATCACTTGAATTATTTCAGGATCCGGACGGTTTCCATACAAGAGTTTGAAAACGTGAATTTTTCTTAAAATAAAGCTCGAGAGGTTTTCGATTCTTTGTTGATATATACTGAAAAGTTCCGTTTCTAATTTCGCACGATCCCTTACAACAGGGAAGGCTTTTAGTAGGGCAGTCTTGAAATTTTCGTAAGTATAGGTGGGACTTCCTGCTTGACCCAAGAGACTTCTGCCTATACATTTGAACCAGTTAAGCGCTTGGCCCCTCAAAGCGCTGGTAGCTAAGGTAACTTTTTGAAACTCGTGCACGGGGTAGAGCATGAAGTGGTCATCCAATTTTTCCAAAAAACTGGTTACCGGTGAGTTTCCATTAAACGTTGCTTCTGGTTTCATCGAAGCGCGCATGGTCTGGACGATGTAACCGAATCCTTCCAGGGCGGCAGCTGGCATTTCTGGATTCTGAGCCGTTTCCGCAGGCAGCACAGGTTCTTCTTGAAACTCGGCCATGGTTATTCTTCTTCGTTGGGCGCCACTATCAGAGTCAATGTTCCTTCTAACCTTCTTCGGGAACATACAAGGACCTGACTCGGAACAGAGAGCTTACTAAAGCTATTTTCACTAATTGTGGTACACATGAAGGGTATACAAAACCCTTTATTTTTCTCTATATACAATAACTTCCGTACTTCGGAATACACTGACCCGCCACTTGGGGTCTAACGTAAAAGTATAAAAATAAAACTAAACTCTAATTTAACTTTAAACTAATAAACGTGGAAGATTGGCCTTATATTAACAGGAAGGCGTATGTAGTACAGATAACTGAGAACACTACAATACGTTTAAATTTATCAAGAGGATTAAAACCTCTGGCCTGGAAGGCAAACAGCAACTGCGTAACTTCTAAAGTTAGCGGCCTGCTTTGACTCAACTGCTTCCTCTCTCTCGCTTGGCAAAAGGTCACAACTTAAATACTTGGCGTTCGCGAAACAAACTTTGCATAAAAACCTTCACGCTTATAATTCTGGCCGGAAGTAGAAAATAAGAAGTGATAGTAAAGATTTAAAATAAAATCAACGTTAGTAAAACTTAAGATCCTTACATACTTCCCGCCAGAGTTAATTAGTTTGAAACCTAGGTCTAAAACGACCTTGTTGAAAACTTTTAGCTCTAGAATCTAACGCGAGGCCAATCTTTTACAAACACACTTCGCTAGAATTTAGAAATTTAAAAGAAAGAAATTTGTTACAATAGCAGCTCCCAGGATATACAACAATCTTTTTTCATCTGTACTGCATCTAAACAGGAGCTTTTATTCAATTCTGCTTCCTTCCAGAGATGTGGAAGGAAAACCAGTTTAATGAAATGTTACACAATGAAATGGCAAGTAACATATACAATTATACTTCTCTTAACATTCTTATTTCATTCATGACTATTTTAATTATCTCTCCCCGTGCTCTCTGACATGTGTTGTAAAAGAACACCAAACACGAATTTGTTTCTGTCTACGTGTGCCACACTTCCTCCTACAATCAAAACACTAACGTGTTAAAATTCAACATAACGAGACCTCTTAACACACCCTAATTTCACCTCTAAACCCTGAGGTACTATTCTAAAAGTGGCTAACTCTAAAGTGTAGCGTTAGAGAGCCTAACTACGTCATTCAACCTTTAACACATATTCGCCATGATTTAGTCTTTACAGTCACACGAATAACAAATTTTTAACATTACTTTCACTTTTACCATATCACGGTATTTCTTAACATTTAAAATAACAGTTCACATTGTATATAAGAACATATCAACATGCTGTTAATTTTACACATTTGAAAACATACATTAGTAGTACCTTGTTAACTTCTATTCTTTTCAAAGCAAGTGCCAATTCTTTCTACATTGAAATAATACATTTCAAAAAGTCTTTCAGACTAAAATTTCTCTCTTGCTAGAATGTTTTAAATAAAATTTATACAATAACTTTTTACAATATTTAAGTCTTTACACAACGCTATTATACATCAACTTTAGTTTTACGCGCGAGTAATTGAAAAACATAATAAGAAAATCGGTCACAACTCATTTCTCGCCCTTTTGGCGATAAAGGTAGACCTCGCATGAGGTAAAACTTCTTGAAATCTGCCACTTGCAGTAAGAATGAAAGATTAATTTAAGTTTGCAAAGTAACATAAAATTTTACTTATCTTTGTAATATTCGGACATCCTTTTCTGGGCCCAGTCTTTAAAGGTACTGGAGATAGTAGTTTGATTTATCCTCCTTCTTGTACGGGCTCGCCCCTCAGTGCTTTCCTCTGGAAGCTTCCTTTTTTCACCAGTTCGGCCACCCTTGAATACCTTCCTTTTCTCCTCTGGTTGTGGTCTTGGCCGTTTGATGGCAGCTGGTCTTGGCGGAACCGGGAAACTTCTGTCGTGTTCCTGCTTGGACCTCGTTGTTGGCCGTTCAAATTTTCCTTGTAACTTTTCCTCCGCCGCTGATGGCCCTTCCGCAGTTCGGCTACATTTACTGCGGAGAGTCCTGTCGGATGAGTCGATCTTCCGTTTTAGAGCCGGGTTATAGTTGCCGTCATTTCTCCTGGTTCTCTTCACATACGTCGTCCTTCTCCCTTCTTCATTCTGGGGGTGTTCGTGAACTCTCTTTTCTGGACGGTGGAACGGCTTCTTTTTCTTGTTACCTTTAATTTTTCCGCGGGGAAATTTTCTTTTCACTTGCTCCTGCCTCTTATTGGCTTGCCCTTGTACTTGTCGTTTTTCCACCTCTGGAGCTTGTACCTGCGGTGTCTGCCGTGCCGGATCCTGCAAAAGATCTGAAAAGATTTGCATTTTATTACGATCGAAGTAGGGCTTGATTTGATCAATGTTTGCGGAACAGGTTTCCTCATTTCTGGCTTTTAACACTACAACAGCGTGAGTTATTTTTTCTATAACATATGGTCCTTCAAATCGTGGAAAAAATTTGGCAGTTTTATCTTCTGGTGCTGAAGAAAGTGAATGCTTAATTTTTAAAACTTCATCCCCTACTTTATAAGTTACTCCCCGTCGTTTCAAATCATAATATAGCTTCTGTTTTCTTTGTGCTACTTCCGTATTCTTTTTTGCTTCTTTTATTAGTTTTTCTATATCACCCATTTTAAATTCTGGGGCTCTTTGTTGCACATAAAATAATTTATCTAACGGTGTTATAATCTTTCTGCCTAGAAATAACTCAGCAGGAGTTTTGCCCGTTGTATCATGTTTTGCGGTCCTAAAGGCGAAAGCAAATTCATTGACATAGTTATCCCAGCTTTTATGAAAATTTTTAACATAACTACGGATAATTTTCACTATATTTCTGTTGACCCGTTCCGCTATATTTGATTGCGGCCGATAGGGGACCATTTTCAAATGACGTATGCCCAGTTTTTGGCACATGTCTTCAAATATATTACTTACAAATTGAGGACCATTATCCGATATAACTTTTAGGGGCGCCCCGTATTTTAAAATATATTTATTTAAAATAGAATCAGTAACTAATTTCGCGGAGGCTCGTTTTAAGGGAACAATTTCGGTCCATTTACTAAAATGATCAACCATAACAAGGAGATAGCGACTTTTATTTAACTGACTTTTTGGGAAAGGGCCCAATAAATCGATGCCAATTATTTCGTTTGGAAATTCGGATTTAATACTATTTAGAAACCCGGCCGGGCGGAAATTAATATAATTAACTGCTTGACATGTTGGGCAGGACTGGACATACGCCCTTGTTAACTTTTGCAGTTCAGGAAAGTAGACTGCCTCGCGTACGCGTTGGATAGTTTTTCGAATACCAGCATGAGAAGCTAAAGGGCTGTCATGGAGCTCCTACAGGATATTTAATCTAGGACTAGCTGGGATAACAGTACGAAATTCGTTGTTGGAATTCGTAGTTTTTGTATAGAATAATAGACTATCTATTAGTTCGTAATGGGCCGCCCTATTTCTTATCGCCACAATATCTTGGTGGCTAAAATTTTCAGGATCCTTAAAATACTCATAAATACTTCCAAACTCAGGATCCTTACCCAGTTCGGTTATTACAGTTTCTCGGAAATTTATTGTACATGCTGTAAGCATTGCCATCTTTACGGTATTGCCTTGTTCGTCTATTTTAATCCTTGATAGGGCATCTGCTGCGATATTTTCCTTTCGAGGGGTATGCTTGATTACTAGATTATATTCTTGCAGCTTGAGTGCCCATCTTATTAACCTTGGGGATAAATTTTTCCCTCAGTACAATCTAGTTACCGCCGCATGATCAGAGTAATCTGTTATCGGCGCCTTTCCAAAATAGACTCGGAACTTTTGCACTGCTAACAGAACTGCAAGTGCCTCTGTCTCGGTCGCGGAATAGTTTCTTTGTGTTTGATTTAAAGTTCGGCTAAAAAATGCCACGGGCTGCTGATTTCGCGAAAGTACCGCTCCTACCGCATAATCCGAAGCATCCGCTGAAATTTCTAAATTCTCATCCTTTTCAGGAAATTTCAACACAGGGGCTTGCGTTAATGCTTGTTTTAATTTTTCGAAAGCACTATTGGCTTCGGCCGTCCACGAGAATCTTGCCTTTTTCCTTTTTAATTTTAACAATGGCTCCGCGATAGCCGCAAAATCTTTTATAAAGGACCTATAATATGAACAAAGTCCTAGAAAAGAAGAGAGCTTCTTTGCCGTGTTTGGAGTCGGATACTTTTGTACAGCGATTATTTTTGATTCATCTGTCTCGATCCCTTTTTGAGGTATTTTGTAACCTAAATATTTTAATTCAGGGGCTGCAAATTTGCACTTTTCGACATTAACTTTTAGACCGGCCTCATTTAATAAAGAAAACACCTGTCTTAAATCCTGTACATGTTGGTCGAGATTATTACTAATAATAATAATATCGTCTAAATAGATAAATGTGGACTTTCCAAGAACAGGTCTTAACACAATGTCCATGCATCGCTGAAATGTTGCCGGGGCCCCTGAAAGGCCAAACGGCATACGCAAAAATGCATAAGTGCCAGACTTGGTTATAAAAGCAGTCTTAGGCACGTCCTCAGGCCTCACCCCTATTTGAAAATAAACAGTCGTTAAGTCTAAAGTCGTCATAAATTTGGTTGATTTTATGTTCCTTAAAATTTCTTCTATGATCGGTGACGGATATACCGGATATTTCGTTATGGAATTTAATTTACGGTAATCAATAGCGAATCTCCACCTTTTTGGATTCTCCAAAGGATAATCATTATTTTTCTTACATAAAACCACCGGGCTATCATAACTACTTGAGATGGGCGTTATGATCTTTTTACGTAGCATATCGGTAATATGCCATTCTATAATTTTTTCCTTATTCTTATCATACCGGTATGGTTTTTGACGAACTGGCAATGCATCTCCGGTATCAATACTATGGTTAGTAACCTGAGTAAATCCTGGAATATCACTAAATAACGAAGCAAATTCACTTACCACTTGTCGGATTTTTTCTTGCTCGTCATTAGGCAGGTGGTCAAGATTTACCATCGGCGGTTTAGCCTTTTCAGTACGAACTGGTCTCATTGTCATCTTAAGGGACGCTTCATTAAAATCCAGTGTTGCTTGTCCGTCTGAAAGGAAATCTATCCCTAAGATTAAATGTGCTTGCAGATTCTTTACTATAAAAAACATCACCTTTATTTGTTCGTCCTTGATACGGATATACAAAGGTACTTTACCTATCCACTTACATTTTTCTCCTTGCGCCGCTAACACTGTCGTATTATCCGCATTATATATGCGGTATTTGCGAAAATACTTCCTAAAAAACTCTTCTGCCACACAGGAACACTGCGCGCCGGTATCCAGGAGTGCGGTGGCTGGGATATTATTCACCAAGACTTCAATCTTCGGAAGAGTCAAATTTTTCACCATTACTGTATTTAACTTGTAGGAAGAGGGGTTTTCGTGGCCTTCGAATTTCCGCACCCTCTCGTCAGCAGAAATCCGTTTTAGTTTAAATTATTTTTCCTTTCCGTGCTTTCCTTCTTTTTCCCCTGGCCTTGAGACTTTTTTCCTGGGTTGCTATTGAACTGTCGACGTTCGCCGGCTGTTTTTGAATTCTCGGGTTTCCTTGCCTACTGATTCGCTTTTTCTCCGTAGCCATGTGCTTGAGTTTGCTGTAGTCTTGGCGTACCAAATTGGTTTCGCTGTTGATACTGGCGTCTTCTTTCGACGTCCGCCGTTCTTCTACTTTCAAACTGGATTGCTAGTTCAAATAACTTTTCCAGTGTAGTTGGATTTCTTAATTCAATAAAGTCTTGCACTTGGGGCAGTAACCTCGGCAAAATCACTTGAATTATTTCAGGATCCGGACGGTTTCTATACAAGAGTTTGAAAACGTGAATTTTTCTTAAAATAAAGCTCTAGAGGTTTTCGATTCTTTGTTGATATATACTGAAAAGTTCCGTTTCTAATTTCGCACGATCCCTTACAACAGGGAAGGCTTTTAGTAGGGCAGTCTTGAAATTTTCGTAAGTATAGGTGGGACTTCCTGCTTGACCCAAGAGACTTCTGCCTATACATTTGAACCCGTTAAGCGCTTGGCCCCTCAAAGCGCTGGTAGCTAAGGTAACTTTTTGAAACTCGTGCACGGGGTAGAGCATGAAGTGGTCATCCAATTTTTCCAAAAAACTGGTTACCGGTGAGTTTCCATTAAACGTTGCTTCTGGTTTCATCGAAGCGCGCATGGTCTGGACGATGTAACCGAATCCTTCCAGGGCGGCAGCTGGCATTTCTGGATTCTGAGCCGTTTCCGCAGGCAGCACAGGTTCTTCTTGAAACTCGGCCATGGTTATTCTTCTTCGTTGGGCGCCACTATCAGGGTCAATGTTCCTTCTAACCTTCTTCGGGAACATACAAGGACCTGACTCGGAACAGAGAGCTTACTAAAGCTATTTTCACTAATTGTGGTAAGTAGACAGGATACACATGAAGGGTATACAAAACCCTTTATTTTTCTCTATATACAATAACTTCCGTACTTCGGAATACACTGACCCGCCACTTGGGGTCTAACGTAAAAGTATAAAAATAAAACTAAACTCTAATTTAACTTTAAACTAATAAACGTGGAAGATTTGCCTTATATTAACAGGAAGGCGTATATAGTACAGATAACTGAGAACACTACAATACGTTTAAATTTATCAAGAGGATTAAAACCTCTGGCCTGGAAGGCAAACAGCAACTGCGTAACTTCTAAGGTAAGCGGCCTGCTTTGACTCAACTGCTTCCTCTCTCTCGCTTGGCAAAAGGCCACAACTTAAATACTTGGCGTTCGCCAGACAAACTTTGCATAAAAACCTTCACGCTTATAATTCTGGCCGGAAGTAGAAAATAAGAAGTGATAATAAAGATTTAAAATAAAATAAACGTTAGTAAAACTTAAGATCCTTACATACTTCCCGCCAGAGTTAATTTGTTTGAAACTTAGGTCTAAAACGACCTTGTTGAAAACTTTTAGCTCTAGAATATAACGCGAGGCCAATCTTTTACAAACACACTTCGCTAGAAACTAGAAATTTAAAAGAAAGAAATTTGTTACAATAGCAGCTCCCAGGATATACAACAATCTTTTTTCATCTGTACTGCATCTAAACAGGAGCTTTTATTCAATTCTGCTTCCTTCCAGAGATGTGGAAGGAAAACTAGTTTAATGAAATGTTACACAATGAAATGGCAAGTAACATATACAATTATACTTCTCTTAACATTCTTATTTCATTCATGACTATTTTAATTATATCTCCCCGTGCTCTCTGACATGTGTTGTAAAAGAACACCAAACACGAATGTGTTTCTGTCTACGTGTGCCACACTTCCTCCTACAATCAAAACACTAACGTGTTAAAATTCAACATAACGAGACCTCTTAACACACCCTAATTTCAACTCTAAACACTGAGGTACTATTCTAAAACTGGCTAACTCTAAAGTGTAGCGTCAGAGAGCCTAACTACATCATTCAACCTTTAACACATATTCGCCATGATTTAGTCTTTACAGTCACACGAATAACAAATTTTTAACATTACTTTCACTTTTACCATATCACGGTATTTCTTAACATTTAAAATAACAGTTCACATTGCATATAAGAACATATCAACATGCTGTTAATTTTACACATTTGAAAACATACATTAGTAGTACCTTGTTAACTTCTATTCTTTTCAAAGCAAGTGCCAATTCTTTCTACATTGAAATAGTACATTTCAAAAAGTCTTTCAGACTAAAACTTCTCTCTTGCTAGAATGTTTTAAATAAAATTTATACAATAACTATTTACAATATTTAAGTCTTTACACAACGCTATTATACATCAACTTTAGTTTTACGCGCGAGTAATTGAAAAACATAATAAGAAAATCGGTCACAACTCATTTCTCGCCCTTTTGACGATAAAGGTAGACCTCGCATGAGGTAAAACTTCTTGAAATCTGCCACTTGCAGTAAGAATGAAAGACTAATTTAAGTTTGCAAAGTAACATAAAATTTTACTTATCTTTGTAATATTCGGACATCCTTTTCTGGGCCCAGTCTGTAAAGGTACTGGAGATAGTAGTTTGATTTATCCTCCTTCTTGTACGGGCTCGCCCCTCAGTGCTTTCCTCTGGAAGCTTCCTTTTTTCACCAGTTCGGCCACCCTTGAATACCTTCCTTTTCTCCTCTGATTGTGGTCTTGGCCGTTTGATGGCAGCTGGTCTTGGCGGAACCGGGAAACTTCTGTCGTGTTCCTGCTTGGACCTCGTTGTTGGCCGTTCAAATTTTCCTTGTAACTTTTCCTCCGCCGCTGATGGCCCTTCCGCAGTTCGGCTACATTTACTGCGGAGAGTCCTGTCGGATGTCGATCTTCCGTTTTAGAGCCGTGGTTATAGTTGCCGTCATTTCTCCGGGTTCTCTTCACATACGTCGTTCTTCTCCCTTCTTCATTCTGGGGGTGTTCGTGAACTCTCTTTTCTGGACGGTGGAACGGCTTCTTTTTCTTGTTACCTTTAATTTTTCCGCGGGGAAATTTTCTTTTCACTTGCTCTTGCCTCTTATTGGCTTGCCCTTGTACTTGTCGTTTTTCCACCTCTGGAGCTTGTACCTGCGGTGTCTGCCGTGCCGGATCCTGCAAAAGATCTGAAAAGATTTGCATTTTATTACGATCGAAGTAGGGCTTGATTTGATCAATGTTTGTGGAACAGGTTTCACCATTTCTGGCTTTTAACACTACAACAGCGTGAGTTATTTTTTCTATAACATATGGTCCTTCAAATCGTGGAAAAAATTTGGCAGTTTTATCTTCTGGTGCTGAAGAAAGTGAATGCTTAATTTTTAAAACTTCATCCCCTACTTTATAAGTTACTCCCCGTCGTTTCAAATCATAATATAGCTTCTGTTTTCTTTGTGCTACTTCCGTATTCTTTTTTGCTTCTTTTATTAGTTTTTCTATATCACCCATTTTAAATTCTGGGGCTCTTTGTTGCACATAAAATAATTTATCTAACGGTGTTATAATCTTTCTGCCTAGAAATAACTCAGCAGGAGTTTTGCCCGTTGTATCATGTTTTGCGGTCCTAAGGGCGAAAGCAAATTCATTGACATAGTTATCCCAGCTTTTATGAAAATTTTTAACATAACTACGGATAATTTTCACTATATTTCTGTTGACCCGTTCCGCTATATTTGATTGCGGCCGATACGGGACCATTTTTAAATGACGTATGCCCAGTTTTTGGCACATGTCTTCAAATATATTACTTACAAATTGAGGACCATTATCCGATATAACTTTTAGGGGCGCCCCGTATTTTAAAATATATTTATTTAAAATAGAATCAGTAACTAATTTCGCGGAGGCTCGTTTTAAGGGAACAATTTCGGTCCATTTACTAAATGATCAACCATAACAAGGAGATAGCGACTTTTATTTAACTGACTTTTTGGGAAATGGCCCAATAAATCGATGCCAAATATTTCGTTTGGAAATTCGGATTTAATACTATTTAGAAACCCGGCCGGGCGGAAATTAATATAATTAACTGCTTGACATGTTGGGCAGGACTGGACATACGCCCTTGTTAACTTTTGCAGTTCAGGAAAGTAGACTGCCTCGCGTACGCGTTGGATAGTTTTTCGAATACCAGCATGAGAAGCTAAAGGGCTGTCATGGAGCTCCTGCAGGATATTTAATCTAGGACTAGCTGGGATAACAGGTCGAAATTCGTTGTTGGAATTCGTAGTTTTTGTATAGAATAATAGACCATCTATTAGTTCGTAATGTGCCGCCCTATTTCTTATCGCCACGATATCTTGGTGGCTAAAATTTTCAGGATCCTTCAAATACTCATAAATACTTCCAAACTCAGGATCCTTACCCAGTTCGGTTATTACAGTTTCTCGGGAATTTATTGTACATGCTGTAAGCATTGCCATCTTTACGGTATTGCCTTGTTCGTCTATTTTAATCCTTGATAGGGCATCTGCTACGATATTTTCCTTTCCAGGGGTATGCTTGATTACCAGATTATATTCTTGCAGCTTGAGTGCCCATCTTATTAACCTTGGGGATAAATTTTTCCCTCAGTACAATCTAGTTACCGCCGCATGATCAGAGTATACTCTTATCGGCGCCTTTCCAAAATAGACTCGGAACTTTTGCACTGCTAACAGAACTGCAAGTGCCTCTCTCTCGGTCGCGGAATAGTTTCTTTGTGTTTGATTTAAAGTTCGGCTAAAAAATGCCACGGGCTGCTGATTTTGCGAAAGTACCGCTCCTACCGCATAATCCGAAGCATCCGCTGAAATTTCTAAATTCTCATCCTTTTCAGGAAATTTCAACACAGGGGCTTGCGTTAATGCTTGTTTTAATTTTTCGAAAGCACTATTGGCTTCGGCCGTCCACGAGAATCTTGCCTTTTTCCTTTTTAATTTTAACAATGGCTCCGCGATAGCCGCAAAATCTTTTATATAGGACCTATAATATGAACAAAGTCCTAAAAAGAAGAGAGCTTCTTTGCCGTGTTTGGAGTCGGATACTTTTGTACAGCGATTATTTTTGATTCATCTGTCTCGATCCCTTTCTGAGATATTTTGTAACCTAAATATTTTAATTCAGGGGCTGCAAATTTGCACTTTTCGACATTAACTTTTAGACCGGCCTCATTTAATAAAGAAAACACCTGTCTTAAATCCTGTACATGTTGGTCGAGATTATCACTAGTAATAATGATATCGTCTAAATAGATAAATGTGGACTTTCCAAGAACAGGTCTTAACACAATGTCCATGCATCGCTGAAATGTTGCCGGGGCCCCTGAAAGGCCAAACGGCATACGCAAAAATGCATAAGTGCCAGACTTGGTTATAAAAGCAGTCTTAGGCACGTCCTCAGGCCTCACCCCTATTTGAAAATAACCAGTCGTTAAGTCTAAAGTCGTCATAAATTTGGTTGATTTTATGTTCCTTAAAATTTCTTCTATGATCGGTAACGGATATACCGGATATTTCGTTATGGAATTTAATTTACGGTAATCAATAGCGAATCTCCACCTTTTTGGATGCTCCAAAGGATAATCATTATTTTTCTTACATAAAACCACCGGGCTAGCATAACTACTTGAGATGGGCGTTATCATCTTTTTACGTAGCATATCGGTAATATGCCATTCTATAATTTTTTCCTTATTCTTATCATACCGGTATGGTTTTTGACGAACTGGCAATGCATCTCCGGTGTCAATACTATGGTTAGTAACCTGAGTAAATCCTGGAATATCACTAAATAACGAAGGAAATTCACTTACCACTTGTCGGATTTTTCTTGCTCGTCATTAGGCAGGTGGTCAAGATTTACCATCGGCGGTTCAGCCTTTTCAGTACGAACTGGTCTCATTGTCAGCTTAAGGGACGCTTCATTAAAATCCAGTGTTGCTTGTCCGTCTGAAAGAAAATCTATCCCTAAGATTAAATGTGCTTGCAGATTCTTTACTATAAAAAACATCACCTTTATTTGTTCGTCCTTGATACGGATATACAAAGGTACTTTACCTATACACTTACATTTTTCTCCTTGCGCCGCTAACACTGTCGTATTATCCGCATTATATATGCGGTATTTGCGAAAATACTTCCTAAAAAACTCTTCTGCCACACAGGAACACTGCGCGCCGGTATCCAGGAGTGCGGTGGCTGGGATATTATTCACCAAGACTTCAATCTTCGGAAGAGTCAAATTTTTCACCATTACTGTATTTAACTTGTAGGAAGAGGGGTTTTCGTGGCCTTCGGATTTCCGCACCCTCTCGTCAGCAGAAATCCGTTTTAGTTTAAATTATTTTTCCTTTCCGTGCTTTCCTTCTTTTTCCCCTGGCCTTGAGACTTTTTTCCTGGGTTGCTATTGAACTGTCGACGTTCGCCGGCTGTTTTTGAATGCTCGGGTTTCCTTGCCCACTGATTCGCTTTTTCTCCGTAGCCATGTGATTGAGTTTGCTGTAGTCTTGGCGTACCAAATTGGTTTCGCTGTTGATACTGGCGTCTTCTTTCGACGTCCGCCGTTCTTCTACTTTCAAACTGGATTGCTAGCTCAAATAACTTTTCCAGTGTAGTTGGATTTCTTAATTCAATAAAGTCGTGCACTTGGGGCAGTAACTCGGCAAAATCACTTGAATTATTTCAGGATCCGGACGGTTTCCATACAAGAGTTTGAAAACGTGAATTTTTCTTAAAATAAAGCTCGAGAGGTTTTCGATTCTTTGTTGATATATACTGAAAAGTTCCGTTTCTAATTTCGCACGATCCCTTACAACAGGGAAGGCTTTTAGTAGGGCAGTCTTGAAATTTTCGTAAGTATAGGTGGGACTTCCTGCTTGACCCAAGAGACTTCTGCCTATACATTTGAACCCGTTAAGCGCTTGGCCCCTCAAAGCGCTGGTAGCTGAGGTAACGTTTTGAAACTCGTGCACGGGGTAGAGTATGAAGTGGTCATCCAATGTTTCCAAAAAACTGGTTACCGGTGAGTTTCCATTAAACGTTGCGTCTGGTTTCATCGAAGCGCGCATGGTCTGGACGATGTAACCGAATCCTTCCAGGGCGGCAGCTGGCATTTCTGGATTCTGAGCCGTTTCCGCAGGCAGCACAGGTACTTCTTGAAACTCGGCCATGGTTATTCTTCTTCGTTGGGCGCCACTATCAGGGTCAATGTTCCTTCTAACCTTCTTCGGGAACATACAAGGACCTGACTCGGAACAGAGAGCTTAATAAAGCTATTTTCACTAATTGTGGTAAGTAGACAGGATACACATGAAGGGTATACAAAACCCTTTATTTTTCTCTATATACAATAACTTCCGTACTTCGGAATACACTGACCCGCCACTTGGGGTCTAACGTAAAAGTATAAAAATAAAACTAAACTCTAATTTAACTTTAAACTAATAAACGTGGAAGATTGGCCTTATATTAACAGGAAGGCGTATGTAGTACAGATAAGTGAGAACACTACAATACGTTTAAATTTATCAAGAGGATTAAAACCTCTGGCCTGGAAGGCAAACAGCAACTGCGTAACTTCTAAAGTAAGCGGCCTGCTTTGACTCAACTGCTTCCTCTCTCTCTCGCTTGGCAAAAGGCCACAACTTAAATACTTGGCGTTCGCCAGACAAACTTTGCATAAAAACCTTCACGCTTATAATTCTGGCCGGAAGTAGAAAATAAGAAGTGATAGTAAAGATTTAAAATAAAATAAACGTTAGTAAAACTTAAGATACTTACATACTTCCCGCCAGAGTTAATTAGTTTGAAACTTAGGTCTAAAACGACCTTGTTGAAAACTTTTAGCTCTAGAATCTAACGCGAGGCCAATCTTTTACAAACACAATTCGCTAGAAACTAGAAATTTAAAAGAAAGAAATTTGTTAGAATAGCAGCTCCCAGGATATACAACAATCTTTTTTCATCTGTACTGCATCTAAACAGGAGCTTTTATTCAATTCTGGTTCCTTCCAGAGATGTGGAAGGAAAACCAGTTTAATGAAATGTTACACAATGAAATGGCAAGTAACATATACAATTATACTTCTCTTAACATTCTTATTTCATTCATGACTATTTTAATTATCTCTCCCTGTGCTCTCTGACATGTGTTGTAAAAGAACACCAAACACGAATGTGTTTCTGTCTACGTGTGCCACACTTCCTCCTACAATCAAAACACTAACGTGTTAAAATTCAACATAACGAGACCTCTTAACACACCCTAATTTCAACTCTAAACCCTGAGGTACTATTCTAAAAGTGGCTAACTCTAAAGTGTAGCGTCAGAGAGCCTAACTACATCATTCAACCTTTAACACATATTCGCCATGATTTAGTCTTTACAGTCACACGAATAACAAATTTTTAACATTACTTTCACTTTTACCATATCACGGTATTTCTTAACATTTAAAATAACAGTTCACATTGTATATAAGAACATATCGACATACTGTTAATTTTACACATTTGAAAACATACATTAGTAGTACCTTGTTAACTTCTATTCTTTTCAAAGCAAGTGCCAATCCTTTCTACATTGAAATAATACATTTCAAAAAGTCTTTCAGACTAAAACTTCTCTCTTGCTAGAATGTTTTAAATAAAATTTATACAATAACTTTTTACAATATTTAAGTCTTTACACAACGCTATTATACATCAACTTTAGTTTTACGCGCGAGTAATTGAAAAACATAATAAGAAAATCGGTCACAACTCATTTCTCGCCCTTTTGGCGATAAAGGTAGACCTCGCATGAGGTAAAACTTCTTGGAATCTCCCACTTGCAGTAAGAATGAAAGATTAATTTAAGTTTGCAAAGTAACATAAAATTTTACTTATCTTTGTAATATTCGGACATCCTTTTCTGGGCCCAGTCTTTAAAGGTACTGGAGATAGTAGTTTGATTTATCCTCCTTCTTGTACGGGCTCGCCCCTCAGTGCTTTCCTCTGGAAGCTTCCTTTTTTCACCAGTTCGGCCACCCTTGAATACCTTCCTTTTCTCCTCTGGTTGTGGTCTTGGCCTTTTGATGGCAGCTGGTCTTGGCGGAACCGGGAAACTTCTGTCGTGTTCCTGCTTGGACCTCGTTGTTGGCCGTTCAAATTTTTCTTGTAACTTTTCCTCCGCCGCTGATGGCCCTTCCGCAGTTCGGCTACATTTACTGCGGAGAGTCCTGTCGGATGAGTCGATCTTCCGTTTTAGAGCCGGGTTATAGTTGCCGTCATTTCTCCTGGTTCTCTTCACATACGTCGTCCTTCTCCCTTCTTCATTCTGGGGGTGTTCGTGAACTCTCTTTTCTGGACGGTGGAACGGCTTCTTTTTCTTGTTACCTTTAATTTTTCCGCGGGGAAATTTTCTTTTCACTTGCTCCTGCCTCTTATTGGCTTGCCCTAGTACTTGTCGTTTTTCCACCTCTGGAGCTTGTACCTGCGGTGTCTGCCGTGCCGGATCCTGCAAAAGATCTGAAAAGATTTGCATTTTATTACAATCGAAGTAGGGCTTGATTTGATCAATGTTTGCGGAACAGGTTTCACCATTTCTGGCTTTTAACACTACAACAGCGTGAGTTATTTTTTCTATAACATATGGTCCTTCAAATCGTGGAAAAAATTTGGCAGTTTTATCTTCTGGTGCTGAAGAAAGTGAATGCTTAATTTTTAGAACTTCATCCCCTACTTTATAAGTTACTCTGGTGCTGAAGAAAGTGAATGCTTAATTTTTAAAACTTCATCCCCTACTTTATAAGTTACTCCCCGTCGTTTCAAATCATAATATAGCTTCTGTTTTCTTTGTGCTACTTCCGTATTCTTTTTTGCTTCTTTTATTAGTTTTTCTATATCACCCATTTTAAATTCTGGGGCTCTTTGTTGCACATAAAATAATTTATCTAACGGTGTTATAATCTTTCTGCCTAGAAATAACTCAGCAGGAGTTTTGCCCGTTGTATCATGTTTTGCGGTCCTAAGGGCGAAAGCAAATTCATTGACATAGTTATCCCAGCTTTTATGAAAATTTTTAACATAACTACGGATAATTTTCACTATATTTCTGTTGACCCGTTCCGCTATATTTGATTGCGGCCGAAACGGGACCATTTTTAAATGACGTATGCCCAGTTTTTGGCACATGTCTTAAAATATATTACTTACAAATTGAGGACCATTATCCGATATAACTTTTAGGGGCGCCCCGTATTTTAAAATATATTTATTTAAAATAGAATCAGTAACTAATTTCGCGGAGGCTCGTTTTAAGGGAACAATTTCGGTCCATTTACTAAAATGATCAACCATAACAAGGAGACTTTTATTTAACTGACTTTTTGGGAAAGGGCCCAATAAATCGATGCCAATTATTTCGTTTGGAAATTCGGATTTAATACTACTTAGAAACCCGGCCGGGCGGAAATTAATATAATTAACTGCTTGACATGTTGGGCAGGACTGGACATACGCCCTTGTTAACTTTTGCAGTTCAGGAAAGTAGACTGCCTCGCGTACGCGTTGGATAGTTTTTCGAATACCAGCATGAGAAGCTAAAGGGCTGTCATGGAGCTCCTGCAGGATATTTAATCTAGGACTAGCTGGGATAACAGGTCGAAATTCGTTGTTGGAATTCGTAGTTTTTGTATAGAATAATAGACCATCTATTAGTTCGTAATGGGCCGCCCTATTTCTTATCGCCACTATATCTTGGTGGCTAAAATTTTCAGGATCCTTCAAATACTCATAAATACTTCCAAACTCAGGATCCTTACCCAGTTCGGTTATTACAGTTTCTCGGGAATTTATTGTCCATGCTGTAAGCATTGCCATCTTTACGGTATTGCCTTTTTCGTCTATTTTAATCCTTGATAGGGCATCTGCTACGATATCTTCCTTTCCAGGGGTATGCTTGATTACTAGATTATATTCTTGCAGCTTGAGTGCCCATCTTATTAACCTTGGGGATAAATTTTTCCCTCAGTACAATCTAGTTACCGCCGCATTATCAGAGTATACTCTTATCGGCGCCTTTCCAAAATAGACTCGGAACTTTTGCACTGCTAACAGAACTGCAAGTGCCTCTCTCTCGGTCGCGGAATAGTTTCTTTGTGTTTGATTTAAAGTTCGGCTAAAAAATGCCACGGGCTGCTGATTTTGCGAAAGTACCGCTCCTACCGCATAATCCGAAGCATCCCCTGAAATTTCTAAATTCTCATCCTTTTCAGGAAATTTCAACACAGGGGCTTGCGTTAATGCTTGTTTTAATTTTTCGAAAGCACTATTGGCTTCGGCCGTCAACGAGAATCTTGCCTTTTTGCTTTTTAATTTTAACAATGGCTCCGCGATAGCCGCAAAATCTTTTATAAAGGACCTATAATATGAACAAAGTCCTAGAAAAGAAGAGAGCTTCTTTGCCGTGTTTGGAGTCGGATACTTTTGTACAGCGATTATTTTTGATTCATCTGTCTCGATCCCTTTTTGAGATATTTTGTAACCTAAATATTTTAATTCAGGGGCTGCAAATTTTCACTTTTCGACATTAACTTTTAGACCGGCCTCATTTAATAAAGAAAACACCTGTCTTAAATCCTGTACATGTTGGTCGAGATTATCACTAGTAATAATGATATCGTCTAAATAGATAAATGTGGATTTTCCAAGAACACGTCTTAACACAATGTCCATGCATCGCTGAAATGTTGCCGGGGCCCCTGAAAGGCCAAACGGCATACGCAAAAATGCATAAGTGCCAGACTTGGTTATAAAAGCAATCTTACGCACGTCCTCAGGCCTCACCCCTATTTCAAAATAACCAGTCGTTAAGTCTAAAGTCGTCATAAATTTGGTTGATTTTATGTTCCTTAAAATTTCTTCTATGATCGGTAACGGATATACCGGATATTTCGTTATGGAATTTAATTTACGGTAATCAATAGCGAATCTCCACCTTTTTGGATGCTCCAAAGGATAATCATTATTTTTCTTACATAAAACCACCGGGCTAGCATAACTACTTGAGTTGGGCGTTATGATCTTTTTACGTAGCATATCGGTAATATGCCATTCTATAATTTTTTCCTTATTCTTATCATACCGGTATGGTTTTTGACGAACTGGCAATGCATCTCCGGTGTCAATACTATGGTTAGTAACCTGAGTAAATCCTGGAATATCACTGAATAACGAAGCAAATTCACTTACCACTTGTCGGATTTTTTCTTGCTCGTCATTAGGCAGGTGGTCAAGATTTACCATCGGCGGTTCAGCCTTTTCAGTACGAACTGGTCACATTTTCAGCTTAAGGGACGCTTCATTAAAATCCAGTGTTGCTTGTCCGTCTGAAAGAAAATCTATCCCTAAGATTAAATGTGCTTGCAGATTCTTTACTATAAAAAACATCACCTTTATTTGTTCGTCCTTGATACGGATATACAAAGGTACTTTACCTATACACTTACATTTTTCTCCTTGCGCCGCTAACACTGTCGTATTATCCGCATTATATATGCGGTATTTGCGAAAATACTTCCTAAAAAACTCTTCTGCCACACAGGAACACTGCGCGCCGGTATCCAGGAGTGCGGTGGCTGGGATATTATTCACCAAGACTTCAATCTTCGGAAGAGTCAAATTTTTCACCATTACTGTATTTAACTTGTAGGAAGAGGGTTTTTCGTGGCCTTCGGATTTCCGCACCCTCTCGTCAGCAGAAATCCGTTTTAGTTTAAATTATTTTTCCTTTCCGTGCTTTCCTTCTTTTTGCCCTGGCCTTGAGACTTTTTTCCTGGGTTGCTATTGAACTGTCGACGTTCGCCGGCTGTTTTTGAATGCTCGGGTTTCCTTGCCCACTGATTCGCTTTTTCTCCGTAGCCACGTGCTTGAGTTTGCTGTAGTCTTGGCGTACCAAATTGGTTTCGCTGTTGATACTGGCGTCTTCTTTCGACGTCCGCCGTTCTTCTACTTTCAAACTGGATTGCTAGCTCAAATAACTTTTCCAGTGTAGTTGGATTTCTTAATTCAATAAAGTCTTGCACTTGGGGCAGTAACCTCGGCAAAATCACTTGAATTATTTCAGGATCCGGACGGTTTCCATACAAGAGTTTGAAAACGTGAATTTTTCTTAAAATAAAGCTCGAGAGGTTTTCGATTCTTTGTTGATATATACTGAAA
Organism: Stegodyphus dumicola; assembly: GCF_044657685.1. Taxonomy (NCBI): domain Eukaryota; kingdom Metazoa; phylum Arthropoda; class Arachnida; order Araneae; family Eresidae; genus Stegodyphus; species Stegodyphus dumicola. The sequence continues at coordinate 6,379,872 of NC_140772.1, forward strand.
AGTTCCGTTTCTAATTTCGCACGATCCCTTACAACAGGGAAGGCTTTTAGTAGGGCAGTCTTGAAATTTTCGTAAGTATAGGTGGGACTTCCTGCTTGACCCAAGAGACTTCTGCCTATACATTTGAACCCGTTAAGCGCTTGGCCCCTCAAAGCGCTGGTAGCTAAGGTAACTTTTTGAAACTCGTGCACGGGGTAGAGTATGAAGTGGTCATCCAATTTTTCCAAAAAACTGGTTACCGGTGAGTTTCCATTAAACGTTGCTTCTGGTTTCATCGAAGCGCGCATGGTCTGGACGATGTAACCGAATCCTTCCAGGGCGGCAGCTGGCATTTCTGGATTCTGAGCCGTTTCCGCAGGCAGCACAGGTTCTTCTTGAAATTCGGTCATGGTTATTTTTCTTCGTTGGGCGCCACTATCAGGGTCAATGTTCCTTCTAACCTTCTTCGGGAACATACAAGGACCTGACTCGGAACAGAGAGCTTACTAAAGCTATTTTCACTAATTGTGGTAAGTAGACAGGATACACATGAAGGGTATACAAAACCCTTTATTTTTCTCTATATACAATAACTTCCGTACTTCGGAATACACTGACCCGCCATTTGGGGTCTAACGTAAAAGTATAAAAATAAAACTAAACTCTAATTTAACTTTAAACTAATAAACGTGGAAGATTGGCCTTATATTAACAGGAAGGCGTATGTAGTAAAGATAACTGAGAACACTACAATACGTTTAAATTTATCAAGAGGATTAAAACCTCTGCCCTGGAAGGCAAACAGCAACTGCGTAACTTCTAAGGTAAGCGGCCTGCTTTGACTCAACTGCTTCCTCTCTCTCGCTTGGCAAAAGGCCATAACTTAAATACTTGGCGTTCGCCAGACAAACTTTGCATAAAAACCTTCACGCTTATAATTCTGGCCGGAAGTAGAAAATAAGAAGTGATAGTAAAGATTTAAAATAAAATAAACGTTAGTAAAACTTAAGATCCTTACATACTTCCCGCCAGAGTTAATTAGTTTGAAACTTAGGTCTAAAACGACCTTGTTGAAAACTTTTAGCTCTAGAATCTAACGCGAGGCCAATCTTTTACAAACACACTTCGCTAGAAACTAGAAATTTAAAAGAAAGAAATTTGTTACAATAGCAGCTCCCAGGATATACAACAATCTTTTTTCATCTGTACTGCATCTAAACAGGAGCTTTTATTCAATTCTGGTTCCTTCCAGAGATGTGGAAGGAAAACTAGTTTAATGAAATGTTACACAATGAAATGGCAAGTAACATATACAATTATACTTCTCTTAACATTCTTATTTCATTCATGACTAATTTAATTATCTCTCCTCTTGCTCTCTGACATGTGTTGTAAAAGAACACCAAACACGAATGTGTTTCTGTCTACGTGTGCCACACTTCCTCCTACAATCAAAACACTAACGTGTTAAAATTCAACATAACGAGACCTCTTAACACACCCTAATTTCAACTCTAAACCCTGAGGTACTATTCTAAAAGTGGCTAACTCTAAAGTGTAGCGTCAGAGAGCCTAACTACATCATTCAACCTTTAACACATATTCGCCATGATTTAGTCTTTACAGTCACACGAATAACAAATTTTTAACATTACTTTCACTTTTACCATATCACGGTATTTCTTAACATTTAAAATAACAGTTCACATTGTATATAAGAACATATCGACATGCTGTTAATTTTACACATTTGAAAACATACATTAGTAGAACCTTGTTAACTTCTATTCTTTTCAAAGCAAGTGCCAATTCTTTCTACATTGAAATAATACATTTCAAAAAGTCTTTCAGACTAAAACTTCTCTCTTGCTAGAATGTTTTAAATAAAATTTATACAATAACTTTTTACAATATTTAAGTCTTTACACAACGCTATTATACATCAACTTTAGTTTTACGCGCGAGTAATTGAAAAACATAATAAGAAAATCGGTCACAACTCATTTCTCGCCCTTTTGGCGATAAAGGTAGACCTCGCATGAGGTAAAACTTCTTGGAATCTGCCACTTGCAGTAAGAATGAAAGATTAATTTAAGTTTGCAAAGTAACATAAAATTTTACTTATCTTTGTAATATTCGGACATCCTTTTCTGGGCCCAGTCTTTAAAGGTACTGGAGATAGTAGTTTGATTTATCCTCCTTCTTGTACGGGCTCGCCCCTCAGTGCTTTCCTCTGGAAGCTTCCTTTTTTCACCAGTTCGGCCACCCTTGAATACCTTCCTTTTCTCCTCTGATTGTGGTCTTGGCCGTTTGATGGCAGCTGGTCTTGGCGGAACCGGGAAACTTCTGTCGTGTTCCTGCTTGGACCTCGTTGTTGGCCGTTCAAATTTTCCTTGTAACTTTTCCTCCGCCGCTGATGGCCCTTCCGCAGTTCGGCTACATTTACTGCGGAGAGTCCTGTCGGATGAGTCGATCTTCCGTTTTAGAGCCGGGTTATAGTTGCCGTCATTTCTTCTGGTTCTCTTCACATACGTCGTCCTTCTCCCTTCTTCATTCTGGGGGTGTTCGTGAACTCTCTTTTCTGGACGGTGGAACGGCTTCTTTTTCTTGTTACCTTTAATTTTTCCGCGGGGAAATTTTCTTTTCACTTGCTCCTGCCTCTTATTGGCTTGCCTTTGTACTTGTCGTTTTTCCACCTCTGGAGCTTGTACCTGCGATGTCTGCCGTGCCGGATCCTGCAAAAGATCTGAAAAGATTTGCATTTTATTACGATCGAAGTAGGGCTTGATTTGATCAATGTTTGCGGAACAGGTTTCACCATTTCTGGCTTTTAACACTACAACAGCGTGAGTTATTTTTTCTATAACATATGGTCCTTCAAATCGTGGAAAAAATTTGGCAGTTTTATCTTCTGGTGCTGAAGAAAGTGAATGCTTAATTTTTAAAACTTCATCCCCTACTTTATAAGTTACTCCCCGTCGTTTCAAATCATAATATAGCTTCTGTTTTCTTTGTGCTACTTCCGTATTGTTTTTTGCTTCTTTTATTAGTTTTCCTATATCACCCATTTTAAATTCTGGGGCTTTTTGTTGCACATAAAATAATTTATCTAACGGTGTTATAATCTTTCTGCCTAGAAATGACTCAGCAGGAGTTTTGCCCGTTGTATCATGTTTTGCGGTCCTAAGGGCGAAAGCAAATTCATTGACATAGTTATCCCAGCTTTTATAAAAATTTTTAACATAACTACGGATAATTTTCACTATATTTCTGTTGACCCGTTCCGCTATATTTGATTGCGGCCGATACGGGACCATTTTTAAATGACGTATGCCCAGTTTTTGGCACATGTCTTCAAATATATTACTCACAAATTGAGGACCATTATCCGATATAACTTTTAGGGGCGCCCCGTATTTTAAAATATATTTATTTAAAATAGAATCAGTAACTAATTTCGCGGAGGCTCGTTTTAAGGGAACAATTTCGGTCCATTTACTAAAATGATCAACCATAACAAGGAGATAGCGACTTTTATTTAACTGACTTTTTGGGAAAGGGCCCAATAAATCGATGCCAATTATTTCGTTTGGAAATTCGGATTTAATACTATTTAGAAACCCGGCCGGGCGGAAATTAATATAATTAACTGCTTGACATGTTGGGTAGGACTGGACATACGCCCTTGTTAACTTTTGCAGTTCAGGAAAGTAGACTGCCTCGCGTACGCGTTGGATAGTTTTTCGAATACCAGCATGAGAAGCTAAAGGGCTGTCATGGAGCTCCTGCAGGATATTTAATCTAGGACTAGCTGGGATAACAGGTCGAAATTCGTTGTTGGAATTCGTAGTTTTTGTATAGAATAATAGACCATCTATTAGTTCGTAATGGGCCGCCCTATTTCTTATCGCCACAATATCTTGGTGGCTAAAATTTTCAGGATCCTTCAAATACTCATAAATACTTCCAAACTCAGGATCCTTACTCAGTTCGGTTATTACAGTTTCTCGGGAATTTATTGTACATGCTGTAAGCATTGCCATCTTTACGGTGTTGCCTTGTTCGTCTATTTTAATCCTTGATAGGGCATCTGCTACGATATTTTCCTTTCCAGGGGTATGCTTGATTACCAGATTTTATTCTTGCAGCTTGAGTGCCCATCTTATTAACCTTGGGGATAAATTTTTCCCTGAGTACAATCTAGTTACCGCCGCATGATCAGAGTATACTGTTATCGGCGCCTTTCCAAAATAGACTCGGAACTTTTGCACTGCTAACAGAACTGCAAGTGCCTCTCTCTCGGTCGCGGAATAGTTTCTTTGTGTTTGATTTAAAGTTCGGCTAAAAAATGCCACGGGCTGCTGATTTTGCGAAAGTACCGCTCCTACCCCATAATCCGCAGCATCCGTTGAAATTTCTAAATTCTCATCCTTTTCAGGAAATTTCAACACAGGGGCTTGCGTTAATGCTTGTTTTAATTTTTCGAAAGCACTATTGGCTTCGGCCGTCCACGAGAATCTTGCCTTTTTCCTTTTTAATTTTAACAATGGCTCCGCGATAGCCGCAAAATCTTTTATAAAGGACCTATAATATGAACAAAGTCCTAGAAAAGAAGAGAGCTTCTTTGCCGTGTTTGGAGTCGGATAATTTTGTACAGCGATTATTTTTGATTCATCTGTCTCGATCCCTTTTTGAGATATTTTGTAACCTAAATATTTTAATTCAGGGGCTGCAAATTTGCACTTTTCGACATTAACTTTTAGACCGGCCTCATTTAATAAAGAAAACACCTGTCTTAAATCCTGTACATGTTGGTCGAGATTATCACTAGTAATAATGATATCGTCTAAATAGATAAATGTGGACTTTCCAAGAACAGGTCTTAACACAATGTCCATGCATCGCTGAAATGTTGCCGGGGCCCCTGAAAGGCCAAACGGCATACGCAAAAATGCATAAGTGCCAGACTTGGTTATAAAAGCAGTCTTAGGCACGTCCTCAGGCCTCACCCCTATTTGAAAATAACCAGTCCTTAAGTCTAAAGTCATCATAAATTTGGTTGATTTTATGTTCCTTAAAATTTCTTCTATGATCGGTAACGGATATACCGGATATTTCGTTATGGAATTTAATTTACGGTAATCAATAGCGAATCTCCACCTTTTTGGATGCTCCAAAGGATAATCATTATTTTTCTTACATAAAACCACCGCGCTAGCATAACTACTTGAGATGGGCGTTATGATCCTTTTACGTAGCATATCGGTAATATGCCATTCTATAATTTTTTCCTTATTCTTATCATACCGGTATGGTTTTTGACGAACTGGCAATGCATCTCCGGTGTCAATACTATGGTTAGTAACCTGAGTAAATCCTGGAATATCACTAAATAACGAAGCAAATTCACTTACCACTTGTCGGATTTTTTCTTGCTCGTCATTAGGCAGGTGGTCAAGATTTACCATCGGCGGTTCAGCCTTTTCAGTACGAACTGGTCTCATTGTCAGCTTAAGGGACGCTTCATTAAAATCCAGTGTTGCTTGTCCGTCTGAAAGAAAATCTATCCCTAAGATTAAATGTGCTTGCAGATTCTTTACTATAAAAAACATCACCTTTATTTGTTCGTCCTTGATACGGATATACAAAGGTACTTTACCTATACACTTACATTTTTCTCCTTGCGCCGCTAACACTGTCGTATTATCCGCATTATATATGCGGTATTTGCGAAAATACTTCCTAAAAAACTCTTCTGCCACACAGGAACACTGCGCGCCGGTATCCAGGAGTGCGGTGGCTGGGATATTATTCACCAAGACTTCAATCTTCGGAAGAGTCAAATTTTTCACCATTACTGTATTTAACTTGTAGGAAGAGGGTTTTTCGTGGCCTTCGGATTTCCGCACCCTCTCGTCAGCAGAAATCCGTTTTAGTTTAAATTATTTTTCCTTTCCGTGCTTTCCTTCTTTTTGCCCTGGCCTTGAGACTTTTTTCCTGGGTTGCTATTGAACTGTCGACGTTCGCCGGCTGTTTTTGAATGCTCGGGTTTCCTTGCCCACTGATTCGCTTTTTCTCCGTAGCCATGTGATTGAGTTTGCTGTAGTCTTGGCGTACCAAATTGGTTTCGCTGTTGATACTGGCGTCTTCTTTCGACGTCCGCCGTTCTTCTACTTTCAAACTGGATTGCTAGCTCAAATAACTTTTCCAGTGTAGTTGGATTTCTGAATTCAATAAAGTCTTGCACTTGGGGCAGTAACCTCGGCAAAATCACTTGAATTATTTCAGGATCCGGACGGTTTCTATACAAGAGTTTGAAAACGTGAATTTTTCTTAAAATAAAGCTCGAGAGATTTTCGATTCTTTGTTTATATATACTGAAAAGTTCCGTTTCTAATTTCGCACGAGCCCTTACAACAGGGAAGGCTTTTTGTAGGGCAGTCTTGAAATTTTCGTAAGTATAGGTGGGACTTCCTGCTTGACCCAAGAGACTTCTGCCTATACATTTGAACCAGTTAAGCGCTTGGCCCCTCAAAGCGCTGGTAGCTAAGGTAACTTTTTGAAACTCGTGCACGTGGTAGAGCATGAAGTGGTCATCCAATTTTTCCAAAAAACTGGTTACCGGTGAGTTTCCATTAAACGTTGCTTCTGGTTTCATCGAAGCGCGCATGGTCTGGACGATGTAACCGAATCCTTCCAGGGCGGCAGCTGGCATTTCTGGATTCTGAGCCGTTTCCGCAGGCAGCACAGGTTCTTCTTGAAACTCGGCCATGGTTATTCTTCTTCGTTGGGCGCCACTATCAGGGTCAATGTTCCTTCTAACCTTCTTCGGGAACATACAAGGACCTGACTCGGAACAGAGAGCTTACTAAAGCTATTTTCACTAATTGTGGTAAGTAGACAGGATACACATGAAGGGTATACAAAACCCTTTATTTTTCTCTATATACAATAACTTCCGTACTTCGGAATACACTGACCCGCCACTTGGGGTCTAACGTAAAAGTATAAAAATAAAACTAAACTCTAATTTAACTTTAAACTAATAAACGTGGAAGATTGGCCTTATATTAACAGGAAGGCGTATGTAGTACAGATAACTGAGAACACTACAATACGTTTAAATTTATCAAGAGGATTAAAACCTCTGGCCTGGAAGGCAAACAGCAACTGCGTAACTTCTAAGGTAAGCGGCCTGCTTTGACTCAACTGCTTCCTCTCTCTCGCTTGGCAAAAGGCCACAACTTAAATACTTGGCGTTCGCCAGACAAACTTTGCATAAAAACCTTCACGCTTATAATTCTGGCCGGAAGTAGAAAATAAGAAGTGATAGTAAAGATTTAAAATAAAATCAACGTTAGTAAAACTTAAGATCCTTACATACTTCCCGCCAGAGTTAATTAGTTTGAAACTTAGGTCTAAAACGACCTTGTTGAAAACTTTTAGCTCTAGAATCTAACGCGAGGCCAATCTTTTACAAACACACTTCGCTAGAATTTAGAAATTTAAAAGAAAGAAATTTGTTACAATAGCAGCTCCCAGGATATACAACAATCTTTTTTCATCTGTACTGCATCTAAACAGGAGCTTTTATTCAATTCTGGTTCCTTCCAGAGATGTGGAAGGAAAACTAGTTTAATGAAATGTTACACAATGAAATGGCAAGTAACATATACAATTATACTTCTCTTAAAATTCTTATTTCATTCATGACTATTTTAATTATCTCTCCCCGTGCTCTCTGACATGTGTTGTAAAAGAACACCAAACACGAATGTGTTTCTGTCTACGTGTGCCACACTTCCTCCTACAATCAAAACACTAACGTGTTAAAATTCAACATAACGAGACCTCTTAACACACCCTAATTTCAACTCTAAACCCTGAGGTACTATTCTAAAAGTGGCTAACTCTAAAGTGTAGCGTTAGAGAGCCTAACTACGTCATTCAACCTTTAACACATATTCGCCATGATTTAGTCTTTACAGTCACACGAATAACAAATTTTTAACATTACTTTCACTTTTACCATATCACGGTATTTCTTAACATTTAAAATAACAGTTCACATTGTATATAAGAACATATCAACATGCTGTTAATTTTACACATTTGAAAACATACATTAGTAGTACCTTGTTAACTTCTATTCTTTTCAAAGCAAGTGCCAATTCTTTCTACATTGAAATAATACATTTCAAAAAGTCTTTCAGACTAAAACTTCTCTCTTGCTAGAATGTTTTAAATAAAATTTATACAATAACTATTTACAATATTTAAGTCTTTACACAACGCTATTATACATCAACTTTAGTTTTACGCGCGAGTAATTGAAAAACATAATAAGAAAATCGGTCACAACTCATTTCTCGCCCTTTTGGCGATAAAGGTAGACCTCGCATGAGGTAAAACTTCTTGAAATCTCCCACTTGCAGTAAGAATGAAAGATTAATTTAAGTTTGCAAAGTAACATAAAATTTTACTTATCTTTGTAATATTCGGACATCCTTTTCTGGGCCCAGTCTTTAAAGGTACTGGAGATAGTAGTTTGATTTATCCTCCTTCTTGTACGGGCTCGCCCCTCAGTGCTTTCCTCTGGAAGCTTCCTTTTTTCACCAATTCGGCCACCCTTGAATACCTTCCTTTTCTCCTCTGATTGTGGTCTTGGCCGTTTGATGGCAGCTGGTCTTGGCGGAACCGGGAAACTTCTGTCGTGTTCCTGCTTGGACCTTGTTGTTGGCCGTTCAAATTTTCCTTGTAACTTTTCCTCCGCCGCTGATGGCCCTTCCGCAGTTCGGCTACATTTACTGCGGAGAGTCCTGTCGGATGAGTCGATCTTCCGTTTTAGAGCCGGGTTATAGTTGCCGTCATTTCTCCTGGTTCTCTTCACATACGTCGTCCTTCTCCCTTCTTCATTCTGGGGGTGTTCGTGAACTCTCTTTTCTGGACGGTGGAACGGCTTCTTTTTCTTGTTACCTTTAATTTTTCCGCGGGGAAATTTTCTTTTCACTTGCTCCTGCCTCTTATTGGCTTGCCCTTGTACTTGTCGTTTTTCCACCTCTGGAGCTTGTACCTGCGGTGTCTGCCGTGCCGGATCCTGCAAAAGATCTGAAAAGATTTGCATTTTATTACGATCGAAGTAGGGCTTGATTTGATCAATGTTTGCGGAACAGGTTTCACCATTTCTGGCTTTTAACAATACAACAGCGTGAGTTTTTTTTTCTATAACATATGGTCCTTTCAATCGTGGAAAAAATTTGGCAGTTTTATCTTCTGGTGCTGAAGAAAGTGAATGCTTAATTTTTAAAACTTCATCCCCTACTTTAGAAGTTACTCCCCGTCGTTTCAAATCATAATATAGCTTCTGTTTTCTTTGTGCTACTTCCGTATACTTTTTTGCTTCTTTTATTAGTTTTTCTATATCACCCATTTTAAATTCTGGGTCTTTTTGTTGCACATAAAATAATTTATCTAACGGTGTTATAATCTTTCTGCCTAGAAATAACTCAGCAGGAGTTTTGCCCGTTGTATCATGTTTTGCGGTCCTAAGGGCGAAAGCAAATTCATTGACATAGTTATCCCAGCTTTTATGAAAATTTTTAACATAACTACGGATAATTTTCACTATATTTCTGTTGACACGTTCCGCTATATTTGATTGCGGCCGATACGAGACCATTTTTAAATGACGTATGCCCAGTTTTTGGCACATGTCTTCAAATATATTACTCACAAATTGAGGACCATTATCCGATATAACTTTTAGGGGCGCCCCGTATTTTAAAATACATTTATTTAAAATAGAATCAGTAACTAATTTCGCGGAGGCTCGTTTTAAGGGAACAATTTCGGTTCATTTACTAAAATGATCAACCATAACAAGGAGATAGCGACTTTTATTTAACTGACTTTTTGGGAAAGGGCCCAATAAATCGATGCCAATTATTTCGTTTGTAAATTCGGATTTAATACTATTTAGAAACCCGGCCGGGCGGAAATTAATATAATTAACGGCTTGACATGTTGGGCAGGACTGGACATACGCCCTTGTTAACTTTTGCAGTTCAGGAAAGTAGACTGCCTCGCGTACGCGTTGGATAGTTTTTCGAATACCAGCATGAGAAGCTAAAGGGCTGTCATGGAGCTCCTGCAGGATATTTAATCTAGGACTAGCTGGGATAACAGGTCGAAATTCGTTGTTGGAATTCGTAGTTTTTGTATAGAATAATAGACCATCTATTAGTTCGTAATGGGCCGCCCTATTTCTTATCGCCACAATATCTTGGTGGCTAAAATTTTCAGGATCCTTCAAATACTCATAAATACTTCCAAACTCAGGATCCTTACTCAGTTCGGTTATTACAGTTTCTCGGGAATTTATTGTACATGCTGTAAGCATTGCCATCTTTACGGTGTTGCCTTGTTCGTCTACTTTAATCCTTGATAGGGCATATGCTACGATATTTTCCTTTCCAGGGGTATGCTTGATTACCAGATTATATTCTTGCAGCTTGAGTGCCCATCTTATTAACCTTGGGGATAAATTTTTCCCTGAGAACAATCTAGTTACCGCCGCATGATCAGAGTATACTGTTATCGCCGCCTTTCCAAAATAGACTCGGAACTTTTGCACTGCTAACAGAACTGCAAGTGCCTCTCTCTCGGTCGCGGAATAGTTTCTTTGTGTTTGATTTAAAGTTCGGCTAAAAAATGCCACGGGCTGCTGATTTTGCGAAAGTACCGCTCCTACCGCATAATCCGAAGCATCCGCTGAAATTTCTAAATTCTCATCCTTTTCAGAAAATTTTAACACAGGGGCTTGCGTTAATGCTTGCTTTAATTTTTCGAAAGCACTATTGGCTTCGGCCGTCCACGAGAATCTTGCCTTTTTCCTTTTTAATTTTAACAATGGCTCCGCGATAGCCGCAAAATCTTTTATAAAGGACCTATAATATGAACAAAGTCCTAGAAAAGAAGAGAGCTTCTTTGCCGTGTTTGGAGTCGGATAATTTTGTACAGCGATTATTTTTGATTCATCTGTCTCGATCCCTTTTTGAGATATTTTGTAACCTAAATATTTTAATTCAGGGGCTGCAAATTTGCACTTTTCGACATTAACTTTTAGACCGGCCTCATTTAATAAAGAAAACACCTGTCTTAAATCCTGTACATGTTGGTCGAGATTATCACTAGTAATAATGATATCGTCTAAATAGATAAATGTGGACTTTCCAAGAACAGGTCTTAACACAATGTCCATGCATCGCTGAAATGTTGCCGGGGCCCCTGAAAGGCCAAACGGCATACGCAAAAATGCATAAGTGCCAGACTTGGTTATAAAAGCAGTCTTAGGCACGTCCTCAGGCCTCACCCCTATTTGAAAATAACCAGTTCTTAAGTCTAAAGTCGTCATAAATTTGGTTGATTTTATGTTCCTTAAAATTTCTTCTATGATCGGTAACGGATATACCGGATATTTCGTTATGGAATTTAATTTACGGTAATCAATAGCGAATCTCCACCTTTTTGGATGCTCCAAAGGATAATCATTATTTTTCTTACATAAAACCACCGCGCTAGCATAACTACTTGAGATGGGCGTTATGATCCTTTTACGTAGCATATCGGTAATATGCCATTCTATAATTTTTTCCTTATTCTTATCATACCGGTATGGTTTTTGACGAACTGGCAATGCATCTCCGGTGTCAATACTATGGTTAGTAACCTGAGTAAATCCTGGAATATCACTAAACAACGAAGCAAATTCACTTACCACTTGTCGGATTTTTTCTTGCTCGTCATTAGGCAGGTGGTCAAGATTTACCATCGGCGGTTCAGCCTTTTCAGTACGAACTGGTCTCATTGTCAGCTTAAGAGACGCTTCATTAAAATCCAGTGTTGCTTGTCCGTCTGAAAGAAAATCTATCCCTAAGATTAAATGTGCTTGCAGATTCTTTACTATAAAAAACATCACCTTTATTTGTTCGTCCTTGATACGGATATACAAAGGTACTTTACCTATACACTTACATTTTTCTCCTTGCGCCGCTAACACTGTCGTATTATCCGCATTATATATGCGGTATTTGCGAAAATACTTCCTAAAAAACTCTTCTGCCACACAGGAACACTGCGCGCCGGTATCCAGGAGTGCGGTGGCTGGGATATTATTCACCAAGACTTCAATCTTCGGAAGAGTCAAATTTTTCACCATTACTGTATTTAACTTGTAGGAAGAGGGGTTTTCGTGGCCTTCGGATTTCCGCACCCTCTCGTCAGCAGAAATCCGTTTTAGTTTAAATTATTTTTCCTTTCCGTGCTTTCCTTCTTTTTCCCCTGGCCTTGAGACTTTTTTCCTGGGTTGCTATTGAACTGTCGACGTTCGCCGGCTGTTTTTGAATGCTCGGGTTTCCTTGCCCGCTGATTCGCTTTCTCTCCGTAGCCATGTGCTTGAGTTTGCTGTAGTCTTGGCGTACCAAATTGGTTTCGCTGTTGATACTGGCGTCTTCTTTCGACGTCCGCCGTTCTTCTACTTTCAAACTGGATTGCTAGCTCAAATAAATTTTCCAGTGTAGTTGGATTTCTTAATTCAATAAAGTCGTGCGCTTGGGGCAGTAACTCGGCAAAATCACTTGAATTATTTCAGGATCGGGACGGTTTCCATACAAGAGTTTGAAACGTGAATTTTTCTTAAAATAAAGCTCGAGAGGTTTTCGATTCTTTGTTGATATATACTGAAAAGTTCCGTTTCTAATTTCGCACGATCCCTTACAACAGGGAAGGCTTTTAGTAGGGCAGTCTTGAAATTTTCGTAAGTATAGGTGGGACTTCCTGCTTGACCCAAGAGACTTCTGCCTATACACTTGAACCCGTTAAGCGCTTGGCCCCTCAAAGCGCTGGTAGCTGAGGTAACTTTTTGAAACTCGTGCACGGGGTAGAGCATGAAGTGGTCATCCAATTTTTCCAAAAAACTGGTTACCGGTGAGTTTCCATTAAACGTTGCTTTTGGTTTCATCGAAGCGCGCATGGTCTGGACGATGTAACCGAATCCTTCCAGGGCGGCAGCTGGCATTTCTGGATTCTGAGCCGTTTCCGCAGGCAGCACAGGTTCTTCTTGAAACTCGGTCGTGGTTATTCTTCTTCGTTGGGCGCCACTATCAGGGTCAATGTTCCTTCTAACCTTCTTCGGGAACATACAAGGACCTGACTCGGAACAGAGAGCTTACTAAAGCTATTTTCACTAATTGTGGTAAGTAGACAGGATACACATGAAGGGTATACAAAACCCTTTATTTTTCTCTATATACAATAACTTCCGTACTTCGGAATACACTGACCCGCCACTTGGGGTCTAACGTAAAAGTATAAAAATAAAACTAAACTCTAATTTAACTTTAAACTAATAAACGTGGAAGATTGGCCTTATATTAACAGGAAGGCGTATGTAGTACAGATAACTGAGAACACTACAATACGTTTAAATTTATCAAGAGGATTAAAACCTCTGGCCTGGAAGGCAAACAGCAACTGCGTAACTTCTAAGGTAAGCGGCCTGCTTTGACTCAACTGCTTCCTCTCTCTCGCTTGGCAAAAGGCCACAACTTAAATACTTGGCGTTCGCCAGACAAACTTTGCATAAAAACCTTCACGCTTATAATTCTGGCCGGAAGTAGAAAATAAGAAGTGATAGTAAAGATTTAAAATAAAATCAACGTTAGTAAAACTTAAGATCCTTACATACTTCCCGCCAGAGTTAATTAGTTTGAAACTTAGGTCTAAAACGACCTTGTTGAAAACTTTTAGCTCTAGAATCTAACGCGAGGCCAATCTTTTACAAACACACTTCGCTAGAATTTAGAAATTTAAAAGAAAGAAATTTGTTACAATAGCAGCTCCCAGGATATACAACAATCTTTTTTCATCTGTACTGCATCTAAACAGGAGCTTTTATTCAATTCTGGTTCCTTCCAGAGATGTGGAAGGAAAACTAGTTTAATGAAATGTTACACAATGAAATGGCAAGTAACATATACAATTATACTTCTCTTAACATTCTTATTTCATTCATGACTATTTTAATTATCTCTCCCCGTGCTCTCTGACATGTGTTGTAAAAGAACACCAAACACGAATGTGTTTCTGTCTACGTGTGCCACACTTCCTCCTACAATCAAAACACTAACGTGTTAAAATTCAACATAACGAGACCTCTTAACACACCCTAATTTCAACTCTAAACCCTGAGGTACTATTCTAAAAGTGGCTAACTCTAAAGTGTAGCGTTAGAGAGCCTAACTACGTCATTCAACCTTTAACACATATTCGCCATGATTTAGTCTTTACAGTCACACGAATAACAAATTTTTAACATTACTTTCACTTTTACCATATCACGGTATTTCTTAACATTTAAAATAACAGTTCACATTGTATATAAGAACATATCAACATGCTGTTAATTTTACACATTTGAAAACATACATTAGTAGTACCTTGTTAACTTCTATTCTTTTCAAAGCAAGTGCCAATCCTTTCTACATTGAAATAATACATTTCAAAAAGTCTTTCAGACTAAAACTTCTCTCTTGCTAGAATGTTTTAAATAAAATTTATACAATAACTTTTTACAATATTTAAGTCTTTACACAACGCTATTATACATCAACTTTAGTTTTACGCGCGAGTAATTGAAAAACATAATAAAAAAATCGGTCACAACTCATTTCTCGCCCTTTTGGCGATAAAGGTAGACCTCGCATGAGGTAAAACTTCTTGGAATCTCCCACTTGCAGTAAGAATGAAAGATTAATTTAAGTTTGCAAAGTAACATAAAATTTTACTTATCTTTGTAATATTCGGACATCCTTTTCTGGGCCCAGTCTTTAAAGGTACTGGAGATAGTAGTTTGATTTATCCTCCTTCTTGTACGGGCTCGCCCCTCAGTGCTTTCCTCTGGAAGCTTCCTTTTTTCACCAGTTCGGCCACCCTTGAATACCTTCCTTTTCTCCTCTGATTGTGGTCTTGGCCGTTTGATGGCAGCTGGTCTTGGCGGAACCGGGAAACTTCTGTCGTGTTCCTGCTTGGACCTCGCTGTTGGCCGTTCAAATTTTCCTTGTAACTTTTCCTCCGCCGCTGATGGCCCTTCCGCAGTTCGGCTACATTTACTGCGGAGAGTCCTGTCGGATGAGTCGATCTTCCGTTTTAGAGCCGGGTTATAGTTGCCGTCATTTCTCCTGGTTCTCTTCACATACGTCGTCCTTCTCCCTTCTTCATTCTGGGGGTGTTCGTGAACTCTCTTTTCTGGACGGTGGAACGGCTTCTTTTTCTTGTTACCTTTAATTTTTCCGCGGGGAAATTTTCTTTTCACTTGCTCCTGCCTCTTATTGGCTTGCCCTTGTACTTGTCGTTTTTCCACCTCTGGAGCTTGTACCTGCGGTGTCTGCCGTGCCGGATCCTGCAAAAGATCTGAAAAGATTTGCATTTTATTACGATCGAAGTAGGGCTTGATTTGATCAATGTTTGCGGAACAGGTTTCACCATTTCTGGCTTTTAACACTACAACAGCGTGAGTTATTTTTTCTATAACATATGGTCCTTCAAATCGTGGAAAAAATTTGGCAGTTTTATCTTCTGGTGCTGAAGAAAGTGAATGCTTAATTTTTAAAACTTCATCCCCTACTTTAGAAGTTACTCCCCGTCGTTTCAAATCATAATATAGCTTCTGTTTTCTTTGTGCTACTTCCGTATTCTTTTTTGCTTCTTTTATTAGTTTTTCTATATCACCCATTTTAAATTCTGGGACTTTTTGTTGCACATAAAATAATTTATCTAACGGTGTTATAATCTTTCTGCCTAGAAATAACTCAGCAGGAGTTTTGCCCCTTTGTATCATGTTTTGCGGTACTAAGGGCGAAAGCAAATTCATTGACATAGTTATCCCAGCTTTTATGAAAATTTTTAACATAACTACGGATAATTTTCACTATATTTCTGTTGACACGTTCCGCTATATTTGATTGCGGCCGATACGGGACCATTTTTAAATGACGTATGCCCAGTTTTTGGCACATGTCTTCAAATATATTACTCACAAATTGAGGACCATTATCCGATATAACTTTTAGGGGCGCCCCGTATTTTAAAATATATTTATTTAAAATAGAATCAGTAACTAATTTCGCGGAGGCTCGTTTTAAGGGAACAATTTCGGTCCATTTACTAAAATGATCAACCATAACAAGGAGATAGCGACTTTTATTTAACTGACTTTTTGGGAAAGGGCCCAATAAATCGATGCCAATTATTTCGTTTGTAAATTCGGATTTAATACTATTTAGAAACCCGGCCGGGCGGAAATTAATATAATTAACGGCTTGACATGTTGGGCAGGACTGGACATACGCCCTTGTTAACTTTTGCAGTTCAGGAAAGTAGACTGCCTCGCGTACGCGTTGGATAGTTTTTCGAATACCAGCATGAGAAGCTAAAGGGCTGTCATGGAGCTCCTGCAGGATATTTAATCTAGGACTAGCTGGGATAACAGGTCGAAATTCGTTGTTGGAATTCGTAGTTTTTGTATAGAATAATAGACCATCTATTAGTTCGTAATGGGCCGCCCTATTTCTTATCGCCACAATATCTTGGTGGCTAAAATTTTCAGGATCCTTCAAATACTCATAAATACTTCCAAACTCAGGATCCTTACTCAGTTCGGTTATTACAGTTTCTCGGGAATTTATTGTACATGCTGTAAGCATTGCCATCTTTACGGTGTTGCCTTGTTCGTCTATTTTAATCCTTGATAGGGCATCTGCTACGATATTTTCCTTTCCAGGGGTATGCTTGATTACCAGATTATATTCTTGCAGCTTGAGTGCCCATCTTATTAACCTTGGGGATAAATTTTTCCCTGAGAACAATCTAGTTACCGCCGCATGATCAGAGTATACTGTTATCGGCGCCTTTCCAAAATAGACTCGGAACTTTTGCACTGCTGACACAACTGCAAGTGCCTCTCTCTCGGTCGCGGAATAGTTTCTTTGTGTTTGATTTAAAGTTCGGCTAAAAAATGCCACGGGCTGCTGATTTTGCGAAAGTACCGCTCCTACCGCATAATCCGAAGCATCCGCTGAAATTTCTAAATTCTCATCCTTTTCAGGAAATTTCAACACAGGGGCTTGCGTTAATGATTGTTTTAATTTTTCGAAAGCACTATTGGCTTCGGCCGTCCACGAGAATCTTGCCTTTTTCCTTTTTAATTTTAACAATGGCTCCGCGATAGCCGCAAAATCTTTTATAAAGGACCTATAATATGAACAAAGTCCTAGAAAAGAAGAGAGCTTCTTTGCCGTGTTTGGAGTCGGATAATTTTGTACAGCGATTATTTTTGATTCATCTGTCTCGATCCCTTTTTGAGATATTTTGTAACCTAAATATTTTAATTCAGGGGCTGCAAATTTGCACTTTTCGACATTAACTTTTAGACCGGCCTCATTTAATAAAGAAAACACCTGTCTTAAATCCTGTACATGTTGGTCGAGATTATCACTAGTAATAATGATATCGTCTAAATAGATAAATGTGGACTTTCCAAGAACAGGTCTTAACACAATGTCCATGCATCGCTGAAATGTTGCCGGGGCCCCTGAAAGGCCAAACGGCATACGCAAAAATGCATAAGTGCCAGACTTGGTTGTAAAAGCAGTCTTAGGCACGTCCTCAGGCCTCACCCCTATTTGAAAATAACCAGTCCTTAAGTCTAAAGTCGTCATAAATTTGGTTGATTTTATGTTCCTTAAAATTTCTTCTATGATCGGTAACGGATATACCGGATATTTCGTTATAGAATTTAATTTACGGTAATCAATAGCGAATCTCCACCTTTTTGGATGCTCCAAAGGATAATCATTATTTTTCTTACATAAAACCACCGCGCTAGCATAACTACTTGAGATGGGCGTTATGATCCTTTTACGTAGCATATCGGTAATATGCCATTCTATAATTTTTCCTTATTCTTATCATACCGGTATGGTTTTTGACGAACTGGCAATGCATCTCCGGTGTCAATACTATGGTTAGTAACCTGAGTAAATCCTGGAATATCACTAAACAACGAAGCAAATTCACTTACCACTTGTCGGATTTTTTCTTGCTCGTCATTAGGCAGGTGGTCAAGATTTACCATCGGCGGTTCAGCCTTTTCAGTACGAACTGGTCTCATTGTCAGCTTAAGGGACGCTTCATTAAAATCCAGTGTTGCTTGTCCGTCTGAAAGAAAATCTATCCCTAAGATTAAATGTGCTTGCAGATTCTTTACTATAAAAAACATCGCCTTTATTTGTTCGTCCTTGATACGGATATACAAAGGTACTTTACCTATACACTTACATTTTTCTCCTTGCGCCGCTAACACTGTCGTATTATCCGCATTATATATGCGGTATTTGCGAAAATATTTCCTAAAAAACTCTTCTGCCACACAGGAACACTGCGCGCCGGTATCCAGGAGTGCGGTGGCTGGGATATTATTCACCAAGACTTCAATCTTCGGAAGAGTCAAATTTTTCACCATTACTGTATTTAACTTGTAGGAAGAGGGTTTTTCGTGGCCTTCGGATTTCCGCACCCTCTCGTCAGCAGAAATGCGTTTTAGTTTAAATTATTTTTCCTTTCCGTGCTTTCCTTCTTTTTCCCATGGCCTTGAGACTTTTTTCCTGGGTTGCTATTGAACTGTCGACGTTCGCCGGCTGTTTTTGAATGCTCGTGTTTCCTTGCCGACTGATTCGCTTTTTCTCCGTAGCCATGTGCTTGAGTTTGCCGTAGTCTTGGCGTACCAAATTGGTTTCGCTGTTGATACTGGCGTCTTCTTTCGACGTCCGCCGTTCTTCTACTTTCAAACTGGATTGCTAGCTCAAATAACTTTTCCAGTGTAGTTGGATTTCTTAATTCAATAAAGTCTTGCACTTGGGGCAGTAACCTCGGGAAAATCACTTGAATTATTTCAGGATCCGGACGGTTTCCATACAAGAGTTTGAAAACGTGAATTTTTCTTAAAATAAAGCTCGAGAGGTTTTCGATTCTTTGTTGATATATACTGAAAAGTTCCGTTTCTAATTTCGCACGATCCCTTACAACAGGGAAGGCTTTTAGTAGGGCAGTCTTGAAATTTTCGTAAGTATAGGTGGGACCTCCTGCTTGACCCAAGAGACTTCTGCCTATACATTTGAACCAGTTAAGCGCTTGGCCCCTCAAAGCGCTGGTACCTAAGGTAACTTTTTGAAACTCGTGCACGGGGTAGAGCATGAAGTGGTCATCCAATTTTTCCAAAAAACTGGTTACCGGTGAGTTTCCATTAAACGTTGCTTCTGGTTTCATCGAAGCGCGCATGGTCTGGACGATGTAACCGAATCCTTCCAGGGCGGCAGCTGGCATTTCTGGATTCTGAGCCGTTTCCGCAGGCAGCACAGGTTCTTCTTGAAACTCGGTCATGGTTATTCTACTTCGTTGGGCGCCACTATCAGGGTCAATGTTCCTTCTAACCTTCTTCGGGAACATACAAGGACCTGACTCGGAACAGAGAGCTTACTAAAGCTATTTTCACTAATTGTGGTAAGTAGACAGGATACACATGAAGGGTATACAAAACCCTTTATTTTTCTCTATATACAATAACTTCCGTACTTCGGAATACACTGACCCGCCACTTGGGGTCTAACGTAAAAGTATAAAAATAAAACTAAACTCTAATTTAACTTTAAACTAATAAACGTGGAAGATTGGCCTTATATTAACAGGAAGGCGTATGTAGTACAGATAACTGAGAACACTACAATACGTTTAAATTTATCAAGAGGATTAAAACCTCTGGCCTGGAAGGCAAACAGCAACTGCGTAACTTCTAAGGTAAGCGGCCTGCTTTGACTCAACTGCTTCCTCTCTCTCGGTTGGCAAAAGGCCACAACTTAAATACTTGGCGTTCGCCAGACAAACTTTGCATAAAAACCTTCACGCTTATAATTCTGGCCGGAAGTAGAAAATAAGAAGTGATAGTAAAGATTTAAAATAAAATCAACGTTAGTAAAACTTAAGATCCTTACATACTTCCCGCCAGAGTTAATTAGTTTGAAACTTAGGTCTAAAACGACCTTGTTGAAAACTTTTAGCTCTAGAATCTAACGCGAGGCCAATCTTTTACAAACACACTTCGCTAGAATTTAGAAATTTAAAAGAAAGAAATTTGTTACAATAGCAGCTCCCAGGATATACAACAATCTTTTTTCATCTGTACTGCATCTAAACAGGAGCTTTTATTCAATTCTGGTTCCTTCCAGAGATGTGGAAGGAAAACTAGTTTAATGAAATGTTACACAATGAAATGGCAAGTAACATATACAATTATACTTCTCTTAACATTCTTATTTCATTCATGACTATTTTAATTATCTCTCCCCGTGCTCTCTGACATGTGTTGTAAAAGAACACCAAACACGAATGTGTTTCTGTCTACGTGTGCCACACTTCCTCCTACAATCAAAACACTAACGTGTTAAAATTCAACATAACGAGACCTCTTAACACACCCTAATTTCAACTCTAAACCCTGAGGTACTATTCTAAAAGTGGCTAACTCTAAAGTGTAGCGTTAGAGAGCCTAACTACGTCATTCAACCTTTAACACATATTCGCCATGATTTAGTCTTTACAGTCACACGAATAACAAATTTTTAACATTACTTTCACTTTTACCATATCACGGTATTTCTTAACATTTAAAATAACAGTTCACATTGTATATAAGAACATATCAACATGCTGTTAATTTTACACATTTGAAAACATACATTAGTAGTACCTTGTTAACTTCTATTCTTTTCAAAGCAAGTGCCAATCCTTTCTACATTGAAATAATACATTTCAAAAAGTCTTTCAGACTAAAACTTCTCTCTTGCTAGAATGTTTTAAATAAAATTTATACAATAACTTTTTACAATATTTAAGTCTTTACACAACGCTATTATACATCAACTTTAGTTTTACGCGCGAGTAATTGAAAAACATAATAAAAAAATCGGTCACAACTCATTTCTCGCCCTTTTGGCGATAAAGGTAGACCTCGCATGAGGTAAAACTTCTTGGAATCTCCCACTTGCAGTAAGAATGAAAGATTAATTTAAGTTTGCAAAGTAACATAAAATTTTACTTATCTTTGTAATATTCGGACATCCTTTTCTGGGCCCAGTCTTTAAAGGTACTGGAGATAGTAGTTTGATTTATCCTCCTTCTTGTACGGGCTCGCCCCTCAGTGCTTTCCTCTGGAAGCTTCCTTTTTTCACCAGTTCGGCCACCCTTGAATACCTTCCTTTTCTCCTCTGATTGTGGTCTTGGCCGTTTGATGGCAGCTGGTCTTGGCGGAACCGGGAAACTTCTGTCGTGTTCCTGCTTGGACCTCGCTGTTGGCCGTTCAAATTTTCCTTGTAACTTTTCCTCCGCCGCTGATGGCCCTTCCGCAGTTCGGCTACATTTACTGCGGAGAGTCCTGTCGGATGAGTCGATCTTCCGTTTTAGAGCCGGGTTATAGTTGCCGTCATTTCTCCTGGTTCTCTTCACATACGTCGTCCTTCTCCCTTCTTCATTCTGGGGGTGTTCGTGAACTCTCTTTTCTGGACGGTGGAACGGCTTCTTTTTCTTGTTACCTTTAATTTTTCCGCGGGGAAATTTTCTTTTCACTTGCTCCTGCCTCTTATTGGCTTGCCCTTGTACTTGTCGTTTTTCCACCTCTGGAGCTTGTACCTGCGGTGTCTGCCGTGCCGGATCCTGCAAAAGATCTGAAAAGATTTGCATTTTATTACGATCGAAGTAGGGCTTGATTTGATCAATGTTTGCGGAACAGGTTTCACCATTTCTGGCTTTTAACACTACAACAGCGTGAGTTATTTTTTCTATAACATATGGTCCTTCAAATCGTGGAAAAAATTTGGCAGTTTTATCTTCTGGTGCTGAAGAAAGTGAATGCTTAATTTTTAAAACTTCATCCCCTACTTTAGAAGTTACTCCCCGTCGTTTCAAATCATAATATAGCTTCTGTTTTCTTTGTGCTACTTCCGTATTCTTTTTTGCTTCTTTTATTAGTTTTTCTATATCACCCATTTTAAATTCTGGGACTTTTTGTTGCACATAAAATAATTTATCTAACGGTGTTATAATCTTTCTGCCTAGAAATAACTCAGCAGGAGTTTTGCCCCTTTGTGTCATGTTTTGCGGTACTAAGGGCGAAAGCAAATTCATTGACATAGTTATCCCAGCTTTTATGAAAATTTTTAACATAACTACGGATAATTTTCACTATATTTCTGTTGACACGTTCCGCTATATTTGATTGCGGCCGATACGGGACCATTTTTAAATGACGTATGCCCAGTTTTTGGCACATGTCTTCAAATATATTACTCACAAATTGAGGACCATTATCCGATATAACTTTTAGGGGCGCCCCGTATTTTAAAATATATTTATTTAAAATAGAATCAGTAACTAATTTCGCGGAGGCTCGTTTTAAGGGAACAATTTCGGTCCATTTACTAAAATGATCAACCATAACAAGGAGATAGCGACTTTTATTTAACTGACTTTTTGGGAAAGGGCCCAATAAATCGATGCCAATTATTTCGTTTGTAAATTCGGATTTAATACTATTTAGAAACCCGGCCGGGCGGAAATTAATATAATTAACGGCTTGACATGTTGGGCAGGACTGGACATACGCCCTTGTTAACTTTTGCAGTTCAGGAAAGTAGACTGCCTCGCGTACGCGTTGGATAGTTTTTCGAATACCAGCATGAGAAGCTAAAGGGCTGTCATGGAGCTCCTGCAGGATATTTAATCTAGGACTAGCTGGGATAACAGGTCGAAATTCGTTGTTGGAATTCGTAGTTTTTGTATAGAATAATAGACCATCTATTAGTTCGTAATGGGCCGCCCTATTTCTTATCGCCACAATATCTTGGTGGCTAAAATTTTCAGGATCCTTCAAATACTCATAAATACTTCCAAACTCAGGATCCTTACTCAGTTCGGTTATTACAGTTTCTCGGGAATTTATTGTACATGCTGTAAGCATTGCCATCTTTACGGTGTTGCCTTGTTCGTCTATTTTAATCCTTGATAGGGCATCTGCTACGATATTTTCCTTTCCAGGGGTATGCTTGATTACCAGATTATATTCTTGCAGCTTGAGTGCCCATCTTATTAACCTTGGGGATAAATTTTTCCCTGAGAACAATCTAGTTACCGCCGCATGATCAGAGTATACTGTTATCGGCGCCTTTCCAAAATAGACTCGGAACTTTTGCACTGCTGACACAACTGCAAGTGCCTCTCTCTCGGTCGCGGAATAGTTTCTTTGTGTTTGATTTAAAGTTCGGCTAAAAAATGCCACGGGCTGCTGATTTTGCGAAAGTACCGCTCCTACCGCATAATCCGAAGCATCCGCTGAAATTTCTAAATTCTCATCCTTTTCAGGAAATTTCAACACAGGGGCTTGCGTTAATGATTGTTTTAATTTTTCGAAAGCACTATTGGCTTCGGCCGTCCACGAGAATCTTGCCTTTTTCCTTTTTAATTTTAACAATGGCTCCGCGATAGCCGCAAAATCTTTTATAAAGGACCTATAATATGAACAAAGTCCTAGAAAAGAAGAGAGCTTCTTTGCCGTGTTTGGAGTCGGATAATTTTGTACAGCGATTATTTTTGATTCATCTGTCTCGATCCCTTTTTGAGATATTTTGTAACCTAAATATTTTAATTCAGGGGCTGCAAATTTGCACTTTTCGACATTAACTTTTAGACCGGCCTCATTTAATAAAGAAAACACCTGTCTTAAATCCTGTACATGTTGGTCGAGATTATCACTAGCAATAATGATATCGTCTAAATAGATAAATGTGGACTTTCCAAGAACAGGTCTTAACACAATGTCCATGCATCGCTGAAATGTTGCCGGGGCCCCTGAAAGGCCAAACGGCATACGCAAAAATGCATAAGTGCCAGACTTGGTTGTAAAAGCAGTCTTAGGCACGTCCTCAGGCCTCACCCCTATTTGAAAATAACCAGTCCTTAAGTCTAAAGTCGTCATAAATTTGGTTGATTTTATGTTCCTTAAAATTTCTTCTATGATCGGTAACGGATATACCGGATATTTCGTTATAGAATTTAATTTACGGTAATCAATAGCGAATCTCCACCTTTTTGGATGCTCCAAAGGATAATCATTATTTTTCTTACATAAAACCACCGCGCTAGCATAACTACTTGAGATGGGCGTTATGATCCTTTTACGTAGCATATCGGTAATATGCCATTCTATAATTTTTCCTTATTCTTATCATACCGGTATGGTTTTTGACGAACTGGCAATGCATCTCCGGTGTCAATACTATGGTTAGTAACCTGAGTAAATCCTGGAATATCACTAAACAACGAAGCAAATTCACTTACCACTTGTCGGATTTTTTCTTGCTCGTCATTAGGCAGGTGGTCAAGATTTACCATCGGCGGTTCAGCCTTTTCAGTACGAACTGGTCTCATTGTCAGCTTAAGGGACGCTTCATTAAAATCCAGTGTTGCTTGTCCGTCTGAAAGAAAATCTATCCCTAAGATTAAATGTGCTTGCAGATTCTTTACTATAAAAAACATCGCCTTTATTTGTTCGTCCTTGATACGGATATACAAAGGTACTTTACCTATACACTTACATTTTTCTCCTTGCGCCGCTAACACTGTCGTATTATCCGCATTATATATGCGGTATTTGCGAAAATATTTCCTAAAAAACTCTTCTGCCACACAGGAACACTGCGCGCCGGTATCCAGGAGTGCGGTGGCTGGGATATTATTCACCAAGACTTCAATCTTCGGAAGAGTCAAATTTTTCACCATTACTGTATTTAACTTGTAGGAAGAGGGTTTTTCGTGGCCTTCGGATTTCCGCACCCTCTCGTCAGCAGAAATGCGTTTTAGTTTAAATTATTTTTCCTTTCCGTGCTTTCCTTCTTTTTCCCATGGCCTTGAGACTTTTTTCCTGGGTTGCTATTGAACTGTCGACGTTCGCCGGCTGTTTTTGAATGCTCGTGTTTCCTTGCCGACTGATTCGCTTTTTCTCCGTAGCCATGTGCTTGAGTTTGCCGTAGTCTTGGCGTACCAAATTGGTTTCGCTGTTGATACTGGCGTCTTCTTTCGACGTCCGCCTTTCTTCTACTTTCAAACTGGATTGCTAGCTCAAATAACTTTTCCAGTGTAGTTGGATTTCTTAATTCAATAAAGTCTTGCACTTGGGGCAGTAACCTCGGGAAAATCACTTGAATTATTTCAGGATCCGGACGGTTTCCATACAAGAGTTTGAAAACGTGAATTTTTCTTAAAATAAAGCTCGAGAGGTTTTCGATTCTTTGTTGATATATACTGAAAAGTTCCGTTTCTAATTTCGCACGATCCCTTACAACAGGGAAGGCTTTTAGTAGGGCAGTCTTGAAATTTTCGTAAGTATAGGTGGGACCTCCTGCTTGACCCAAGAGACTTCTGCCTATACATTTGAACCAGTTAAGCGCTTGGCCCCTCAAAGCGCTGGTACCTAAGGTAACTTTTTGAAACTCGTGCACGGGGTAGAGCATGAAGTGGTCATCCAATTTTTCCAAAAAACTGGTTACCGGTGAGTTTCCATTAAACGTTGCTTCTGGTTTCATCGAAGCGCGCATGGTCTGGACGATGTAACCGAATCCTTCCAGGGCGGCAGCTGGCATTTCTGGATTCTGAGCCGTTTCCGCAGGCAGCACAGGTTCTTCTTGAAACTCGGTCATGGTTATTCTACTTCGTTGGGCGCCACTATCAGGGTCAATGTTCCTTCTAACCTTCTTCGGGAACATACAAGGACCTGACTCGGAACAGAGAGCTTACTAAAGCTATTTTCACTAATTGTGGTAAGTAGACAGGATACACATGAAGGGTATACAAAACCCTTTATTTTTCTCTATATACAATAACTTCCGTACTTCGGAATACACTGACCCGCCACTTGGGGTCTAACGTAAAAGTATAAAAATAAAACTAAACTCTAATTTAACTTTAAACTAATAAACGTGGAAGATTGGCCTTATATTAACAGGAAGGCGTATGTAGTACAGATAACTGAGAACACTACAATACGTTTAAATTTATCAAGAGGATTAAAACCTCTGGCCTGGAAGGCAAACAGCAACTGCGTAACTTCTAAGGTAAGCGGCCTGCTTTGACTCAACTGCTTCCTCTCTCTCGGTTGGCAAAAGGCCACAACTTAAATACTTGGCGTTCGCCAGACAAACTTTGCATAAAAACCTTCACGCTTATAATTCTGGCCGGAAGTAGAAAATAAGAAGTGATAGTAAAGATTTAAAATAAAATAAACGTTAGTAAAACTTAAGATCCTTACATACTTCCCGCCAGAGTTAATTAGTTTGAAACTTAGGTCTAAAACGACCTTGTTGAAAACTTTTAGCTCTAGAATCTAACGCGAGGCCAATCTTTTACAAACACACTTCGCTAGAATTTAGAAATTTAAAAGAAAGAAATTTGTTACAATAGCAGCTCCCAGGATATACAACAATCTTTTTTCATCTGTACTGCATCTAAACAGGAGCTTTTATTCAATTCTGGTTCCTTCCAGAGATGTGGAAGGAAAACTAGTTTAATGAAATGTTACACAATGAAATGGCAAGTAACATATACAATTATACTTCTCTTAACATTCTTATTTCATTCATGACTATTTTAATTATCTCTCCCCGTGCTCTCTGACATGTGTTGTAAAAGAACACCAAACACGAATGTGTTTCTGTCTACGTGTGCCACACTTCCTCCTACAATCAAAACACTAACGTGTTAAAATTCAACATAACGAGACCTCTTAACACACCCTAATTTCAACTCTAAACCCTGAGGTACTATTCTAAAAGTGGCTAACTCTAAAGTGTAGCGTTAGAGAGCCTAACTACGTCATTCAACCTTTAACACATATTCGCCATGATTTAGTCTTTACAGTCACACAAATAACAAATTTTTAACATTACTTTCACTTTTACCATATCACGGTATTTCTTAACATTTAAAATAACAGTTCACATTGTATATAAGAACATATCAACATGCTGTTAATTTTACACATTTGAAAACATACATTAGTAGTACCTTGTTAACTTCTATTCTTTTCAAAGCAAGTGCCAATCCTTTCTACATTGAAATAATACATTTCAAAAAGTCTTTCAGACTAAAACTTCTCTCTTGCTAGAATGTTTTAAATAAAATTTATACAATAACTTTTTACAATATTTAAGTCTTTACACAACGCTATTATACATCAACTTTAGTTTTACGCGCGAGTAATTGAAAAACATAATAAGAAAATCGGTCACAACTCATTTCTCGCCCTTTTGGCGATAAAGGTAGACCTCGCATGAGGTAAAACTTCTTGGAATCTCCCACTTGCAGTAAGAATGAAAGATTAATTTAAGTTTGCAAAGTAACATAAAATTTTACTTATCTTTGTAATATTCGGACATCCTTTTCTGGGCCCAGTCTTTAAAGGTACTGGAGATAGTAGTTTGATTTATCCTCCTTCTTGTACGGGCTCGCCCCTCAGTGCTTTCCTCTGGAAGCTTCCTTTTTTCACCAGTTCGGCCACCCTTGAATACCTTCCTTTTCTCCTCTGATTGTGGTCTTGGCCGTTTGATGGCAGCTGGTCTTGGCGGAACCGGGAAACTTCTGTCGTGTTCCTGCTTGGACCTCGTTGTTGGCCGTTCAAATTTTCCTTGTAACTTTTCCTCCGCCGCTGATGGCCCTTCCGCAGTTCGGCTACATTTACTGCGGAGAGTCCTGTCGGATGAGTCGATCTTCCGTTTTAGAGCCGGGTTATAGTTGCCGTCATTTCTCCTGGTTCTCTTCACATACGTCGTCCTTCTCCCTTCTTCATTCTGGGGGTGTTCGTGAACTCTCTTTTCTGGACGGTGGAACGGCTTCTTTTTCTTGTTACCTTTAATTTTTCCGCGGGGAAATTTTCTTTTCACTTGCTCCTGCCTCTTATTGGCTTGCCCTTGTACTTGTCGTTTTTCCACCTCTGGAGCTTGTACCTGCGGTGTCTGCCGTGCCGGATCCTGCAAAAGATCTGAAAAGATTTGCATTTTATTACGATCGAAGTAGGGCTTGATTTGATCAATGTTTGCGGAACAGGTTTCACCATTTCTGGCTTTTAACACTACAACAGCGTGAGTTATTTTTTCTATAACATATGGTCCTTCAAATCGTGGAAAAAATTTGGCAGTTTTATCTTCTGGTGCTGAAGAAAGTGAATGCTTAATTTTTAAAACTTCATCCCCTACTTTAGAAGTTACTCCCCGTCGTTTCAAATCATAATATAGCTTCTGTTTTCTTTGTGCTACTTCCGTATTCTTTTTTGCTTCTTTTATTAGTTTTTCTATATCACCCATTTTAAATTCTGGGACTTTTTGTTGCACATAAAATAATTTATCTAACGGTGTTATAATCTTTCTGCCTAGAAATAACTCAGCAGGAGTTTTGCCCCTTTGTATCATGTTTTGCGGTACTAAGGGCGAAAGCAAATTCATTGACATAGTTATCCCAGCTTTTATGAAAATTTTTAACATAACTACGGATAATTTTCACTATATTTCTGTTGACACGTTCCGCTATATTTGATTGCGGCCGATACGGGACCATTTTTAAATGACGTATGCCCAGTTTTTGGCACATGTCTTCAAATATATTCCTCACAAATTGAGGACCATTATCCGATATAACTTTTAGGGGCGCCCCGTATTTTAAAATATATTTATTTAAAATAGAATCAGTAACTAATTTCGCGGAGGCTCGTTTTAAGGGAACAATTTCGGTCCATTTACTAAAATGATCAACCATAACAAGGAGATAGCGAATTTTATTTAACTGACTTTTTGGGAAAGGGCCCAATAAATCGATGCCAATTATTTCGTTTGTAAATTCGGATTTAATACTATTTAGAAACCCGGCCGGGCGGAAATTAATATAATTAACGGCTTGACATGTTGGGCAGGACTGGACATACGCCCTTGTTAGGTTTTGCAGTTCAGGAAAGTAGACTGCCTCGCGTACGCGTTGGATAGTTTTTCGAATACCAGCATGAGAAGCTAAAGGGCTGTCATGGAGCTCCTGCAGGATATTTAATCTAGGACTAGCTGGGATAACAGGTCGAAATTCGTTGTTGGAATTCGTAGTTTTTGTATAGAATAATAGACCATCTATTAGTTCGTAATGGGCCGCCCTATTTCTTATCGCCACAATATCTTGGTGGCTAAAATTTTCAGGATCCTTCAAATACTCATAAATACTTCCAAACTCAGGATCCTTACTCAGTTCGGTTATTACAGTTTCTCGGGAATTTATTGTACATGCTGTAAGCATTGCCATCTTTACGGTGTTGCCTTGTTCGTCTATTTTAATCCTTGATAGGGCATCTGCTACGATATTTTCCTTTCCAGGGGTATGCTTGATTACCAGATTATATTCTTGCAGCTTGAGTGCCCATCTTATTAACCTTGGGGATAAATTTTTCCCTGAGAACAATCTAGTTACCGCCGCATGATCAGAGTATACTGTTATCGGCGCCTTTCCAAAATAGACTCGGAACTTTTGCACTGCTAACACAACTGCAAGTGCCTCTCTCTCGGTCGCGGAATAGTTTCTTTGTGTTTGATTTAAAGTTCGGCTAAAAAATGCCACGGGCTGCTGATTTTGCGAAAGTACCGCTCCTACCGCATAATCCGAAGCATCCGCTGAAATTTCTAAATTCTCATCCTTTTCAGGAAATTTCAACACAGGGGCTTGCGTTAATGATTGTTTTAATTTTTCGAAAGCACTATTGGCTTCGGCCGTCCACGAGAATCTTGCCTTTTTCCTTTTTAATTTTAACAATGGCTCCGCGATAGCCGCAAAATCTTTTATAAAGGACCTATAATATGAACAAAGTCCTAGAAAAGAAGAGAGCTTCTTTGCCGTGTTTGGAGTCGGATAATTTTGTACAGCGATTATTTTTGATTCATCTGTCTCGATCCCTTTTTGAGATATTTTGTAACCTAAATATTTTAATTCAGGGGCTGCAAATTTGCACTTTTCGACATTAACTTTTAGACCGGCCTCATTTAATAAAGAAAACACCTGTCTTAAATCCTGTACATGTTGGTCGAGATTATCACTAGCAATAATGATATCGTCTAAATAGATAAATGTGGACTTTCCAAGAACAGGTCTTAACACAATGTCCATGCATCGCTGAAATGTTGCCGGGGCCCCTGAAAGGCCAAACGGCATACGCAAAAATGCATAAGTGCCAGACTTGGTTGTAAAAGCAGTCTTAGGCACGTCCTCAGGCCTCACCCCTATTTGAAAATAACCAGTCCTTAAGTCTAAAGTCGTCATAAATTTGGTTGATTTTATGTTCCTTAAAATTTCTTCTATGATCGGTAACGGATATACCGGATATTTCGTTATAGAATTTAATTTACGGTAATCAATAGCGAATCTCCACCTTTTTGGATGCTCCAAAGGATAATCATTATTTTTCTTACATAAAACCACCGCGCTAGCATAACTACTTGAGATGGGCGTTATGATCCTTTTACGTAGCATATCGGTAATATGCCATTCTATAATTTTTCCTTATTCTTATCATACCGGTATGGTTTTTGACGAACTGGCAATGCATCTCCGGTGTCAATACTATGGTTAGTAACCTGAGTAAATCCTGGAATATCACTAAACAACGAAGCAAATTCACTTACCACTTGTCGGATTTTTTCTTGCTCGTCATTAGGCAGGTGGTCAAGATTTACCATCGGCGGTTCAGCCTTTTCAGTACGAACTGGTCTCATTGTCACCTTAAGGGACGCTTCATTAAAATCCAGTGTTGCTTGTCCGTCTGAAAGAAAATCTATCCCTAAGATTAAATGTGCTTGCAGATTCTTTACTATAAAAAACATCGCCTTTATTTGTTCGTCCTTGATACGGATATACAAAGGTACTTTACCTATACACTTACATTTTTCTCCTTGCGCCGCTAACACTGTCGTATTATCCGCATTATATATGCGGTATTTGCGAAAATATTTCCTAAAAAACTCTTCTGCCACACAGGAACACTGCGCGCCGGTATCCAGGAGTGCGGTGGCTGGGATATTATTCACCAAGACTTCAATCTTCGGAAGAGTCAAATTTTTCACCATTACTGTATTTAACTTGTAGGAAGAGGGTTTTTCGTGGCCTTCGGATTTCCGCACCCTCTCGTCAGCAGAAATGCGTTTTAGTTTAAATTATTTTTCCTTTCCGTGCTTTCCTTCTTTTTCCCATGGCCTTGAGACTTTTTTCCTGGGTTGCTATTGAACTGTCGACGTTCGCCGGCTGTTTTTGAATGCTCGTGTTTCCTTGCCGACTGATTCGCTTTTTCTCCGTAGCCATGTGCTTGAGTTTGCCGTAGTCTTGGCGTACCAAATTGGTTTCGCTGTTGATACTGGCGTCTTCTTTCGACGTCCGCCGTTCTTCTACTTTCAAACTGGATTGCTAGCTCAAATAACTTTTCCAGTGTAGTTGGATTTCTTAATTCAATAAAGTCTTGCACTTGGGGCAGTAACCTCGGGAAAATCACTTGAATTATTTCAGGATCCGGACGGTTTCCATACAAGAGTTTGAAAACGTGAATTTTTCTTAAAATAAAGCTCGAGAGGTTTTCGATTCTTTGTTGATATATACTGAAAAGTTCCGTTTCTAATTTCGCACGATCCCTTACAACAGGGAAGGCTTTTAGTAGGGCAGTCTTGAAATTTTCGTAAGTATAGGTGGGACCTCCTGCTTGACCCAAGAGACTTCTGCCTATACATTTGAACCAGTTAAGCGCTTGGCCCCTCAAAGCGCTGGTACCTAAGGTAACTTTTTGAAACTCGTGCACGGGGTAGAGCATGAAGTGGTCATCCAATTTTTCCAAAAAACTGGTTACCGGTGAGTTTCCATTAAACGTTGCTTCTGGTTTCATCGAAGCGCGCATGGTCTGGACGATGTAACCGAATCCTTCCAGGGCGGCAGCTGGCATTTCTGGATTCTGAGCCGTTTCCGCAGACAGCACAGGTTCTTCTTGAAACTCGGTCATGGTTATTCTACTTCGTTGGGCGCCACTATCAGGGTCAATGTTCCTTCTAACCTTCTTCGGGAACATACAAGGACCTGACTCGGAACAGAGAGCTTACTAAAGCTATTTTCACTAATTGTGGTAAGTAGACAGGATACACATGAAGGGTATACAAAACCCTTTATTTTTCTCTATATACAATAACTTCCGTACTTCGGAATACACTGACCCGCCACTTGGGGTCTAACGTAAAAGTATAAAAATAAAACTAAACTCTAATTTAACTTTAAACTAATAAACGTGGAATATTGGCCTTATATTAACAGGAAGGCGTATGTAGTACAGATAACTGAGAACACTACAATACGTTTAAATTTATCAAGAGGATTAAAACCTCTGGCCTGGAAGGCAAACAGCAACTGCGTAACATCTAAGGTAAGCGGCCTGCTTTGACTCAACTGCTTCCTCTCTCTCGCTTGGCAAAAGGCCACAACTTAAATACTTGGCGTTCGCCAGACAAACTTTGCATAAAAACCTTCACGCTTATAATTCTGGCCGGAAGTAGAAATAAGAAGTGATAGTAACGATTTAAAATAAAATCAACGTTAGTAAAACTTAAGATCCTTACATACTTCCCGCCAGAGTTAATTAGTTTGAAACTTAGGTCTAAAACGACCTTGTTGAAAACTTTTAGCTCTAGAATCTAACGCGAGGCCAATCTTTTACAAACACACTTCGCTAGAATTTAGAAATTTAAAAGAAAGAAATTTGTTACAATAGCAGCTCCCAGGATATACAACAATCTTTTTTCATCTGTACTGCATCTAAACAGGAGCTTTTATTCAATTCTGGTTCCTTCCAGAGATGTGGAAGGAAAACTAGTTTAATGAAATGTTACACAATGAAATGGCAAGTAACATATACATTTATACTTCTCTTAACATTCTTATTTCATTCATGACTGTTTTAATTATCTCTCCCCGTGCTCTCTGACATGTGTTGTAAAAGAACACCAAACACGAATGTGTTTCTGTCTACGTGTGCCACACTTCCTCCTACAATCAAAACACTAACGTGTTAAAATTCAACATAACGAGACCTCTTAACACACCCTAATTTCAACTCTAAACCCTGAGGTACTATTCTAAAAGTGGCTAACTCTAAAGTGTAGCGTTAGAGAGCCTAACTACGTCATTCAACCTTTAACACATATTCGCCATGATTTAGTCTTTACAGTCACACGAATAACAAATTTTTAACATTACTTTCACTTTTACCATATCACGGTATTTCTTAACATTTAAAATAACAGTTCACATTGTATATAAGAACATATCAACATGCTGTTAATTTTACACATTTGAAAACATACATTAGTAGTACCTTGTTAACTTCTATTCTTTTCAAAGCAAGTGCCAATCCTTTCTACATTGAAATAATACATTTCAAAAAGTCTTTCAGACTAAAACTTCTCTCTTGCTAGAATGTTTTAAATAAAATTTATACAATAACTTTTTACAATATTTAAGTCTTTACACAACGCTATTATACATCAACTTTAGTTTTACGCGCGAGTAATTGAAAAACATAATAAGAAAATCGGTCACAACTCATTTCTCGCCCTTTTGGCGATAAAGGTAGACCTCGCATGAGGTAAAACTTCTTGGAATCTCCCACTTGCAGTAAGAATGAAAGATTAATTTAAGTTTGCAAAGTAACATAAAATTTTACTTATCTTTGTAATATTCGGACATCCTTTTCTGGGCCCAGTCTTTAAAGGTACTGGAGATAGTAGTTTGATTTATCCTCCTTCTTGTACGGGCTCGCCCCTCAGTGCTTTCCTCTGGAAGCTTCCTTTTTTCACCAGTTCGGCCACCCTTGAATACCTTCCTTTTCTCCTCTGATTGTGGTCTTGGCCGTTTGATGGTAGCTGGTCTTGGCGGAACCGGGAAACTTCTGTCGTGTTCCTGCTTGGACCTCGTTGTTGGCCGTTCAAATTTTCCTTGTAACTTTTCCTCCGCCGCTGATGGCCCTTCCGCAGTTCGGCTACATTTACTGCGGAGAGTCCTGTCGGATGAGTCGATCTTCCGTTTTAGAGCCGGGTTATAGTTGCCGTCATTTCTCCTGGTTCTCTTCACATACGTCGTCCTTCTCCCTTCTTCATTCTGGGGGTGTTCGTGAACTCTCTTTTCTGGACGGTGGAACGGCTTCTTTTTCTTGTTACCTTTAATTTTTCCGCGGGGAAATTTTCTTTTCACTTGCTCCTGCCTCTTATTGGCTTGCCCTTGTACTTGTCGTTTTTCCACCTCTGGAGCTTGTACCTGCGGTGTCTGCCGTGCCGGATCCTGCAAAAGATCTGAAAAGATTTGCATTTTATTACGATCGAAGTAGGGCTTGATTTGATCAATGTTTGCGGAACAGGTTTCACCATTTCTGGCTTTTAACACTACAACAGCGTGAGTTATTTTTTCTATAACATATGGTCCTTCAAATCGTGGAAAAAATTTGGCAGTTTTATCTTCTGGTGCTGAAGAAAGTGAATGCTTAATTTTTAAAACTTCATCCCCTACTTTAGAAGTTACTCCCCGTCGTTTCAAATCATAATATAGCTTCTGTTTTCTTTGTGCTACTTCCGTATTCTTTTTTGCTTCTTTTATTAGTTTTTCTATATCACCCATTTTAAATTCTGGGACTTTTTGTTGCACATAAAATAATTTATCTAACGGTGTTATAATCTTTCTGCCTAGAAATAACTCAGCAGGAGTTTTGCCCGTTGTATCATGTTTTGCGGTACTAAGGGCGAAAGCAAATTCATTGACATAGTTATCCCAGCTTTTATGAAAATTTTTAACATAACTACGGATAATTTTCACTATATTTCTGTTGACACGTTCCGCTATATTTGATTGCGGCCGATACGAGACCATTTTTAAATGACGTATGCCCAGTTTTTGGCACATGTCTTCAAATATATTACTCACAAATTGAGGACCATTATCCGATATAACTTTTAGGGGCGCCCCGTATTTTAAAATACATTTATTTAAAATAGAATCAGTAACTAATTTCGCGGAGGCTCGTTTTAAGGGAACAATTTCGGTTCATTTACTAAAATGATCAACCATAACAAGGAGATAGCGACTTTTATTTAACTGACTTTTTGGGAAAGGGCCCAATAAATCGATGCCAATTATTTCGTTTGGAAATTCGGATTTAATACTATTTAGAAACCCGGCCGGGCGGAAATTAATATAATTAACGGCTTGACATGTTGGGCAGGACTGGACATACGCCCTTGTTAACTTTTGCAGTTCAGGAAAGTAGACTGCCTCGCGTACGCGTTGGATAGTTTTTCGAATACCAGCATGAGAAGCTAAAGGGCTGTCATGGAGCTCCTGCAGGATATTTAATCTAGGACTAGCTGGGATAACAGGTCGAAATTCGTTGTTGGAATTCGTAGTTTTTGTATAGAATAATAGACCATCTATTAGTTCGTAATGGGCCGCCCTATTTCTTATCGCCACAATATCTTGGTGGCTAAAATTTTCAGGATCCTTCAAATACTCATAAATACTTCCAAACTCAGGATCCTTACTCAGTTCGGTTATTACAGTTTCTCGGGAATTTATTGTACATGCTGTAAGCATTGCCATCTTTACGGTGTTGCCTTGTTCGTCTATTTTAATCCTTGATAGGGCATCTGCTACGATATTTTCCTTTCCAGGGGTATGCTTGATTACCAGATTATATTCTTGCAGCTTGAGTGCCCATCTTATTAACCTTGGGGATAAATTTTTCCCTGAGAACAATCTAGTTACCGCCGCATGATCAGAGTATACTGTTATCGGCGCCTTTCCAAAATAGACTCGGAACTTTTGCACTGCTAACACAACTGCAAGTGCCTCTCTCTCGGTCGCGGAATAGTTTCTTTGTGTTTGATTTAAAGTTCGGCTAAAAAATGCCACGGGCTGCTGATTTTGCGAAAGTACCGCTCCTACCGCATAATCCGAAGCATCCGCTGAAATTTCTAAATTCTCATCCTTTTCAGGAAATTTCAACACAGGGGCTTGCGTTAATGATTGTTTTAATTTTTCGAAAGCACTATTGGCTTCGGCCGTCCACGAGAATCTTGCCTTTTTCCTTTTTAATTTTAACAATGGCTCCGCGATAGCCGCAAAATCTTTTATAAAGGACCTATAATATGAACAAAGTCCTAGAAAAGAAGAGAGCTTCTTTGCCGTGTTTGGAGTCGGATAATTTTGTACAGCGATTATTTTTGATTCATCTGTCTCGATCCCTTTTTGAGATATTTTGTAACCTAAATATTTTAATTCAGGGGCTGCAAATTTGCACTTTTCGACATTAACTTTTAGACCGGCCTCATTTAATAAAGAAAACACCTG
Source organism: Stegodyphus dumicola (assembly GCF_044657685.1). NCBI lineage: Eukaryota > Metazoa > Arthropoda > Arachnida > Araneae > Eresidae > Stegodyphus > Stegodyphus dumicola. The sequence goes on from NC_140772.1 coordinate 6,416,451, forward strand.
TCTTAAATCCTGTACATGTTGGTCGAGATTATCACTAGCAATAATGATATCGTCTAAATAGATAAATGTGGACTTTCCAAGAACAGGTCTTAACACAATGTCCATGCATCGCTGAAATGTTGCCGGGGCCCCTGAAAGGCCAAACGGCATACGCAAAAATGCATAAGTGCCAGACTTGGTTGTAAAAGCAGTCTTAGGCACGTCCTCAGGCCTCACCCCTATTTGAAAATAACCAGTCCTTAAGTCTAAAGTCGTCATAAATTTGGTTGATTTTATGTTCCTTAAAATTTCTTCTATGATCGGTAACGGATATACCGGATATTTCGTTATAGAATTTAATTTACGGTAATCAATAGCGAATCTCCACCTTTTTGGATGCTCCAAAGGATAATCATTATTTTTCTTACATAAAACCACCGCGCTAGCATAACTACTTGAGATGGGCGTTATGATCCTTTTACGTAGCATATCGGTAATATGCCATTCTATAATTTTTCCTTATTCTTATCATACCGGTATGGTTTTTGACGAACTGGCAATGCATCTCCGGTGTCAATACTATGGTTAGTAACCTGAGTAAATCCTGGAATATCACTAAACAACGAAGCAAATTCACTTACCACTTGTCGGATTTTTTCTTGCTCGTCATTAGGCAGGTGGTCAAGATTTACCATCGGCGGTTCAGCCTTTTCAGTACGAACTGGTCTCATTGTCAGCTTAAGGGACGCTTCATTAAAATCCAGTGTTGCTTGTCCGTCTGAAAGAAAATCTATCCCTAAGATTAAATGTGCTTGCAGATTCTTTACTATAAAAAATATCGCCTTTATTTGTTCGTCCTTGATACGGATATACAAAGGTACTTTACCTATACACTTACATTTTTCTCCTTGCGCCGCTAACACTGTCGTATTATCCGCATTATATATGCGGTATTTGCGAAAATATTTCCTAAAAAACTCTTCTGCCACACAGGAACACACTGCGCGCCGGTATCCAGGAGTGCGGTGGCTGGGATATTATTCACCAAGACTTCAATCTTCGGAAGAGTCAAATTTTTCACCATTACTGTATTTAACTTGTATGAAGAGGGTTTTTCGTGGCCTTCGGATTTCCGCACCCTCTCGTCAGCAGAAATGCGTTTTAGTTTAAATTATTTTTCCTTTCCGTGCTTTCCTTCTTTTTCCCATGGCCTTGAGACTTTTTTCCTGGGTTGCTATTGAACTGTCGACGTTCGCCGGCTGTTTTTGAATGCTCGTGTTTCCTTGCCGACTGATTCGCTTTTTCTCCGTAGCCATGTGCTTGAGTTTGCCGTAGTCTTGGCGTACCAAATTGGTTTCGCTGTTGATACTGGCGTCTTCTTTCGACGTCCGCCGTTCTTCTACTTTCAAACTGGATTGCTAGCTCAAATAACTTTTCCAGTGTAGTTGGATTTCTTAATTCAATAAAGTCTTGCACTTGGGGCAGTAACCTCGGGAAAATCACTTGAATTATTTCAGGATCCGGACGGTTTCCATACAAGAGTTTGAAAACGTGAATTTTTCTTAAAATGAAGCTCGAGAGGTTTTCGATTCTTTGTTGATATATACTGAAAAGTTCCGTTTCTAATTTCGCACGATCCCTTACAACAGGGAAGGCTTTTAGTAGGGCAGTCTTGAAATTTTCGTAAGTATAGGTGGGACCTCCTGCTTGACCCAAGAGACTTCTGCCTATACATTTGAACCAGTTAAGCGCTTGGCCCCTCAAAGCGCTGGTAGCTAAGGTAACTTTTTGAAACTCGTGCACGGGGTAGAGCATGAAGTGGTCATCCAATTTTTCCAAAAAACTGGTTACCGGTGAGTTTCCATTAAACGTTGCTTCTGGTTTCATCGAAGCGCGCATGGTCTGGACGATGTAACCGAATCCTTCCAGGGCGGCAGCTGGCATTTCTGGATTCTGAGCCGTTTCCGCAGGCAGCACAGGTTCTTCTTGAAACTCGGTCATGGTTATTCTACTTCGTTGGGCGCCACTATCAGGGTCAATGTTCCTTCTAACCTTCTTCGGGAACATACAAGGACCTGACTCGGAACAGAGAGCTTACTAAAGCTATTTTCACTAATTGTGGTAAGTAGACAGGATACACATGAAGGGTATACAAAACCCTTTATTTTTCTCTATATACAATAACTTCCGTACTTCGGAATACACTGACCCGCCACTTGGGGTCTAACGTAAAAGTATAAAAATAAAACTAAACTCTAATTTAACTTTAAACTAATAAACGTGGAAGATTGGCCTTATATTAACAGGAAGGCGTGTGTAGTACAGATAACTGAGAACACTACAATACGTTTAAATTTATCAAGAGGATTAAAACCTCTGGCCTGGAAGGCAAACAGCAACTGCGTAACATCTAAGGTAAGCGGCCTGCTTTGACTCAACTGCTTCCTCTCTCTCGCTTGGCAAAAGGCCACAACTTAAATACTTGGCGTTCGCCAGACAAACTTTGCATAAAAACCTTCACGCTTATAATTCTGGCCGGAAGTAGAAATAAGAAGTGATAGTAACGATTTAAAATAAAATCAACGTTAGTAAAACTTAAGATCCTTACATACTTCCCGCCAGAGTTAATTAGTTTGAAACTTAGGTCTAAAACGACCTTGTTGAAACCTTTTAGCTCTAGAATCTAACGCGAGGCCAATCTTTTACAAACACACTTCGCTAGAATTTAGAAATTTAAAAGAAAGAAATTTGTTACAAGAGCAGCTCCCAGGATATACAACAATCTTTTTTCATCTGTACTGCATCTAAACAGGAGCTTTTATTCAATTCTGGTTCCTTCCAGAGATGTGAAAGGAAAACTAGTTTAATGAAATGTTACACAATGAAATGGCAAGTAACATATACAATTATACTTCTCTTAACATTCTTATTTCATTCATGACTATTTTAATTATCTCTCCCCGTGCTCTCTGACATGTGTTGTAAAAGAACACCAAACACGAATGTGTTTCTGTCTACGTGTGCCACACTTCCTCCTACAATCAAAACACTAACGTGTTAAAATTCAACATAACGAGACCTCTTAACACACCTTAATTTCAACTCTAAATCCTGAGGTACTATTCTAAAAGTGGCTAACTCTAAAGTGTAGCGTTAGAGAGCCTAACTACGTCATTCAACCTTTAACACATATTCGCCATGATTTAGTCTTTACAGTCACACGAATAACAAATTTTTAACATTACTTTCACTTTTACCATATCACGGTATTTCTTAACATTTAAAATAACAGTTCACATTGTATATAAGAACATATCCACATGCTGTTAATTTTACACATTTGAAAACATACATTAGTAGTACCTTGTTAACTTCTATTCTTTTCAAAGCAAGTGCCAATCCTTTCTACATTGAAATAATACATTTCAAAAAGTCTTTCAGACTAAAACTTCTCTCTTGCTAGAATGTTTTAAATAAAATTTATACAATAACTTTTTACAATATTTAAGTCTTTACACAACGCTATTATACATCAACTTTAGTTTTACGCGCGAGTAATTGAAAAACATAATAAGAAAATCGGTCACAACTCATTTCTCGCCCTTTTGGCGATAAAGGTAGACCTCGCATGAGGTAAAACTTCTTGGAATCTCCCACTTGCAGTAAGAATGAAAGATTAATTTAAGTTTGCAAAGTAACATAAAATTTTACTTATTTTTGTAATATTCGGACATCCTTTTCTGGGCCCAGTCTTTAAAGGTACTGGAGATAGTAGTTTGATTTATCCTCCTTCTTGTACGGGCTCGCCCCTCAGTGCTTTCCTCTGGAAGCTTCCTTTTTTCACCAGTTCGGCCACCCTTGAATACCTTCCTTTTCTCCTCTGATTGTGGTCTTGGCCGTTTGATGGCAGCTGGTCTTGGCGGAACCGCGAAACTTCTGTCGTGTTCCTGCTTGGACCTCGTTGTTGGCCGTTCAAATTTTCCTTGTAACTTTTCCTCCGCCGCTGATGGCCCTTCCGCAGTTCGGCTACATTTACTGCGGAGAGTCCTGTCGGATGAGTCGATCTTCCGTTTTAGAGCCGGGTTATAGTTGCCGTCATTTCTCCTGGTTCTCTTCACATACGTCGTCCTTCTCCCTTCTTCATTCTGGGGGTGTTCGTGAACTCTCTTTTCTGGACGGTGGAACGGCTTCTTTTTCTTGTTACCTTTAATTTTTCCGCGGGGAAATTTTCTTTTCACTTGCTCCTGCCTCTTATTGGCTTGCCCTTGTACTTGTCGTTTTTCCACCTCTGGAGCTTGTACCTGCGGTGTCTGCCGTGCCGGATCCTGCAAAAGATCTGAAAAGATTTGCATTTTATTACGATCGAAGTAGGGCTTGATTTGATCAATGTTTGCGGAAGAGGTTTCACCATTTCTGGCTTTTAACACTACAACAGCGTGAGTTATTTTTTCTATAACATATGGTCCTTCAAATCGTGGAAAAAATTTGGCAGTTTTATCTTCTGGTGCTGAAGAAAGTGAATGCTTAATTTTTAAAACTTCATCCCCTACTTTAGAAGTTACTCCCCGTCGTTTCAAATCATAATATAGCTTCTGTTTTCTTTGTGCTACTTCCGTATTCTTTTTTGCTTCTTTTATTAGTTTTTCTATATCACCCATTTTAAATTCTGGGACTTTTTGTTGCACATAAAATAATTTATCTAACGGTGTTATAATCTTTCTGCCTAGAAATAACTGAGCAGGAGTTTTGCCCGTTGTATCATGTTTTGCGGTACTAAGGGCGAAAGCAAATTCATTGACATAGTTATCCCAGCTTTTATGAAAATTTTTAACATAACTACGGATAATTTTCACTATATTTCTGTTGACACGTTCCGCTATATTTGATTGCGGCCGATACGGGACCATTTTTAAATGACGTATGCCCAGTTTTTGGCACATGTCTTCAAATATATTACTCACAAATTGAGGACCATTATCCGATATAACTTTTAGGGGCGCCCCGTATTTTAAAATATATTTATTTAAAATAGAATCAGTAACTAATTTCGCGGAGGCTCGTTTTAAGGGAACAATTTCGGTCCATTTACTAAAATGATCAACCATAACAAGGAGATAGCGACTTTTATTTAACTGACTTTTTGGGAAAGGGCCCAATAAATCGATGCCAATTATTTCGTTTGGAAATTAGGATTTAATACTATTTAGAAACCCGGCCGGGCGGAAATTAATATAATTAACTGCTTGACATGTTGGGCAGGACTGGACATACGCCCTTGTTAACTTTTGCAGTTCAGGAAAGTAGACTGCCTCGCGTACGCGTTGGATAGTTTTTCGAATACCAGCATGAGAAGCTAAAGGGCTGTCATGGAGCTCCTGCAGGATATTTAATCTAGGACTAGCTGGGATAACAGGTCGAAATTCGTTGTTGGAATTCGTAGTTTTTGTATAGAATAATAGACCATCTATTAGTTCGTAATGGGCCGCCCTATTTCTTATCGCCACAATATCTTGGTGGCTAAAATTTTCAGGATCCTTCAAATACTCATAAATACTTCCAAACTCAGGATCCTTACTCAGTTCGGTTATTACAGTTTCTCGGGAATTTATTGTACATGCTGTAAGCATTGCCATCTTTACGGTGTTGCCTTGTTCGTCTATTTTAATCCTTGATAGGGCATCTGCTACGATATTTTCCTTTCCAGGGGTATGCTTGATTACCAGATTATATTCTTGCAGCTTGAGTGCCCATCTTATTAACCTTGGGGATAAATTTTTCCCTGAGAACAATCTAGTTACCGCCGCATGATCAGAGTATACTGTTATCGGCGCCTTTCCAAAATAGACTCGGAACTTTTGCACTGCTAACAGAACTGCAAGTGCCTCTCTCTCGGTCGCGGAATAGTTTCTTTGTGTTTGATTTAAAGTTCGGCTAAAAAATGCCACGGGCTGCTGATTTTGCAAAAGTACCGCTCCTACCGCATAATCCGAAGCATCCGCTGAAATTTCTAAATTCTCATCCTTTTCAGGAAATTTCAACACAGGGGCTTGCGTTAATGCTTGTTTTAATTTTTCGAAAGCACTATTGGCTTCGGCCGTCCACGAGAATCTTGCCTTTTTCCTTTTTAATTTTAACAATGGCTCCGCGATAGCCGCAAAATCTTTTATAAAGGACCTATAATATGAACAAAGTCCTAGAAAAGAAGAGAGCTTCTTTGCCGTGTTTGGAGTCGGATAATTTTGTACAGCGATTATTTTTGATTCATCTGTCTCGATCCCTTTTTGAGATATTTTGTAACCTAAATATTTTAATTCAGGGGCTGCAAATTTGCACTTTTCGACATTAACTTTTAGACCGGCCTCATTTAATAAAGAAAACACCTGTCTTAAATCCTGTACATGTTGGTCGAGATTATCACTAGTAATAATGATATCGTCTAAATAGATAAATGTGGACTTTCCAAGAACAGGTCTTAACACAATGTCCATGCATCGCTGAAATGTTGCCGGGGCCCCTGAAAGGCCAAACGGCATACGCAAAAATGCATAAGTGCCAGACTTGGTTATAAAAGCAGTCTTAGGCACGTCCTCAGGCCTCACCCCTATTTGAAAATAACCAGTCCTTAAGTCTAAAGTCGTCATAAATTTGGTTGATTTTATGTTCCTTAAAATTTCTTCTATGATCGGTAACGGATATACCGGATATTTCGTTATGGAATTTAATTTACTGTAATCAATAGCGAATCTCCACCTCTTTGGATGCTCCAAAGGGTAATCATTATTTTTCTTACATAAAACCACCGCGCTAGCATAACTACTTGAGATGGGCGTTATGATCCTTTTACGTAGCATATCGGTAATATGCCATTCTATAATTTTTCCTTATTCTTATCATACCGGTATGGTTTTTGACGAACTGGCAATGCATCTCCGGTGTCAATACTATGGTTAGTAACCTGAGTAAATCCTGGAATATCACTAAACAACGAAGCAAATTCACTTACCACTTGTCGGATTTTTTCTTGCTCGTCATTAGGCAGGTGGTCAAGATTTACCATCGGCGGTTCAGCCTTTTCAGTACGAACTGGTCTCATTGTCAGCTTAAGGGACGCTTCATTAAAATCCAGTGTTGCTTGTCCGTCTGAAAGAAAATCTATCCCTAAGATTAAATGTGCTTGCAGATTCTTTACTATAAAAAACATCGCCTTTATTTGTTCGTCCTTGATACGGATATACAAAGGTACTTTACCTATACACTTACATTTTTCTCCTTGCGCCGCTAACACTGTCGTATTATCCGCATTATATATGCGGTATTTGCGAAAATATTTCCTAAAAAACTCTTCTGCCACACAGGAACACTGCGCGCCGGTATCCAGGAGTGCGGTGGCTGGGATATTATTCACCAAGACTTCAATCTTCGGAAGAGTCAAATTTTTCACCATTACTGTATTTAACTTGTAGGAAGAGGGTTTTTCGTGGCCTTCGGATTTCCGCACCCTCTCGTCAGCAGAAATGCGTTTTAGTTTAAATTATTTTTCCTTTCCGTGCTTTCCTTCTTTTTCCCATGGCCTTGAGACTTTTTTCCTGGGTTGCTATTGAACTGTCGACGTTCGCCGGCTGTTTTTGAATGCTCGTGTTTCCTTGCCGACTGATTCGCTTTTTCTCCGTAGCCATGTGCTTGAGTTTGCCGTAGTCTTGGCGTACCAAATTGGTTTCGCTGTTGATACTGGCGTCTTCTTTCGACGTCCGCCGTTCTTCTACTTTCAAACTGGATTGCTAGCTCAAATAACTTTTCCAGTGTAGTTGGATTTCTTAATTCAATAAAGTCTTGCACTTGGGGCAGTAACCTCGGGAAAATCACTTGAATTATTTCAGGATCCGGACGGTTTCCATACAAGAGTTTGAAAACGTGAATTTTTCTTAAAATAAAGCTCGAGAGGTTTTCGATTCTTTGTTGATATATACTGAAAAGTTCCGTTTCTAATTTCGCACGATCCCTTACAACAGGGAAGGCTTTTAGTAGGGCAGTCTTGAAATTTTCGTAAGTATAGGTGGGACCTCCTGCTTGACCCAAGAGACTTCTGCCTATACATTTGAACCAGTTAAGCGCTTGGCCCCTCAAAGCGCTGGTACCTAAGGTAACTTTTTGAAACTCGTGCACGGGGTAGAGCATGAAGTGGTCATCCAATTTTTCCAAAAAACTGGTTACCGGTGAGTTTCCATTAAACGTTGCTTCTGGTTTCATCGAAGCGCGCATGGTCTGGACGATGTAACCGAATCCTTCCAGGGCGGCAGCTGGCATTTCTGGATTCTGAGCCGTTTCCGCAGGCAGCACAGGTTCTTCTTGAAACTCGGTCATGGTTATTCTACTTCGTTGGGCGCCACTATCAGGGTCAATGTTCCTTCTAACCTTCTTCGGGAACATACAAGGACCTGACTCGGAACAGAGAGCTTACTAAAGCTATTTTCACTAATTGTGGTAAGTAGACAGGATACACATGAAGGGTATACAAAACCCTTTATTTTTCTCTATATACAATAACTTCCGTACTTCGGAATACACTGACCCGCCACTTGGGGTCTAACGTAAAAGTATAAAAATAAAACTAAACTCTAATTTAACTTTAAACTAATAAACGTGGAAGATTGGCCTTATATTAACAGGAAGGCGTATGTAGTACAGATAACTGAGAACACTACAATACGTTTAAATTTATCAAGAGGATTAAAACCTCTGGCCTGGAAGGCAAACAGCAACTGCGTAACATCTAAGGTAAGCGGCCTGCTTTGACTCAACTGCTTCCTCTCTCTCGCTTGGCAAAAGGCCACAACTTAAATACTTGGCGTTCGCCAGACAAACTTTGCATAAAAACCTTCACGCTTATAATTCTGGCCGGAAGTAGAAATAAGAAGTGATAGTAACGATTTAAAATAAAATCAACGTTAGTAAAACTTAAGATCCTTACATACTTCCCGCCAGAGTTAATTAGTTTGAAACTTAGGTCTAAAACGACCTTGTTGAAAACTTTTAGCTCTAGAATCTAACGCGAGGCCAATCTTTTACAAACACACTTCGCTAGAATTTAGAAATTTAAAAGAAAGAAATTTGTTACAAGAGCAGCTCCCAGGATATACAACAATCTTTTTTCATCTGTACTGCATCTAAACAGGAGCTTTTATTCAATTCTGGTTCCTTCCAGAGATGTGAAAGGAAAACTAGTTTAATGAAATGTTACACAATGAAATGGCAAGTAACATATACATTTATACTTCTCTTAACATTCTTATTTCATTCATGACTATTTTAATTATCTCTCCCCGTGCTCTCTGACATGTGTTGTAAAAGAACACCAAACACGAATGTGTTTCTGTCTACGTGTGCCACACTTCCTCCTACAATCAAAACACTAACGTGTTAAAATTCAACATAACGAGACCTCTTAACACACCCTAATTTCAACTCTAAACCCTGAGGTAGTATTCTAAAAGTGGCTAACTCTAAAGTGTAGCGTTAGAGAGCCTAACTACGTCATTCAACCTTTAACACATATTCGCCATGATTTAGTCTTTACAGTCACACGAATAACAAATTTTTAACATTACTTTCACTTTTACCATATCACGGTATTTCTTAACATTTAAAATAACAGTTCACATTGTATATAAGAACATATCAACATGCTGTTAATTTTACACATTTGAAAACATACATTAGTAGTACCTTGTTAACTTCTATTCTTTTCAAAGCAAGTGCCAATCCTTTCTACATTGAAATAATACATTTCAAAAAGTCTTTCAGACTAAAACTTCTCTCTTGCTAGAATGTTTTAAATAAAATTTATACAATAACTTTTTACAATATTTAAGTCTTTACACAACGCTATTATACATCAACTTTAGTTTTACGCGCGAGTAATTGAAAAACATAATAAGAAAATCGGTCACAACTCATTTCTCGCCCTTTTGGGGATAAAGGTAGACCTCGCATGAGGTAAAACTTCTTGGAATCTCCCACTTGCAGTAAGAATGAAAGATTAATTTAAGTTTGCAAAGTAACATAAAATTTTACTTATCTTTGTAATATTCGGACATCCTTTTCTGGGCCCAGTCTTTAAAGGTACTGGAGATAGTAGTTTGATATATCCTCCTTCTTGTACGGGCTCGCCCCTCAGTGCTTTCCTCTGGAAGCTTCCTTTTTTCACCAGTTCGGCCACCCTTGAATACCTTCCTTTTCTCCTCTGATTGTGGTCTTGGCCGTTTGATGGCAGCTGGTCTTGGCGGAACCGGGAAACTTCTGTCGTGTTCCTGCTTGGACCTCGTTGTTGGCCGTTCAAATTTTCCTTGTAACTTTTCCTCCGCCGCTGATGGCCCTTCCGCAGTTCGGCTACATTTACTGCGGAGAGTCCTGTCGGATGAGTCGATCTTCCGTTTTAGAGCCGGGTTATAGTTGCCGTCATTTCTCCTGGTTCTCTTCACATACGTCGTCCTTCTTCATTCTGGGGGTGTTCGTGAACTCTCTTTTCTGGACGGTGGAACGGCTTCTTTTTCTTGTTACCTTTAATTTTTCCGCGGGGAAATTTTCTTTTCACTTGCTCCTGCCTCTTATTGGCTTGCCCTTGTACTTGTCGTTTTTCCACCTCTGGAGCTTGTACCTGCGGTGTCTGCCGTGCCGGATCCTGCAAAAGATCTGAAAAGATTTGCATTTTATTACGATCGAAGTAGGGCTTGATTTGATCAATGTTTGCGGAACAGGTTTCACCATTTCTGGCTTTTAACACTACAACAGCGTGAGTTATTTTTTCTATAACATATGGTCCTTCAAATCGTGGAAAAAAATTGGCAGTTTTATCTTCTGGTGCTGAAGAAAGTGAATGCTTAATTTTTAAAACTTCATCCCCTACTTTAGAAGTTACTCCCCGTCGTTTCAAATCATAATATAGCTTCTGTTTTCTTTGTGCTACTTCCGTATTCTTTTTTGCTTCTTTTATTAGTTTTTCTATATCACCCATTTTAAATTCTGGGACTTTTTGTTGCACATAAAATAATTTATCTAACGGTGTTATAATCTTTCTGCCTAGAAATAACTCAGCAGGAGTTTTGCCCGTTGTATCATGTTTTGCGGTCCTAAGGGCGAAAGCAAATTCATTGACATAGTTATCCCAGCTTTTATGAAAATTTTTAACATAACTACGGATAATTTTCACTATATTTCTGTTGACACGTTCCGCTATATTTGATTGCGGCCGATACGGGACCATTTTTAAATGACGTATGCCCAGTTTTTGGCACATGTCTTCAAATATATTACTCACAAATTGAGGACCATTATCCGATATAACTTTTAGGGGCGCCCCGTATTTTAAAATATATTTATTTAAAATAGAATCAGTAACTAATTTCGCGGAGGCTCGTTTTAAGGGAACAATTTCGGTCCATTTACTAAAATGATCAACCATAACAAGGAGATAGCGACTTTTATTTAACTGACTTTTTGGGAAAGGGCCCAATAAATCGATGCCAATTATTTCGTTTGGAAATTAGGATTTAATACTATTTAGAAACCCGGCCGGGCGGAAATTAATATAACTAACTGCTTGACATGTTGGGCAGGACTGGACATACGCCCTTGTTAACTTTTGCAGTGCAGGAAAGTAGACTGCCTCGCGTACGCGTTGGATAGTTTTTCGAATACCAGCATGAGAAGCTAAAGGGCTGTCATGGAGCTCCTGCAGGATATTTAATCTAGGACTAGCTGGGATAACAGGTCGAAATTCGTTGTTGGAATTCGTAGTTTTTGTATAGAATAATAGACCATCTATTAGTTCGTAATGGGCCGCCCTATTTCTTATCGCCACAATATCTTGGTGGCTAAAATTTTCAGGATCCTTCAAATACTCATAAATACTTCCAAACTCAGGATCCTTACTCAGTTCGGTTATTACAGTTTCTCGGGAATTTATTGTACATGCTGTAAGCATTGCCATCTTTACGGTGTTGCCTTGTTCGTCTATTTTAATCCTTGATATGGCATCTCCTACGATATTTTCCTTTCCAGGGGTATGCTTGATTACCAGATTATATTCTTGCAGCTTGAGTGCCCATCTTATTAACCTTGGGGATAAATTTTTCCCTGAGTACAATCTAGTTACCGCCGCATGATCAGAGTATACTCTTATCGGCGCCTTTCCAAAATAGACTCGGAACGTTTGCACTGCTAACAGAACTGCAAGTGCCTCTCTCTCGGTCGCGGAATAGTTTCTTTCTGTTTGATTTAAAGTTCGGCTAAAAAATGCCACGGGCTGCTGATTTTGCGAAAGTACCGCTCCTACCGCATAATCGGAAGCATCCGCTGAAATTTCTAAATTCTCATCCTTTTCAGGAAATTTCAACACAGGGGCTTGCGTTAATGCTTGTTTTAATTTTTCGAAAGCACTATTGGCTTCGGCCGTCCACGAGAATCTTGCCGTTTTCCTTTTTAATTTTAACAATGGCTCCGCGATAGCCGCAAAATCTTTTATGAAGGACCTATAATATGAACAAAGTCCTAGAAAAGAAGAGAGCTTCTTTGCCGTGTTTGGAGTCGGATAATTTTGTACAGCGATTATTTTTGATTCATCTGTCTCGATCCCTTTTTGAGATATTTTGTAACCTAAATATTTTAATTCAGGGACTGCAAATTTGCACTTTTCGACATTAACTTTTAGACCGGCCTCATTTAATAAAGAAAACACCTGTCTTAAATCCTGTACATGTTGGTCGAGATTATCACTAGTAATAATGATATCGTCTAAATAGATAAATGTGGACTTTCCAAGAACAGGTCTTAACACAATGTCCATGCATCGCTGAAAGGTTGCCGGGGCCCCTGAAAGGCCAAACGGCATACGCAAAAATGCATAAGTGCCAGACTTGGTTATAAAAGCAGTCTTAGGCACGTCCTCAGGCCTCACCCCTATTTGAAAATAACCAGTCGTTAAGTCTAAAGTCGTCATAAATTTGGTTGATTTTATGTTCCTTAAAATTTCTTCTATGATCGGTAACGGATATACCGGATATTTCGTTATGGAATTTAATTTACGGTAATCAATAGCGAATCTCCACTTTTTTGGATGCTCCAAAGGATAATCATTATTTTTCTTACATAAAACCACCGCGCTAGCATAACTACTTGAGATGGGCGTTATGATCCTTTTACGTAGCATATCGGTAATATGCCATTCTATAATTTTTTCCTTATTCTTATCATACCGGTAAGGTTTTTGACGAACTGGCAATGCATCTCCGGTGTCAATACTATGGTTAGTAACCTGAGTAAATCCTGGAATATCACTAAACAACGAAGCAAATTCACTTACCACTTGTCGGATTTTTTCTTGCTCGTCATTAGGCAGGTGGTCAAGATTTACCATCGGCGGTTCAGCCTTTTCAGTACGAACTGGTCTCATTGTCAGCTTAAGGGACGCTTCATTAAAATCCAGTGTTGCTTGTCCGTCTGAAAGAAAATCTATCCCTAAGATTAAATGTGCTTGCAGATTCTTTACTATAAAAAACATCGCCTTTATTTGTTCGTCCTTGATACGGATATACAAAGGTACTTTACCTATACACTTACATTTTTCTCCTTGCGCCGCTAACACTGTCGTATTATCCGCATTATATATGCGGTATTTGCGAAAATATTTCCTAAAAAACTCTTCTGCCACACAGGAACACTGCGCGCCGGTATCCAGGAGTGCGGTGGCTGGGATATTATTCACCAAGACTTCAATCATCGGAAGAGTCAAATTTTTCACCATTACTGTATTTAACTTGTAGGAAGAGGGTTTTTCGTGGCCTTCGGATTTCCGCACCCTCTCGTCAGCAGAAATGCGTTTTAGTTTAAATTATTTTTCCTTTCCGTGCTTTCCTTCTTTTTCCCATGGCCTTGAGACTTTTTTCCTGGGTTGCTATTGAACTGTCGACGTTCGCCGGCTGTTTTTGAATGCTCGTGTTTCCTTGCCCACTGATTCGCTTTTTCTCCGTAGCCATGTGCTTGAGTTTGCCGTAGTCTTGGCGTACCAAATTGGTTTCGCTGTTGATACTGGCGTCTTCTTTCGACGTCCGCCGTTCTTCTACTTTCAAACTGGATTGCTAGCTCAAATAACTTTTCCAGTGTAGTTGGATTTCTTAATTCAATAAAGTCTTGCACTTGGGGCAGTAACCTCGGGAAAATCACTTGAATTATTTCAGGATCCGGACGGTTTCCATACAAGAGTTTGAAAACGTGAATTTTTCTTAAAATAAAGCTCTAGAGGTTTTCGATTCTTTGTTGATATATACTGAAAAGTTCCGTTTCTAATTTCGCACGATCCCTTACAACAGGGAAGGCTTTTAGTAGGGCAGTCTTGAAATTTTCGTAAGTATAGGTGGGACTTCCTGCTTGACCCAAGAGACTTCTGCCTATACATTTGAACCAGTTAAGCGCTTGGCCCCTCAAAGCGCTGGTAGCTAAGGTAACTTTTTGAAACTCGTGCACGGGGTAGAGCATGAAGTGGTCATCCAATTTTTCCAAAAAACTGGTTACCGGTGAGTTTCCATTAAACGTTGCTTCTGGTTTCATCGAAGCGCGCATGGTCTGGACGATGTAACCGAATCCTTCCAGGGCGGCAGCTGGCATTTCTGGATTCTGAGCCGTTTCCGCAGGCAGCACAGGTTCTTCTTGAAACTCGGCCATGTTTATTCTTCTTCGTTGGGCGCCACTATCAGGGTCAATGTTCCTTCTAACCTTCTTCGGGAACATACAAGGACCTGACTCGGAACAGAGAGCTTACTAAAGCTATTTTCACTAATTGTGGTAAGTAGACAGGATACACATGAAGGGTATACAAAACCCTTTATTTTTCTCTATATACAATAACTTCCGTACTTCGGAATACACTGACCCGCCACTTGGGGTCTAACGTAAAAGTATAAAAATAAAACTAAACTCTAATTTAACTTTAAACTAATAAACGTGGAAGATTGGCCTTATATTAACAGGAAGGCGTATGTAGTAAAGATAACTGAGAACACTACAATACGTTTAAATTTATCAAGAGGATTAAAACCTCTGGCCTGGAAGGCAAACAGCAACTGCGTAACTTCTAAGGTAAGCGGCCTGCTTTGACTCAACTGCTTCCTCTCTCTCGCTTGGCAAAAGGCCATAACTTAAATACTTGGCGTTCGCCAGACAAACTTTGCTTAAAAACCTTCACGCTTATAATTCTGGCCGGAAGTAGAAAATAAGAAGTGATAATAAAGATTTAAAATAAAATAAACGTTAGTAAAACTTAAGATCCTTACATACTTCCCGCCAGAGTTAATTAGTTTGAAACTTAGGTCTAAAACGACCTTGTTGAAAACTTTTAGCTCTAGAATCCAACGCGAGGCCAATCTTTTACAAACACACTTCGCTAGAAACTAGAAATTTAAAAGAAAGAAATTTGTTACAATAGCAGCTCCCAGGATATACAACAATCTTTTTTCATCTGTACTGCATCTAAACAGGAGCTTTTATTCAATTCTGGTTCCTTCCAGAGATGTGAAAGGAAAACTAGTTTAATGAAATGTTACACAATGAAATGGCAAGTAACATATAC
Organism: Stegodyphus dumicola; assembly: GCF_044657685.1. NCBI lineage: Eukaryota > Metazoa > Arthropoda > Arachnida > Araneae > Eresidae > Stegodyphus > Stegodyphus dumicola. The sequence goes on from NC_140772.1 coordinate 6,432,049, forward strand.
AATTATACTTCTCTTAAAATTCTTATTTCATTCATGACTATTTTAATTATCTCTCCCCGTGCTCTCTGACATGTGTTGTAAAAGAACACCAAACACGAATGTGTTTCTGTCTACGTGTGCCACACTTCCTCCTACAATCAAAACACTAACGTGTTAAAATTCAACATAACGAGACCTCTTAACACACCCTAATTTCAACTCTAAACCCTGAGGTACTATTCTAAAAGTGGCTAACTCTAAAGTGTAGCGTCAGAGAGCCTAAATACATCATTCAACCTTTAACACATATTCCCCATGATTTAGTCTTTACAGTCACACGAATAACAAATTTTTAACATTACTTTCACTTTTACCATATCACGGTATTTCTTAACATTTAAAATAACAGTTCACATTGTATATAAGAACATATCAACATGCTGTTAATTTTACACATTTGAAAACATACATAAGTAGTACCTTGTTAACTTCTATTCTTTTCAAAACAAGTGCCAATTCTTTCTACATTGAAATAATACATTTCAAACAGTCTTTCAGACTAAAACTTCTCTCTTGCTAGAATGTTTTAAATAAAATTTATACAATAACTTTTTACAATATTTAAGTTTTTACACAACGCTATTATACATCAACTTTAGTTTTACGCGCGAGTAATTGAAAAACATAATAAGAAAATCGGTCACAACTCATTTCTCGCCCTTTTGGGGATAAAGGTAGACCTCGCATGAGGTAAAACTTCTTGAAATCTGCCACTTGCAGTAAGAATGAAAGATTAATTTAAGTTTGCAAAGTAACATAAAATTTTACTTACCTTTGTAATATTCGGACATCCTTTTCTGGGCCCAGTCTTTAAAGGTACTGGAGATAGTAGTTTGATTTATCCTCCTTCTTGTACGGGCTCGCCCCTCAGTGCTTTCCTCTGGAAGCTTCCTTTTTTCACCAGTTCGGCCACCCTTGAATACCTTCCTTTTCTCCTCTGATTGTGGTCTTGGCCGTTTGATGGCAGCTGGTCTTGGCGGAACCGGGAAACTTCTGTCGTGTTCCTGCTTGGACCTCGTTGTTGGCCGTTCAAATTTTCCTTGTAACTTTTCCTCCGCCGCTGATGGCCCTTTCGCAGTTCGGCTACATTTACTGCGGAGAGTCCTGTCGGATGAGTCGATCTTCCGTTTTAGAGCCGGGTTATAGTTGCCGTCATTTCTCCTGGTTCTCTTCACATACGTCGTCCTTCTCCCTTCTTCATTCTGGGGGTGTTCGTGAACTCTCTTTTCTGGACGGTGGAACGGCTTCTTTTTCTTGTTACCTTTAATTTTTCCGCGGGGAAATTTTCTTTTCACTTGCTCCTGCCTCTTATTGGCTTGCCCTTGTACTTGTCGTTTTTCCACCTCTGGAGCTTGTACCTGCGGTGTCTGCCGTGCCGGATCCTGCAAAAGATCTGAAAAGATTTGCATTTTATTACGATCGAAGTAGGGCTTGATTTGATCAATGTTTGCGGAACAGGTTTCACCATTTCTGGCTTTTAACACTACAACAGCGTGAGTTATTTTATCTATAACATATGGTCCTTCAAATCGTGGAAAAAATTTGGCAGTTTTATCTTCTGGTGCTGAAGAAAGTGAATGCTTAATTTTTAAAACTTCATCCCCTACTTTAGAAGTTACTCCCCGTCGTTTCAAATCATAATATAGCTTCTGTTTTCTTTGTGCTACTTCCGTATTCTTTTTTGCTACTTTTATTAGTTTTTCTATATCACCCATTTTAAATTCTGGGGCTCTTTGTTGCACATAAAATAATTTATCTAACGGTGTTATAATCTTTCTGCCTAGAAATAACTCAGCAGGAGTTTTGCCCGTTGTATCATGTTTTGCAGTCCTAAGGGCGAAAGCAAATTCATTGACATAGTTATCCCAGCTTTTATGAAAATTTTTAACATAACGACGGATAATTTTCACTATATTTCTGTTGACCCGTTCCGCTATATTTGATTGCGGCCGATACGGGACCATTTTTAAATGACGTATGCCCAGTTTTTGGCACATGTCTTCAAATATATTACTTACAAATTGAGGACCATTATCCGATATAACTTTTAGGGGCGCCCCGTATTTTAAAATATATTTATTTAAAATAGAATCAGTAACTAATTTCGCGGAGGCTCGTTTTAAGGGAACAATTTCGGTCCATTTACTAAAATGATCAACCATAACAAGGAGATAGCGACTTTTATTTAACTGACTTTTTGGGAAAGGGCCCAATAAATCGATGCCTATTATTTCGTTTGGAAATTAGGATTTAATACTATTTAGAAACCCGGCCGGGCAGAAATTAATATAATTAACTGCTTGACATGTTGGGCAGGACTGGACATACGCCCTTGTTAACTTTTGCAGTTCAGGAAAGTAGACTGCCTCGCGTACGCGTTGGATAGTTTTTCGAATACCAGCATGAGAAGCTAAAGGGCTGTCATTGAGCTCTTGCAGGATATTTAATCTAGGACTAGCTGGGATAACAGGTCGAAATTCGTTGTTGGAATTCATAGTTTTTGTATAGAATAATAGACCATCTATTAGTTCGTAATGGGCCGCCCTATTTCTTATCGCCACAATATCTTGGTGGCTAAAATTTTCAGGATCCTTCAAATACTCATAAATACTTCCAAACTAAGGATCCTTACTCAGTTCGGTTATTACAGTTTCTCGGGAATTTATTGTACATGCTGTAAGCATTGCCATCTTTACGGTGTTGCCTTGTTCGTCTATTTTAATCCTTGATAGGGCATCTGCTACGATATTTTCCTTTCCAGGGGTATGCTTGATTACCAGATTATATTCTTGCAGCTTGAGTGCCCATCTTATTAACCTTGGGGATAAATTTTTCCCTGAGTACAATCTAGTTACCGCCGCATGATCAGAGTATACTGTTATCGGCGCCTTTCCAAAATAGACTCGGAACTTTTGCACTGCTAACAGAACTGCAAGTGCCTCTCTCTCGGTCGCGGAATAGTTTCTTTGTGTTTGATTTAAAGTTCGGCTAAAAAATACCACGGGCTGCTGATTTTGCGAAAGTACCGCTCCTACCGCATAATCCGAAGAATCCGCTCAAATTTCTAAATTCTCATCCTTTTTAGGAAATTTCAACACAGGGGCTTGCGTTAATGCTTGTTTTAATTTTTCGAAAGCACTATTGGCTTCGGCCGTCCACGAGAATCTTGCCTTTTTCCTTTTTAATTTTAACAATGGCTCCGCGATAGCCGCAAAATCTTTTATGAAGGACCTATAATATGAACAAAGTCCTAGAAAAGAAGAGAGCTTCTTTGCCGTGTTTGGAGTCGGATAATTTTGTACAGCGATTATTTTTGATTCATCTGTCTCGATCCCTTTTTGAGATATTTTGTAACCTAAATATTTTAATTCAGGGGCTGCAAATTTGCACTTTTCGACATTAACTTTTAGACCGGCCTCATTTAATAAAGAAAACACCTGTCTTAAATCCTGTACATGTTGGTCGAGATTATCACTAGTAATAATGATATCGTCTAAATAGATAAATGTGGACTTTCCAAGAACAGGTCTTAACACAATGTCCATGCATCGCTGAAATGTTGCCGGGGCCCCTGAAAGGCCAAACGGCATACGCAAAAATGCATAAGTGCCAGACTTGGTTATAAAAGCAGTCTTAGGCACGTCCTCAGGCCTCACCCCTATTTGAAAATAACCAGTCGTTAAGTCTAAAGTCGTCATAAATTTGGTTGATTTTATGTTCCTTAAAATTTCTTCTATGATCGGTAACGGATATACCGGATATTTCGTTATGGAATTTAATTTACGGTAATCAATAGCGAATCTCCACCTTTTTGGATGCTCCAAAGGATAATCATTATTTTTCTTACATAAAACCACCGCGCTAGCATAACTACTTGAGATGGGCGTTATGATCCTTTTACGTAGCATATCGGTAATATGCCATTCTATAATTTTTTCCTTATTCTTATCATACCGGTATGGTTTTTGACGAACTGGCAATGCATCTCCGGTGTCAATACTATGGTTAGTAACCTGAGTAAATCCCGGAATATCACTAAATAACGAAGCAAATTCATTTACCACTTGTCGGATTTTTTCTTGCTCGTCATTAGGCTGGTGGTCAAGATTTACCATCGGCGGTTCAGCCTTTTCAGTACGAACTGGTCTCATTGTCAGCTTAAGGGACGCTTCATTAAAATCCAGTGTTGCTTGTCCGTCTGAAAGAAAATCTATCCCTAAGATTAAATGTGCTTGCAGATTCTTTACTATAAAAAACATCACCTTTATTTGTTCGTCCTTGATACGGATATACAAAGGTACTTTACCTATACACTTACATTTTTCTCCTTGCGCCGCTAACACTGTCGTATTATCCGCATTATATATGCGGTATTTGCGAAAATACTTCCTAAAAAACTCTTCTGCCACACAGGAACACTGCGCGCCGGTATCCAGGATTGCGGTGACTGGGATATTATTCACCAAGACTTCAATCTTCGGAAGAGTCAAATTTTTCACCATTACTGTATTTAACTTGTATGAAGAGGGTTTTTCGTGGCCTTCGGATTTCCGCACACTCTCGTCAGCAGAAATGCGTTTTAGTTTAAATTATTTTTCCTTTCCGTGCTTTCCTTCTTTTTCCCATGGCCTTGAGACTTTTTTCCTGTGTTGCTATTGAACTGTCGATGTTCGCCGGCTGTTTTTGAATGCTCGGGTTTCCTTGCCCACTGATTCGCTTTTTCTCCGTAGCCATGTGCTTGAGTTTGCCGTAGTCTTGGCGTACCAAATTGGTTTCGCTGTTGATACTGGCGTCTTCTTTCGACGTCCGCCGTTCTTCTACTTTCAAACTGGATTGCTAGCTCAAATAACTTTTCCAGTGTAGTTGGATTTCTTAATTCAATAAAGTCTTGCACTTGGGGCAGTAACCTCGGGAAAATCACTTGAATTATTTCAGGATCCGGACGGTTTCCATACAAGAGTTTGAAAACGTGAATTTTTCTTAAAATAAAGCTCGAGAGGTTTTCGATTCTTTGTTGATATATACTGAAAAGTTCCGTTTCTAATTTCGCACTATCCCTTACAACAGGGAAGGCTTTTAGTAGGGCAGTCTTGAAATTTTCGTAAGTATAGGTGGGACTTCCTGCTTGACCCAAGAGACTTCTGCCTATACATTTGAACCAGTTAAGCGCTTGGCCCCTCAAAGCGCTGGTAGCTAAGGTAACTTTTTGAAACTCGTGCACGGGGTAGAGCATGAAGTGGTCATCCAATTTTTCCAAAAAACTGGTTACCGGTGAGTTTCCATTAAACGTTGCTTCTGGTTTCATCGAAGCGCGCATGGTCTGGACGATGTAACCGAATCCTTCCAGGGCGGCAGCTGGCATTTCTGGATTCTGAGCCGTTTCCGCAGGCAGCACAGGTTCTTCTTGAAACTCGGCCATGGTTATTCTTCTTCGTTGGGCGCCACTATCAGGGTCAATGTTCCTTCTAACCTTCTTCGGGAACATACAAGGACCTGACTCGGAACACAGAGCTTACTAAAGCTATTTTCACTAATTGTGGTAAGTAGACAGGATACACATGAAGGGTATACAAAACCCTTTATTTTTCTCTATATACAATAACTTCCGTACTTCGGAATACACTGACCCGCCACTTGGGGTCTAACGTAAAAGTATAAAAATAAAACTAAACTCTAATTTAACTTTAAACTAATAAACGTGGAAGATTGGCCTTATATTAACAGGAAGGCGTATGTAGTAAATATAACTGAAAACACTACAATACGTTTAAATTTATCAAGAGGATTAAAACCTCTGGCCTGGAAGGCAAACAGCAACTGCGTAACTTCTAAGGTAAGCGGCCTGCTTTCACTCAACTGCTTCCTCTCTCTCGCTTGGCAAAAGGCCACAACTTAAATACTTGGCGTTCGCCAGACAAACTTTGCATAAAAACCTTCACGCTTATAATTCTGGCCGGAAGTAGAAAATAAGAAGTGATAGTAAAGATTTAAAATAAAATAAACGTTAGTAAAACTTAAGATCCTTACATACTTCCCGCCAGAGTTAATTAGTTTGAAACTTAGGTCTAAAACGACCTTGTTGAAAACTTTTAGCTCTAGAATCTAACGCGAGGCCAATCTTTTACAAACACACTTCGCTAGAAACTAGAAATTTAAAAGAAAGAAATTTGTTACAATAGCAGCTCCCAGGATATACAAAAATCTTTTTTCATCTGTACTGCATCTAAACAGGAGCTTTTATTCAATTCTGGTTCCTTCCAGAGATGTGGAAGGAAAACCAGTTTAATGAAATGTTACACAATGAAATGGCAAGTAACATATACAATTATACTTCTCTTAACATTCTTATTTCATTCATGACTATTTTAATTATCTCTCCCCGTGCTCTCTGACATGTGTTGTAAAAGAACACCAAACACGAATGTGTTTCTGTCTACGTGTGCCACACTTCCTCCTACAATCAAAACACTAACGTGTTAAAATTCAACATAACGAGACCTCTTAACACACCCTAATTTCAACTCTAAACCCTGAGGTACTATTCTAAAAGTGGCTAACTCTAAAGTGTAGCGTCAGAGAGCCTAACTACATCATTCAACCTTTAACACATATTCGCCATGATTTAGTCTTTACAGTCACACGAATAACAAATTTTTAACATTACTTTTACTTTTACCATATCACGGTATTTCTTAACATTTAAAATAACAGTTCACATTGTATATAAGAACATATCAACATGCTGTTACTTTTACACATTTGAAAACATACATAAGTAGTACCTTGTTAACTTCTATTCTTTTCAAAGCAAGTGCCAATTCTTTCTACATTGAAATAATACATTTCAAAAAGTCTTTCAGACTAAAACTTCTCTCTTGCTAGAATGTTTTAAATAAAATTTATACAATAACTTTTTACAATATTTAAGTTTTTACACAACGCTATTATACATCAACTTTAGTTTTACGCGCGAGTAATTGAAAAACATAATAAGAAAATCGGTCACAACTCATTTCTCGCCCTTTTGGCGATAAAGGTAGACCTCGCATGAGGTAAAACTTCTTGAAATCTGCCACTTGCAGTAAGAATGAAAGATTAATTTAAGTTTGCAAAGTAACATAAAATTTTACTTATCTTTGTAATATTCGGACATTCTTTTCTGGGCCCAGTCTTTAAAGGTACTGGAGATAGTAGTTTGATTTATCCTCCTTCTTGTACGGGCTCGCCCCTCAGTGCTTTCCTCTGGAAGCTTCCTTTTTTCACCAGTTCGGCCACCTTTGAATACCTTCCTTTTCTCCTCTGCTTCTGGTCTTGGCCGTTTGATGGCAGCTGGTCTTGGCGGAACCGGGAAACTTCTGTCGTGTTCCTGCTTGGACCTCGTTGTTGGCCGTTCAAATTTTCCTTGTAACTTTTCCTCCGCCGCTGATGGCCCTTCCGCAGTTCGGCTACATTTACTGCGGAGAGTCCTGTCGGATGAGTCGATCTTCCGTTTTAGAGCCGGGTTATAGTTGCCGTCATTTCTCCTGGTTCTCTTCACATACGTCGTCCTTCTCCCTTCTTCATTCTGGGGGTGTTCGTGAACTCTCTTTTCTGGACGGTGGAACGGCTTCTTTTTCTTGTTACCTTTAATTTTTCCGCGGGGAAATTTTCTTTTCACTTGCTCCTGCCTCTTATTGGCTTGCCCTTGTACTTGTCGTTTTTCCACCTCTGGAGCTTGTACCTGCGGTGTCTGCCGTGCCGGATCCTGCAAAAGATCTGAAAAGATTTGCATTTTATTACGATCGAAGTAGGGCTTGATTTGATCAATGTTTGCGGAACAGGTTTCACCATTTCTGGCTTTTAACACTACAACAGCGTGAGTTATTTTTTCTATAACATATGGTCCTTCAAATCGTGGAAAAAATTTGGCAGTTTTATCTTCTGGTGCTGAAGAAAGTGAATGCTTAATTTTTAAAACTTCATCCCCTACTTTATAAGTTACTCCCCGTCGTTTCAAATCATAATATAGCTTTTGTTTTCTTTGTGCTACTTCCGTATTCTTTTTTTCTTCTTTTATTAGTTTTTCTATATCACCCATTTTAAATTCTGGGGCTCTTTGTTGCACATAAAATAATTTATCTAACGGTGTTATAATCTTTCTGCCTAGAAATAACTCAGCAGGAGTTTGCCCGTTGTATCATGTTTTGCGGTCCTAAGGGCGAAAGCAAATTCATTGACATAGTTATCCCAGCTTTTATGAAAATTTTTAACATAACTACGGATAATTTTCACTATATTTCTGTTGACCCGTTCCGCTATATTTGATTGCGGCCGATACGGGACCATTTTTAAATGACGTATGCCCAGTTTTTGGCACATGTCTTCAAATATATTACTTACAAATTGAGGACCATTATCCGATATAACTTTTAGGGGCGCCCCGTATTTTAAAATATATTTATTTAAAATAGAGTCAGTAACTAATTTCGCGGAGGCTCGTTTTAAGGGAACAATTTCGGTCCATTTACTAAAATGATCAATCATAACAAGGAGATAGCGACTTTTATTTAACTGACTTTTTGGGAAAGGGCCCAATAAATCGATGCCAATTATTTCGTTTGGAAATTCGGATTTAATACTATTTAGAAACCCGGCCGGGCGGAAATTAATATAATTAACTGCTTGACATGTTGGGCAGGACTGGACATACGCCCTTGTTAACTTTTGCAGTTCAGGAAAGTAGACTGCCTCGCGTACGCGTTGGATAGTTTTTCGAATACCAGCATGAGAAGCTAAAGGGCGGCCATGGAGCTCCTGCAGGATATTTAATCTAAGACTAGCTGGGATAACAGGTCGAAATTCGTTGTTGGAATTCGTAGTTTTTGTATAGAATAATAGACCATCTATTAGTTCGTAATGGGCCGCCCTATTTCTTATCGCCACAATATCTTGGTGGCTAAAATTTTCAGGATCCTTCAAATACTCCTAAATACTTCCAAACTCAGGATCCTTACCCAGTTCGGTTATTACAGTTTCTCGGGAATTTATTGTACATGCTGTAAGCATTGGCATCTTTACGGTATTGCCTTGTTCGTCTATTTTAATCCTTGATAGGGCATCTGCTACGATATTTTCCTTTCCAGGGGTATGCTTGATTACCAGATTATATTCTTGCAGCTTGAGTGCCCATCTTATTAACCTTGGGGATAAATTTTTCCCTGAGTACAATCTAGTTACCGCCGCATGATCAGAGTATACTGTTATCTGCGCCTTTCCAAAATAGACTCGGAACTTTTGCACTGCTAACAGAACTGCAAGTGCCTCTCTCTCTCGGTCGCGGAATAGTTTCTTTGTGTTTGATTTAAAGTTCGGCTAAAAAATGCCACGGGCTGCTGATTTTGCGAAAGTACCGCTCCTACCGCATAATCCGAAGCATCCGCTGAAATTTCTAAATTCTCATCCTTTTCAGGAAATTTCAACACAGGGGCTTGCGTTAATGCTTGTTTTAATTTTTCGAAAGCACTATTGGCTTCGGCCGTCCACGAGAATCTTGCCTTTTTCCATTTTAATTTTAACAATGGCTCCGCTATAGCCGCAAAATCTTTTATAAAGGACCTATAATATGAACAAAGTCCTAGAAAAGAAGAGAGCTTCTTTGCCGTGTTTGGAGTCGGATAATTTTGTACAGCGATTATTTTTGATTCATCTGTCTCGATCCCTTTTTGAGATATTTTGTAACCTAAATGTTTTAATTCAGGGGCTGCAAATTTGCACTTTTCGACATTAACTTTTAGACCGGCCTCATTTAATAAAGAAAACACCTGTCTTAAATCCTGTACATGTTGGTCGAGATTATCACTAGTAATAATGATATCGTCTAAATAGATAAATGTGGACTTTCCAAGAACAGGTCTTAACACAATGTCCATGCATCGCTGAAATGTTGCCGGGGCCCCTGAAAGGACAAACGTCATACGCAAAAATGCATAAGTGCCAGACTTGGTTATAAAAGCAGTCTTAGGCACGTCCTCAGGCCTCACCCCTATTTGAAAATAACCAGTCGTTAAGTCTAAAGTCGTCATAAATTTGGTTGATTTTATGTTCCTTAAAATTTCTTCTATGATCGGTAACGGATATACCGGATATTTCGTTATGGAATTTAATTTACGGTAATCAATAGCGAATCTCCACCTTTTTGTTATCATACCGGTATGGTTTTTGACGAACTGGCAATGCATCTCCGGTGTCAATACTATGGTTAGTAACCTGAGTAAATCCTGGAATATCACTAAATAACGAAGCAAATTCACTTACCACTTGTCGGATTTTTTCTTGCTCGTCATTAGGCAGGTGGTCAAGATTTACCATCGGCGGTTCAGCCTTTTCAGTACGAACTGGTCTCATTGTCAGCTTAAGGGACGCTTCATTAAAATCCAGTGTTGCTTGTCCGTCTGAAAGAAAATCTATCCCTAAGATTAAATGTGCTTGCAGATTCTTTACTATAAAAAACATCACCTTTATTTGTTCGTCCTTGATACGGATATACAAAGGTACTTTACCTATACACTTACATTTTTCTCCTTGCGCCGCTAACACTGTCGTATTATCCGCATTATATATGCGGTATTTGCGAAAATACTTCCTAAAAAACTCTTCTGCCACACAGGAACACTGCGCGCCGGTATCCAGGAGTGCGGTGGCTGGGATATTATTCACCAAGACTTCAATCTTCGGAAGAGTCAAATTTTTCACCATTACTGTATTTAACTTGTAGGAAGAGGGGTTTTCGTGGCCTTCGGATTTCCGTACCCTCTCGTCAGCAGAAATCCGTTTTAGTTTAAATTATTTTTCCTTTCCGTGCTTTCCTTCTTTTTCCCCTGGCCTTGAGACTTTTTTCCTGGGTTGCTATTGAACTGTCGACGTTCGCCGGCTGTTTTTGAATGCTCGGGTTTCCTTGCCCACTGATTCGCTTTTTCTCCGTAGCCATGTGTTTGAGTTTGCTGTAGTCTTGGCGTACCAAATTGGTTTCGCTGTTGATACTGGCGTCTTCTTTCGACGTCCGCCGTTCTTCTACTTTCAAACTGGATTGCTAGCTCAAATAACTTTTCCAGTGTAGTCGGATTTCTTAATTCAATAAAGTCTTGCACTTGGGGCAGTAACCTCGGGAAAATCACTTGAATTATTTCAGGATCCGGACGGTTTCCATACAAGAGTTTGAAAACGTGAATTTTTCTTAAAATAAAGCTCGAGAGGTTTTCGATTCTTTGTTGATATATACTGAAAAGTTCCGTTTCTAATTTCGCACGATCCCTTACAACAGGGAAGGCTTTTAGTAGGGCAGTCTTGAAATTTTCGTAAGTATAGGTGGGACCTCCTGCTTGACCCAAGAGACTTCTGCCTATACATTTGAACCAGTTAAGCGCTTGGCCCCTCAAAGCGCTGGTAGCTAAGGTAACTTTTTGAAACTCGTGCACGGGGTAGAGCATGAAGTGGTCATCCAATTTTTCCAAAAAACTGGTTACCGGTGAGTTTCCATTAAACGTTGCTTCTGGTTTCATCGAAGCGCGCATGGTCTGGACGATGTAACCGAATCCTTCCAGGGCGGCAGCTGGCATTTCTGGATTCTGAGCCGTTTCCGCGGGCAGCACAGGTTCTTCTTGAAACTCGGCCATGGTTATTCTTCTTCGTTGGGCGCCACTATCAGGGTCAATGTTCCTTCTAACCTTCTTCGGGAACATACAAGGACCTGACTCGGAACACAGAGCTTACTAAAGCTATTTTCACTAATTGTGGTAAGTAGACAGGATACACATGAAGGGTATACAAAACCCTTTATTTTTCTCTATATACAATAACTTCCGTACTTCGGAATACACTGACCCGCCACTTGGGGTCTAACGTAAAAGTATAAAAATAAAACTAAACTCTAATTTAACTTTAAACTAATAAACGTGGAAGATTGGCCTTATATTAACAGGAAGGCGTATGTAGTAAAGATAACTGAGAACACTACAATACGTTTAAATTTATCAAGAGGATTAAAACCTCTGGCCTGGAAGGCAAACAGCAACTGCGTAACTTCTAAGGTAAGCGGCCTGCTTTGACTCAACTGCTTCCTCTCTCTCGCTTGGCAAAAGGCCACAACTTAAATACTTGGCGTTCGCCAGACAAACTTTGCATAAAAACCTTCACGCTTATAATTCTGGCCGGAAGTAGAAAATAAGAAGTGATAGTAAAGATTTAAAATAAAATAAACGTTAGTAAAACTTAAGATCCTTACAGTGCAACTTGAGGAGCTGCAGAATACTTCTGGTTATAGAGGTGCGCCTATATTATACAATAGTTGCAAGTTGGGCGCTGCACAATGGTTCTGGTTATAGAGGAGCGTCTATCTAATACAATAGGTGCAAGTTGAATAGCTGCACTATGATACTAGTTATAGAGGATTGTCTGTCCTGTAGAATATCTGCAAGTTAGAATAGCTGCACAATATTTCAGGTTATTAAGGAGCGCTTATCTATTCAATGTGCGCAAATTGAGGAGCTGCAAAATGTTTCTGGTTATAGAGGTGCCTTTATCCAATACAATAGATGCAAATTGAGGAGCTGCACAATGCTTCTGGTTACAGAGGAGCGTCTATCTAATACAATAGGTACAAGTTGAGGAGCCGCACAATGCTTCTGGTTACAGAGGAGCGTCTATCTAATACAATAGGTACAAGTTGTGGAGCTGCACAATGCTTCTGGGTATAGAGGAGCGTCTATATATTGCTAAGGTGTCCGCCGATAACATCGCGGCAAATACATCGCGGACGAAATCGTCGCGGAGAAAACAACGCAAGGCAAAAACGTCGTGCTACAAAACATCGTGGGAGAAAACATCGCAAAGAGAAAACATCGCAGTTCTAAAACATCGTGGTACAAAATATCGTCGTCGAAAACAAAGCGGTTCAAAAACTTCGCAGTTTAAAAGCATCGTCGTCGAAAATATCGTGGTAAAAAATAAGGTATCTACAAATCATCGCATGACGATAACATCGCAGGCATGCTTTTTTCAGGCTTTAATAACTGTAAATGGATATTCCCATAATGATTTATGAGCGCAAGATGGAAAGAAGGATAATTTTTACTTTCTTATTTTTTATTAACTAATAAATTTTTAAGAAGGAGACTTAAGCATAGAAAATTAATGCAACTTATAGCACTTAATAGAATTTTAACTAACAAACTAACAAAGTAATATATATAGTAGTAACAAAGTAATATATATAGTAACAAAGTAATATTAATAGTTAACTAACAAAGGTCATTAATAAATCATTTTTATAAAGTTTTTACTGGTAATTTTTTATGAAAAGTATTATCTAAAAAAGATTAGAAAAAGGAAGGTAAGTAACTGCATAACCTTACTTTTAAAAAAATTGCTAAGTTAATTTTGAGATTATTTTCTTCATTTTTGATAATCTAATACACTTATAGAGAAAATTATTTCTTGTTTTGTTTCAGTTTATTCTTAAAATGACATTAAAATTTTCATGCACGGCGTGCAGTCAGTTACTTGAATGCTGATTTTTTAGTTATGAAGAAAGTCAGCTATATAATATTTCAGTAGGTTTTATATTTATTAGATTATGCCAAAGCACACTACGACTATCTGCTTAAGGGGTGGGATTCTTTTGTGGAGTACATTCTCAGGAACTGGTTCACATGCACATTATACTTTAGGAAAATCACAAAAATCTTCATGCAGCTTTTTTTTTTTTTTTTTTTTTTTTTTTTTTAGAAACAATGTATACTTGCAGTGAACCTTCTTGGTGACTATCTCCCTCTAAGACGAACAGTGTTTTTGAGAACAATAAACATTGGTTCTAATCATTACGCAAGTTCACCACATTCACTCAAGATTAAAAACAATGGAATTTTGAGTACTCGCTTTAAATAGGATTGCTTACATTTACATTTATATTTAGACCTCCTAGACGGTATAGTGGTTTGAGTCACCGGGCTGCGATACCAAAGGTCCCAGGTTCGAACCTCGGAGAAGGCAGGATTGTAACTGTCCTTCACAGGAGGCAAATGTGGCCCACCTATAATTAGGTGCCTCCGTAATAAAGTGACCATCACTTAGTAGTGGCCAAACTGAAGTCCGCTGAGGGCCGCCATTGGTAGAAGAACGCTTTTATACTAAGACATTTCTTATAAACACTTAAGAGTATTTTATTTAAATTTTCATATACATTTTACTCGAAAATTTTGTAATTACTTATTGAACTTACAGTGACAAAATTCCTAAGGCAATTTTAATGTTTTTCTTTTGTGTTTCTTAATTTTCAGAATATCTAATATGCACTCCAGAAATCTGTAGCGAAATTAAAATTAATATTTATGAGAGAGAGTCTACTTTGTGGCGATTCTCTGTCCTAAGAATTCTTTACCTTTGAAGTATAGTATTTTTTAATGTGCTGTAGTTTAGTACAACTTTTAGTGTGTTGGTTGTGATTAATACTATGTATTAATACTTGTATATACTCGAAACATATGCTTTTTTTGGAGTAATGGATTGCACAGACTCTCTCTTTTTTGTTCATTTTATTGTTGCAACATGTTTAATTTTTATGTAGTGGTGATGATGTGGGAGTGTGAGGAGCTGTATATAGTCCTTATTTATTTTAAATATTGTCCTCATTCATTTCTGTAGTCTTTATTATGTTGCACATTGTCCTTATTTATTTTGATAATAACCATGGTTTCTTACTGATCTTGTGACTCAATTATTTTAATGCATGTTATATATTAGTGCATATTTCCCACTAAACATATATTATAAAACTCTATTAATATACGTCTTCAACATAGTAAACATGTTTTGGATATAAGAAACACAATTAATTCAAATAGACTCATGATTCTGTGATTTTTTATCAGCAAAAATTTATAATTTTACGTGTTATATAGTGCAGAATATCAAAAACAAGGATGTGCAAGTTGTCAAAATATAAAATCTTTAAATGAAAGGGAAAATACTTTTTTTGAGGACTTAAATACATTTAACAAATGGCATTTGGAGAAGATGATTTTACTGGTTGAAATCTGAATAACTAAATACTGAAAATTTATAAAACATCTTAAATTGTTTAACCCTTTCAATCCCAATTTATTTGTTTCAACTGACTTGATTTTTTTTATGCCTTCTTGGTAATTATCACAAATGACACAAATCACACTAACAGAAATTGACAGTCTGTCACTAAGCCTCTATAAGAAGATGCGCGCAACAATTTTGTAATGGGGATGTTAAAAAAGATGCCTGCTACCAGTGGCACATCAACTATGTAGTAAATTAATGCGTTTAATTCTCTAATGTAAGGTTTCTTTAAACATCTACTGGGACTTAACCCATTGGGACTGAAAGGGTTAAGGGAGAGACCTAAATGCTGTATTTCACCGCACTTAAAATTTTCAGAATATTGATTTATGAATTTTTTACAAAAGTTCATTTTTTAATAAATGATTACATTTCATATTCAGTTATTCATAAAATGAAATTTTTTCTTTCATTAATAGTGGTAGTATATATTTGTTTCGAAAGAGAAGTGAGAATTAGGATTTGCCTGGGAATTGTAGCAATCTGTATGCAAGATGAAAGCAATTAAGAACTTTTCGGGAAACTAAAGCTTGAAGGTCTTAGTTTTGAGCATTGAGTTGAAAAACAAGCTAAGTGGCTGAACTCAGGGGAGGGCGGATGAATTACAGCTATTTATACTATTGGGGAGAGTCAACCATTAGTTAACATCCGTGAGAACGGGTGTTTCGTTCAAACCTTACTCCAGGGTTCTGTCCCCTCTGGCCGCTGAAGGCTATTTGGTTAATAAAAGACAGCTGAAAATTTCGGTCATTACTGATGATGGTCCATGTACAGACAGAAATAGCATTTCTTAACTTCTTAGTATTTGTGTGTTTTACATCTACCATGCAGTTTAAAAAGAGAACCCAGAAAAGTTTAGAGTTCAAACGTGTTTAGATCGCCCTTCCTTGTTTGTTTTTGAAAAAAGGCCCTTTGCCTCTTTTGCATATAAGTATTCATACATACAGATTTATTTAATTAATATATAATTTCATCAATGAATTATATTAAAAATATGGATTTAATTAACATTTTTTCTTTCTTTTTTGGCCTAAGTTCAACGATACGAATAATGAATAATCCAAAATTTTAAACTTTTTCCAATAAAATTACATATTTACGTAGTTCGATTAAGGAGGCGAAACTCTACGATTATACGTATGATAAAAACATAAAAAATTCAAACTTTGTCGCTGACAATGGAAAATATTTAAAATCTGAGGAACAAAATTTTCCAAAATTAAATAATTTTTTTAATTATATAAACTTTAAGCAGTGTCTTTTCAGAACTGTGCATTATGCATTTATTTTTTTTTTTTAAATTTCTTTATTATTAAATACTTCTTCAGACCAATAAGAGAAATATACAAATTTTCCCGAAATATGTTTTAATCTGTCAAAACAACTTTAAAAATTTGGTGTCCGGTCTTTAAACACAAAAATTATAAAATTTCCTTTTACGATTTAATGTATTTAAGGAATAAAACTTTAGTTTATGTAAATAATGAGAATAATATAAATACGAAGAAATGAGAAAATATAAGTGCTTTACAAGTAAATGAAATTGGTATAATGCTTTTAAAAGTACTGTGGTTTACTTTTCCAGTTCCGTTTTCCGAAATGTTTCATTAATTCCCCTTTCTTCCGATTGCTCAACAAACGCCCACACGACTGTCTTTCTTTATGTCTCGTGTTCACAACGTCTGTTCCTGTACGATTAAATCTACATAATAACAGGACCGAGTAATTCTAAATTAAAATGTAATCTTAATTATCTAATTAATCTTAATTCTAAATTAAAATGTAATCTTAATTATCTAATTAATCTTAATTCTAAATTAAAATGTAATCTTTAAAAAAAAATTATACAAAATAAAATTTAGAATTGAACACAGCCCCTTAAAGAATAAAATATCATATATTTCACATCTACGGCCTAGAAACAGCATCTACAGCTTTACGGACTGGGAATATCATTTTTACGGATTATTATTAACTAGGAGTATGATATACGGCTTTACTAATTAGGAATATGATTTGGCCTTTACTACAAACTGTTAAAAAAATAATCGACGTAACGTCTACATTGATAAGCATAATGCACAATGTTCCAAAGACCTAGTTTAAATTTATATGTAATTATCCACATAACACAATCGTATGATTAATTCTATTCACTTTAAGTATCTTTTATAGAATATTTCACATTTAGTACATTTGTATAACATATTTCATTAAATGTAAGGCAACTTTCTTATGTAAAAGCTAAATAATGTTCATTGATTTTAAAAGTTATATAAACTTGTGGTGATATTTATGATATGACACTAAATAGTTTGCTATAAGATTTGGAAAAATAAGAAAATAGCCATACATTTTCTAGAAACATTTAATTTTTTCTAGAAACATGTTTACTGGAACATTTTTTCCAGGATAATTTTTCAGGGACATTTTTTTAACACCGTGCGTAATAACACTGCGTAATAACAGTACCGTGTGCAATAAATTTTCGTAATGATAATTTTTTATGAAATAATACAGTTGGCCATTTTTCCGCACTTCCTGTTATCTGAGGTAATCCACATTACCTTAAATGATTGAATTCCACACATATGATAAGAAAACCTAATTAAACAAAACTTAATTAAAAGACTTAATTACTAAAAAACCTACATAAAATATTTATCAGGACAGAGAATAATGCATATTAATTAATTTTCAGGTTTAAATAACACTGTCTTTCATGTTATTTTTTCCCGTGCAATTCCCGTCTGAGTTATTTATTCTAGCTGAGTACTTCTTTCTCTTCATCATTGTCTCGGTCTTGTTATTATGTAAGAAGTATTTAAATTCTTTATAAAAATGCACTAAAAATAAAAGTTGTTAGCAAATAAACGCATTGCACAATTTACATACTACATTTACATATAAATATATATGTAAACAACATGTCTAGAATTTAATTGCACACTTTCGACACGTACATTTCGTTTCCATAAAGAGTGTAATCTCTTATCATATGTTTCTATGTTTACACAATAGGCTAGGTTGTTTAAATATGGCAAAGCACACAAAGGCTATCAAGCTTAGAGAAAGGATGCCTGCGATGAGCGCTTTCTCGATACCAACCACGAAGCCAGCCTCTTTGCCTGAAATGGCACTGCGTTCAAACTCCTAGCATTCAGCGATTTTAACCATTCGACCACTAATAGGGGTCATGATTACAGTAAGATTAAAGATTATAATTTATAAATTCGAATGCTTTGCGAAACGTTTGTTCATATAAAATTAAATGTGAAACAAAAACAAAAAGATTCAATAAAAAATGAAAATGCGTCAAAACACGTGCAGAGTGACTTTTAGATTTAAAGCTCATAGCTCATTTCTGATTTTCCTGATAGACTCAATCTTAAGTTTCTCAAGTAAATGGTTTTCTTATAGTCTTATAGTATGATAGTGGCTGTGATCTACATGCATCTGGTACTCGCTGCTCGACAATACGTGGATAAATATCGATAGAGACCTCGAGATACGTAATTAATAAAGTACTTCTGATAAAACTCAACATTCAGATCATTACAATAGACCAGTTGTACAAACAAATATGACACGGAAGGCTTTTTACCACTTTACTTAGAGTATAATATGCTTATATAAGACATCTCTATAACTAAAACTTGGATGTTGAATTGCTGTATTTTTTACTCTTTTTATTTTAATTCTACACAGATATTTTTATTCTAACAAGACTCATCTCTCTTTCTATCTTCATTTTACTTCTCATTGTTTATCATAAAATTTCAGTCTAATTATTTTAAGATTCAATTACTATCTGATATTTGATTTAAAGATGTTTTTCTTTGGGTTTGAACCATTTTAAAATAATTAAATAATTTATTCCGATTTCAAAACTCTGTTTACTAGCTTTTCTCAGTAAAGATGCTAATATTTGTTACCTGAAAGGAACCTCGAGTTTAATTTTTATTAAAATTTTAATCTGTTCCAGCACTATATACAAAAACTGCTCATTAGTTTTAAACTAGCAATAATGATTCCAGATACACTAAAAATAAATCAAATTGTAAATTGCTTAGCTGACATTTTTCAGTTCACAGAAATTTTCCTTGTGTTCAACTACTAATAAACATATACTAACTGTGTTCAATAATGGAACACCTGCTTATTTTTACTTAACAAACTGTAAAACGTCATTTGAACCTGAAGGGGGAACAGGTGGCTCCTGCCTCGAGAAAACCATTGTTTGACAATTAGGTAAATAATGTATGTCTGATGCTCAAAGTCTTAGTTGTACCTGAAACTCGGAAACTTAACTGCATTTTCTGTCAGCGAAGCCAACATGCCGTTACACTATATCATCAGCCAAAAGAACCGTAAACAACTTATGGTGAAAGGATACATCTATGAACGTGCTAGTGCTGAGAAAAGTATTTGCAAATGTGTAGAGTATTTTACTTGTAAGGGCTTGTATTTTACTTGTATAATTTACTGTGTAAAGGGCGAATTCACTCTCAAGATGATAATATCATTCTTGAAAAATCTCACGGGCATCCTCCAAATGCTGGCAAAATTACAGCGAAAGAGATTATTAGTTCAATTAAAGAGCGTGCGGTAACAACGCAAGAATCGACACATTCTTTAGCAGCAGTTGGTACAATTGGTCTTCCTTGTGCTGTTTCGGGGCATATACCACCAGTGGAAAATATTAAAAAAATTATCCGATATGCTCGACACGGAGAAATGCCATTGCATAATCCTAGATGTCTTGAAGAATTAGTAATCCCAGAACAGTTTTCAAAAACACTAAAAGAAGAGAAATTTTTGCCGTATGGCAGTGGAGTTCAGACAGACAGAATTCTAATTTTTTCGACCCTCAGAAATCTGGACTTCATGGCTGAATGTCCGAACTGGTTTGCTGATGGAACTTTTAAAGCAACACCACCGCTTTTCAGTCAGATTTATACAATCCATGGTGTTAAATATGATAATGTGATACCTTCAGTGTATGTATTAATGCCAAACAAACGCGAAGAAACATACAATAGAGTGTTTACGGTGATAAAATCTTTGAAACCGAATCTGCAGCCCAAAACTGTAATGACTGATTTTGAAAAGGCTGCCATAAATGCCTTTAAAAATTCCTTTCCGAATATCATTCAGAGAGGATGTTTTTTTCATTTAAGTCAATGTGTGTATAGAAAGGTTCAATCTGCAGGTTTGCAAAGTAAATATGAAACTGATCCGAATTTCTTTTTGGAAATCTCTCAACTTGCAGCTTTGCTTTCGTTCCTACTTCAGATGTCATTGAAGCATTTGAACAATTAATATCATCTACTTATTTTGTAAATAATATGAACATCATTCAGCCAATCATAAATTATTTTGAAGACACATGGATTGGTAGATTTACTCGTCGTGGACAACGTTGCAGACCAGTGTTTGACATCTCTCTTTGGAACTGTTATGATGCTGTAAAAGATAAAGTTCCAAGGACAAATAATGCGGTTGAAGGATGGCATCGCAGATTCAAAGAACTTATGAACGGATGCCATCCAACAATCTGGAAATTTATTTATTGCTTAGAAAAGGAACAAAATTTTAATTCTATAAAAATTGAACAATACATTGCAGGTCACCATCCACCAGTAAGTAGAAAAGTTTACAGAGATACATCTCTCAGAATTCAAAAGATTGTAAATGATTATAATGATCGGCCTATTTTAGACTATTTAAGGGGAATAGCCTACACTTTTCAACTGCAGGTGTAAATTTTTTATACATTAATTAATGAGGATGTTTAATGTCTGATATAATTATACATGTTTTTATTACTACAGCTTTAACATGAGTCGTAATTACATTATATTTTCTGAAAAATATTAGGCGAACTTTTATGCTCTTAGAGTTGATATTTACAATTATACTAGCTTTCATGAATATATGTGAATGATATTTTACTCCATATAATGTGTTTTATTTAAGCCTCTTTGGTATAATGTGTTTTATTTAAGCCTCTTTGGTATACACTCTTTGGTAGTATAAATCAAATTTTATTTCATCAGAGAAATTATGAACGACAAATGATGATGCCTTGTTCGTTTAAATATCATTTATTAACTGAAACGGTAGGCGAAGCTAAAATTTATTGGAGATTTGGTATTAACAATAACGATATTTTTGAAAAATTCCTATCAATTAAAATTTTATTTCGTTTCATTTTTCATTTTTCATTAATTCATGTTTGTGTGAGAAAAGGAATTTAGAGTATTTGTTTACAGTGGATAAATTTTTAGCTTAATAAGCTATCTATATTTTAATAAAATTCAGTAAATTCAATACCATTGTGGATGCATATAAGACGAAATTTTCAATTTCTATTCCTTTCTGAAATCATCCTGATCAGGCAGCTTAATTTTAAAGAATACGTTTAAGAGTATTTTTTAACTCGTAAAGCAATGGGAGATATATTTACTTAATTTTATCTCAAATAACAAGATTAGACTTTTAATGGCTTTTCTTGTAACTTACTTGATATATCAAACTTATATACGTGGGCACATCTTATATGTAAGCCCCTTTTGTCTTTCTGAAAGATTCTTAAAAGACAAAACTTTTTCATATATGACACCATTATGTTTTGAGACAATACGGTATTTTATTGCGTATTTCTGTATATTTAAAAGGGGGAAAATTTGAAAACTGAGGTAAGAGATTTGCTTTTAAATCCCTAGTCATTTCAATTTTGATCAATACTGATAATATAACATAATTTTAAAAATAATTTATTATATGACAGTAATGTAAATTTAACGTTAAAAATCCTTAACAGCAGTTTTTCATTTGCTAAATATAGAATGATATATAAATGGAAGTTTTATTTGATAAATATGAAAGGCATTTTAGAGAGTTTCATGTTTTTCTGCAATGGGTAACACTATAAACATCGGTCTTTTGCTAAAAAAATACATTCTCAATATATGCTTATGGTTTTCCCTGTATAGCTTATTCGCAAATATTTATGAAGCAATTTTAAATATTAGTTCTAACTTAGGTGGAAATTTCTGCTATGTTTACAGTTTTCTCGCACTCCTAATTTTTTAAATGTATACAATGAAGTATTTATTATTTAATTATTCTTTTATAACTGCATTAATAGATGGTACATTATTTGCAAAGTTTTGACACGATATCACCTTTTTTACGAAATGAAGGAAAGTAAAATTATTGTTTATTCTTAAGCTACAAATTTTGAAAAAGGCTGACACATCTACGCTAAATTTTATAATGGTGCCATAAATATTTTTCATTATTCAATAACAACTATAAATTTTTATAGTTACTTAAAAATCGTAAAAGACTGGATTATAAGGCACTGTGTTTAATAAAAATAATATAATATTAAGAATGGCAACTTTTGATTAAAATACAGATTCAAAATATTATTTCCTGACGCACTGCAAAATCTGAAAGTAGCACAGTCTATTGTAAACGAATTTTTCAGGATGCACTTTTGGATATAATTTGATCTGATAAATAAACATTAATACAAGGTGATTATGTAATTCAACAAACAATCTCTATACTGCTTCATAAAATAGATAACTTATGATGGGAGTCTTCTTTTATAAAATACTGTGGTTTAATGTTGCAAACGAAGTTTCAGCTTAAGTTTGGAAATTAATATAGAGGGAAAGTTAAAAAGGAGTCTTTCAAAACTAACAGGTTAGCATATGAATAGCATTAGGGAAGAATATAAAATACATTTCAGTATACATTCAGTATTTATTTCACAATAAGGAAACATTTTTCACTATATAAATAGCATAAGGAAATACTTTTCCAGTATATGAATGTAAAAAAACTTTTCAGTATATATCCAGTACTTATTTCAGTATAAAAAAACTCATTTGAGTATGTAAATAGCATAGGAAAAGAATTTTTCAGCATATGATTCATATATTATATTAATATATCAATTTCTTTAATCAACTTTCGATTTCTTTAAAAAACATTAATATTTAAGAACTAGTCAATAGAAAAAATGCAAATAAACAAAACGTAAACATATTTAATTAAAATAAAACTTTAACAAACATTCTCTATTCGTAAAAAGCAAATTTAAAGTTAATTAAATTTTAAATTATGAAATTTAATTGCAAACAAATAAATGATTAATTATTGCTGCGAACTAATCTACAATATCATTTAAATTCTGAGAGCATATATAAATTACGTGAAAGTATCAAAATCCATGAATAAATATATAATTCCAAAAAATTTGTTAATCCTAAAAAAATTTTTAAAATGTATAAGTGAATAATTGTTGAACAGGCAGGAGACAAACTTATCAAGGGAAGTTGCCCCCAAACCTAACTCTTCAATTATTCAATTCGTGTTTCGTCATCCATGTATTCAGAATTTAAATGATATTGCAGATTAGTTCGCAGCAATAATTAATCATTCATTTGTTTACAATTAAATTTCATAATTTAAAATTTAATTAACTTTGCTTTTTACGAATAGAGAATGTGTATTAAATTCAAATTTCATTACTTAAATCAATGCGCAAGAGAATTATTTAAATTTAATTTAACTTAATGTTTATTAAAAGTAAAACTATTATTTAACTAAAATATTTATTCTTTTTAATTAAAATAAAAATGTATTTTTTATTCACGAGAGATGCCTTTGACAAGAATTTTTATGTCTGTTATGGAACTTGAAGGGCATCAAAAGAACTTTTGAAATTTGCACTGAGATTGAACTTATTGAGATCTGTAGTTTTCAAAGCTTTATTTTTTTTATATGAGACAAGGTTGATTTGTGTAAAAAAAAAAAAAAAAAAAAAAAAAAAAAAAAAAATTTAAAATGAGAAAAGATATATATTTTTTTTTTACTTTTCAAACGAAAATATAAAATGCTCCTCAGCTGACTACCTCCTATCCAACCTTTTTCACATTTTATATGATTTTTAAAATTATTTGGATGATTACTCCAGGAACCAAACTTTTTTTAGTAAGATCGGTCAAAAGTACGCAATTTGTCTAGTAATTTAATGGAGAAAAAAAAAGAAAAAAGAAAGACATGAAAGAAAAATAAGATATTTACACCAGTTTTTTTTAAAAATAATATTGTAATTATTTAGTAAAATCATATCTTCTTCTATAATGCATACCACATTACTTCATTTTGTTTAAATTGTAGAAGATATTAAAGTCCTCTGAACACGCACCATCACCACTACACTTTATATAAAAATTAGTCATATTTTAACAATAAAACGAAAAATATGTTTTTTTGAGCAATCCTGCACTCAAAAAAGCATGTGATTCGATTTTATACAAGTATATAGTATGAATCATAGCCAACATGCTAATTAAGCCTTACGTGAATATTAAAAAGAACACATATCGAAGTATAAAAAATGGCTAACTCCATGAAGTTATAAACTTATATGCAACATTTTGTTCTTTTTGTTACATGCAGATGAATAATGAACATCGTAGTAGAGTAAAAATTTCAAATTACCTTCGAATGCCACTTCCAGATACTTTTACAACAGGTAAACGAGTAAACAAAAAGTTAACATTTCTAGTCTCCTCTCCTGAAATTAAGCTCAAACTCTATACGTAACTGTAAATAAATTAAATGAATATTGTAGAAAAAGTAGAAATCTTCTTCATTAAAATTTCTGAATTTATGTGTTCATTGATACTGGACTATCAAAAATGCAAATTGTGTGTCTTTCAAATTGCAAATTCATAGATATGCAAGAAATTCATATTATATTTAATTGTAGGGAGTTATGAAACTAGCATTATTTTCAATATAAAGACCTACATTCATTTAAGTCATAAATGTAAAGACCTACATTCATTTAAGTCAATCAGAGTTTTTTGTCTGCTTTCTAAACATTTGTCAATAAAATAAATATAACTCAAATATTTTTATATACAAATCAGAAAGACCTTACACAAAGATATAACCAGATAGCCATTATCTATACTGTTTTAATGATTTGAAGCATCATAATATGCATTTTTGTAAGACTCATTTGATAACACTGTAGTTAGCTAGGTCAGTAGTGAAACAATCATAGATGACTCAGTGCTAAAGAAAAAGATGCAAGAATTCTGAATACAGTTGAGAAAATTCATAATTATCTTATTGTTTTATAATTCTACATTTCCTATGAGCTATAATTTTTATTGCAATTCTTACCCATTACAATTAGGAATATATTAATCCTAGAAGCATTTGAAATTCATTTAAAAGAAATTCAAAACAATTTAGAGAAACTACAATTTTCTACTTTTATATATGTATTAGTTTTCAATAACAAGAGGATTTCCCAAAAATTTTGGTCCGGTTTAATGCAAAATTAGAGCACAAAATTTGAATCATATTTTTCGTATCAAAACCCTAGTGCTAAATATCCATAAAAAATAATTCATTTTATGATGAAA
Organism: Stegodyphus dumicola; assembly: GCF_044657685.1. Taxonomy (NCBI): domain Eukaryota; kingdom Metazoa; phylum Arthropoda; class Arachnida; order Araneae; family Eresidae; genus Stegodyphus; species Stegodyphus dumicola. The sequence goes on from NC_140772.1 coordinate 6,457,674, forward strand.
CTGAAACATTCGAAGTTTATTGCAAAAGTTGCCTTCAAGAAGCAAAATGATTGTGTCACAGAATCAATGCGAATTCGTAAATATTACTAAAATGCATTACTATAATATGTAATATAATAAGGACTAGTAAATACGGACATTATACAAAACGAATAAGGACTATATGTAGTCCTCTGAACACGCACCATCACCACTACACTTTATATAAAAATTAGTCATATTTTAACAATAAAACGAAAAATATGTTTTTTTGAGCAATCCTGCACTCAAAAAAGCATGTGATTCGATTTTATACAAGTATATAGTATGAATCATAGCCAACATGCTAATTAAGCCTTACGTGAATATTAAAAAGAACACATATCGAAGTATAAAAAATGGCTAACTCCATGAAGTTATAAACTTATATGCAACATTTTGTTCTTTTTGTTACATGCAGATGAATAATGAACATCGTAGTAGAGTTTTTATGGCTGGGAAAAGAGATAGAGAAGCTTTTTTTCCCCCTCTGTGAAGTGTAAGAGGAAGAAAATGTTTAACGTTGAGGTAAAGAAATCCAGATAAGCAATTAGTATATTTGTTGTTTACAGTGGTGTACATACACTGAACTCTACATTTACCTAATAACACACCTCTCATTGACTCAGCTATTTCACAGTATATCTTTGCTTATTATTGTGAACTGAGAAACTAAAACTACAGTTAATTACAGATGAAAAAAAAAACAATAAGGTTTGTAAAATTATTAAAACAAAAAGATAATTTTGTTTGATTTAAAACGTAAACTATGGAAATTAACATGCCTTCTTTCAAGATATCTTTTTCCAATAGTTTAATGCCTAGACGCACTAAATACTTTTTACATTTTTTTGAAACAATTTCTTTCTGGATACTTTAATTAAAAAATAATCATGCACGAAGCGAACCCGGATTTTAAAGTATAATTATCATTGATATTCAAAATCATATGTTTCTAAAGCATATATAATTCATAAATATGTATTCATATGATTCATAAAAATGTTATATTTTCTTATTCCAAAAAATTTGTCATATAAATACAAAAAGAAATTGTACTTGAAACGTTTCAGTCAGTGAAAAGAAAAGACAATATAAAATATGTACAGTTTTTATCCTTGAAATCTATATAAAGGAAATTCGATTAAGTTTTTATTTCACAAAATTTTATCTTTAATTAAAAATCTACAAGAAAAATTAGTCACTTCAAAGTTTCTAGGCAAAGAATCGCTACAAAATAGAATCTCACTCAGAAATATTAATTTTAATTTCGCTACAGAATTTTGGCAAGCATAATTTAAGATATTCTGAAAATTAAGAAATACTGGAGAAAACATTCAAAATTGTCTTAGAAAGTTGGCCACTGTAAGTTCAACAAGTAACTACAAATTTTCGAATAAAATGTATATGAAAAATTAAATAATACTTTTAAAGTGCTAAATAAGAAATGTCTAAATCTAAAAGTAAATGTAGGCAACCCTATTTAAAGCGACTACTCAAAATTCCATATCTTTTTAATCTTGAGTGAATGTGGTGAACTTGCATAATGATTAAAAACCAATGTTTATTATTCTCAAAAACACTGTTCGTCTTAGAGGGAGATAGTCAAGAATGTTCACTGCAAGTATACATTATTTCTAAAAAACAAAACAAAAACAACAAAACAAAAAAAAAAAAAAAAAAAAAAAAGCTGCATGAAGATTTTCGTGATTTTCCTAAAGTATAATGTGCATATGAACCAGTTCCTGAGAATGTACTCCACAAAGGAATCCCACCCCTTAAGCAGATAGCCGTAGTGTGCTTTGGCATAATCTAATAAATATAAATCCTACTGAAATATTATGCATAGCTGGTTTTCTTCATAACTAACAACTCGTCATTCAAGTAACTGACTGCACGCCGTGCATGGAAATTTTAATGACATTTTAAGAATAAACTGAAACAAAACAAGAAATAATTTTCGCTATAAGAGTATTAGACCTACAAAAGTGAAGAAAATAATCTCAAAATAAACTTAGCAATTTTTTTAAAAATAAGATTATGCAGTTACTTACCTTCCTTTTTCTAATCTTTTTTAGATAATACTTTTCATAAAAAATTACCAGTAAAAACTTTATAAAAATGATTTATTAATGACCATTGTTAGTTAACTATGTTGGTTTAAAATTCTATTAAGTGCTATAAGTTGCATTAATTTTCTATGCTTAAGTATCCTTCATACTTTTTCAACTAAAATTTATTAGTTAATAAAAAATATGAAAGTAAAAATTATCCTTCTTTCCATCTTGCGCTCACAAATCATTACGGGAATATCCATTTACAGTTATTAAAGCCTGAAAAAAGCATATCTGCGATGTTATCGTCATGCGATGATTTGTAGATACTTTATTTTTTACCACGATATTTTCGACGACGATGTTTTTAAACTGCGAAGTTTTTGAACCGCTTTATTTTCGACGACGATATTTTGTACGACGATGTTTTAGAACTGCGATGTTTTCTCTTTGCGATGTTTTCTCCCACGATGTTTTGTAGCACGACGTTTTCGCCTTGCGTTGTTTTCTCCGCGACGTTTTCGTCCGCGATGTTTTTGCCGCGATGTTTTCGGCTGTAACCATTGCTAAAGGTGCAAGTTGAGGAGCTGCACAATGCTTCTGTTTATTAAGGAGCGCCTATATAATACAATAGGTGCAAGCTGAGGAGCTGCACAATGCTTCTTGTTATAGAAGTTCGTCTGTCTAATAAAATATGTGCAAGTTGTGGAGCTGCGCTATGCTGGTTATAGAGGAGCGCCTATCTTATACAATAGGTGCAAGTTGAGGAGCTGCACAATGCTTCTGGTTAGAGAGGAGCGTCTATATAATACAATGGGCGCACGTTGAGGAGCTGAAGAATATTTCTGCTTATAGTTGAGCGCCTATATTATACAGTAGGTGCAAGTTGAGGAGCTGCAGAATTTTCTGGTTATAGAGAACCGTCTATCTAATACAATAGGTGCAAGTTGAGGAGCTGCGCAATACTGGTTATAGAGGAGCGGCTATCTAATACAATAGGTGCAACTTGAGGAGCTGCACAATGCTTCTGGTTATAGAGGAGCGCCTATCTATTACAATAGGTGCAAGTTGAGGAGCTGCAGAGTATTTCTGGTTATAGCGGAGCGCCTATCTAATACGGTAGGTGCATGTTGAGGAGCTGCATTATATTTCTCGTTATAGAGGAGTGTCTATCATCAGATAGACACTCCTCTTTAACGTTATAGCTTCTATAACGTCTATCATTAGGTGCAAGCTGGGGAGCTGCACAATACTTCTGGATATAGATGAGCGTCTATACAATACAATGGTCGCACGTTGAGGAGCTGCAGAATATTTCCGGTTATAGAGGTGCGCCTATGTTATACAATAGTTGCAAGTTGAGGAGCTGCACAACAGTTCTGGTTATAGAGGAGTGTCTATCTAATACAATAGGTGCAAGTTGAATTGCTGCACTATGCTTCTGGTTATAGAACATTGTCTGTCTTATACAATATCTGCAAGTTGAGGAGATGCACAATATTTCAGGTTATTAAGGAGCGCTTATCTATTCAATATGCGCAAGTTGAGGAGCTGCAAAATGTTTCTGCTTATAGAGGTGCGTCTATCCAATACAATAGATGCAAATTGAGGAGCTGCACAATGCTTCTGGTTACAGAGGAGCGTCTATCTAATACAATAGGTACAAGTTGAGGAGCTGCGCAATGCCTCTGGTTATAGAGGAGCGTCTATATATTACAAAAGGTGCAAGTTGAGGAGCTGAACAATGCTTCTGGTTATAGAAGATCGTCTGTCTAATAAAATATGTTCAAGTTGTGGAGCTGCGCAATGCTGGTTATAGAGAAGCGCTTATCTTATACAATAGGTGCAAGTTGAGGAACTGCACAATGCTTCTGGTTATAGAGGAGCGTCTATATAATACTATGAGCGCACGTTGAGGAGCTGCAGGATATTTCTGCTTATAGAGGAGCACCTATATTATACAGTAGGTGCAAGTTGAGGAGCTGCGCAATGGTTCTGGTTATAGAGGAGCATTTATATAATACAATAGGTGCAATTTGAGGAGTTGCACAGTGCTTCTGGTTATAGAGGAGCGTCTATATAATACAATGGGAGCACGTTGAGGAGCTGCAGTATATTTCTGCTTATAAATGAGCGCCTATATTGTACAATAGGTGCAAGTTGAGGAGCTGCACAATTTTCTGGTTATAGAGGAGCGCCTATCTGTTACAATATGTGCAAATTGAAGAGCTGCGCAATGCTGGTTATAGAGGAGCGCCTATCTTATAATAATAAATTAGTACATTTGAAAGTATTTTGATGCATCCAAGCTCTTAAAATTAAAACACGTTTTATGCCATTGTTTGTACTTATTTTAAAAAAATTTGTTATTATAATTCTGTATCCATATTAACTATTTATTGCAGTAGATTCTGCATTCTGCATTTTGGAAGGGATTTCTGAATATAAATGTATCTAAATTATTCACAGTGTAAGGATCTTAAGTTTTACTAACGTTTTTTTTTATTTTAAATCCTTACTATCACTTCTTATTTTCTACTTCCGGCCAGAATTAAAAGCTTTAACTTATTTATGCAAATTTGTCTTGCGAACGCCAAGTACTTAAGTTGTGGCTTTCTGCCAAGCAAGAGAGAGGAAGGAGTGATTAGGAGCAGGCCGCTTGCCATAGCAGTTTTACTCGGTTGCTGGTTGCCTTCAAGGCCAGAGGTTTAATCCTCTTGATAATTTTAAACGTATCGTAGTGTTAACAGTTCTCTGTACTACATACGGCCTTTCTGTTAATATACGGCCAATCTTCAAGTAGACACTTGTTTATTAATCCAAAGTTAGTTTAGTTAGAATTTAGTTAATATTTTTATATTCTTACGTTCAGACCACAAGTGGTTGGTCTCTGTATTCCGAAGTCCGGAAATCATTGTAAAGAGAGAAAAATAAAGGGTTTCGTATACCCTTCCTGTGTATCTTGTCTACTTCCCACATTTATTGAACATAGCTTTAGTAAGCTCCCTGTTCCGAGTCAGGTCATTTAATGTTCCCAAAGCAAGTAAGGAGGAACACAGAACCTGATAACAGTTTTCATTAGAACGCTTTGCCCCTAATTATAACTTGGATTTCTCCAGATATATTCCTTTTTACTATTAATGCAACTTTTGGTACCGCCCAATCAGGACAGTGGTAAAGTGTCTGTGCGGCATGTGAGCACTCTAAATATGCGCCGAGCCGAAAGTCCTCCCGATGGGTTGGTGGTAGGAGTAGAGTGGTGGGAGATCTTAGGACCTATCTCCTCTGGGTGCTCTCCATCAAAATTGGGGGCGGAACTGAGCTAAGGGCGGGCTGTCACCTCTGTGCTGCTCAAGGCTCTTGCCAACGACAGGCGCAATCCTGCACTTCATTACCACAATAAATTTCCCTGGGAGACCCTGGGACTCTTCACTCCCCTCCCCGGGGGCTATTTTTCAAAATTGGGGGTTTAGCTGAAGTCGGGTAGTCACATACATGGTGCGCAAGTTTCTTGTCGACAACAAGCATATTTGACTCTTGCCCTGATGAATGTCGTGGGTTTTGGTAACACTTAGTAACAAAAACAATGCAATTGTTGTACCCTAAGTCGTACATGAAGAGTTTAAAAAAGAAAGTAAATTGTTTTTAGTCGAAATAAGACATCGTGTTACAAAATAATTGCTTATGAAGCATTAAGATAAGTATTTACTCTTTTTTTAAGTCCACTTTATGGAAGTTGATAAGATAAATCGGAGAAGATAGTTAAATATTTTTTTTAATTTCTCGGCAAGAGGATTCATTATTTCCCTCTTTCAGTTAATATGCTTGAGCAAAAAGTTTAGATGCGTTTATTTAAACTAGATAATACCTGTGTTATTTTACCCAAGGTAAATTTGCCTCCAATTTTAATCAGGAAAGAAATCCATGGGGCATTAAAATGGATAGAAAAACTGCGTCTAATAAAGCAAAATGAAATTATACAAATTTGAACCTTTCATTCATTACGACATACTATTTTCGCACATTACTTTTTCAGCCTTTCACTGTGTGAATTTTTACGTAGATGAACAAAAAAGTTATATCTTGTCATTTCGCTTAGCAGCAAAGTAAAAGCAAGTTTACTTAGTAACTAGCTTACAGCCTCACTTTACTTAATATTATCTTACAAAGGATATATAAAAGAAACATCTGGTATAACTTAACAAATATTTATATTCTGAAAATGCTATAAGAAACCTATTGTAGTATTATTTCAAATGTTTTGCCTCAGGATTTTAATGATTTTTTTTTGGTCTCAAGATTTTAATGGAACTTAACATTCTTATCATTTTTGAACATATAGAAAAGGAATTAAGAATAATAACATACTGTCAGAATTTTACATTATTGTATTTACTTCATATATTTTACTTTCTAATACTACAACTAAGTATGTCCACTTCACAGTTGATGTCTCTATGGCTCAGAAAGTTTTTTCCTTCTCCAAAGAAATTTATACTTCATTTCATTAAACATCATTCCATTAAACGTTTTAGATAGTTAACGTGAGCTATTTTTATACTCTTTGATCTGTAGAAAAAAAATGTGAATACATTTCAAAAGAAATTAACTGTTTCTTAAGAATAATGCATTTTAAGACTTGCTATTTTTGTTACCAATCTCGCTTGGCTGTCAATGGTCAGCATAAGCCCACGATATTCATCGTAGCTAGGTATCATATGCTCCTGTCGTTGGCAAGATCCTTGGACACCATAAAGGAGTGATAGGCTCCTGTCGTTGGCAAGAGCATTGGACACCATAAAGGAATGATAAGCTTCTGTCGTTGGCAAGAGCATTGAACACCATAAAGGAGTAAGGAGTAATAGGCTCCTGTCGTTGGCAAGAGCATTGGTCACCATAAAGGAGTCATAGGCTCCTGTCGTTGGGAAGAGCCTTGGACAGCATACAGAATTCATATGCGCCTGCCGTTAGCAACAGCCTTGAACATCACACAGGTGGTAGTCCGACTTAGCTCACTCTTGCCACCAAGATTCAGCAAGAGCGCCCCTAGGGTCTCCGACTCCTTTTCCCTACCAACAACTTCTTCATAGGACTTTCGGCTCATTCCATATTCAGAGTAATTCCATACCGCACAGACAGTATACATTTACAAACAACCAAACCTTCTCCGGGATTCGACTCCCATCCCTTCGGCATTTTAGTCAGAGTTACTAAATATCCCACCATTCGGGACAAAGCACTACTACATTATTTAAAGCCTTATGGATGATATCAGGTCAAGTAATGTACTTTCATTAGTACGACACTTGAAGTATAATGTCACGACCTGAGCTAAATCTCAGTGTCACCTGTAAGGTGCTCAAGGCGCTGGCGTCACTTACGCTCCTTGCCACGAGGTATTTCATGGGACTGTTCTGATGTTACTGTCAGACAAGTGAGATAAGTCACAACCAATCAAATGCAGTTCTATTTCGCAAAAGCCAGTCGTCCAGTTTACTAGATACTCCCAGAACCGCCGCGTGCGTATTAGGCGCCCTTGTTCAAATTGAAAGTTGGCGCCCTTTATGGGGTTCTGTTGCACTCATACAAAGGTCTGCAAATTATATGTGAAATACTCTTTTATAATATTCAAAATTTGACTTTCGAACTGAAAAGCTTTAGAATTATAATATTAAAACACGTGTTCGTCTTAGTGTTTTTTATTATTTCTTAAATTATAAAAACTAAGCAATGATAAAACATTTTTTAAGTAAAATATAAAAATTAGAAAAATATATTCAAATACTGATTCCCTTAGCTTTAGCAGCTACAAACGCGCGTATCAGTTCCTTTATATTTAATTTATCCAAAATTTGGCTCTCTTTGGATATCCGACAAGTCCGATAATTTCTGCTGCGCCATCGTAGATCGCATGTAGTCTTTTATACTTTTAAAGTTTTGAAAACCTTCGTTCTCCAGTAGCCACCGAAACTCTCAGGGTTAAAAAAATCCGTAAAATTTATTGCAATATTTGGAAATGTATCCGTAAGATTGTTTTAATAAATATAATTTAAAACATCAGTATGTGACAAATCCTCTTTGGTAAAACGTCGCAAAGATATTATTTCTTCAAACAAATTTAATCCGTCAGTATCCTTTCCATTATAATTTTTAGTATCCATTAACTTTTGTTCTAATCCTCTACAATGCTTTAAAATTTCTTTGTCACTCTGGTTTTTTTAATTAGGTATATAGTGTGTTGAAGTAAAAGTAATGTTCTTTTAATTGACTGAATATTTCAGTAATTGAAGAAATAGTAGTGTCTAATATTATATTGTAATATTCAACCTTAAATTTTTGTCTCGGATTTTTGATTGGTTTGTTCATCTTGAAGTAGTTTCTTTTTAAACCTGTTTCGACTTAAAACCTGTTTCGAAAAAAAAAATCTGTTTTGTTTCGGCTTAAAAGGAGTTTTTTTAAACCTGTTTCGAAAGTCAGTATCCACCCCCAAACCATCAGCAACGATACTTGCATTGGCAATTGCGTGTTCATACCCTTCATCAGGTCTACGGTTATTGAGTTCTGATATAAGATTTTGTAAATTGTCAGTCACGATTTGTAAATAACATTTAGAGTTTTGCATTATTTCATTTACCACATTTACTAAATTTAAAACATCGTGTCAGATGTTAAAGGAACAAATAAATTTAAACGTCAAACCATCTGAATCAACTCTTTTGCTCTTTGCTCTCAAATAAGAGACATAGAATTAAGAACGCAAGCAAAAGAGTTGATTCAGATGGTTTGACGTTTAAATTTATTTGTTCCTTTAACATCTGACACGATGATTTAAATTTAGTAAATGTGGTAAATGAAATAATGCAAAACTCTAAATGTTATTTACAAATCGTGACTGACAATTTACAAAATCTTATATCAGAACTCAATAACCGTAGACCTGATGAAGGGTATGAACACGCAATTGCCAATGCAAGTATCGTTGCTGATGGTTTGGGGGTGGATACTGACTTTCGAAACAGGTTTAAAAAAACTCCTTTTAAGCCGAAACAAAACAGATTTTTTTTTTCGAAACAGGTTTTAAGTCGAAACAGGTTTAAAAAGAAACTACTTCAAGATGAACAAACCAATCAAGAATCCGAGACAAAAATTTAAGGTTGAATATTACAATATAATATTAGACACTACTATTTCTTCAATTATTGAAATATTCAGTCAATTAAAAGAACATTGCATTTACTTCAATTCAGTATATACCTAATTTAAAAAACTAGAGTGACAAAGAAATTTTAAAGCATTGTTGAGGATTAGAACAGAAGTTAATGGATACTAAAAATTTTAATGAAAAGAATACTGACGGATTAAATTTGTTTGAAGAAATAAAATCTTTGCGACGTTTTACCAAAGAGGATTTGTTACATATTGATGTTTTTAATTATATTTATGAAAACATATGATCTTACGGATACATTTTCAAATATTTCAATAAATTTTACGGATTTTTTTAAACCTGAGAGTTTCGGTGGCTACTGGAGAAGGAAGTTTTTCAAAACTTTAAAAGTATAAAAAAATACATGCGATCTACGATGGCGCCGGAGAAATTATCGGATTGGTCGGATATCCAAAGAGAGCCAAATTTTGGATAAATTAAATGTAAAGGAACTGATACGCGCGTTTGTAGCTGCTAAAACTAGGAAATCAATATTTGAATATATTTTTCTAATTTTTATATTTTACTTAAAAAATGTTTTATCATTGCTTAGTTTTTAAAATTTAAGAAATAATAAAAAACACTAAGACAAACACGTGTTTTAATATTATAATTCTAAAGCTTTTCAGTTCGAAAGTCAAATTTTGAATATTGTAAAAGAGTATTTCACACGTAATTTGCAGCACTTTGTATGAGTGCAACAGAACCCCATAAATGGCGCCAACTTTCAATTTGCCTAATACCCACGCGGCGGCTTTGGGAGTAGCTAGTAAACTGGACGACTGGCTTTTCCGAAATAGAACTGCATTTGATTGGTTGTGACTTATCTCACTTGTCTGACAGTAACAGCAGAACAATCCCATGAAATACCTCGTGGCAAGGAGCGTAAGTAACGCCAGCGCCTTGAGCACCTTTACAGGTGAGACTGAGATGTAGCTCAGGTCGTAGCATTATACTTCAAGTGTCGTACTAATGAAAGTACATTGCTTGACCTGATATAATCCATTTAATGCTTTAAATAATGTAGTATTGCTTGTCCCGAATAGGTGCATGTTGGTAGAGAATGAAATTCTTGAGTTACATCTGTTTTTCGCAGAAGTTTATTGCAAATGTGGCTCCATGTATGTGTCGAGAATGTAACTACATATTTATCGTCGTAAAATCAGTGAAGTGCTGATTACATGTGCAAATACCATGATGTTGATTGGCTGAGGTGAAACGAACTTAAGATACACATGTTGCTTTATGTTAAAATCATGGTCTATATACAAAACTAATGCACAGAACTGTTGTCTTACAATGTCTGTTATAGAAATATATCAGTATAATGATAGACGCAGGATAACTGTAGATAAATAAGAAACTTGAGTATAAGGGTGTGGCCGCTAAGCATCCAATACAGTTGCAAATAATTAAAGTAGTAGACTAAGAATTCTTGATTAATTACAGAATGAAATAAGTGCTAAGACGTCAATCAAAGTTCATATTCAATAGTCCAAATATTGAAGCATAGCGAAAACTTGAGTAAATACTAAGTGATAAAGAATAAAGTACGATGATGAATATATACAAATGCTACCAACTAACATTGTGATGAATTGTCCGCGTTCGTTTATAAGGCTGAGTAATTAAGTAATCATAAATGCCTGTGTTTTTGATAAGATCTGAAGGATGATTTTCAATTCTAGTATAAAATTTGTGGACAAACTTTAAGATTTCTTCATCTATTGTGTTGATTTTGATATCCCTATGAAGAACTTCGTTTCTTACGAACCAAAATGGTGATCCATAACTCATGACTGGTCTTATGGATCACCAGTTTGGGCGGCAGCTTCTCGCACGAACAGAAATCCTCTTCAGACAAAATCATAAGAACCATGCTGGGTGCACTATGGTTCGTAAGAAACGAAGTTTTTCGTAGGGATAGCTTAGTTCCGCTCCCAATTTTGATGGAGAGCACCCGGGGGGGATGAAACGAAGGGTCTTCAACCTCTCTCCCCTTCCACCAATCCACACAAGAGAATTTTCAGTTCTCCGCATATATAGAGTGCCCCCATGCCACGCCGACACTATACATTTATAAACATCCATGTCTTCTTCGGATTTCGAAGCCTGGATCTTTGGCATGGCAGTCAGTGACGCTAACCACTATACCGGTTAAGCTGGATGCTGGCTATTACTAGAGTCTTCAGAACTGTTTCTACGGAGGTGGTCTGTATTCTTGCAGGAATTCCTCCCCTCTCTTCCCAATATAAATTTTATTTTCAAAAGTTTTTACTTTTAAATGATTTGGTTGACGAAATAAATATTGATGATTGCATTATTAACAGCGATGCTTTCCGAGGTTTTGATGATACTTATACACATCCTGCTAATAGAATTTCGATTTTTTATGATTGTAATTACTTGAAACATCAAGAACTGGATATTTATACAGATGGTTCGGGGCTCGAGGGTGGTATTGGAGGAGCCTTTGTTGTCTTTTTCTATGGCATTGAGATCCATAATTGGAAATTTAAACTTCATGCTATGAACTCTGTATATTTGAAGCTTTAAATTGGATTAAAAGAACTTTAAGAGTTGGTTACTGTATAAATATTTACTCCGATGCCTTGTCTGTACTGCAATCCCTCTCGGGCCCTGAAAATAAAAATTGTTTAGTATTTGATATAAAAAATTTATTTTTACAATTGAAAAACATTCATAATATTAAAATTCACTGGATGAAAGCTCATGCTGGTTATGATGGGAATGAGAGGGCTGATGAATTGGCAAAAGCTGCGATATTAGATAAAAATGTTACTGTTAAATACATCCCATACTCTAAAAGAAGGGCCACCTCCGTTTTATTTAATCATGTTCTGTATGAGTGGAAAACTAGCTGGGAACACTCTAGTAGAAATTATGGCTTGCTAAAAAATATAAACTTAGGAAAGAAAATGGAAATGTATATAGATATTGATGTTAATCAGATCCTAACAGGACACGGTCGCTTCCCAGCATATTTAAAGAGATTCGGATTACAGGATAATGATAAATGCAAACTATGTAACGCTCTGGGAGACTCGAAACACTTTTTGAGGACTGTAGTATTACCGGGAGCGCAAGGGTTAAATATCGAAAACAATTTCACAGTGATTTTAAGAAAAACTATAAGAATCTTGAAGAATATTCTAAAGAGATTATGAGGATTCTAAATTCGTCTAAAGAAGCCATAGGCATTTTTGTGTGAATGATGTATGTATATGTGTTTATATGTTTTTATGTCGTCTTATTTTTTTGTTTTTAACAGTTATTATTATTTGTTTCTGTTCGTTTGTATGAATGTATTAGGTCCAGGGATAAAGTGAATTTCCCTGGTCGTATTTATTATTTTGTTTCGTTTTCCTTTTACTAACCTTTTTGTTACTCGGTTCCTGATGATTTGGTTTTCCGGGGCTTGTAGTTTTTCTCTTTTGTTTTTTGTTCTCTTGTTGAGTGTTTTGAGCACGGCTGGATCGCTGGCTCGTCGTTTGTTGTTGGATGGGCTAGCTCCCGTGAAGAGTCATATGACCAAGCGTGTCTTGGTTAGGTGGGCTGGGGGCTGCGCCCCGTAATTACACCGGTTGAGCGGAATGCCTGTGTTTTTGATAAGATCTGAAGGATGATTTTCAATTCTATTATAAAATTTGTGAAAGTTAGAGGTTCGAAGGCGATCAGATACCGCCCTAGGTTTTGGTGCTCTCGATTAAAGTTGTATTTTCTCCGTGCATATTAATTTGTGGCTTGTGAGAGTGTAAAATTCGTATAATTTGTGTGTTCCGCTTTCGAAAAAGGTATATTGTATGTTCTGAAATTAGATATTTTTCAAGATATGATGGTGTTAAATTTTACTTACACGGAAACGCCCCACTCGCATGGACGAGTAAGTTAAACATTGATTATTTGATGAATATTTCATGCAACTTTATTCTGTTTGATGTTTTATATTCTTACATGTCTTATTTGTGCATATACTTAAAAGCACAATTCTATCTTGCATGGTTTTAGAGATATTTAAACTTAAAAACGTTGAGTGAGTTAGGCCTAACGAGGCTGACATTTGTTTAGATTTGAAGATTTATGTTATTTGAAGGAAAATCGTTTGGTGCATAATATCAGTGAGTATTTTTGCCCGTTGACAGGAAGTTATGCCAATTTTTGGTGCACCGTTTTAGACGTCTTTCAGCCCGTTTGTCAATTTGTTCAATTCAGATGCCAGAACTCTCGTTTTTATTGCAAAAATTTTTTATTTGCTTTGTAGATACTGATTTTACTGTTTTAAGGATGTTTTATTGAATTTTAGAGTTTTTAGAATTTTTTCAAGAAACTTTGCTGCATTGAAGAATTGGATTTTAGTATTTTATAGCTATTTTTTATATTTATTTGACTTTTATTTGTATATAGCTTATTTCTGTGTCCCTTGGCCAACAGTGTCTCAATTAAAAAATAGTAATACTGAAGATCTTACGGAGATAATTAAGAGTGATAGTAAGGATGACATTGTTTCAGTTCTCAAACAAATGAGTAGTGGGTTGATCTTTGGATTATGGTAACTTGGCGATTTGTTGGCGAAACTTTGGCGACCAACTCTGCTACAGCAACCCCCTATTTTTTTCGTTGCCATTTTGTCTTCACGAAGAAAAGACATGTTTCTTTTCTTTTTATTTACTCAACACTTTTTCCAAGAATCTGCTAGCCGAATTACACTTATGCTAGAAATTTTATGGAACAAAACTGCTTAATCATGACAAATATTAACTGCAAAATTGGGAAAAAGTGCATAATCGCAAACTCCTTGCCGCGTTTTTCAAAATCGCACATACACAGTAACCATGTACACGTCGACTTATTTTTACTTAAAAAAACATCCCAGAATTTCACAAAAATGGCATTGCGCACCCTCTTGACTTTATCCATCTACACTGCTATTTTCTCATAAATTACAAAAATTTGCGCGAAAATGCAGGAAAATTTTGTGAATCTTTAAACTCGGTAAAAAGCACATATATGAAATTACCTGATCGCGAAAAAGTATATACCCTATCCAAAAATGAACATTTCCACGTATATGTAAATAAAATGTCCAAAAACTTTTACCTCTAAATTATCTATTATAAACGTCACCAACGAATTCATAACAAAACATTAAAAATGGTTACAAATACTTAGTGTCAAATACTTAAGTTCTTTTCATGCACATTTACTTCTACTCAAACGTATTCCAAAATGCTACAAACATATAACTCTCAAAATCACGATCATTAAATTAAAATATAATTAAACTAAAAAACACTACTTAAAATATAAATAAGCACATACATTAAATTAATAAAAATTAGATTACAATCCTAATTACTTTAAACTAAATCATTGCTAATAACAATTTTCAAATAATACCATATTAATTTATTTACTCCTTACATTTAGAACAATGCATAAAAATAGTATCCTCAAATAATTAAAAATACTAACTTACCTAATCTTCTACAGAATCTTGAGTGTATGGCGGATCACAAAATGTCCATTTTCACCAGATTTCTTGCAACTACACATAAACGTAATAAAAATTTCGGATTTACTTTATATACGGCCATGGGATCCAAATATTAAACAACACTGTTTCACAGAACATAGAATGAAACTACTGCTATAAAGTACAGCAGATATTTTTACAAATATACCCCCTTTTCCGATTAAAGAACAGTGATTCGTCTATTAATGTCGCATGACATATCTCATGATCTCTCATTTCCCTCACACAAAATAATGCGTAATCGGAACTGAGTACTTCTCACATTATTCCCAAAGTCCTGGGTATACCTTTATCGCCTCCAAAATGTCGCCAAACTACCTGTTACCATATTCCAAAGATCAGCCGAGTAGTATTGTAGAAATTTTAAGAGAAAAACGTGTTCCGAAGATGTCGGCTGAGTCTTTGAGTAATGGAAATATCTACACTTCGGAGTGGGTATCCAAGAGATACTTATATCAAGTGAATAGTTCTAAACATGATGACAAATTAGATCTAAAATTCTAAACATAAGAGAAATTAGATCGTGTCTTGGATGGAATTGCTGATCTTCGGGATAGGTTTAGAGCAGATGAGAAGAATATGGAAAACAAAGGGATTGAGGTCAGGAGTAAGAAAATTAGAAATAAGGAGAAGAAAAACTTGTATAAGGAAAAAAATAATGAAATTATTTTGAAACCTTTGAAAGAAGGTGTAGACGTTTATGATGAAATCCGTGAAAATTTAAATCCAAGCGATATGGGAATTGATGTTGTAAAATCTTATTGCAGACGAAAGGGTGAGATGGTGGTACAGCTGAAGAATAAAGAAGAATGCAGAGTTTTGGAAAAGGAAGTAGTAAATAATCAAAAATTCAATGGATCGGTTTTACCTAGAATGCGTAAATTTATACGACCAAAATTAATTATTTATAATGTTTCTGATGCTCTGTCTGATGAGAAATCTGTTGCAGCTATGAAGTGTGATTGTTCTTGCAATCAGGAATGTGTTAAACCAATTTTTAAAATTAAGGCCACTGAACAAGAAGTATCCCATAGAGTTTTCCTGATAAATAGTGAATGTCAAAAGCAGGTCTTGGAGGATCAGCGTCTACTTAAAGAATGGAAGTCTTACTCAACAAAGTTATTTCTACGACCGAAGCGATGTGTGAGATGTCTGTCTTTTGGACACACAAAGAAAGATTGAGAAAATGAAGTTATATGTAGTATTTGCTCAAGAGAACATCATAAATCTTCTTGTAAGAGTGAATCTCATTGTTCCATAAATTGCAAAGAGTTTAACAAGAAATTTAATACAAATTTTGATATTTCACGTGATGCTTTTTCGGTAGACTGTAGTGTTTACATTGAGGAAATGAAATTTCTAAAAACACATTTGGATATTTAATTCTGATTATTGTACTGTCGGCCGGGACTATTTTATATATTTTATATTACTTTTTATCTTATACTTTGTCCTGTTCTGATTGATATAAAGTAAATATTATACACTGGAACAAGATACAGATGAAGAATTTTGCCCTCACCCCTGGTAAGTAGCTCTTGAATTTACCTAAAATAAAGAGATTTTAACTACTGACTGTGTGGAGAGTTGTTAATGCTATTGATGGTAGAGCCGCGATTATTGTAGAAGATAAAAGATTAGAATTGACAGTCGATGTTGTTCAAGATTGTATAGTGGCAATAACTGTTTATTTGGAACACACACGTATTGCTATCATTTCTAGTTATTTCTCACCTGCAGAGAACTTAGATACTCATTTAAGTCAATTGGAAAGTTCTTTTAGATTATATACATATAGTTTTATTATAGTAGGAGATTTTAATTCAAAGAATTTTAATTGGGGGCGAATGAAATGGATAGTAGGGGAGTTTTAACTTACCATTTTATTATACAACATAATTTGAAACTTTTAAATGTGCAAGATCTTGCACCAACGTTTTTGTCCCCTGTGTGTCAAGGTTGGACTGATTTGGCCCTTTGTTCTCCAGATATGGATATTGATAAAGTGAGAGTTTTGGACAGTAAGACACTCAGTGATCACAGGTATATGTTAATTAAAATTGGAAACTGTGAGATGGAGAATAGTACACGAAAAATTTATTCAAGAGATTTAAATAGAATCAAAAGTATGATTAAAAGAAGTCGAATTGCTCTTGGTAAAATTGAAGATAAAATTAGTTTGGTCAAAACCTCAGAGGATTTGAATAATATTGTTTTTGAAATGGAAAATCATAGAAAAAAAATGGATAAGTACTTGTTGATTAAAAAAACCATGTAATTATCGAAAACATGTTTCCTGGTGGACTGGGGCCTTGGATGTTCAACGAAGGAAAGTTCGAGCCCTGAGAAAAAGCTCACAAGTTAATAATATACCTGAGGGATTGCGGATAGAAAGAAGAATAAGATATAAAAGAAACTTAGCAATTTACAAGAAACTGATTAAAAAAGTTAAAAGGAATTTTAGAGAAAACTCTTTTTTAGAAAATACAGTTTATTATGATAAATATTATAAAATTGCCACTAGCAAAATGTGACAAAAGATAATTTTAGAAAAGGGTAATAATGATTTTCATAAAATTGAAGATTATTATGATAAAATAATAAGAAAAATTTTAAAATTGAACGACTGTGATGTTGTTGGAGAAGAAGATGAAACTTTTGAATGTGAACAACGAAATGATAATCAAAAAGAAAATAGAAGTACCGGAAGATACCACACTGTTTGTGATGATTTTTTTACTTAGGAAGAAATTTATTGTGTTGTTAAAAAATTGAGGATTAGATCTGCCCCTGGAATTGATGGTATTGGAGCCAATATTATTAAGAAATTATTTGAATTTTATCCTTCTCTTTTTATTATTCTGTATAATAAATGTTTGTCTTTGGTGGCTTTCCCGGACTGTTGGAAAGTTGGAAGAATTATCTTGATACCTAAAGAAGGTAAAAGATATCGTCCTATTTGCCTGTTAAAAGTATTTGCAAAAATTCTTGATAAACTTGTTACTAATAGAATTAGTTATATCCTTGATACTGAGAATTTTATAAGCAAAAGGCAATACGGTTTTAGGAAGGGAAAGTCGACTGATTTGGCTCTATATCACACAGTTAATTTTATTAGATAGAAAAAGAATGATTACCATGTTGCCTTAATATCATTCGATATTCATGGGGCTTTTGATGCTATCGTTTGGTCCTTACTCCTCTCCACTCTCCAGAAGGCTGGAATTACTGGAAGACATTTTGGTCTAATAAGAAATTATTTGATGAACAGAACAGTCATATATCAAGACGACTATGATAGATTTGTTTTACATTATCGAATTGAGAAAGGATGCCCACAAGGCTCCTGCAGTGCTCCCTTGTTTTGGAGCCTCATGATAAGCGAAATACTTGTTGATTTACCATGCACGGAGATTATTTGTTTCGCTGACGATATCATGGTCTTGTCCTATGAGTGCTCCCTTGAAAAATTAGAACAAAGATTCAAAATAGTTGATGAATTATTTAATAAATAGAGCTTTAAACAGAAAATTCAGTTCAATTTGGACAAGATTCAAGCTATTTTTTTCCTATGGGTGGCGCACAAACAAGACCGCCGAAATTGAAGTTTGAAAGAAGAAATATTAAATTCAAAGATGAGATTAAGTATCTGGGGGTTATTATAGATCGTATACTGAATTTCATCCCACACTTTAAAGATATTCAAAGGAAGACTGAGAGAGTTACGACATTTTATAATAGTACCTTTACTCCAGGTACCTTGACTAACAAAAGCACCACCCTTAGAGAGATTTATATTAACGTCATTTTACCTAAGATTATTTACGGAATAGGTGCATAGGGACTTCAAGCAGGGGAGCTTATAAGATTGCGGACTAAATTGGACTCTATGCAGAGAGCTTGGCTTCTGACCATCACTAGAGCTTTTAGAACTGTCTCAACGGAGGTTCTGTGTATACTTGCCGGTGTACCCCCTCTCTCTATCTATTATCAATTTTACTATGAAAAATTTGTATTGGGTAATGGTTTACAGGATTTTATTTTATACAATGATTTTTAAAGTGTGCTCTGATTTTATTAAATATGCAGTTTTTAAGGGAATAAATCCAAATATATTTCATGGTATAAATTTTGATTATAACAGATTGGAAATGAATGAAATAGATATATTTACAGATGGCTCTGGTTTTGAGGGGGGCTTCGGGTCTGCATTTGTGGTTTATTTTTATAATTTAGGGATTTATAATAAAAAATTTTAAATGAATAATATCAACTCTGTGTACCAGGCTGAAATTATTGCACTAAAAGAAGCCATCAGATGGACTACTGAAGGACTTAATAATCGACATTGTATTCATATTTATTCTGATGCTCTTTTGGTCTTGATGGCGCTCTCCCAGCCAGAGCCAAAAATGTTCTTTTAGAAGAAGTAAAGACACTTTATTTTGCTGCTAGCAATAAGCATTCTTTACAGTAACACTGGATAAAAGCACACGTGGGACATACAGGTAATGAGAGGGCGGATGCACTGGCGAAAGAAGCTGCCCTGGGGGATGGATCAGATTATTTATTTATAAAACCCGCAAGGCGGAAGAAGATTACGATCATGAAGGACTATTATAATAAAAAATGGAAAGAAAATTGGGATTCCTCCGGGAAAAAAGTTAAGTACCTGAAAGAAATACAAGTTGTCAATAAAATGAAATTCTACAGTGATATAGATGTTAATCAGCTATTGTCAAGACACGGTAGGTTTCCCTATTACTTGAGAAGATTTCACCTCCAGGGCAATGAAAATTGCCTTATATGTCATCAGTTTGGCGACGCTGAACACTTCCTTGAGACTTATATTCTTACCAAGAGGGTGAGAGACAAATATGGAACATTTGATGTGAAAAATCTAAAATATGAGATATTGCAAAATTATTCAAGAGACATTATGAAGATTATCAATAATAACAGACAATTAATTGGTATACAGATCTAAAATGGAGTTTACTTGGACTGTATTATATATATAAGATGGTTTTCAACTAATAGACCCCTCAGGGGGCTCACTCTTGTGAGTACGGGTGTGGCAATCCCGAGGTACCCTAGCCCTTCAGGGGATCATCTTCTTAATGAGACGGGTGTCACGATCCTGGGGCCCCAGTTATCTATCCTCTTTTCCGTCTCTTCTCTCTTGGCTGGAACTTTTTCCCTTCCCTTCTCCCTTGTGGTTTCTCTCTACGAAGTTTGGGGCTCGTCACGAGAGACTGGAACAGACCTTGTCTCTAGTTTTCGAGTGGGGGGAAAACTGCTCA
Organism: Stegodyphus dumicola; assembly: GCF_044657685.1. Taxonomy (NCBI): domain Eukaryota; kingdom Metazoa; phylum Arthropoda; class Arachnida; order Araneae; family Eresidae; genus Stegodyphus; species Stegodyphus dumicola. The sequence goes on from NC_140772.1 coordinate 6,477,810, forward strand.
CGTGTTTTCCGTGCGTGGAGACCCGTGTCGCTGGAAAGGAGGGTCCTGGTAGTTGAGGGGCGAGGTACTGTCCCCAACACACTGCTTTGGCCTCTGCTTCAGCTAAACGGGAGGCACCTTAGTCGTCCTCACGGGTGTCAATCGGCTGGTCACTAGTCCTTGTATCAGTGGCTTGGGGTCAAGCTCTCGGGAGTACCTTCTTTCGGGAAAGCCGACTGTGGGGCTTCAGTTTGCGTATAGGTCCGGCTAGCCCTAACACAGGAATCTGTGTTCCCTTGTTGGGCTCCGTGCTGGGCGGGGCCGTCGGACCCGAATTTTTTCTCTTTCAATTATGGCTTCTCTTTTTATTCTAAAAAAACTGACTCAAATGACACCAACCAAAATATTGAAATTGTTGACAAATCAATTAACAAGAAGATCCGTACCGATGAAAATGACAAAGATACTGAAATTGTTGACGAATCCAGTAACAAGAAGATCCGAACCGATGCAAATACCAAAGAATCTAATGATTGTCCGCGCTTCCTTTTTGTCTCTAGTCCTTCTGGTGAACTGCAAAAGATGTCTCAATTCTTTTGTTTCTTATCACGTCAACCACTTTATAAAGTGCCAATTCTGTACTCCTTCCTTTTCTAAAACCATATTGGTCATCTTATATTACTTCATCCCTATCAATCAAAAATTGTAGTCTATTGATCAACAGTTTCTCGTAAACTTTACCCAGAATCTTGAGCAAACATATCGGTCTGAGTTTTCCATTACTTTTAGGGATTAAAATGAGTTCTCCCTCCTTCCAGGTGGTAGGGAAGATTTGAAACTCTAAACATCGATTGTACAAGATGATCAAAAGTGAAGGAAAAAATTCATAAAGGGATTTAACCAATGTGACCCCAATCCCATCCGGTCCGGGGGCAATCTTGTCACGTAAATTGGAGATAACCATATTAACTTCGTTAACGGTAAAATTCATTTCTCTTGTATCATCCATATCTACCTCTGAGTCATCCATAATAATATCGCTGTAATTCTCATTTAAATCGAGGGCATCTTCTATGAGTCTTCGATAATAGTCCTCTGGGGAACCGCCACCATTTCTATGTAAGATCATTCTCTTCTTCTTTTTATCTGCAGCAATTCTATAGAATTTATCATAGTAATCTCTGTTTCGCAGAAAAAAGACATTGCTTGAATTCATATTTTGTTCTTTTAATCGCCTTCTTATAAATGGCCAAATATTTTTTATGAAGCGTTCTTCTCTCTATTTTTATTGAATCTTGAATACCATAGACCTGATAGCTCTTCCTATAGGCTCTAACTTTTCTTTTAAGCCTTGGAAGGGCAGGGGTCCACCAAGAAATTTCATGTTTCTTTCGCTCTGACTTTATCCTCAGTTTATCCATCATTTCTCCCTGTAAATAGGTCTCAAACTCCATAATGACAGAATCCAATTCTTCTGGTGGACCGCAACTAATAATTCTGTTTTCAAACTCAATCAAACGTGGATATAATCTCTTAATAAATTTTTTAACTCGTCCTTTATATCTAGAGAATATTAGCCGATTTTGTTCAGTTCTAATGGCACAAGACAGATCCAGCAAAATATAGCGATGATCACTTAAAGAGTCTATATCGAGTATTTCCATCTTAACTTTTTCAAAATTCATATCGCACGAGCCCAAAACTAGGTCTGTCCATCCAGTTCCCACTGATGAGGAGAAAGTAGAAGCAGAGTCGCTTTCATTTGAAAGAACCAAGTCCATTTGTAAAATAAAGTCCATTGTTAAAATCTCCCGTTGGTCCAATAGAGGAGCCCCCCAGTTAAAATGCTTTGAATTAAAATCACCAACTAAAATAAATTCATTGTGTATATCTTTTAAAACATTCTCTAAACTCATTAAATGACTTTCAATGTCCTCAGCAGGGGAGAAATAAATAGAGATAACTGAAATTATACCATCTCGATTGTAACAGCTAATACACGTAATTATATCTGAAACGTGTTCAACATAGAATTTTAGATTTCTATTAACCACAATGATGGCGGTTTTTCCTTTTTTGTAATGAACAGTCTCTACATTGATAAGCAATGTTGTCCCCAATGTAATAAGGCTTCTGCAGAGTGATAATATCTGGCTCAATATTTAAGACCTTATCCAAAACTGTAAGTTGACATGCCGCAGCGGCGCAGTGATTTAAGTTTATGTTTAAAATGTTCATAATAAAATTCAAATTGTAAAAAGAGTTAAAATCCAAAATAGAATATAATCAATAAAATTAAGGTAAAAAGCTATTTACAGTTAAAATCAAGATAATTAAAACAATATTTTCAATGATAAAATGGTAATATAAAACTAAAATAATCAGTCAAGACACCAGTTTTCAAATAGCTTTATTCTTTACTTACGCGTCACCAGGGGGATAGAAAAGCCTTTCTTCTTAATAAATAGCAGTCCGAGGAGCAGCGGAAACAAATAAACAGCAAAAGGCAAAGTCCCCACCGTAGTGCATAAATCATAAGTAAAATGTCAAATATCTAAATGATCCTTTAAAAATCTAATTTCCTCTTTAAAAACTGAACAAGATCTAGAAAAAGCATCATGCATAAAATCAAATACTGTACCATATTGTTCATTGTATTCGATACAATTACAACACTTAACTTCTTCACGCTTACATTCATTCTTCTCATGTTTCAGAGAACTTGTAGCGCATCGTAGATCAAACCTGCAAAATTTTTTAGTGTGACCATATCTAAGACACCTTGAGTATCTCTTTGGGTTTAAGTATAAACGGCTCGCATAGGATTTCCATCCCAATGCGAATCGTTCATCTTCTAATACAGAACTCTGACACTCTGAAGAAACCATAAAAACACGATGTGTAACCCCTTTTTCGGAAGTCTGGAGCCGAAAACGTGCTCTAGTGCAGTGTCCATCGCATGTGCAATCCTCTTACGCAAAATATCCGAATCCTCCACAAAATCTCCAACGTTATAAATTATAATTTTTGTCTTTATAAATTTGTATTTCCTGGTCTTAACGACATCCTTTAATTTATCTTCTTTTAATATTGCTTTCTATAAGACCGCGACTTCATATTTATCCTTCATTCTAACCACAACATCACCGTTTTTTTCTTGTAAAAGCGTTAATAACTCCAATGCCTAATTTGCCCGGATCAAGTTGCCTAGAGACTTCCTCGTAGACATCTTTACTTTTGTCTACTGATCTTAGTAAAATTTCATTATCTTTATTCTTAGCTTTATAGAAGTGCTTTTCTTTCTTTTGTAAGACCATATCATCCATATCATTTTCTCCGGTCTCTTTTACCTCACAAGGACCGCTACATACTTGGTCATCTCTGCTTTTAATCATTTTCTTGATTTCCCTCAGTTCTTCAAATATACCGGTAAAATTTTCTTCTCTATGTTTAGAGTTCTCAAGTTCAATCTGGTTCAGGCTGTATTTCTCTACCCATCTAGCGATAAAAGACAAACCTGACGAGAGGTCATGAATAATGTTCTTTGCGATCCGCTTTTCCTTCATTACATCAATTGTATCATAAAGATTTTGAATAACACTCAATACATCAGTTTTACTCATGTCTTGTTCAAAAGTACTCTCACTTTTATTAAAGGAATCTCTATCATTCATAGTAGACATCTTGAAACGTTTCTATAATAACTACAATGCACCACGGAAAGGGGACTTAAGAAATTAAAACATATATTTACATATCACAATATCAAATTTTCGTTAAAAGAAATTCTCAAAATTCCTTAATTTTCATAAAAATCCAAAAATTCCATTAAAAAATGCTTAAAAACATTTAAAATCCAAAATTTCCGAAGATATGCGTGAATTTATATATTTGCGCGTTTGAAATTTGGCATATTTGTTGAAAGCGATGAATCATCAAATGTGGTTTAGACACTTTGCTAAAATTCTTTGAAAATAGGAACTGCCTGTCCGATAATTGTCAACGGACGATGCTATTATTAATTTTCGATATTGTCAAAGTGAGTATATTATCATCTGCATTTTAAATAAAATTTAATTGTTATCCTGAAAGTTTTCCGTATTGTATGCATTGCAAGGCTCTTTGTATATATAGTTCGTTTTACTTTTGTTCTAGATGTATTATTCTTCGATCTCTTATTTTGGCTTTTTTTTTCTGATTATTCTATTTTAGGAGCGGTAAAATCCTGTGCGGTGTGAATATGTTATGCTGCTTATCAACGAAAAGTAAGTGCTATAATTTATCATTCAAATTTTATAAGAGTATTAATAAATTCTGCATTTAAAATGAAATCTGTTTGTTATTTTAAAATTTTGCGGAACATATAGAATGGAAGTCTCTATATATACACTGGTGTGCAAAAATTAAGGACGAAGTCGAAAAATTAGCATATCAGCTGAACGAAGAGGCAGAGCGGACAGAAAGACCAATCAGGAGATTAAGTAAGGTGATGTACGGTAGCACATGCGCAGATATGCAGGTAGACGTAATGGGGGAGTGTCTGAGTAGTATAAAGCATGTTGTCGGTGTAAGATCAGTATTTCTGGCAAAGAGATTGCACGCCGTATAGCAGTTAAAATCACTCACTGAGTTGCTGCCTCAGCGAGAAATGGCGAATCTGTTAGACGAAATCTGGATGCTTTTACCCGAGGTTGAATCATTGGGAAGTTGGAGGAAGGCCGCAGTGTGACAAGTGTGGCTGCAGAGTTCGGAATTGCTCACAGCATCGTTTCACGACTTTGGAGACAATTTCAAACTACAAGAACAGCTATCCGAGGGTTTAGTAGTGGTCATCCACGAGGAACCACACCCGCAGATGACCGGTATATTGCCTTACAGGCCAGAAGAAACAGGCGGCAGACAGCGGGAGAAATCGCTAGACACACGACACAGGCGACTGGACGACTGATATCGCGTTTTACCGTGGCCAGAAGACTGCACGGTGGTGGTCTGTTTGCACGACGCCCTGTACGGTGTGTACCTCTAACGCCTGCCCATCGGAGAAGGCGTTCTCTGTGGTGCCGGGAACACCGGAATTGGAGAGACAATGAATGGGGAAGAGTACTCTTTACAGATGAGAGCAGATTCAGTCTGAGCAGCGATTCTCATCGCATACTCATCTGGAGAGAGCGGGGAAGCCGCAATCATCCCTCGAACATCATTGAAAGGGACAGGTATGGAGGTGGCGGTGTTCTCGTGTGGGGAGGCATCAGGCTTGGTAGCCGTAAAGACCTTCACATCTTCGACGCAGGTTCAGTCAACGGGACCCGTTATTGTAACGAGATTCTTCTTCCATATGTGCGTCTTTTTAGAGGCGCTATTGGTCCGCAGTTCCTTTTCATGGACGACAATGCACCATGTCATCGCACAGTAGCTGCCGAACAGCTCTTAGAGAGTGAGGATATTGAACGTATGGATTGGCCGGCACGATCTCCGGATCTCAATCCCATCAAGCATGTATGGGATTTTTCTAGGCAGACGCTTGGCAGCTCGTACCTTACCACCAGTAACGATTCCGGAGCTTCGATTGTCGCTGCAAGACGAATCGGCAGCAATACCTCAACAACTCATTGACACCCTCATTCTCAGCATAGGCAGAAGCTGTGAAACCTGCCTAGCAGTCAAGGGAGATCATATCCCCTATTAAAGACCGGATATTTCTTGCTGGACACCCATCACAGGCATGTTTCGGTCTTCAGTCGCATTGCGCTCCATGCTACTTTTTCAATAAAGCTTCTTTTTATCTCTCTGATTTCTCTTTTAGTAAGTGTTGCTTACATTACTCATGTCCTTACGTATTGGGGATCTTACGCTATTAAATGTGTTGATTTGGAAAGCTTTTGTACAAAGTTATATTGAAAAAAACCGTCTCGTCCTTAATTTTTGCACACCAGTGTATTCCATTTCTTTATTTTCCCTGAATGGTTGTTCTAGTATATTTTAGCTTTTCCATGTTTCCTATTTACGTCATTTTTATGTTATATTTAATTTAAACGTGGAAACGGAGCTTGGCACTTTTAAATGTAAAATTCTTTATAAATTAAATTTTAATCTGTTTAAAAAAATATACTGCTGCCAGACAACAAAAGCAAACAATAAAGGATTAGTTTGGTGATTAGTTTAGGATTAGCACTTGTATGTTTACTTCATTGTGCGATGCAAATAAAGTATTGTAATCGCAAAAAATTTCGTGTATCATATTTCAACAAAAATATACATTCCATCCGCTCTCTAAACCACTTGAAAGGTGCTTTCGAGTGACATCTGTATGTATGGATGGAATAAAGGACTGTTGTTTGCAAAAAGGATTACAAATTCGATTTTAAATGCACTCAGAAAAGACTTTTACTTGACTTTTGTGTGTATTTATGTATTTATCTTTCATAACTTGAAGAAATAGAGGTACAACGTTGAAATTTTGGATATGGGATTGTTGTAACATGTAGATGTGCACCTCCCGTTTTTGCTGGAATCGGCTGCGCCAGTTGTATGTATATATTCTCACTCTGTTACCAGGCTCGGCGAGCATACTTTTTAAATTATTATATATAGGTTAATTGTGCATTTTTTCTTTAAAAGTGATTGAATTATGTGGTTTAATGGTTGTAGAATTATCCACAGTTTAAAACTGGCGAGTTAAGCCTAACGAACCACTATTTTTTTGCATTTGAAATTCAGTAGAATATTGAATTCAGTTTTTGCACCTTCAGTATCTTTTTACCGAGTGGGATCAAAAGTAAACATTCAGTTTTACGCACCGAAAAATGTATCTTCTTGCCGCAGGTCGAATGGCTTTTTTTTTTTTCATAAAAACTGTAATTTTAATCGTAAAAATTGCTTTTTTACCTGTATTTGGTGTTTATTTTTAGTCCAAAGGGACTTTGACCCTAAAGGATGATTGGTTTCGTTTTGCGATTTTGTGTCTAATCACTATAAACGGTGTATCACTATTCAAATTGTTGCCACCTAATATTATCGCCCAGTATTATAGTTGAAGAAACTAATAATGAAGAATTTGCTTGAATGTATGTATTTTTCTCACAGTGTGATAAAACAAAGGTACCTAGAGCCATCGAGTTTTGAATGACGTAATTCTATTGCGAATATGAGCATCTGGAAGCCCAAATTTGAAACTTGGAATTTTTTTTATTATCGATTTCATGTTTTGCAAAACTTTAACGAATTTTTCATTAACAAACACAGGGATTTCAAAGCGAGCAATGTCAATGTTGTACAGAAAAAAAGGATTTTTATCATCAGCGTTTCAGACTGTGTATCAGAAATTCTAAAGATACGCTCAATTTAAAATTATTTGATGTTATTGCTCTTGAACTGAATTTTATGGTTTAAGTGCGAAGATCATGATATCTAATAAATAAAGTTAACACGCAAAATGTTATAAAAACTCCTCTTTGGAAATAATTTAAAATATGAAACCTTTCAGAATTTCTTTTTATTGATTTTTTTTTCCTCATTTCTATGCAGTACAAAAGAAGCTGGATAATTTACTTTGAACTGCCTGATTGTCTCTTTCTTGTGTTATTGTTCTTTGGAGTAGACTCAGGGCCCGAAAAACTTCGTCATTTGCACCCCTGGCTTCGAAAAACTTCTGAAGTTCTTCTTCACACTGAAAAAGCCATTGAGGACGTTGGGGGCGGCTCAGCTTGAAATTATTCACATTCGTGGCGTTTATCAACGCCGCTTTATTATTTTCTCCGTCTGCCACAATTTGCAGCCACAATATCCTTGGAAGCAGTTGACAACATTTGCGTCAACATACATATAATTTTCAAATTCTTCTCTGTTCATTTCCAAATTCTCCAAGACGTCTATGTCTTCTTCTTTCTTAGTGATTTGTCTCACTTGAGAAATGTCCAAGCCAGCTTTATGGAAGCAATTGGTAATGCATGTTGATGTAACGTTATTTTCCATGCATCGTTCATTAAATGTATCGCTTCGAGTACGTTTACATTAACATTTGAGGATGTTCCTATTTTTTCTCTCCTATCGAGAAGCATCAAAATCATCAGGTGCATCAAGTTTGATGTAAAACTTTTGATGATTCCTTGGTCCATAGGCTGAATAACACTTGAAGAAATCATTAAGAAAAATTGAAACCTGATCACTCTCCAAGATAAAATGAAGCCGCCGTCATGCATGCGCAGGACTTATGACTCTTCATTAACCTTCGGTTGACTTCGGAATGTTAAAGAAATTTTTCCAAGAAAGGATTAGCTGACCTGAAGAAGTGGAACTCAATAAAAGTTGTATGAATCACAAAACTATTGCTAACTATAACCGAATTTGCTCGTTAAAAGCGACCAGTGTTTTCGATTGTACCAACCAAGTATTTTCGATTTATTCCTTAAATCCGGATTCTCGTTAAATCAGGGCTCGTTATAAGCGAGTTGTACTGTATTTGTTTTCTTACAGCATATTTCAGTTCAAAAGTTTTATTTCTGAAAAAAAAAAAAAAATTACATTTCCGTCAATGATTATGTATACTCAATATTTGGCATTTTCTGTCAATCTCGTAATTCAGTACAAAGTCCGTAATCCAGATGTCCATTATCCGGAATGATCTATAATCCGGACCTCAAAGCCACAAACTTACGCATGCGCGTTTGATGCGCGCGTCCGCTACGCATGCGCGTAAAGCTAGTAAAGTGTTTACACATGAGTTCTTCCGATAGTGATGAAAGTGACAGAGAGGTTATTATTGAAAACGAAAAAATTTCGATTGACAAGTTAGTCGGTATTCTCGACACAGCAATTACAGGATTTGAACAGTGGAACTTTGTAACTGAACAAGAAATTAGGTCTGTTTATAGAAGAGAGAATTCGAGAGAAAGTATTAGCACAAAAAACGAAGCAACTTAAACAAGTTACATTGAAAGAAATGTTTAATAAAGTAAACAAATAAATATTAAGCTTTTTTTTTTTTTTTTTGTAAATTTTGATGCCCTTTAGATCATAGTTGTTCTTTATTTCATAAATTACGGTTTCATATTTTTAATTGTATAAGTTCTGCATGCCATCTTACCAGATTTAAATTGATGATCTATAATCCGGAAAAAACCCTAATCTGGAATTGCCGAAGTCCCGACGAGTCCGGATTACGGACTTTGTACTGTAATTATTTTCCTCAATCCACTGGAACAACTGTAAAGCAGTCAATATTATACAATTAAAACAATCGTCTTTGTATATTGTAAGTCTCAGCTCTGCTAAATTCTTTTAATACTTGATACTGATTCGTTTAGAAAACTTAGAACAAAGTAATTCTGCAGAACGCAATATTAAGGAAACAAATATTTCACTTTAAAATATCTAATTCCTCTTTTTGGAACTTGTATCTATGTTGTAAACGTATTCTACAAAGGCTCTCAATTTGACATATTTAAATATATATTTCCCAAGTCATATATAGTATATAGTCATTTAAATATATATTTTCCAAGTCATATATAGTAATATATATTCCAAGTCATACATAGTATATATTATCAAGTCATATATAGTATATAGTCAAGTTCTATATTGTCATATCAGTCATATAAGTTTCCTAAAAGGTTTAGCCAGTGTATTTAAAAAATATTAATATTTCTTGGTTATATTCATTTTGTTTCGTTCTGATGAAATTAGAAGATGAAGGCGAAATTTATTTCTTAAAAACTTAAATTTAAATTTAATGTCACTAAGAGGATTAATGCTAATAAAAGAAATTACATCTTTATTTAAGGTTACTTGTACTACCGTAAAATTGGTTTGGCTTCTCCAATATCATCTCCAACAGCGCTCCAGGTAAAGTGTGCATTTCTATAACTAATTATCATGATAATTTTATTATTCATAAGAAAGAAAGTATTATACCTGTTGGTGAACCAGCTAGTTCATTAAAATTATTACATTTGGTTTATTTGATTATGGCAAAGCACTCGAGGGCTATCTGCCTAAGGAGAGGGATGCCTTCATGGAAGCCTTTCTAAAGGAAACTAGCTCGTATACACGTTACACATGGGAAAAATCAGGAAAACGCCCATGCAGCCAGCATGTTCTCCAGGATTCAAATCCAGAACCAAACTACCAGTGTTCAGCGATTTTACCACTATGCTGCTGGTGAGCCTAATTTAAAGTATTAGATCTACGGCAAATGCTATAATCTGTCACTTTAAAATAATCAGTCCAAAGTGGTTGCCAGCCCTCTCCATTTGCGATAGTAACGCGTGTCGTCCTAACCACACATCATTTATTTCCCCTCCTGGTTTGAGATTGAAGTTTATATTAGTCTTCATTTGCACGCTTTATGTGAAAAAGTGATGGAAAGAGTGTGAAAGTGGAGGGAAAAGAATTAGGCGGCTTTCATCATCTGCTGCAGCTGTCGTTTCCACGGTTATGAGGCAAATCCAGAGGCGGAAAATAACCTATTTTAAAGTAATAGACAGTAGTGGCGCTCGCCGTGATATTTTGCACTAAACCTAACACTTTTCGTTAGTTAATCTTAAGAAACTAGTTGATATGAGAGGGTTCGCTGTGATTTTACACCCATGCGGAATAAACTGAATTTCGAAATTGAATTTTAGAGTTATTTTTATTTAAAACGAGCAACAATTAACCTCGAATTAATGACTCGAGCAACAATTAACCTCGAATATCATGCATTTACTAACACCTGTGGATTAAGAAAATTCAAGTGTATAGGTTTTTAGTCCAAAGGGATTTGAATCCCAAAGGACTATTAGTTTCGTTTTGGCATTTTGCGTCGGACGGATAAATGTCGGTTCACTTTTCAAACTGTTGCCATAAAATGTTAGAGTCCTGCATTATATTTGAAGAAATTAAATAATGAAAATCTGCGTAAATGTATGTATATTTCTCACATTGTCATAAAATAACGGTACATAGAGTCATCGAATTTTGAATAACGTAATCCTCCAACGAGTATGAGCATGTGGAAGACCTAATTTGAAATTTGAAATTTTATGATCGATTTCCTATTTTTTAAAACTTTGACGAATTTTTGATTAACAAACTCAAGGATTTCAAAGCGAGCAATGGCAACGTTGTGCAGAAAAAACATTTTTATCTCCAGCGCGTGAGTCTCTGTATCGGAAATTCTAAAGATATGCTCGTTTTAAAACTATTTTGCGATATTGCTGTTGCACTGGATCTTATGGTTTAAATGCGAGGAACATGATAGTTAATAAATAAAGGTAACACACAAAATGTTAAAAAACGCCCCTTTGGACGTAATTTAAAATCTGAAACATTTCAGATTTTTTTTTTTTTTTTTTTTTTTTTTTTTTTAATTTTATTGAGCTGAGAAGGACTGAAAGTGTTACAATGACTCTAGCGTCTTTTCTTATTTCATAGCTTGCATTCTTTTGATTTTTTAAGTGTAAGATTCAGAATACATATTGTGTATGATCTGATTATATCCATTGTTTAAAAGTTATATGTGAATAAATGGAATACATTCGTTGTGAATAAGGTAATTTTATAACGCTGAGTATTTCTTGTGTAGACAGTACATTCAGTGGCGTAAATAAGGGTATGCAAAGAGTGCCGTCGCATAGGGGCCCGAAGGTTTAAGGGGCCCTTGAATGTTCTGCTGAACTACATTCACATGATTAAACTTTAAAAAATGCGCATTCTTTTATAAATAATATGATCAAGGGCAAGGTGCCCCCATAAAAGTTGAATTCAATATTTATGTCATACCAAAATGTCGGGTATCATATTTCAACGGAAATATCCATTTTGACCGTTCTCAAATCCATTTCTACGGTTTGCTTTCGTGACATCTGTACGTACGGACAGAATAAAGGGCTCTTCCTTTAAAAAAGGATTATAAAATGCGCTTAAAACGGATTCAAAAGGGATTTTTCATGACATTTGTACGTTCGCGTATATGTGCATACGTATGTGTACAGTGAGACAGAGATATATATCTCGCATAACTCTAACTTGTATATGGAGTGCTATAATAGCTAGTTGTGCACTTCACTTTTTATTGCAATTGGCAGAATATATATCCACCCCCTTACCAGTCTTAAAAGTACTGTAAATTTAATAAGGGGCCCAAAAATGTTTTCGCATAGGGGCCCAAGAGTTCTAGTTACGCCACTGAGTACATTTAAGAGTGAGCAGTTATTAAAGGTGAAATTTAACACTAAATGTATACGAATGCAAATTAGTAAAATTCACTTTGAATAAAATTCTGCATTGGCTATTATTATAGAACATCTTTTTCATATAGACTGTCATAAAAAGTGCTGACTTCTATTTACATAATTGGTGTAAATATTTTTTCTCATACGCATAGTTTTATGTAAAGATTGCATTTGGGCTCAGATGTTTATCATAGATTTCTTTCTTCATCTTATTTGCCACTTATTAAGTAATATTTTACATCGATATTTTATTATTATAGAACATCTTTTTCATATAGACTTTTATTTACATATAATTGGTGTAAATATTTTTTCTCAACGCATAGTTTTAGGTAGAAATTGCATTTGGGCTCAAATGTTTATCATAGATTTCTTTCTTCATCTTATTTACCGCTTACTAAGTAATATTTCACATCGATACTTTTGCGAAGTATCCAACATGTGTTTGTATTTATTTCAACCAGGTAGTGAAATCTTCATAATTTCCTATATTTGATCTAACTTCGCAATGAAATGTTTCAGAAGCAATCGACGATGCTTTAATTATTTTATTTTGTACAGAAAATTGCGTGGCAGAGTATTTTCAACTATCTTGCTTAAATCTTAAAGCACGCAAAAGATCATGGGACATGACAGAAATATTGCTGGATAAGCATCCACAGATCGCAATAACAGATCGCAATAAACTATTTCCTCGATCAAATGACTTGTGTGCATTGATTGCAAACAGGAAACAACAGCAACGTTTCTGTACGCTTAAATTAACGTAACATCTTTTTCGTGTAGACTACAATAAAAAGTGCTGAGCTTCTAATAACATATATAATTGGCGTAAATATTTTTCTCATATGCATAGTGTTATGTGTTATGTAAAGATAGCGTTTCGGCTCAGATGTTTATCACATATTTATTTCTTCCTCTTATTTACCACTTATTACACTCTAAATTCGAAAGAGTCCTATCCGATTCTAAAGGAGTGATATCCCACCTCCCTCTAATGCCAAAATGGCACCAACCTCGAAGGAGCAATATTTCACTCTAGTAAAAAGCGGTCCCTTTTCACACAAAAGCAGGAGTGACCCTTTCTTCGTTCGCTCTTCTTCGATAGTCAGATATCGCCCGATATTCGGGTGAAACCACACACATTACAAGGAGTTATAATAATAGTCTGCTCACTCCTTGATGGTGCGATTTTTATATAATTATTTTATAGGCAAACTGAAAATTGGTATTTGCTATGTAAACTTTATAGCTGATGTATTGTTTTAGATATCTGGTTAAAATATTATCTCTTGAAAAAAATATTTTACACTACTTTTTAACATGCTATTGTGATTTTAATTATCTGATATATACATCTGTTTTAGATTTTCTACCTATGTACTTACTTAAACATTTATTGGCGATGAGATTTCTTTCGAGATCTAACGAAATATACATATAAAAAAATTACATCCATATTAAAATATTGGAAATTCGGTGTAGTTAACATTCTGAAATACTTAACACTATCACTTTCTCACAGTTTCTGTAAAATATATTTTATTTTACAGAAACATGGCTTTTGCCTTTATGTGTAGTAAGCAATAAAAATAAGAACGTCAATGCAACTTATATATAAAAACTGGAATAGCAAGATATTCGCAATGAAAAACTTAACTTTTGAATAAAAAATAAGGTTTTTCAGGTACTTAAAACTTTGAATAAATATTTCAGATATTTTCAAAATTTGATTTGAGAAATCAAAAAATGCTTAGTTTCATAAAAGAAATTTTTAAAAAAAATCATTTTAGATGAATCATATATATATATATATATATAGTGATATACATTCTAAATTTTGTATACATATTTTAATTTAAAAAAGCAAATTATGCTTATTCACAAGATTTGGGCACGTAATCATGTAAATTGTAAGCTAAATTTTCCATTAAATAATCATTCTAGTTGGAAAAGTAATTTATTAAAAATAGTTCTTGATAAATTTTATAATGAAAATTTGAATGTGTTAGAACAGCTGATCATATATATATGTGTCAGTAAACCTGTATCATAATCTGATAGATTTAACTTCTTAAAATGCTACTTATAAGTGACTATATTAATACAATTTGTGAATTGATGTTACTAGTAGTTTGTCTACTTGAGCATAATATGCATAAAAAATCGAATAATAAATTTTAATATACATTGAAGTAAGAAACAAATGCGAATTTAATTTCCCTTACATGAAAACTATTCAGCTTTATTTTTAATGTATGAGATTCAGAAAATAAGTAACCATAAAATACTCTCATGCTATTGTTTTTAGCTTCATATATTGCACAAAATATTGCAAAAGAAATGTTTCTATTTCTTATTACATAATTATGAAGAGCTTAAAATTAATTATTACCCCAAATTATGAATAAAGTCTAAAATCTTCAGTTAGCTTGTTACGCTTTCTATTTTTGAAAAGTTATATGCATACAAATTCCTATACATTAATCATTACAGGTGAATAAATGCTTACATATACTTTTAGACTATAACTTATTTTTATATATGCTAATTCCAAGTCTCATTTGGGAAAAATAAAGTAAATTTTAAAATGAAATAATATGGATTATAGCTCACATGTGTAAGCTAAAAATTCATTTTTCATAATTCTGCTGAAAATTATTATGTATTTCATTTATTGATTAAATCCGAATAGGAATCATTACCATAACTGCAGAATTATAATAATTTCAATGAACAAAGTATTTTAAATATAAGTGAAAACAAGCATTGCATGAAAAACTCTTTATTAGGAAATATATGTACATATATATACATATATAAAAATGGAAAATATGACACTAAAATGACATTAAAAATATGAAATGTAATGCATGTACAAAATGCAATAAATTCAGACTCGAACATGTATTTAAAGAGTCCACACAAGCTCTAGGAGTGCTGACATTATACAAAAGGCTTGCCACAAAATTATAAAAATTTGTTGATGTATGTGCATATTGAACGCTAAATACAAAATTAGTTTTAAATAGAATGTCAAATGCCTTCATGGCATGATTTGGGCATGCTTTTAAGTGATTTACTGCTTTAATATAGAATGAACTTGTAATGCACACTATAATGGGCTGTTTATTCTGAGCTGGTCCAAGAGATTCCATGTCTTCTATTCCCTGAAAATAAATTTCTTTATTAAGAATACATCCATTACCTATCTATTAGGACAAGTCAAATACCAATGAGCCATACTAGAAAGTTTATCTTTCCAATTAAAAAATATCGCCAGAAAATTTTTCTTCTTTCAAAAATAAGTAATTCCTAGTAATTTTATTCACATAGAGGTCTTTTGCTTTTAGTTTCTGTAAAAATGCAGTATAAATACATATAGGAATATGTAAATGTTATATTGATGCAAATATAAAATAGGATAGTCTATCTGTGCGTTGCTTCTTAATGAAAAATGTAATAAATAATGTACATAAAAATGTAAAAAGAACAAACTATATGGAGAATTAGTCTGTCTTTTCCTTATGAAAACAAGTATCATCCCTTCATAATAAACTATTGTTGTTCATAATAAACTATTGTTATTGTAAAGATGTTTGTTCTTGATTTCATGATCGCTATAGTCTGGCTGGAAGTGTATCTTTTGAATTTCACCTTGAAGCAATTTTTCCATCACTTTACAAGTTAAAAAAAAAAAAAAAAAAAAAAAAAAAAAAAAAAAAAAATCTATGTTCACTGTATATACATGCATATATATGATTAGTGTCATGCTTTAGATTTAGATCATATAAAGGCATCACACATATTACAAACCATCTTACTCTCTCGAAATATTTGCTAGTATGTAGGTGACATTCAAATCAATGCAATTCCAATTCTACAGAAATTAGCTAAATGACCATGCATCATCTGTGGGTACAATAGTCGAAAGCAGCCTGAGAAGATGAATTTTAGCCACATGAAGCCAAATACATTCACTGCTGTAAAATGGCTCATTTTAATATAATCTGCCCTCTTAAAATGAAAGTTAGTGCAAAGCATATCAAAATTCCTCAATACTTACATTTAGCAAATATTAGAAGTGCAGAATTTGGATTTTTTTTTTTTTTTTTTTTTTTTCAAATAACAACCTGATGCTAAAATACTTGCTTTGCCTTTACCCTACAAAAATAAAAATAAAAGTATATATAAAAGACATATACTGGATAAAAATTGCATGTGAAATGTAATAATTAATTGAAACTATATAAATATCACACATGAACCTTTCAAGATAGAATATGTAGCAAATTTCAAAGTATATGCAGCTCAGCTCACTTACATATAGTATCAATAGCTTATTTACATATACATACACTGCAAACTAAAAATATTATCCTATGAAAAGAATTTTATAGCTAAGCATATGAAATTATTTTTTATGCATAGACTTATGCCAAATATTTACTCATTAATAATGAATAAAACCTTTTTCCCTCTTTCTTTCCAATAATTTTAGCTGAGCAAAAGTTCTGTGGTGAGCAAAACTAATGCTTTTAGGTCATCTATCTATCTATCTATATATATATATATATATATATATATATAAATACACACGTTTATTACATAATGATTACAAAACTATCATTAAAAAGGCCTTTGGCACTAGAGGCACATGCATTTACCGCTTATCTTTAAGAGCCAGAAGGAAAAAACTATAAGCCATTTAAGAATAAAGACCAATGTGAGTAATAGATGCAAAATTACTTTACTCTAGGTAATTAAAAAGTAAACAAAGAAAAGTTTTAAAGTATTCTATCATTTATAATCCTAATTAAATTCTATCATTTATAATCCTAGTTGAATTTTTAAAGATTTTTACCACTGAAATCAGCAATACTTGGTACCAGAAGATCAGGGCGTTTTGTTTCCACATATTTCAAAATTCTTGGGACGTAAAAAGATGAAAACTTTTTTAAATGTCTATCATTAGAAATTGTTTCAGTTTCTATACAATTTCTTACATGGCAATCTATACAATTTCTTACATTCAATTGTTTTTATGACTGAAACATACTGAAATGTTTCTTTTACAATTTTGGTTTCAAATTGACCTGTTTTTGTATTCAGAGCTTGATCCAATCTACTGCCAAGCATAATTTCGACAGCTTCGATAAAATTCTGACAGCTTTTCAAAGCCTTTATTTGTCCTTTAGTTGCTGACATGCCATCAAAAATCTGCCTAATGGGAAGGATGCCTCCGTGGAGGTCTTTCTAAGGCAAACTGGTTCGTATACACGTTACACATGGAGAAAACCACAAAAAAGTCCATGCAGCCAGCTCCTTCATGCGATTCAAACTCTGGACCGAACTACCAGTGCTCAGCGACTTTGCCGCTGGTGGGTAATATTCAGGGGATGCGCATTAATGTTCGGAGAAAAAGCATGATATTAAGCATTTGTAAGTAAACAGCCTGTTAAAATTGGTATTTAGGGCATATAAATTAAAATGAGCGCAGGGGCGTAGCTAGAGGAGGGCAAGGGGCATCTGTCCCCGGGCGCAGGATCCAAAGGGCGCCAAACTGATGTTACGGCATTTTAGAATTAAATGTTTTCCATCCTTGGGAAGTAGTAGGGTGCGCGAAATCTTCAGTTGTCCCTGGGCGCTGAAAACCCTAGGTACGACTCTGAATGAGCAGCAAGAAATATAATATTAAGCATACGTAAGTAAAATTTACATAAAGTAAATATTAGTTACTGAAATCAATTTGGCCTTCCCCCATTTTCTCAAAATTGTTCCAAAAACTGTTCCGTTAAGAAAATTTTCGGCAACATATTATCTTAGAAGGAAACATTC
Source organism: Stegodyphus dumicola (assembly GCF_044657685.1). Classification (NCBI taxonomy): domain Eukaryota; kingdom Metazoa; phylum Arthropoda; class Arachnida; order Araneae; family Eresidae; genus Stegodyphus; species Stegodyphus dumicola. The sequence continues at coordinate 6,495,839 of NC_140772.1, forward strand.
TTTAAACGCAATTTAATAGTTCTTTGACTGTATCTCAACCATTATGCTTAATTTCATGCCGAGACAAGTACTCGAGTATGCAGTTTTGTAAATTTTCTTTGCAAACACTTTAAAATCACTTTTAGAAAACATAGCACGGAAATCAGACAAAATAATAATAAATTGAGAAAAAATGACACATGCAAATAAATTTTGAACAGCAGCGAAAGAAAGCGAGGAGGCCGCAAGAGAATTCTACCAGCTTTGTGCTTTTGCAGCGTTTACATTTACTGGTTTCTTTGCGGTAGTGTTTTCGAAGGCAGGTGGAAGGATGGTAACTTTGAACTTCTGCAGTTCATAAAATTTCAGAATGCAGTTCCAAATACTGATATACATCTGTAAATTTTTTTCATGACTGTTGCGAGAAGAATTTTGCAAAGTACAAATGGATTAAAAAACACCTAAGACTGAGAAATTGTACCATACTGTCTACAAATCAGCTGATAGAATAGTAAATCAAACTTTTAGAATACTATTAATGATTTTGTGTATAAGGAAAACAAACAAAATAGTACTTTACGGTATTAGAATTAATGTTTTATTTCAAAACTAAACCCAGATATTTTGTTTCTATGTATATCATTTTGACATTTTATAGACTTTTTATTGTGCACTGAGTGAGGCAGCAAGAACTCTGGCTACACCTCTAACAGTGTTCACATAACTTAGTTATTGAAAATGTAAACAAGCTGTGTTACCTGAGTCTTTAAATCCTATCTAAACCAGAAAATGAATTCATATGAGTTTATTAAAATCAGGTTACTTACATTTCTTTCCTACTTTAAAGGACTGTGGATAAGAAAAGGTTTATAAGACTTGTTTGATACAACAATAGCTTTTGCTAATGTAAACAATTATATTATTTTGAACATTACTTCATCAGATCCTCACTCATTTTAATATCACTAGGAGAAGATATAATAACTAATTGAAATGAAAAGGCAATAATCTTGAAAAGTAATAAGTAAATGTCATTAGTTTAACTTTCTAACTATTGAGTTGATGTATATGAATTAATCTATGAATCATTTTAGAATTATCGTTTAAATTAGTATATATTTCGACAATTTTGAAAGTATGCCTGACAAGTTTTCTTAGAAGGGGGAAATAAATAAATAAAAATAACCCGTCGAATTAGGTTTTCTCCCGCAATAGAAGGGAGGGGAAGCTGTTTTTTAATTGTGCATTCTATTATCTGTTAATAAAATAAGTTAATTTTTAAATATGATAGGCGCTGCCACAAATATAAGGCAATATTGCTTAATTTTCATATTATAAAATAAAAATGCATCAAACATTTAGGTTTTATGGCTTACATATAAAAAGTCGTTTTGTTTCAGTTGAAATAAAAATGTTTAGATATAAACGAATTTTACTATTTAATTAAGTCTGAAAAAAACATGCCTTACATTTTTTAGAAATAAATACTGTTTTTTTTTAAATTTTCTTATTTGCATTAAAAGAAATAAACATTTGGTGTACATATTATATATTGGCATATACGTATATTTGTCAGTAAATACATATTTAGCATAAAATAAATACATGTATATAGCATATAAAGTCAACTGAATATCTGGAATTTTCAAAAATCCGGACTAGGTATAGTTTTTAATTTAAAACAGAGTAGAAAATAAAATTACCTTTTAGGACATTAACAGCATCTTCGGGAACTTCTTGCAGTTATAAAAATCTGATAATTTTGAACTATTATGTAACGCCTCCTGAAAAAAGTATTTTATTGTGCTACAGTTTAAAAAAAGGACAAGGGGCAGATAAATTTGACAATTTGCTGTGGCACAAGTATTAGGAATATAGAACCTATGTAGAATGGGACAAGGTACAAAAATTTTATGCTTGGTCTTTGATTGAAAATGAATTCTCATTAAATAGTTATCTGCATGAATTACCTGGAATATTTAATAATACAATAGTTTTTTCAGTTTGTCATCAGAAAATCAAAACTTATTATTTTTTTTAAATAGCTGGGTTTTCTTTTAGTCCAAAGGGGCAATTCTCCCAGAAGGACTGTTAATTTCGTTTTGGCATTTTGCATATATTTTGCATTTTGCATATTCCCGATATGTTTCATTTCAAATTGTTGCCACCAAACATTATATTAAAAGAAATTAAATAATGAAGAATCTGCATGAATGTATGTATGTTTCTCGCATTATAATAAAACAACGGTACCTAGAGCCAACAAAATTTGAATAAGGTAATCGTCCATAGAATATGGGCATGTGGAAGCCCTAATTTGAATTTGAAATTGGTTTTATTATTTGCTTTATTATTTAATATTTTGTAATACTTCAACGAATTTTTGATTAACAAAGTAAACGATTTCAAAGCGAGCAATGGCAAGACTGTACGAGTAAAAAAAAAATATATATATATATATATCTCCAGCTCGCGAGACTCTGTATTGGAAATTCTAAAGATATGTTCATTTTAAAATTATTTTGCGATATTGCTGTTGAATGTTTTTATGGTTTAAGTGCGAAGAACGTGATATTTAATAAATAAAGGTAACACACAAAATGTTAAAAAAATGCCCCTTTGGACGTAATTTAAAATCTGAAGCTTTCAGTCTTTTTTAAAGAATGCAAGATTTTTTTTAAATCGTAAACGGAAAGCCGTCTTAGCAGCTTTATTGGTCTCCCGGACTTTTGAATGTTCAAGAGGCCTTAGTTACAAATAATATAAGTTTTAGAATGCTGATATGACCCAAGTAGTGCTAGTATTTATATTTTGGAAAAATTCAGCTTTGCAACAGTAAGTGAATTTTATTGTCGCAGCAAACTATAAGCAGAATTTATAAAAAATGAAAGTTAAAAATCTATTAAAAACTACTAGAAGCTGAAAACGATATGAGTTCAATAGGAAATTCAGTAAAGTATACGGTTTTTATTTCTTCCAATACTACCAAATAATTTACACACTTGTGTTATAAAAAAAATCAAAACTTTAGTATGCATTTTTTTTTTCCACCGCTGTTCTTCCTATTTGAAATAGGAATGCATGCAAAACTAAATTTAAATAATTAAATTCGATAGCTTTGTGTAAATTGTTCAAAAATAAAAATAATGTTAAGAATTATTTACAAAAAGTACCATCCATACGTACAGCTTTCATTGTGTTAGCAGTACATAATAAATAAAACTACGTTACAGCATTACACTCTTAAAGCAAATTTACAGACACCTAAAAAAAAAGAGCAAACTAACTATAATTTATAATAATTAAGATATTTATATTAAGAAATAATTGTATATATATTTTAAAAGCGAACTTACTTTTGGCAAAGGAGCTGTATCCATTGTTACGACTGTCCTCGCTTGAAATGGCGCTTAGCCAAAGAACAAACTTGTTTGGTCAGTCTGGGTGGACGATGACAAGACAGGGGGTCGTCCTGCTCCTTCAATTCACTCCCTTCCCCAAGGTTATTATTGCAAGTGGGAAACATGTTCTGCTACCAAGACAGTAAATTTGCGTTGTTTGACACGCAACGGAGCGAAAACTGCTGTCACCCTCCAAATCCCACTCTGCGAGATTTAGAGTGTATGTATAAAAAACACTAAAATTTCCTATTGTAAGGATAAACCCTTTGTATATGTGATTACAGCAAAACCTCTAGGGCTATATGCATAAGGGGAGGAATGCTTTCGTGGAAAACATTTTAAGGGAAACTGGCTGGTAAATACGTTACACATGAGGGAAACCACGGAAACGCCCAATGCGACCTGGCCGTACGCGGGAGTCGAACCTCGAAGCAAACTACCAACGAGTGACTTTACCGCTCGGCCGGTGATGGGCAGATAAGTATAAACTGAAACGAGTCAAGTCCAAGATGAAGCCGAAGGTAGTTTGAGAATATAAAAACTTGTTGTTGTTACTTATTCTCACTTGTCTGATAGTAACACCAGCCCAAGCCCAAAAATTCCTCGTGGCAAAGTTGGTTGGTTGGTTGATTTTTTAAATGGCACAAAACCTCGAGGGTTATTATGCGCCAGACAAATGGTAAGTAAAATTCAAGATGCATAAACACACTGTATCGAGTGAATTGATGAAATGAACCTGAAATGCTGATGAAGGCATGGAGAAATGACTTTAAAATGTCCAGGCAGAAATGACTGAAAAATGCTGTAGCATCAGGTAGAGCAGGATAAAATGTAGTTCAAATCATATGGTAAAAGGAGATGTCTTTTAAAAAACTTATGAGGTTGATGTGAGGTTTCTTCCAATGAGATCTGTTAAGTTAACATTCGTAGAGTTGAAATAAAATTCACGTTTCTGACTAAAAGCAGGACAGCAGGTTAAAATGGGATTGACTAAAACGGGAACGTTGCAAGTGCCACAAATAGGCTCATTATCTCCTTTCAAGAGGTACTGATATGTCAGTCTGCAATGACCAATTCGTAAGCGAGTCAGTAGTACATCCTCCTTTCGATTCCCTGTACTCCAAATTGGGTTTTAGCTGCCTTAAATTGTTCAGAGTTGGGCATTCGCAGAATTCTTACCACCTGAACAAGAACTTTGTTCTAATGTAATTCCGTATGCCTGTAAAAGGGACATCTTTTTCTGAGGTAATATCAGCAGATTTTGCTGCAATATTGGCGAGTTCATTGCCTTTGATGCCAGCGTCTCCAGGCACCCAGCAGTATGCAATATAATAACCTGCGTTTCTCAAACGGAGGTGTGGCTTTAAAATTTCTAAGACCTTTGTATTTATTGATTCAAGAGCACTCAGAGAATCAGAGTAGATGATGCATTTTCTGCTATTCTGCCTAGAGATAAAGATCCATGTGGCAAGGAGCGTAAGATACGTACACTGCAATAACAAAGCATTATTGACATTCCACACTACTTTCCTGTCTTTGGCATCAACCTTGAGTACCTTACACTTGCGAATCCGATTTAGCTGAGTTCCACCCACAATTTTGATGAAGTGCAAACCCCCAGGGGGGAATGGAGGGTCTCCTACCCATTTCCACTTCCACCAAACCACACTAGGAAGCTCCACGAGCTCGTGTGCACACGATAGTTTTTGGCTCACCGTATACTTCGAGTTCCACCATACCGCACTACACATTTGCAAACATCCATGCCTTCTTCGGGATTCGAACCCGGGGCTTTCGTCACCGCAGTCAGCCACGCTAACCACTATACCGGTTTTGGCAGCGTATAGAACTTATCTCATTCATATTAAAAATTTCTTTTCCAGGTGTGTATAGAACTGCTTTCGTTCATATTGAAATATTTTTATATTTTCTCTTTTTCAGGCGTAGAACTCTTTGGATGCAGCCCGCTGTTGGAAACTCGGCAATCAGTTAATATGAAGTATTATGTCTGAAGATCCAGGAAAATATCTTTTTTGTACGTATTTTTGTTTCGATCTTCACTTTCTTTTAAAGTGTCATGATTTTATGTTACAAAAGTTCAGAGAAATGCTAATATAAATATTTCGTACTCTTCGGTTATCAGCACCAGATTCAGAAATGTATGAATATATGCATGTATGTGTTCGTATATGCATATGTATATGTGTGTACCTATGTATGAGTATGTGTACGTTATACATGCATACATACGGACATTTCCGAATCCGGTTGCGACAACAGAAGAGTATCAAGTACTTTTACTACGAATTAAAAGAAAATGGTGAGACAATTTTTTTTAACTTTCATTTTTCCTCTTTATTTATTAGCGTTACATTATTTTATACCGTTTTATTAATGAGCACTTTTGAATGTTAAATTTTGAAATAGGCTAATTATATTTAACAAAGCAACATTTTATAATTTAGAGCAAAGTTTTTAATTTATGGTTTTCGACTGAATCGAGTTTTTAAATATCACGAAAGTTATTTACTGTATTAAGCATTATTGACAGGCCCATCAGCGGCCATGTGTAACGTTAAAAACGGGCCAGTTCCTCTTAGAATGTCCTCCATGAAAGCATCGCTCCCTTTCGTATAGTGCCTTAGTGCGGAGCAGGTAAATTATAACAAAGCATTATTTTCCACACTGCTTTTCTTACTAGCGTTCTATTACATCTTAGGTATATCTATTAAGCAAACACATTTTTAAATTGTTTTTTGAACTTTGATTATAAATTAAATTACTAAGCAATTTTTTAATATCCTAAAGTAAGTAAGTTAGTTCTTCAAATAACTGCTGAAAAGAATTAGATTCTAGAATATTATAAATTGATGATGTCTGCCTTTCGGTTTAGTTTATTATGGCTAAGAGCACTAAGGGCCTAACTGGAGGGATGTCTTCGTGAACAGTTTCTAAGGGAAACTGCCTCGTATACATGCTACAAATGAAGAAAACCACGAAAACGCCCATGCAAATGCGCGTAATTCTTTTAGTTTCATAAATATATCGCTATCTATGAATGTTTTATTTTGTCCTTTGAGAATAGAAATAATTAACAGAAAAGGATTTTATTGATTTTATTTAAACTGTGCCATTTCTAAGCCCTGTAATTTGGTCTCTACAATCGAAGAATTCTTTTAATGAAGAGAGAGTTTTTGATATATTATTTTAACATTGTTTTCTTTTGATACAACTAACTTTAGTATAGTGCCATTCTGTAGTAAAATTACTACAAATCGTTTCTGGATAAGGTGACCGCATTACAACCTAACCATAATAAAGTGTTTTTTTTTCATCGCATAAGTTATTTCTCCCGCTTCTCTAGCGAGCCTTCGTGGTGTAACGGTAGCACGCTGAGCCGGTATTCCAGAGGTTCGTGGTTCGATCCCCGGCGAAGACGGTTTGTTAATTTTTCATCTTGCCTGCTTCCAAAAAATCCTAATGTCTCTACAATCGAAGAATTTATTTTAAGTGAAACGCGTCATCATGTCGTTTTTTGCTAAAGGGCGTAAACAAGATATGTGTGTTTTAGCAAACGAACTTGCTGTGAATGTTACGGAACAAATGACAATAGTTAATATTAAAGATGCCATTTTAACGAGTAAGGGATATAATGAAGAGTTCACTAAAGATTTATTTTTTCGCGTTATTGAGGAACGAAAAGAAATAGAGGAACGTGAATTTAACGAAAGAAAACAGCGTGAGGAACGCGAGCAAGTTCACCTGGATTCGAACCTAGGTCGGAATGACCAATGTTCAGCGACTTTACCGCTCGATCGCTGTTGATGACGACTATTGAATTTGGTTTTAGAACTTAAAAGAAATGTAAAATTTCTCCCAGGAATTAAAAATCCGGTAAATTCTTGTTCAGAAAGTTTTCCCGACTTTGTACTTCATAAAATTATGCAAATGATTTAGTTTCGTGTATGTTTAAATAAACCTGAGTTGAAAAATCATCAAGTATGATAAAAATCACAAGAAAACTCATGCAAGTAAGCAACCCTACCTTGAAGATGGCCTTCTTAAGCTCAACTATTTAGTTTTCATTGAGGTATTTCCTCTTTGGTTCACATAGCACATATTTTACTAATGGCATAAATCACTTACGACACAAAAACAAATTAAAGCAATAAAATTCCCTTCATTAAATGCAACCTAATACGGAAAATTTCTTTAACCCGTCAGCACACGCGCTGGGGAAAAATCCACCACCCACGTAGTCTTTTCTTAGAAAATAAGAGAAGGTCGTACGTGAACTTTCTAGTACTTTATGTACCTTTCAAGATCAAGGTTAGGAAGTGGTCGTCCAAAGGAATTTTTCCTGTGTCCATGGGATTTTTGTGTTTTCGGGTAAGGCATGTGCAACGGGATTGTAGATACCCCGCGCGTGTACGAGGCATGTGCAACGGGATTGTACTAACGTTTCACTTCCAGGGAGACATTCATTGAGATGCGTGCGTACGAACGAGAACAGCAACGACTGCGGGTTCTTCTCGCTAGTGTTGAAACTGATAGCGAAATCGAAAATTCCGATTCTGAGTGCGATAATATTTCTGAAAGTACTCACGAAACTGTTTCTGATCAGTGATATGATGATCCCCATGATCTTCTTTGACATCATATAATTTTTATGTTTGAATAGATGGAACAATTTGAAGTAAAAAATTACCCTCGAAAAACGTTCGGACACGGCTGCACAGTATAGTGTCAAGAAAAGCTTTAGAAATTTGAAACATCTAACTGAGTGTTTATTGCAAATTATTGATGAATAAATAATGGAAGATTTGGTAAAATCAACAAACATTTACATTTCATCAATAAGAAACAAATTCTCTAGAGAACGTGATGCACAAGAGACAAACGTAGATGAATTAAAGGTGTTTTTCCTATTATATTACGCTGGAGTGCTGAGAGCAGCACTCCAGCGTTTGCAAAAATATGTACTTGTTTGCAAAAATATGTTATCACACTATGTGAGGATTGTTCAATGTGAGGAGATTATTTGAATAATAAACTCAGGTAGGAGGGGGTGGGCGGAAAAACTATGTGTTATTTATATTTTTTAATATTCTTATTTAGAATCTATTCTTTGATATGAATAATTGTATGACATTATATTCAGTTTTAAGGAAAAAAAGCTAGTAAGAATGCGCCTTTTCATATTCCTCTAGTACTTTATCAAACCACTCTTTATAATAAACACTTATGTTTAAAAAATATGTATATATGAAAACGGATTTTTCTAATATAAAAAATCATATATATATCTTATACTCGTATAAGTTAGTAATTTTGCATAAATTTCGATTTTTATGGCATACTTTAGGTAACCAGTATGGAAATGTTTGTATAACTTAAAGTAAGATTATCTCGAATTAAAACTGGAAAAAAGGTTTAGCAGAATTCAAAAAGCTATTAGTCATTTATCCATTCATTGAAAACAAAGAAAATGCTTTTATTTACACGTTGGGGGTGTGAACTCCGAAAAACAAACACTGGGGTAAAATTTGTTCCGCTCGGGTACTAACGTAGCGCAGTGATGCGCGTGTGCTGAAGGGTTAAGAGGTCACCGTGTATAATGTACATGTGACGTACGTAGTGTACACCGTAACGTGCACTTCCCTTATCATCCACTTGTGTTGTTGTTGATTTTGTTATTTATGCTCGTTTATCTGATAATAACAACAGCTCAAGCCCATCAAATTCCTCGTGGCAAGGAGCGCAAGATAGGCTTGTCGTTGGCAACAGCCTTGAGCATCCTGCAAGTGAAATTTTGATGGAGAGCACCCGAGGGGGGACGGATCCGAGGGTCTTCTATCCCTCTCCCCTTTCACCAAACCACACGACATGTCGTACCGACACTATATATTTACAATCATCCATGCCTTCTCCGGGATTTGTTTGAACCCGGGCTCTTCGTCACGGCAGTCAGCGACGCTAACCACTATACCGGCTGGGCCGCATCGTGTACTTTTAATAAGACCTAATAGCTATACTTGCCAGACGCCCCGGCTTGACACGGTCAGTTCTGGTTTTCAGACAAAATCCCGGTGTCCCGGTCGGTTTACTTCACGTCCCGGTAAAAATTAAATTTCATTTTAGAGATGACCAAGAAAGTCTAAAAATAATTAATTATGAAGGATTATTTAGGATAATTACTTTGCCATTTATTTCTCTACTGTATCAAAAGTGAAAAACCATAGAAGATGAATGGTCTACTAATAAATATCACTTCTATAGTGAAGACTACAGAAGAGTGATTGTCTCGTTATTATGCTCGATGCGAGAAGCTCTCCGGGCGAGTCCAATATTGGTCACTAAATCAACATTCGGCGAGTAGTCCAATACTGGGCGAGTCCAATACTGGTCACTAAGGCAACGTTGGGCGAGTCCAATACTGGGCGAGTCCAATATTGGTCACTAAGGCAACGTTGGGCTAGTCTAATATTGGGCACACCGTAGCTAAAGCGCCAGAGGAGATTTCCTTCCAAACTACAGCGCTTCGTGTGCAATAACATTGGACTCGCCCATTGGACTCACCACTAGCCGCTTGCGATAGAGACAAAGAATAAAGGGATTCCCAATTCAAATTCTTGATAGAGATCAGGTACTTCACTCAGTTGTCAGTTCCTGTCAGCGGTGCCTGTTGTGTTAGAGAACTAGCGCTGTTTTATTTACGTTTTAAGTTTATATGTTCTCTATTAAAATGCCAAAACGGTCGTGTAAATTCACTGAGGATTTACAGAATGAATTCCCTTTTTTTGAAGAAGGTGTATTGCACGGGCACTGGTAATCAAGATCAAGACCACAGAGCTAAATGTTCACATTGCAATTCTGAGTTTTCGTTTGCCCACGGTGATCGACCCGATATAAAAGACCATTTTCAGTCGAGTAAACACAAAAGAGTTAAGCACGTGCTGATAGCTCATCAAACCTGACCAGTTTTTATTTTTAAGACTGCGAGTTCTAATGACAAAAACTTAGCAGAGAAATAGGCGACCATTGCTTACCACACAGCAAACCATAGCCTAAGATTTAATTCGAATTCTTGTCCATCAAAACTAATTTCTAAGTTTTTTAACCTAAAATATCACTCGGAAAAACTAACTGTGAGGCAATAGTTTTAAATGTCATCAAGTCTTTTAACTCAAGATACAGTACCGTGAACTCATTCAACACGGGAATACTCGGTTTCTCTCAGTGATGTCCGCTCTTGAAAGAATTTTACAGATTTTTGAAGGTTTGAAAGCGTTTTCTTAAGACCAAGAAATGTGCCCATGAGCAATAAAAAAACTTGTTTACTGCTTTAACGGGCGAGCTCTACTTGTGGTTTGTCCACGGACAGATTGCACTGTTTAACAAGGCCATCCTGTTAATGGAAAAAGATAACACTACAGCGTTTGAGATTGCTGAAGCTCTCAAAAGAAATCTGGTTCAACGACCCGCCCCCAATGGCTGACCCCTCAGCCGGCTTCGGCTTGACCAGAAATAAGAGTCATTTTATTATAGAGGCACCTAATAGGTGTACCACCTTTGCCTCCTATGAAGGGACGCATAATTACAACCGTACCTTCTCCTGGATTCGAACCCGGGCCCTTTAGTATCGCAGTCAGCTCCACTAACCACTATACTGTCTGGGCGCCATAGGGCGAAATTAGAGTCAATAAAATGCGTTCTTGTGTTTTCAGCTGTGGTGTTATTGGAAGTTATTCTTTCATGATGGGGTACCCAAAACGTTTTTAAAATTCAGAAAAATGTGAAGGCATTCCTTATTCTATTGTTGATGCCACTGTAAGTTTTGATGCCAGAATGGCTGCATTATCTTTTTAATATTTGTATTTTTCTTCTTACAGAATTTCTCCATATGAAACTTGTTGTTCAAAGAGGAAGCTGGCTGCAGAACTCAACGGCCTCGGACTTGCTGAAAAAGCAATTTGCCAGGAACTCATACACCTTGGGAAAAATGCATAATCCTGACTACGGAGTGTTCAGAGATCGTGCGAGCTTCGCTGTTTGGATTTGTTTTCCATTGTGTTGTGTTTATGTTATTAGTAGTTTGAGATGGTAACTACTGGTTGCGCTGTGCCATACTGAGAAGAGCTGTATGAGTATTTTTGCGAAAAGCTCTAGATCTGTAAAGTATTTCTTTTGTGAAAATAAATTTTAGCAAGCTCTCATTGTTTCTGTGTGAAGTCAATCTGTTACGAACACGTATGCACGCAGCAACATTATTTAATTAATTATTCCAGATGATCAGATGTTACAAAACCATGGAAAAAGTTAAAAATTCATGTTTGCAACGTAGGAAAAGTGATAAAATAAGTAAAAATCAACTTTTACGAGTGATTCTGTTAAAAACAATTAAGCGTAAATTTCGTTTGACGTTTGAATTTAACCTTGAATGACCTTCAGTTTGACCGATTTGACCTTCAAATGACTTTCAATAACCTTCAAAAGGAAATTTTTGCTAGAAACCACCAAGATTAAATTCCACTATGTGCGTTATTTCACCTATATGACCTTGACTGACCTTATATTCGATTTATTTAACCTTCAAATGACTTTCAAAAGTCTTAAAAGTACGGAAACGTGCTCAGTGACCTTGAAAATCCGTTATTCAACCTTGAAGGGCTATTCTTGAGAGTGAATTTTGTTCACCTGAGTTTAGTTTGAGCTACTTAACCTTGAATGACCTTCAAGTTGACCGATTCGACCTTCAAATGACTTTCAAAAGTTCTTCAACATACAAACTTAATAGAATCTGATGGTAAATGACCTTGAAAGGTCCGTTATTTAACCTTGAAGGGCTATTCTTGAGGGTGAATTTTGTTCACCTGAGTTTAGTTTGAGCTACTTAACCTTGAATGACCTTCACGTTGACTGATTCGACCTTCAAAAGTTCTTCAACATACAAACTTAATAGAATCTGATGGTAAATGACCTTGAAAATCCGTTATTCAACCTTCAAAATGATTTTCTGCTAAAAATCACTAAGCTTCAATTTCAATAAGGGTGTCAGTTGAGTTATTTAACCTTGAATGCCCTTCAAGTTTACCGATTCGACCTTCAAATGACTTTCAAAAGTTCTTGAACATACAAACATAATAGAATGTGATGCTAAATGACCTTGAAAATCCGTTATTCAACCTTGAAAATGATTTTCTGCTAAAAATCACTAAGCTTCAATTTCATTAAGGGTGTCAGTTGAGTTATTTAACCTTGAATGACTTTGTATTCGCTTTATTTAACCTTGAAATGACTTTGAAAATTTTCAAATTTCAAGACGTGAGGATGAGTGACCTTAGAAATCATTTCAAAAGAGCTTTTCTATTAGAAAACTAAATTTCATTAATTAAATTCATGTTATTTAAACTATTTAACCTTCAATGATTTCACATTCGAGTTATTTGACCCTGATATGACTTTCAAAAGTTTCAAGTGCGAGCGTTATGATTTCCGAAGCCCACCAGCGACTGATTAAACACTGGTAGTTCGGTCTGGGGTTCGAGTCCCGGCGAACGGGCTGGCTGCATGGTTTTTCCCATATGTAACATGAATACGAGCTAGTTTCATATGTAACATGAATACGAACTAGTTTACCTTAAAAGACCACCATGAGGCATCCCTCCTTTTCCGTGTACTGTCTTCCGTGAGATTTTCTACAAGTGATTGCTCATGTATAAAGTCATACCACTCATAGAGTCGTATCACTTATATACCACTCCTAGAGTTAGTAAATAATATGAGTGATAAGATTTGAAAAAGGAATTAAATATTTTAAGTGTCTTTTGTAGCCTAGCAATTGGCAAAAGGCAAGCTGCTGAACGAGGCCCGATAGCACAGTGGCTAGCGCATCGTGCAGCTCCGGAGTTCGATCCCCAGGCTGGACAAGGTTGACTCAGCCTTTCAACTTGAGGGAATCATCTCTTGAGTGAGTCAATAAAATGAATACGAAGTTCGCCTGGATACTAGCAGTTTTGCTGAACTCTAGTAGTTCAAAGCAGTATTTCTTCGTAAGTGGATGATCGTGAGCGATTTACGAAAATCCTCTTTCCCTCAGTCTAATCTCTTCTCTTTATCTGAAGGTGAATTACGTAATTTATAAATCAAATTTCCTGTAGTTGTAGGGAAGTGTGGGTGCGTGCGTGCGTCTCTTTTAAATAATCATGCCAGATGAACAGGAAGAAATTTTCAGTTTATTGAAGCTTATAATACACAGTAAATATACACAGTAAATTAATAGCTGTAAATAGCTCCTCGGATACTAAGCGATTTCTGCTGAGCACACAAAAAGTAAATTCGAAAACGCAATTAAAGTAAACTAAATTAAAGTAACGAAAAGTAAATTCTAAAAGTCTCTGAACTGCAACTCTCAGAGCTGATTAATAACAACCATTATACATAAGGTGTAGCACAGGTTAACAATTTAATGGCTGTCGGATTCAGAATTAAAAGATCTATCATTCTAAACAATAAATAAATATTTATATACATAACATGAGACCACAAATGGATTTCCACACAAAATGAAACAACAAATATAAGTAATTAACGTGTTTTAGACCAAAAAATATACAATATTATAGCAATAAACAAAAACAACAAATTTAAATATTTAGAGGAATTTTGTTGCCACCATTATGAAACGTTTTCATACAAGCTGCTAGCGTTCTGTAGAAGTTCTGTATCGAACTTTACTCGTAATCCTCTATAGAATGATTCACAGATTTGAATTCTTTAGAGTCGAATCGAAAATCAGTTCCAAAATTTTATAAAATGGTATTCTATAGAAATTTGTAAAGTTTTCAATGACCAAATGAAATGATTTTCAAAATCAAATGATTATAATCAAAGTCAATTTTCAGTTTCGGATATACAATATAGAATATATAAAATTAAAAATAAAAACCGTTTTATTCATTAAGTGTTGAACCATTTTTTGAATGGAAATTCTTGCTCTTTCTTTCCTCTCTAGCTTACTGCTGTTTAGTCACATTTCAAGGTCACTTTAATGTGACCAAAGTGTACATTTATGTTTCACTTTGCGCAATTTTTTGTAAAGTACGTTTTGGTTCCAATGTCGAGCACAAATCATTATAGGCATCGACCACTACAAAGTCGGGAAACGCTGATCACTTTATTATGGAGGCACCTAAAAGTTGATGCACTGTGGCCTCCTGTGAAAAAACGGACAACTAATTATTCTTTGCCTTCTCCGGGATTCGAACCTGGAATCTTCGGTACGGCAGCCAGAGTCACTAACCACACTACCGTCTGGATGGCTTTTTTAAGTATTGCTTATATAATACAAAAATTAAATTTGTTAAAGCAAAAAAATCAATTTAAATCACAAGATTAAATTTATGCTCTTAATTATAAATTTTTAATCCCTGAAATTAAGGTTTCGTACACGAAGTTAAAATAATAAAAAAATGGTTTCAAACTCAAAACTTAGTTTTAATTTATTTAAAGTGTATTTATTTTTATCTGAGTAGTTTTTGAAATGAAAACAATATAGGAAAAAAAATCACAACTGTTCGGCAAATTTCTAATCTCCCCTTCACGTCACATATCATTTTAAAATTTAGATTAGAAAATTCTATTCAAAAGCTAAAACTTAATTTATTTTTTGAAATCTCCAAAAACATATTCTCGATTTTATAATGTTTTAAATCTTCTACAGGATGTTTTATAGAAAATTAAAATAAGGATACCTATTTAGAGATATTTAAAAATATGATCAAATTTTCTATAAAGAGCATCTGATATTTCTGGTAGAAGTTAATCAACTATTAGTTGTTTTAATAAGCATTTTATAACAAGGGTGGCCGAACTTTATATTAGTAAGAGCCGCATTTGGAATTTAGGGAATTTGGACAGCCGCAATTATATATTCTGAAAAGCCACAAATCCATATTTATATAATTTTAAAAGTAGTGAAACATTTTTATTGATAATTTGCCTTCGGCATGTAATGATGTGTCGAACACAACACGAAGTTTTGTAGTGTCTTTGTTTTCTACTTTTACACCCTGATGCAGTAAAAAATATTTTTTTCAGTTCTTAAATTCCTCCAATTCTTTCACGATATCTTTTCGTAAATGTTGAACTATCACAGTTTTGTGAAGCTTGTGGGACTTCAGATTCTTCTCGAATCTGGATCACAGTGACTGAAATCATTTCCCTGCTACTTCAGAATTATGCCGTAATTCACCTGCATGCTAGTTGCATGGCAAGGAAGCCGTATATTTGTTATCTTCCAAACTGAATCGCCCAACCGGTCATACATATGGGCACAGCCCCAGCCCACCTAGCCGACGTAGTCGTCCTTATGGTTCAAAAATAGGGCTTACCCCTCCAACAAAAAACGACAGGGCCAGCGAGCCGGCCGTGCCCCATCCATAATATGCTTAAATTCTTAAAAGTTCCAAAATTATCAACATGCCAGCAAAATTAAATCTTATTCTTTATCTAATGCAGCTCTAAGATACCAAGCCCGAGCCCCGAGTAACTAAAAAGTTAGTAAAATGAAACTAAACAAACTCAAAAATACAAGTCTGAACTGGTTGTCCAGCTTAATCTTTTTCCTTTTAAAAATCGCATTCAAACCAAACTATCAGAATAAAATTATAATTATAACTGGTTATAAACCAAAAATAATAAAGACGCCACATAATCAAACACACAGCTAAAACACAAAACTAAGAATTGTGTACTATAATCACTTTTATACCATAATTCCAATTCTTTCCTTATTAACAATATTCATTATATCTCTTGCAAACTTTTCTAAAATATTATATTTAATATCCTCTATTTTTCTTACATTGTATTGGTCCCTCACGCTCCAAGTTAAGCCACAGTATTCGACGAAGTGTTCTGCGTTACCTAGAGTATTACAATAAAGGCAATTTCATCGCCCAACCGGTATAGTGGTTATCGTCGCTGACTGCCGCGCCGAAGGCCCCGGGATCAAATCCCGGAGAAGGCATGGAGGTTTGCAAACGTACAGTGTCGGCGCCGTACGGCGGCACTTCAAATTTGCGGCGAGCCAAAATTCCTCTCGTGTGCTTTGGTGGAAAGGGAGAGGGGTGGAAGACCCTCAGGCCCGTCCCGCCCGAGGTGCTCTCCATCAAAATTGGGAGCGGACCTGACCTCAATCGCATTGTCACCAGTAAGGTGCTCAAAGCTATTGCCAATGACAGGCATATCTTGCGCTCCTTACTACAAGGAAGTTCGTGGGCTTAGATTGATGTTACTGTCAGACAAGTGAGTTACAGCAATAACAACATGGATTCTTGAAATTTTCTAAAGGTAACGTTGTGTTCTAAGCTGTATAAAAACTTATAACGTTCTTAGCTGTAGTCATATTTGTTAGAAATTCCGGAAACTTCGAATTAAGATAAACTCATGAATTCATTCAAACTCGAATCAACTTCTAAATTCCTTTTAACTGCCGCCCAGATAGAAAAATGGTTAGTGATTCTGACTGCCGTACCGAAGGGCCGGGGTTCGAATCCCGGAGAAGGCGTGTATATAAATGGTCTATCCCTCCATAAGAGGTAATGGTGGCCACCTATAAGTTGCCTCCGTAAATAAAATGGCCACCGCTTCATGTCTCAGTAGTGGCCAAACCTAAAATGGCTAGTGCCCGAAATAAAAAAAAAATATTTAATTTCGAGCAAATTCCGTTTGATATTAAGCGTTTCTGATGCGTTAAATATATAAATTAATGATTTTATTTAAAAAATTGTTTGATGGAATCAGTATACAATATTTCCATGCATTTATTTAATTATATTTAATTATTTTTTGTTTTTGAATAGCATTAAATTTCCTATCTAATAAGAAATAAATATTTATGTTTAATTAATCATTAATTAATCTTCATTTATTTCTCAAATGTTAAAATAATTAACTTTTAATTACGAAAAAATAATTACATTTCACATTGATTAGTTTATGTTTCCTAACAAGTTCGAAAAAGAACTGAAATAAACTAATTACTTCCTTTCGGACACTGATCAGTTTTAGTTTACCGTATATCCTATACATATTTTACTCGCATAAGAGCCACCCTGTGGATATCCCTTTTATATAAGATTCTATACGTTCGACTTTTAGAAAATATATAAGGCAGCCGATCCACTGGAACAGTTAGAATATCGGCCAGATGGCCTCGCTGACGGAATTAACTCCACACCGTGAATAGTTAATGAGTTCTATAGATAATTACAATTCTGGTAAAGGTATGACTGAGTTACAGGGATATCCCTGGTACAGTCAGCTATGTAATACATTAAGTGTAACTACGAACATTTAACATAATCACTGATATAAAAATATAAAATAATACATTAATGAAGCCAATATATGCAATTATTGAAGATCAAATTAGAGTACATGACAATAATTAAAAGATAATTGATACATATGCACTTAAGAGCCAAAATATTATGACCACCTTCTTAATAACGTGTTATGCGATCTTTGACCTGCAAAACAGCTGCAACTCGTTTTGGCATGCATATTACAAGTTCTTGGTAGATGACTGGAGACACTGTGTACCAAATATCTAAGTAGCGGTCAAGAAAAGTAGAGATACCCTTAAAGGGAGAGAAAGACTTTGTATGCAAAGGTGCAGGGACAGCTTAAATGTTTTTGTGTTTTTATGTGCTGTGTTATTCTTTTTAGTTTACTAACCTAATTATCTTTTTTTTTTTTTTTTTTTTTTTTTTTTTTTTTTTTTTGTTAAGCTTTGCTAAATTGATTTTGTTTTTTGTTTTTATTTGGACACGGCCGGCTCGCCGGCTCCTGTCGTTTGTTGTTGGAAGGGTTGCGCCTGCTTTTCTTCATAAGGTTCAACAAACCAGGCGGAAGGGCTGCGCCCGTATAAAACAAAAACAAAACAAAGTAGAGGTATTCTGATATAGTAGTGTTTGATCTTTGAGCTTCCAATGCATGATATCCCAAATGTGTTCTACGGGGTTAAGTTCCGGCTTTTTAGGGAGCCAGGACATTAAGGGGGCTCATACACCTTAAACCCCTTATGATCTTCGAATATGTGACATTTGCAAGAATTGATATATTTTACCAATTTTAAAAGCAATTACTTCCAACGTTTTACAGCTGACTACATAATATAGCTGCTTTGGAAACTAGTAACCAGAAAGTTTGTGCAGCCACAAATATTTCTGTAATTTAATCCGCTTCGTGACAAAAAAAAACTTCGTCCTGTTTCCACCTTGCGCGCATGATATTTTAAAAATGGCTAATGGTACATACTTGAAATTTAATGAGTGAGCTAATAAGTGAGCTGTAAAACGTTGGAAGTAATTGCTTTTAAAATAAATAAGTTATCCCAATTCTTGCAATAGTCATATATTCGAAGATCTTATGAGTTTTAAGGTGTGTGAGTCCCCTTAATTCATCCTTAGGCTCCTGGAACAACTCCAACACAGATCGACCCTTCTGATATGAGGCGTTAGCTTGCTAGAAGATTCAATTTCCAATTGTGAAGACAGACGCCGTGTAGAGGTGAAAATCAACGTTCATATAGTCCAAAGCTTTCATGGTCTGTTCTACCACAATTAAAGGCCCCAGAGCCGCCCTTTAGAACTTCCCGCAAAGCATAATACTGCCACCACCAGCCTGTGTATAATCTACTGTGTCTAAAGGGAGGAAGCAACTGTTCGTCTGGAAGATGGCATACCCTGACTAAGACCATCGACGTTATGAATGAGAAATCGTGATTCATCCAACCATACAACTGTATTCCACTTTTCCATGATCCAATCTCTATGTTTCTGGAACAATTGTAGGCGTAATCGACAGTGACGTTTAGTCAACAGAGGAACACGATGTGGGATGTTCTCTACACAGACCCATATCCAACAGCATCCACTGAACTGTATGAACTCGCCATTTGGACCCGTAGTGTATTGGGGTATTAGTTGAGTTACCGTCTGCGCCGATTTTGTTGTACCAATCAAGACAGTTTCCGACGTCCTTTCTGCTTGATGACGCGTGGACGACTAATACCTTCGCGTCTACTGCTGGTTTCAGTCTCATTTATCCCCTTTGCATAAATACTAACAACGGCAGATCGTGAACAACTTAGCTCAGGTTCGGAGATACTCTTTCCGAGTCTCTGGGCCATTACAAAATTCAGTTTGAAATGGCCTCTATCCAATTCGCTTTGATCAGCAGCCTTTCTCATCACTCGCAAACGTAAGTGCAAAAATAATTCCTTACTTTCCCCAACATCAATTAAACACCATTCCCACTTAATCACGTCTAAACGTCATCCAGAAGATTTCAATGAAAATTGTGGGGATGGTCATAATGTTTTGCCTCGTAAGTGTATATATATAATACTAAGTAAATAATCATACATAATCATGTAACTAATAATCATACATATTAAATAAAACAAATAACTCATGAGAAAGAAATAAGACAAAAGCAAATAAAAATAAATAGTACAGAACAAAAAATGGTAATTTAAATAAGCTGCGTTAAAAAACTCAAGTACATAATACATAATTCCTTACTTTCTCCAACATCAATTAAACACCATTCCCACTTAATCACGTCTAAACGTCATCCAGAAGATTTCAATGAAAATTGTGGGGATGGTCATAATGTTTTGCGTCGTAAGTGTATATATATAATACTAAGTAAATAATCATATATAATCATGTAACTAATAATCATACATATTAAATAAAACAAATAACTCATGAGAAAGAAATAAGACAAAAGCAAATAAAAATAAATAGTACAGAACAAAAAATGGTAATTTAAATAAGCTGCGTTAAAAAACTCAAGTACATAATAGGTTTTGCCCTGGCGACGAAGATGGCAGCTGAAGTTTACTCCAACCTGTTTCAGATATTATGTGCCATACTGACGCAGCTGCGTATGCATTTCCAAGCATACAGATTTTGTGAAGTAACTTCAGCCCTAGGCACAGATATACTTCTACGCTGGTCACCTTTTGCAGTATTTCGGCAAGCAAACGGATAATGATCAAGATCTGCTACCACCCCGCATGAGCACGGGCGGTTGGAGTTATCGGCAATTCGGAAAATTTCCCTAGTCGCCGGTTGTTGTAAGTTCCTTAAAGACGCAGGCACCTTTATGCAACTCGGCGATTGTTCCCCGCCAGTACGGAACCCATCGTAACGGTGTTCTGACATAATGATGTCGCTACCTCGACGACATCCAGGTTATAAGCTGAGCTTTACGATGGGGACTCCAAATAAAGATGCTCTAATTGTAAAGTACCAGCACACTTCGACTACAAATTATGAGGCGATACAAATTATGAGGCCCACTTATATATATGTTTAAGATGGTAATCCCGCCAGGATGATAATTACGGGATGATGGATGAAAGCTGCTTTCTCCACTTTAATGAAGCTGAGAAGGGCGCCGGCACTTTTATGCAAGTCGTTGATTATTCCTAAAGTAAAGATCTTGACGAAGGTCGCATTCTTTACCATAAGTAATGAGCTCTGCAAGGGTTCCGGCAATCCTTAGGACTTGATGAAAAACGGCTAACTTCCAAAACGTGCCAGGAGCCTGTAATCAAATCGGAGAGTATAGTATTATTACATTATATACATATGATAATATTATTAAACTATATACATATTATTACATTAATATTTTATTATTGCATTATTGTATTACATTTGGGTTACAGTACTGTTACATTATATACATTTTATTACCGTGTTATTTTATTATATTCATATTATTGTATTATTACATTATATACATATTATTAAATTATATATTCGATTTCGCACTAAGTGAATTTAAGATTATATATATATATAATGTTTTCAGTTATTCCAACACATCGTGGGTGAATGGTGAGGTTTTTCCATTTCACGTTTTCGCAGATGGTTGACGAAGTTGGAATGATTGCACCACGGAGAAAAATGGCGACTCAGGACTTTTCACTTTTAACAGCATATCTCTATTTTATTTTAGAGCAGATGATTTTTTTTTTCAGATGAAGTTATTCAAATAACACAGTAATTGAATTATTAGATACGACTGACTTTAATACGTTATAACGTTCTAACAAAGAAAGAGGAGCATAGCGGAGGCGTTAGCAGAACGAAGGCGAGAAGGCATCTGGGTAGGAGAACTTATGACGCAGCATTTATATGAAAGGTTATGTAACAGAGTAGCTTCTTTAAAAATGTAGAAAAACTTATGAAGCAGCATTTATATGAGGAGGTTATGTAATAGGCGCGAATGTTCTAGAAGGTACTGGTCTAGGGGAAGATCCTGAATTGCAGAAAATTAATTAAAGGTTGCTGGTTCGCAAAGAGCAAAGCCATCGGTATTTTTTTATATTTTACATCTCCCCTCCCCGTCAAAAACAGAGGCCGGGGTGAGAAAAGCATTAGTACAGGAGTAAAGCAAAAGGATGAGAAAAGACATGAAAACATCCAGGACATAGCGTAAAGAGCAAAGCCACCGTATTTTTTTTATATTTTACATATATATATATATATATATGTGTGTGTGTGTGTATTAATTCATTAATATTTTATTATAGTATTATATTCGTGTTATTGTGTTGTTACATTATATAAATTTTATTATTGTATTATTATATTATATTCATACTGCTGTATTATTACATTAGCGTGTTATTGTATTGTCATATTATATAAATTTTATTACTGTACTTTTACATACATATTATTGTATCATTACATTATGGAATTATTATATTATCACACTGCACTGTAGAGACTTTAGGTAATTTTTTGAGGCCGCAGAGATTGAAAAATTAAGAACGCCTTCGCCGGGAATCGAACCACGGACCTCTGGAATACCGGCCCAACGTGTAGAACCACTACACCACGAAGGCACGCTAGGAAAGAGGGTGAAATACCTTATAGCATATATTTTTAGAACTACCTATGTTACTTAATCAGTTATCATGACTATAACTTCTCTTTTTCGCTTCTCACCAGAATGCAAATTAGCTGTTTGTGCATTTAAGCTGAGGATTTGAAATCTTGAGAGAGAGAGTATTTCTAGCATTTGCGTGTTACGAGGTTAGTTTTTCTGAAATTTAGCAGTTCGAGCCAGCTGTCATTTCGGTACTAAAAAGTAACAACTCATTTCTGTCGAGCAGACGAACACAGTCGCGTCAGGTAGCTATCCGAAATATATGAACCATTGTACAATGAAGACTATTCTACAAGGTCCGGCTATTAATTTCCAGGACTCATGGAATAACTCAGAAGAAAAAAAAGTTAAACACATAGCCATTTAATATGACTCAAAGTAATCCCCATCAGCCGTAATGCACGTCTGGGCTCGGCTGTACAAATTTCGGAAAGAAGTTTTAAAAGTCCTCTTTCGGAATGCTCTTTAATAGTGACGTTACAGTTTTCTTGATGGCTTCGACATCCTGAAATCTTGTTCCCTTCAGCGAATTTTTCAGCCTAGGAAACAGCAAAAAGTCTGCGGGTGCTAGGTCTGGAGAGTATGGTGAATGCTGCATTTCAACGACACCATGCTGGGCTAAGAATCGCCTCACAGGCAACGCAATGTGTGGGCGGGCATTGTCACGTAGCAGCAGCCAACTCCCATTTTGTTGTAAATGAGGCCTCACTCTACGAATTCGTTTTCGAAGTCGGTCAAGAACTTCTGTGTAGAACTGTCCATTGATAGTCGTGTTAGGAGGAAGAAATTCATGATGAATGAGTTCATCGCAATCGAAGAAAACGATTTACATGACCTTCATTTGGACTTTTCAAATCGAAATTTTTTCTACCGTGGTGAACTTGGAGACCGCCATTCGGAGCTTTGATGCTTGGTTTCAGTGTCATATTGATAACACCAAGACTCGTTTCCCGTGACTATCCTATCCAGGAACGCAGGGTCAGCATCAGCGTTGTCGATAAGTTCGCCACATGCGTCCAGTCTCAATTTGCTTTTGTTCGTCCCTTAAATGGTGAGGAACGAATCTGGAACAAATCTTGCGTTTGCCTGGGTCTTGCGTCAAAATTCGCCGTCCATGTCTTTTTGTCCATGTTCAGTCCATTGGCGAGTAGTCGAATAGTCAATCGAGGATCCCATTTCACCATATCCGCGAACTTTTTCAATTGCTTCCGGCGTGCGTACGGACCGCGGCCGACCTGTGTGTGGATCATCTTCGACGCTTTCGCACCCGTCCCGAAAGCGTTTAAACCATTCATAAGTTCTTGAGCGGGATACTTCAGGATACCACTTACTTCAGAATGGCGCCGATTGCACTACACATGCGCAAGAAAGCGCTCTTCAATATGCAATCATTGGGCCATCTTCCGACTTTTAGTTCTCCTACAGTTACGTCAGTCCTGGAAATAAATAGCCAGACTTTGTATGAACTTTTCCGAATTTGAAATTATATAAACACAACTTTATTTAAACGCAACACGGAAGAAGCAATTAAGATTTATCCTGACTCATCAGGTTTCTCAGAAGAAGTTTATCGGAAGGATTGAGGACTTTACCGAAACGGTAACTATTGGACTCACCAGCGGACGACAGGTAAAGCGCTGAACAATGGTAGTTCGAATCCCGGCGAACGGGCTGGTTGCATGGATGTTTTTCGTGGTTTTTCATTATGTGCAATGTGTGTACGAATCAGCTTCCCTTAGAAAGTCCTTCCCAAAGGCATTCTTCCTATTAGCGCCCGGGCCCACCAGCGGCCGAGCGGTAAAGTCGCTCAACACTGGTAGTTCGGTCCGAGGTTCGAATCCCGCAAACGGGCTGGCTGCATGGGTGTTTTCGTGGTTTTCTCCGTGTGTAACGTGTATACGAGTCAGTTTCCCTTAGAAAGTCCTCACCGAAGGCATTCCTTCCCTTAGGCAGATAGCCCTAGTGTGCTTTGCCATAATTAAATACACCACACCTATTAGTCTCGCCAAGATAAATTATTAAACCCTGATTACAAAAATTTTCGATATACAAAATTTAATAGAAAAAAGTAGAATTCTGTTATGTAAGCTTTATAAAAATACGCAGTACGATAAATAATATAAAAGTCTGTACTGGCATTTTCTAGGTACTATAAAGTACCTCAGACAGCAAATAATCTTTTTCTTATTTAAATAAGAAATGTGTTAGAATGGCTTATCACTCTTGTATTAAACATCAATAATTCACTTATGTTAAATAACAACATAGACATTAAAATAAAAAAAAAAAAAAAAAAAGGTTTCTTTTTCTTTTTTTAAATTATAGCAAGCTGTTTCTGACAATGCGCAGTGAAATGACGGTATCGTACTCCAATCAGATTCCCCAACTTGTTAAAATAAATCAGTTCAAGGAAAGATGCAATTCAGATAATGTCATTTGCGGCAAACTCGCTGAACAATGGTAGTTCCGTCTGAGTTTCGTTTCTCCTAGAAAGTCCTCCACGAAAGCATCCTCTCCCTTAGGCATATAGCCCTCGAGGCTTTGCCATAATGACATAAACCAAACCAAACTTATATCATAAATTTAAGTTATAGCTGGTATTCTTTAGCACTTATTGTTATTATCTGGACAGAACGCCTTGCATCAAAGCTACTAGGAAATGGCGCAATGAAGTAGTAAATGGGTGGTAGGTAGCACCTCTTTATCTACCGCCCTACCGATATAGTGGTTAGCGTCGCATACTGCCGTGCCGAAGGACCCGGGTTCGAATACCGGAGAAGGAATGGACGTTTGTAAATTACAGTGCCCGTGCGGCATGGGCGAGCCGAAAGTCCTCTGGAGAGGTTGGGGAAGAGGGGTGGGAGACCCTCGGCCCCGCTCCTCTGGATGCTTTCCATCAAAAGTGGAGGCGGAACTAAGCTAAATCAAGGGAGCATTAGCAAACAACAACGAAGCTCTTTATCTTGCTCTAGCTTTTTTCTGACATTTTACTTCAAATAAATTTTTAAAACTTAAAGCGAAATTTTAAAACTATAATTTAAAATTTAAAAACTTGTCATCACTTTCTTGAATCAGATTAAAATGAAACTGTACTATAATAATGTATTTTTGTTAATTGTGTTTTATTCGGTTTGTTGTTTGGTACAACAATAATGTATTAATGTTGTTTAATAATAAAGGATTAATGTTGTTTAATAATAATGTATTAATGTTGTTCAGTGCAATAATAATGTAATTTTTCAAACTTAATATTTGTAGTTCTGTGAGAGACAAGTGTTTAAATTGATTTTTTAAGAAGCTAACAATGTAATTAATTACATAGGGTCTCTTCATAAAAAATCCCTCTACATCACTACATATAAAAACTATAATAAACTATAATAAAACGACATATAGATCCATTTGCATTGCTTTCATTCCACCTAAAACTACGCCGTATTATCTTTTCTGTCAGAAGTGTGTGTGTCTAGGCGAAACGAAAGGGAAAGAAAAACATAATCTGATCAGATAACTTAAAACGTAATAAAAATCCTAGAGTTATTATTGCATAAATTATTATTATTACATGAATAGAATTTATTCACGTGAATAAAATTTTCCGCTTAGTGAGCAGTCTTGTGGAGAACAAAACGTGAAATTGCAAGACAGAATATAAAGGCATTTCAAATATAGAAACATTACAAATATGCATAGACTCCCGTATGGTTTGCTGGCAAGGTAGAAAGGTGGAAACTCTCAGACCACCCTCAGAACTGGGGTGGAAATAGAAGTCCAACCTCTTTAAGGCTCTGGCAACCATTCTTCCATGAAATACACGGACAAGACAATACCAACACTACCCTTTTACCATTTCATATCGCTTACTGGACCAATATCGCATCAGGTAGACATTCTCATTCAAGAAAACACTGCTCTACTTACTTTTCTTTTTTCCATAATATATCTCGTACTTTCTTTGGTGCCTTAGTACGGATTTTTTCTTTGGTGCCTTATTTTGTACGGATTTGTCTAGAACATCTCCAACAGCTGTTTCACTGTTGGAGATGTTACGCTGTTTCACTTGCGGAAAATTAACATTCCGTCTTTATTTTCTGACGACCCAGCTGGGCAGCATTTTCACTTGAAGCTTAGGCATACGTAGAATATGCTAGCGCTCACATATCGCTTTGATAAAACGTTGCCAAAACCTCAGCAACGAGGAAGCAACTTTCTGGTCCTCAGCAACTTTCTGGTTACTGCCCTGAAACAAAACTATTATGCATTGAACATATCCTGTCTTTCCTTCCTCACGACTCTATGCAAATAGATTTAAACGATAGAAGAGTCAACATCCAGTGTATGCGCATTGGTGTATTGTGTTGACATCAGAAACTGCCGTGGATAATCTGCATTGTTGCTCTGAACCCGAACCATCCCTCTGGGTAGTCTTCGTGAAAACTTACGTTGAAGTAGAAGACCAACCTCTTCGAGGCTCTAGCAACCATTCTTCTATGAAATTACATGAGCAAGACAACAATAACAACTATGCAAAGAACTGGTAGATAGCAAAGAACAAGATAAATGATTTCTAACTTTTTGTTTCCATGGAAACATCAGTTTTTGACAAAACTGGTTGCCTAGCTCATGCAAAAGTACCGTTTTCCAAATCAAACAAAACAGGAATGTTAATCCAAACTAAAGCAAAATGGATGCGATCAAAGCGTAAAATGCTCAGCACCACAAATTCTACTTCCACGTGGAAATGCTGTAGAAATATAGCATCATTAGCAAGTAAATTAGCAAATATGGCATATTTCTTCTTCGGTGTTTTTATTTAGATACTTATCTGCATAAAGAATAGGAAAGGTAACCTAAAAGGAAGAAAATCGATTGTAAAGAACGGAACTAAAATTTCAACAAACAGACTAGAAGATTGAAAGAAAGGAGAAACCCTCTTGCAGAATAACTAAATAAAATCAAGTCATTGCTGCAAAAGAATTACTTTTCTAGAAATCCTAATTTAAGAAATTAACAGTAACAATTTCCCAGACGTCCAGAGTCGAACCATTTGCCGAACGGTCAAAAAACGTTGAATACTGCTTGTGCGTTCTGAGTTCGAGACCAGGTAAACGAGCTGGCTGTATCATTGGTTTTGGTGGGTTTTTCAGGGCCTAACGCGTGAATAAGGCAGTTCCCTTAAAAAACCTCCACGAAGGCATCCCTTCTGTTAGACTTCGCATGCTTTGCAATTTTCATAAAACTTAACCTAACCTTCTTGTTCCTTAATATCACACAAAATAAGTTTTTACACTCAATAACATTAATTACGCGTCCGATTCACATACAGTGCGAAAATAATGTCATTCAAATTACTGGATCCGTTATGACCCATCGTCGTAGTTCTAGTATTAAATATACTTCTAAAAGCATTGCACAACTAAAGCAGGAATTTATGCAAGTACAAATCTGCCAGACTCTAAGATTACTATTATCTACTATTACACATTTTTATCTGAATTACCTTACTGACATTAAGATTACTATTCCGTTTTATCTTAATTAGAGTTTCGGTACATGAAACCTTTCAAATCATAAATTTCACTTTATCTCTTTGAATAGTGCTTATACGTTTCTATTACAATTCAATATTCTCACAGAATGAAGTTGTTTAACGGCTTCATTATGCAAGTTCTTAGAAAATCTCTACAAAAATGAATAGAAAAATTAACGTGTTACCAGCGTAATATATGATTAAGAAGTTAATCTTCAAAATGGTAAACTTCCAACTGCCGTTTAATTATTTCGTACAGTAATTTTGAATAGTATCACAAGCCTCGAAGGTTACGTAGTGAATTTAAGTCATTTTTTACTATCCTATATTACGTAGCATATGTTTTAGTGTCAATTGAAATTACATGGGAAAAATCTACTGTAAAATAAAGAAAGCTATCCATTCCTGGAATATATCATGAATGCATCCAAATTATATGTAAAGCAGCAATACAACTAATTAACTACATAACACTCAAGAGGAGTGGCTAGGAGACATATCATGAGATTTTTAAAATTCATCTTTCTTTGAAAGAATTGTCTTGGTTTTAATGATGATTGAATGACTTGAACTTAAGTTATAAGGTATTTCTACCGCCTTCCTGGCGTGCCTTCCTGGTGTAATGGTTCTGCACACTGGGCCGGTATTCCAGAGGTCCGTGGTTCGATTCCCGGTGAAGGCGTTGGTAATTTTTCATCTTGCGGGCCTCCAAAAACAATCCTGGGTGGAAACAAACTACAGTGGCGCTCGAACTAAACGGTCGTGGATGATGAGTCTCCACCACACCAAGGATTTGGCGATTGGATCCCCCTAAAAACAAACAGTCGCCCTTTTAAAATGGGGAGTATATAAGGTATTTCTCCCATTTTCCTAGCGTGCCTTCGTGGTGTAGTGTTTCTGCACGCTGGACGGGTATTCCAGAGGTCCGTGGTTCGATTCCCAGCGAAGGCGTTGGTAATTTTTCAATTCTCCTGCTTCCAAAAATATACCTAATGTCTCTACAGTGGCGCCCGAACTAAAAGGGTGTTGGCTAATGATTCTCCTCACCCAGGATTTGGCGATTGGGTCCTCTAAAAACCCCAGTCACCCTTTAAAAGGGGGAGTATATAAGGTATTTCTCCCGCCTTCCTAGCGTGCCTTCGTGGTGTAGTGGTTCTGCACGTTGGACCGGTATTCCAGAGGTCCGTGGTTCGATTCCCGGCGAAGGCGTTGCTAATTTTTCATCTTGTCGGCCTCCAAAAACAATCCTAATGTCTCTACAAAGTTATTATGTGATAATGTTGAAATTTCGGAAATGATTACATGAGCGAGTGACTAGGATGCTTAATAATTAGAATGTCTAGTTTGAAATGTTCAACTAAAATTACCGGTTACTATTTCGTCTGGGGCAACAGCAAATCTTGAATTGTTCTGCAATTTTCATAATTTATATTTCTTCATCCTGAGATATTTTATTTTGCATACAAAGTAATAAAATCTTACGTTTATGGATATGCTGACAAAAGGAGGCCTTCAAACATTAAACTGTATTGTTCTAAATCATTTTTTGGTTAAGTTCTTAAAAGCCAGAATTTGTATTTGAAAAAGATGTGGTACAGTGGATCATTTTCTTGTGGTTCAGTCTTCAAAAATGTGTGTAAAAACGCATTTGTATTTGAAGCTCTGGTACTATTAAGTCATAGGGTACTTTTTTATAAAATCTTTCCTTGGGATTCTATAACATATCATAAAAAATGCCCAAAAAATGGTTTAAAACTTAGGAACACTAGTAAAACTAGTGTTCCAAGGAAATTCCTAATCCTAATTTCCTTCCTTTTTAATTATTCAATAATGGATGAAACTGAAGATAAAAAAATTTTAAACAAGCTACATACCATATAGCAATATTTTACTCCCCTTACATTCCTAAAAATCTTCGGAAATACGTCTAAATCTAAAAGAAATGATACGAATATTTAAAATAAAAGAGGCAGATGTAGGTGATAAAAATAATTTCAGTTCTCAAAAAAAAAATTATTTAATTTAGATCGTTCTGGAAAGCATTTGCAATATATCTCATTCTACGAGCGTTTCATGCTTGTTTATCTGTATTGAAAAGTATTGCACTAATAGAAACAAAATGCTTTCACAAATTACTCTCCTTTACGCAAACGCACTACAGATATTTTCTGATATGGAAAAGCCATTATGGGTGCGGATGTCAGAAGTAAAATGCATCTGCCCTTCTGAAACCTGAGTATTTTTATTCTCACAGGTGTCACAAATTCATCCATTCAAGAAAAAGGAAGGTAAGTTAAAACTTTTTTTTTTTTCAAGAGAGTATTATATACAAGTCGATTTTATATGAAACTGTGAAAGATAAATAATGTGCGCGTAGAGTGATTGAAGATCAGAACCGTCAGAAACTGCTACACTTTTTATTTTAATAAAAATGCAAATATTCTAACTAATAAAAATATGATTTAAATTTTTACTCTGAGCTTGCATTCCTCTTTTATACTCAATACACGATTGTGCAATGTTAAGCCTGTAGAGTCATTAGGTTAATTGGAAGCATAAAAGATGAAAAATAGCAAACGCCTTCGCTGGGAATCGAACCACGGACCTCTGGAATACCGGCCCTGCGTGCAGAACCACTAGGCCACGAAGAACGCTAGGAAAGTGGGAGAAATACCTTATAAGCCTTATTAATGAAAGTTATTATATTAAGCCTAAAGAGTCATTTAAACTGCCAAGTGAGAAATTAGGGGAGAACGGGTTAATGCTGCGTATGATACGCAAGTATTTTATTTCTAAACTTTATTTGGTGTTTATTAACTGATAATCTGAAAAATTAGAGTAATCTGAAAGAGGCCTGTATACCACAAGAAGCGAGTTTTTTAGAAGCTCCATATATTATTACTTTATGAAGAAGTTCATTAACGTGTCATAAAAGTACAGTATATTTTCACTTTTTCTTAGAAATTAAATCCACTGCATTTGTTTGCCTTCAAATCAAATTACTGCCATTATTTAGGATAATATGGTCATAAGGTACTTTTCCCTTCTTTCTGCATGCCTTCGTGGTGTAACGGTAGCACACTCGACCCGTATTTCGAGACGTCAAGTTCGAGTCTTGACGAGGACATTGCTCATTTTTCGCGTTTCCTACTTCAAAAATCCTAATGATTCTACAGTAGGTCAATCGCCCAATCGCCAGACCCAATCGACCCAATCGCCAAATCATGGTGGTGACGAACACTAATTCGTCACCACCATGATTCGGCGATTGGGTCCCCTAAACCACAGTCGCTTTTTTAAAGGGGGAGTGTTTTCTTCCTCCTTTCTGCATGCCTTCGTGGTGTAACGATAGTACACTCGACACGTTTTCGAGAGGTTCTGGTCCTCACTGCACATTTTTCATACCTCCTGCTTAAAATAACTTAATGTATTTACATGGTGAACGTTGCAATTTCGTTACTTTTTAACACAATTTGTAAATACATGCAGCCTGAAAGCTTGAATATACAGGGTGTTTCAGAAAATCGGTTACAAACTTTCGGGAGCAATAGAGTACACTTGGACAATAGAAAATCACACAGCAATGCGTGATGGGAAACGCTTTTATGGCGCAGTAGTGACAACACAAAACACCAAAGAGTAAGGACAGGAACAGTGTGACAAAAACATATTTTATTATGTTTATGTCTAGTAAAGCAGACGCCAACAAATAAGAATATAAACAGACAACGATCGTCATTAAAGGTGTTCGAAATTACGACCCAGGCCTCACATCTCCGGCGCGTGGAGCATCTGTAGCATGCATGTAATATACATGAAGCACGTTTCCTGCATCACGGTCCGAGGTCGTGATTTCGAACACATTCTAGGATGACGATTGACGTTCGTATTTCTTGGTTTCTGCTGTACTAAGAATAATAAGTATATATCCTCGTCCTGTTCTAGTCCTTCCTTTCTTGGGGTTTGTGTCGTAACTACTACGTCAGGAAAGCGTTTCCGACCATGCATTTTTATGTGTTTTTCCATCGCCTTGGTGTAATCTATCCCTCCTGAAAATTTGTAACCGACTTGCTGAAACGCCTTGTATATTCTAATATGTCCCATCATAGCTCACTTTTGCTTTTCAGCATCAACTTTCTTTTTTTTTTTTTTTTTTCCCACGTCCTTTGAATCGCTACACCTAGTTATCGCTACACTCACAATAATCGCTAGAAACTTATTCTGAAGAAATTCTGTAACTTCCGCAGCTGTATACTTCCATTTTTCTCAGCATACGGATTTTAATCCATCGACATTAGAAATAACTGCAATGAATCTCTCGTCAATGACAGATGTCAGAAAAGCGTTTCCGGCCATGCATTTTTATGTCTTTTTCCATCGCCATGGTGTATTCTATTCCTCCTGAAAATCTTTCTTTGCAATGCCGAGTATCAATTTGGTCCAGCTATACATCAAAATCAGGCTGTCCTGATCGATATAGAAATGATTGCAATGAATCTCTCGTCATTGACAGAGCCTTCTTTGCAATGGCCGAGTATCCATTTGGTCCAGCTCTGCATCAATATCAGTGACAGAGCCATCTTTGCAATGCCGAGTATCCATTTTGTTCAGCTATGCATCAATATCAGGCTAACCTGATCGATATCGAAATGATTGCAATGAATCTCTCGTCATTGACAGAGCCTTTTTTGCAATGGCCGAGTATCCATTTGGTCCAGCTATGCCTCAATATCAGGCTGTCCTAATCGATATAATGCTTAGCGACGTATTCAAATCCCGGAGAAGGCTTGGATGATTGCCTGCATAATCTCTGCGTAGGCATTTTAAATGCTAGTGAGTTGAATGTCCTTATGAGAGATTTGGCGGGAGTGGAAGATTCGTCTTAGGGGTTGTTCTCCATCAAAACTGGAACTGAATTTCCCCTATCTCATGAGGGAGTAATTCGGTTGCTCCCTGTAATGCACCCTGGTCAGTTCTCAGTGACGAGACGGCCAAATTACCCATATGGGCATCGGCCACTCCCGCCGAATGCATTTAACTCTAAGCGTCCAGCCATTTGGGATTACAACATATCAGTCTATCAATTTCATTCCAGGTTAGGTTAGGTTAGGTTAAGTTATTTAATTTCGGCAAAGCCTCGAGGGCTATCTGCCTAAGGGGAGGGATGCCTTCGTGGAGGACTTTCTAAGGGAAACTGAGAAATTCGAACCTCATACCGAACTACCAGTGTTCAGCTACTTTACCGCTCGGCCGCTGGTGGGCCAATTTTATTCCAAGTCTTGTTAATGAAATATACAATGTTAAGCCTGAAGAGTCATTTGAACTGCCAGATGAGAAACTTAGGGAAATAGGGTTTGCTTATGATATGCATGAGATTTACTTCTTAACTTTCTTTCTTATTTATGAATTGATAATTTGAAATATGATACACATCTTCCCCAGATTCATACACGGTACAAACAAAATTCTGAATTTCTTATACTAGTACTTATTTGAGAATTTATGTAACTCGTGTACCATTAAAAGGGTGCTTAATGTTCTTTCTCGCAAAACGCATTATCAACAATTATCCGTGTAAAAGGCCAGCCTATATAAGGGGAAAAAATATTATTACGAGTAGAAGTTACAATTATTATCAAATATTTTGTGAAGTACTTTACCCCACCTTTCCGCACGCCTTCGTGATATAACCGTAGCACACTCGGCGCGTATTCGCGTCTCGGCGAGTACACTGCACATTTTTCATGTCATCTGCTTCAAAATAAGCTAATGACACTGCACCTTATTTAATGTGATATTTGAATACATTTGGGAAATGTAATGCTAATTATTTAGAAAGTGTAGCGATCTCACAGGACTATATTTCTTGAAAGGCGCGCCTCGGATGAAGACATAGGAGAACGGGTGGTGATGAGTCTCGAGAAGAGGAGAAAGCAGACAGGCGTCGCCAGATTACACTTACTACTTATTTAACCAAGATTTTTACTTTTACTTTTTATTTTTACTATTTCGTATCGTGTGTTTTAAAATCAAAGTTCGTGGTCAACACCAAGTGCTTACTCTCACTCATTAGCCCTAGTGAACCACATGACTTCATTTTCTCCTTTTACAGTTTCCTATTCATTTCACGATTATATCGCAAGTTTAGATGATTTTCAAGTGTTTCAAAAGACATAGGTCTCTTAAATTCACAGAGAGATGTTGCATTTACTATGTTCGAACTATATTTATTTCCAAAAACTACAAAAAACTTCATTTTTCGAACTCTGACTACTCGACCCATTGCCGGACGCTGATCACGTGTTTCTACTCTTCTAGGCTCATCCAGAAGCTTAGACTTTCATTTCGCCTCTCGCCGCCATTGATATAATCACCCATGATATGCCATGATATGCAATTTAGCAAAACTTATTTTATGCGTTCTCTCATTTATTGATCTCGCCTTCGGCCGCGGTGTACACCTCTTAAATTTTTAACTTTATGGCCTATGGTATAATGATAATATACTGATAAGAGCTCATAGTAGATAAAACCAGCAGTAAAGATACAGTGGATGGACAAAAATATGGAAACACCTTGTGAAATGCATGTTTGAAAAGAAAGATTGATTTTAATGAAATATGTAGGTGGCGCTGGTATTTTTGACTACTGACGCCACCTATACAACTTCGTAAATGTGCTAAACAGTTCAGTTGTTGTCGGAGTACTGTTATGTGAGGTTGTCATTATGTCAGAGTTAACAGACTTCGAACGTGGGCAAATTGTTGGAACACGTATGGTAGGTGCTTCCGTAAGCAAGGTAGCCGAGGAGTTTAGTGTTTCAAGAGGTACTGTATGGAAGATTTATTCCGCATATTTGAAAAGCGGAAAAACATCATCTGCTAAATCACAGCGCGGACGAAAGTGTGTCCTGAGTGATCGTGACAGACGATCATTAAGGGCAATTGTGACGAAAAATAAAAAGACCACAGCTGCAAAAGTTACTGCTGAAATGAATGTTGTGTTACCGAACCCTGTGAGTACCAAAACAATTAGAAGGGAGCTTCATGAACAGGGAATTGCTGGCCGTGCTGCAATTGAGAAGCCACTCATCAGTGATGCTAATGCTCGTAACAGGAAAAGGTGGTGTTTAAGTCATAAAGCCTGGACTATAGAGCAGTGGAAGCGAGTAATATGGTCTGACGAGTCTTCTTTCACATTGTTTCCCACTTCTGGCCGAGTTTACGTCTGGAGAACGCCATCTCAAGCCTATAATACAGTCTGCTTGTTGCCAAGAGTGAAACATGGCGGGGGTTGTGTTATGGTTTGGACAGCCATATCGTGGTTCTCTGCTAGCCCCATGTTAACTGTGTCAGGGCGCATGACTGCCAAGACTTATGTGAACATTTTGGCCGATCAAGTTCATCCCATGGTACAAACTTTGTTCCCCGATGGTGATGGTGTCTTCCAAGACGACAAAGCCCCTGTTCACACAGCTCACATTGTCCAGGACTGGTTTTCTGAGCACGAGGATGAGTTGTCCCATCTCCCCTGGCCACCACAGTCACCAGACCTGAATATTATCGAACCTTTGTGGTCTACATTGGAACGGAAAGTGCGTTCTCGTTATCCACCGCCAACATTATCTGAACTTGCCACCGTTTTGCAGGAAGAATGGTATAATATTCCCTTGGCAAACATACAGGAACTGTATTTATCCATTCCGAGAAGACTGCAAGCTGTTTTGGATGCCAACGGGTTTCCTACACCATATTAAGCAAAGAAACATGTTTTTTTTATAAGTGTTTCCATATTTTTGTCCAACCCCTGTATGATCCAAGATCCAAGATTACACTTACTCTGGATTTGATGCTGTGAGGTACGCGGTAAAACGATCTCGTAAGTTTCGATTTAGAAATGCTGAAATGTTTACCTACACGCTTAAGAAATTTGTATCAAATAAATTCTAACTTGAATATGAAAAAGTTGCTTCTTATTTTATAAAGCCTTCTGATATATATTTAGTACTAGAAACCCACCAAAGAAAGTAATATTCGTTGATAATTCTCAATTTTTATCGATACACCTGATGCTCCCTACTCTGCAGCAAAGAAATGTATTTACGTATTAACGCAATTAACTTGGAGCAATCTGGCAATTTTTAGAGATGCAAAGATAAAAGTTACTTATCCGATGCAAGTTGAGTCTTTTCGTGATTTTTTTATGAAACTTTACAAACTATATCTATAATTTAAAAGTCTGCAAATTTTATCCACGTATCAAACGTAAACAGGTACTTTTCCGTTTCGCCGGCGCAAATCTCGCCAAGCAGACTTTATTGGCGACAACATACAGTATACACATAAAAAATGTTAACAAATGTTAGTTCTAAGAATTTTTAATTTTGAAGGCATAAATATTTTAATATCGTTTAAAATTTTGTAAAAAGCCAATAACTAAACACAATAAATTTGTAAAATAACATTAGTTTAAGAATTTACTATAGTTTTCATAGTTCAACATCCTGATTCGCCCGTTCGTACCCGTCGTGACTTCAAGTTATCTTATCTCACATAAACTACGCTACAAAAATCTAATTCTCTCAGTAATTATCTACATTAATTTCCAGTTAAATCTTAATTTGGAGTACAAGTTTAAATGCAAGAATTACTTCAATTCGTACGAATAGCTTATGTAAAACTGCAGTGCTTTATTTCACTAGCGCATTCTCATTAGAATGGATGAATTTAACCCTTTACTTTCCCTTTTCTATATTTTCGCCTTCGGGTGAGCGGTGTGATGACATCTTAATTGACTTAATGACCACGAATGGTCTTAGGGCATAAAATTGAACTATCTGGTAAAAATTCTATGTAATTGTATGCCAGTATTGAAAGAAATAATCAATCTGATAAGAAACGGCTGCGACTTGTTTTGAAAATGAGGTGTAAAAGGTTACCAGCGAGGATATTCCGTTTGGCATCAGTTGTACCATTATTGGCGACTTTATCGCCTGCGCCGGCAAAACGGAAAAGTACCCGAAAACACACACATTTTAGTTATTACATAAGAATTATTTGATGCAAAAAAAAAACAGTAAGTAAATAAACACTTACGTTCTTCGTGAAATCGTTCTGCAATATTTTGCTCTGTTCCTTTCCCCGTGTACAAAGAGTTCTCTTTTCACTTTAAAAAAATCTGAGAATTGCACAACTTCGGCATTGCTAACAGGCTTCTTATCAAATGCATCTTCTTGTTTCCTTTAAGAATTTCGCGGCAAAATTCTGTATTGCTGCTCGCTGTTTCTTTCATTGTTGACGAACTCCTAAAATAAGTATTTTAACATTAAATTTAAGGCACAAAATACCCCGATGTTTCGATAAAAATCTTTAGAATTTGGAACATAGCAAAAAGAACGCATACAAAAATAGCGACGCTATTTGACTAAAAAGATTGTTATGGATATGGCTGCCTGAAGACTTTATGCGCATGGTTGCCAGAATTCAAACATTCCGATAATTTTGCTATTTCTACTAAAGTATTTGCTTAA
This sequence comes from Stegodyphus dumicola, assembly GCF_044657685.1. NCBI lineage: Eukaryota > Metazoa > Arthropoda > Arachnida > Araneae > Eresidae > Stegodyphus > Stegodyphus dumicola. The sequence goes on from NC_140772.1 coordinate 6,533,259, forward strand.
ATACGTAGGAACCCAAGCACATCATTACGTTTAACAAACTTTAGGAGTTCTTATTTATGCTTTATTCATTGTTTTACTTCCTGAAATACGTTATAAAAACGCAACTGAGTTTAAAATAATCGTTTGAAAAATTGTGCTATACTCTTATAGCGGTAATATTGTATTCGTCACTATTATCATGCATGTATCTGGATTCAAATGGGGTTCGATTCCAGGAAAACGGGCTAGCTGAGTTTGAGTTTTTATGGTTTTCTCCAGGTGTAATCTGTATAAGAGCCATTTTACAGTAGAAAGTCCTCCACGAAGGCATCCCTTCCCTTAGGCAGATAACCCTATCATGCCCTGTCATAATCTCAATATACCATCAAACGAATTCGAAAACTAGTTTCTTTCCGAGATTACAATAAAACAGTTGTTACGTTAACAAAAAGTAGAAATTCAATGAAATTAATTTACGCAATTCATTTGCCAATATTGAAAATATTACTTTTTTGCTTGAAATCACAGCATTCTTTAATCAGTTTCATTAAAAGCAGTTTTCTGTAATTTTCAAAAGTAATCATTTTAAAATTATTTTTTAATTAAGGTTAAGAATGCAATTTAAGACATTTAATAAATACAGATCATAACAGTAACTACCATACAGATGATCGATTTCTTTCTTCTTTTGATCGATTTCTTTCTATCGAAAATCGACTGCTCTTTTCCGGGAATCACTGATCTTGCTGGATTGATGTGGTAATCATTCTAACACAAGGACACACTTGAAAGAAATGCCGCAGTTCCTTGCAGGTAATCATATCTAATTTGTAGTCAACTGAAGCTCGTGAATCAATAAAACAGAATATACAAGCTGTTTCCGAATTCGACCGACAGATTCAGTGGGGGGATAATACGTATCAAGAGATGAAAAATTGTCGTAGATATTAGTCAGTTTATACATATATACGTTTAGTGGGAGCAAACCAAGTTTAGCGGGAAGAATCGCAAAAATAGGTGTGAAGCTGAATGAACAAAAAAGGTTCAATATTTAGTATTATGTACACTTATTTGACGTAAAGCAGGATTAGAATGCTTAGCAGGTCACCGTCAGAAAGAAGACGAGCTTCATAGGAATTGTTCGGAGTTGCGCCTGCGAAGGTCAGTATATAAGGTATTTCTCCCACTTTCCTAGCGTCCTTCGTGGTGTAGTGGTTCTGCACGCTGGGCCGGTATTTCAGAGGTTCGTGGTTCGATTCCCAGCGAAGGCATTTGCTATTTTTCATCTTGTCTGCTTTCAAAAAAATACCTAATGTCTCTACAAGTGCAAAACAGACACCGACGAACAAAAGATTGCCGGACACGTTGAAAGACTGCATTCTGAGTCTTTCCTCTCTATTCATTTTAAAGTTTCTCAGTTTTTATCTGGTTACCGTAAATTTGAAAGTAATGGTAACTTTGTTTGTTCTTAGATTAAAACGAAACAAAACAATTTATGTGAATGTTCAAAAAAAGTGCCTCAGGATGTGGAACATTTGATTTTCTCATGCTCTACGCTTGATGGCCCTAGATTATGCTTGCAGAACGATTTGAAAATGTTCGGTGTGGTGTAGTGGTGTATTTAATTATGGCAAAGCACACTAGGGCTACCTGCCTAAGGGGAGGAATGCCTTCGTGGAGGACTTTCTAAGGGAAACTGGCTCGTATACACGTTACACATGGGGATAACCACGAAAACACCCATGCAGCCAGCCCGCTCGCGGGATTCGAACCTCGGGTCGAACTAACAGTGTTCAGCGACTTTACCGCTTGGCCGCTGGTAGGGAAAATGTTCGGAGTGACTTGGCCAGTGAACTTATCTGTTTCCGTGAAGTCCAAACTCCTATTCTCTGTTTTTGTTCGTTTTATTTATGCACGTAACTTTTAATGTCCTAGTTAACTTACTTCTGTAAGCCCCGTGTTATACATATGGGGTGCACGGGGAGTCTGTATGTTTTCAAATAAAAAAAATTTTAAAAAAAAGTATCCGGTATGCCGGCAATATCTGCTGAAGCAAGGATGATCCCCGCGTTCTTAGATCCTCTGTCGTATCCACAGGTGTCTGATAAACAACCGATTACAGGTGTCCTAGAAGAAGAAATTCAAGAGAATGAGATCCGTGCCACTTGGAATCGGTTGATTATCAGACGTCTGTAGATACACTTGAGGATCTGAAAGCACGAGATGTCGTTGCTTACACTGGAATATAGTGGAATTGTTAATTAAAATAAATAAATACGCTGGATTTCATAACTTGAATTTAATAAATACATTGGAATTCTTTATTAAAATGTAAAAGACACCGGGTACATCGCCAAGTCCAGTGCAATGACCTTCGCAGACGCACCTTCGAACCATTCCCATACACCTACCTCATCTTCTGCTTTCTGACTTTGATGCACTATAACGTTGCTTTACATCAAATAAATGTTTTTATACTTATTAGTGGTCAGTTTTGTTCCATTGGAGGTCACATCTTTCATAACTATTCTTGAGATTTTCTCCCACTAAATGTGGTTCGAGGCAACATGTTCTATGGTTATTTTCATACACTTGCTGCCTACTGTTATCCCCCTGAATATTTCGGTCGAATTCGGAAACACACTGTATATATAAAGTAATCAACAATATAAAGAAAACTATCCCCTAGGAAATTCGAAGTGAAATTTAGAAAGCAAATCTGCACTAATTCGGAATTCAAACAACAAAAATCAGCGTTATATTTTCAAAATTTTCACAGGACTGTTTTCGATAGTTTTACCGAACCACCATCCTCAGTTGCAAAACCGCAAATGAACAATATAAGAAATAATGATTAGATAAGATAAAAAAATCTGGACAAGAATAAGCAAGTGGCGCCATCTGTTGGTGAAACCAGAACTAAAACATAATTTCTTTAAAGGCCGAAGGCAAAGATGGATTGGAATTAGGATCGTTAACTAGAACAGAAAGATTTTTTTGAATGTGAAATGCCTCTAGAAAATCCAGTTCTCCAATGGAAGATGTTTTTTGAATAATTTTGGCAGCAGAAAAATTGAAAGTGTGATTTTCGGACCAACAATGTTGGGCAACAGAAGACTTCTGTGTTTCCTTTTTTCTAACATATGCCTCATGTTCCTTGACGCGAAACTTTAATGCTCTCTTAGTTTGGCCAATGTAAATTAAACCACACTGGCAAGGAATCCTATAAATACCCCAGGAATTCATATCCGGAATGGGGTCCTTGAGGATGTAACTCGTAATTTTATTGATGGGAGAATAATCCCTACGTATCTATCTAATCATTATTTCCTATCTTGTTCATTTGCGGTTTTGCAGCTGAGGATGGCGGTTCGGTAAAACCATCGAAACTAGTCCTGTGAAAATTTTGAAAATATAACGCTGATTTTTGTTGTTTGACTTCTGAATTAGGATTTGTTCGGCGTGTTATTGTGTCTTAAATCTGCACTATTGTGGTAATAAATGATTGGCCATTTAGAAAAGCAAATGTGCATTACTGCGGCAATAATTACGAATACACTGGAATTGCTAATTAAAATGTAAAAGAAAAGAATAAAATAAGAAATTTATTGCTGATTGCATAGAAGAAACCCTACTTATCAAAGAGAATCGGAACCTCTCCATACAACCCTGAATCAAGGAAAGAGCAATTCGTCATATCTGAACAAATCCCTTTTCAGTTTTATATTTCTATTAAATTTTAGAATATCCGTTTTACATCCTATCCATTCAGATATGCGAGAAAACTCATCGACGCACGGAGACCCTATTAATTAAAAATAAATTAAAAATAAACTTAAAAAATTGAATAGAGATCTAAAACTGAAAAGGGTATTTATTGTTCATACATGCGAGTTGATGAACCGTGCTTTCGTTGAGTTATTCAACGGTTATCTGGAGAGTTTCCAATTCCCATTGATACGCAGGGAACTTTCTATGGAATCAGCAATAATTATCAAATTTCATTCGTCTCTTTTATATTTTCGTTGGCAATTCCAGTGCACTTATTTACAAATTCCAATTATTTATTCCAACAAAAGTGCACATTTGCTTTCTAAATTTCACTTTCCTAGCAGATAATTTCCTTTATATTCTGCATTGGTTTATTAAACTAAATATTATCTTTCCAGCAATAGCGTAGGATTTTAATTTTTACCTCTATTGAATAAATTTTTAAAATTCACTAATTGTAAAGTTTTTCTGGGCCCAAAGAGGCAATTTGCCCAGAAAGGCTATTAGTTTCGTTTTGGCATTTTACAATGGTTCGCTGTAAACGGCGTTTCACTTTTCAAATGGTTGCCACCAAATATTATCGGCCTGTATTATATTCAAAGAAATTAAATAATGAAGAATCTGCATAAATGTATGCACGTTTCTCGCATTCTGATAAAAGAACGGTACCTAGAGCCATCAAAATTTGAATATGAATAGTACAGTGACTACCAATAAGTATTTGGACACCTATGCAAATGACGATATCTCCGATCCTAAGGTACGTCACGGACTCCGCCGGTATATATCGTGTAGGAAACAGCATCGGCTTTAGTCGCATGCAAAATGCCTCGCTATTCGGAGATCTCTGATTTAGAGAAAGGTATAATTATCGGGTATCACAAATGTGGCCGATCCTTAAGGGACATATCTAGCGATCTGAAGTACCCAAAATCGACAGTGGCCTATGTGATTAAGAAGTGGAAGGTGAGCGGTGATTGTCGGAATGTGCCCCGAGTCGGCAGACCAACGAAACTGGGAGCTAGGGACCGACGAGTGCTGTCCAGAGAAATTCGGAAGAACCGCACCCAACCGATAGCCCTCATCCGCGAGGAGTTTCAACAGGCATCCGGGAGTATTGTTTCAATGAATACCATCCGTAAGGAAGCACATCTGCTTGGTTTTCATGGTCGTGCTGCTGCCCATAAGCCTTTGATCACAAAGTCCAACCGTGCAGCTCTGTTAATGTGGTGCAAAGCACATCGAAATTGGACCCTAGATCAGTGGAAACGGGTTCTTTGGAGTGACGAATCAAGGTTCACCCTTTACCGTTCGGATGGCAGGGTCTGGGTCTGGCGTCTATCTGGAGAACGTCTCCTGCCAGAATGCATTGTGCCAACATTCAAGTTCGGCGAAGGTGGAATTATGGTCTTGGGTGTTTCTCCTGGTATGGGCTGGGACCCTCGGTCCCCATTCATGGTAAGCTCAACTCCGATGCCTACTGCACTATTTTGGATGACAATGTGCTTCATCCGTTGTGGCAGTTTTACGGGTTGGACCCTTGTTACTTTCAGGACGACAATGCCAGTTGTCATGTTTCGACGTTAACCAAGGCTTGGTATGGTGTCAATGGAGTTCATCGAATGAACTGGCCTGCCCAGAGTCCAGACCTGAACCCTATCGAGAACCTCTGGGACGAGTTGCATCGCCGAATTCAGGGGTGCACTACCAGTGCGAAATCGGTGAAGGAACTCCTATGTCTTCTGCAAGCCGAGTGGAAGAAAATATCATTAGATGTCATACAAAGACTTGTGGAAAGTATGCCCCGGAGGGTCCACGGTGTAATTACCTCTCGTGGAGGCTCTACCAACTATTGTTTTTGAATAAAGTTAGTTTTTCTTTTCTATCACAGGTGTCCAAATACTTGTTGGTAGTCAGTGTAGAATATGAGCATGTAAAAGCCCGAATTTGAATTTAAAATTTGTTTTGTTATCAATTTTCATGTTTTGGAACACTTAACGAATATTTTATTAACAAATTAAACGATTTGAAAGCGAGCAATGGCAACACTGTACGGGAAAAAAAATTATCTACAGCGCGCCAGACTGTGTATCGTAAATTCTAAAGGTATGCTCTTTTTAAATTATTTTGTGACATTACTGTTGAATTAAATTTTGTGGTTTAAGTGCGAAGTGTGTGATTATGGCAAAGACTCGAGGGCTATCTGCCTAAGAGGAGGGATGCCTTCTTGGAGGACTTTCTAAGGTAAACTGGCTCGTATACACGTTATACATGGGGAAAACCACGAAAACGCCCATGCAGCCAGCACGTTCGCGGGATTCGAATCTCGGACCGAACTACCAGTGTTCAGCGACTTTACCGCTCGGCCGCTGGTGGGCGTTTAAGTGCGAAGAACATGATATTTAATAAATAAAAGTAGTGCACAAAAAACGTTAAGAAAGCCCACGGGTGTAATATAAAATCTGAAAGCTTCCAGATTTTTATTTTAGCTTTCTTGTTTTTCTTTCCTACATATGTTTCTGTATTTCCCTAATATTAACATTTAATTATTTTTCTAGTTTTAAATTAGGAAATTTAAGCTATAGATACAACATTGGCCATATAACAAACAATTAAAACTTAAAATAACATAGTTGAATATAACCTTTCAAATCTCCTTATCCTACAGGTGTCTTCCCTTACATGACAAATGCTGTAATTAGTGAATACACTATGCGACTTAATGTGCAAAGACTGTCCTAGAATTTATATCTAGAATTCGCTCCTCAGTTTGTCATTATCTGATAACATTTCTCGGAATTCGAATGCTGGCATTACTAGACTATTAAATTAACAACCCGGTAAGAAAACTGAGACTTTTTCGCTTACCTAACATGCTGCATTTCTGACTAAATTTATTAGTAGAAACAAATTTCCAAAGCCAATTTCACATTTCATACGTGACTATTTCTGTTTAAAACCCTTGCTTTCAGAATTCCTGTTATTCCTAAACTAATGTAGTCTATCGTCCGATAATGAACATGATGAAGCTTATTTTCCACCAGTTTACTTTCTGTCACGAGATGAAAGCTAACGTGGAAGATATTTCTGAACATTTAAATTGCAGCTTTTCTTAAGTACAGATAAGTTAAATTCTCATATTTAACAACGCACCGAATTAACTGTCAAAAATGACCTTCACGAAACTATGGCAATACACATTTGCGTAAAATATGTATCTTGTGTGTACTGTAGTGGCCCAGTTATTGCATGAGAAATAATTATTTTTTATTTCATATATTTATTCATGTGTTTAATTATTTTATAAAATTAACTTTAATATTTTGTTAATATTCATATTTATATTTCTTTTATGCTGAATGGCAATAAGTAGTTCATATTTATATTTAAATTTCTTTATGCTGAATGGCAACTAGTTCTAGTTCTGATTCATGATTGCTAGGTTTTGGTTTAAAAACGTTGCTCGTAGCGTCGCATTTCGATAGCTGGAAAATAAAATGCAATAACTTAGCTATTTGTTTATAATTCATGCTGTTCCTAGTCATAAATTAATTTTAAACATTAGTAGCCAAGGCTACATCGTGGTGACCCTGATTAATTTTCGAAATGTCAACAAATGACTCTTCTGAAACTGCTATGAAAGATACGATGCAGTCACCGGAGCTTCATAAGGTGAGTGTAAAAATACATCCTTCTTGGACTGATAAACCGGAAATATGGTTTTTTCAAGTTGAAGCTCAGTTCAAAATTAGTAATATCGTTTCGGAAGAAACGAAATTTAATTATTTAGTTTCACAGCTTGAACCTAAGTTCGCCGAAAATATTTGGGACATTGTAACGAACGATAGTGCCACAAAATATTCGGATGCTAAAATTAGGTTATTACTTTTATTCAAAGAAAGTGAAAATGTACGGATTAAACGTTTGATTACTGGTATCGAACTTGGAGACATGAAACCAAGCCAACTTTTGCAGAAGATGAGATCAGTTGCTACTACAGATGTGTCTGAAAATCTAATCAAAACTTTATGGCTGGAGAAGCTACCTGACTCAATAAAAAATATATTATTAGTCAGTGATGAAGATGTAACCAAGTTAGCGTCTATGGCAGATAAAATTAGTGATATGAATCGGAAACCAGAAGTATTTAGTACTAATGCTCCTTCCGTTCCCGCAAATGATTTGTTGCAAAAAATTACCTTTCTTGAACAAAAAATTGATCAAATAACCATTCGCTCAAGACGCAGGGACTCGGATTTACGTAATTCACGTTCACGATCTCGAAGCCGATCTCGTAAACGATATGACCCTGCTGGCAAATTTTGTTTCTGTCACTTTCGATTTGGAGCAAAATGTATTCCAGAGAAATGCCAGCCTCCGTGTGCTTGGGTAAAAAACGATTCCAAAAACCAGGAAAACTCGAATCTGCAGTAGGTTCAGCGGCAAACGCTGCTGCAGAAAATATGAAGGATTGTCGCAAATTTCGTTTATTCGTTCGTGACCGAAGATCAAATTTGCACTTTCTTATTGATAGCGGAGCTTAGGTAAGCATAATTCCTGCTACTTCACAGAATAAATGTAAAACTGAATACAAACTGTATGCAGCTAATGGCACAGATATTTCCACTTATGGCATAAAAACGCTAACTCTTGATTTGGGATTACGTCGTGATTTTCAGTTTCCATTCATAATTGCTGATGTCACAAAAGGTATTTTAGGAGCTGACTTTCTTCACAAATATAAATTGCTAATCGATGTAAATAAGAAAAAATTAATTGATGGCGTAACACATCTTTGTGTCCAGTGTGATGTCGCTGCTATTTCCAGTGATTACTCAGTAACCACATTAAATAAATCCATAAAAATTTTCGATTTACTGTCGAAATATCCCGAAATTTCTAAACCTAACCTTTTTCCTACACAAATTAAACATGGTGTTACACATTTTATTACGACTGATGGTCAACCCGTTTATTCAAAGGCACGACAGCTCGATCCAAAACGCTTAGCTATAGCTAAAGAGGAATTTAAATTTATGCTTGACGATGGAATAATTCGTCCATCAAACTTCCAGTGGTCAAGCCCCTTGCACCTTGTTACGAAAAAGGATGGTTCATATCGTCCTTGAGGAGACTACCGACGACTGAATGCGCAGACGATACCTGATCGATACCCAATTCCTCGCATTGAAGATTTTCATCATATATTAAGAGGTACAAATATTTTTTCTAAAATTGATTTATTCAAAGCTTATTTTCAAATTCCCATTGCAGAAGAAGACAAATGTAAGTAGTGTAGTGGTAATGTAAGTATTTATTGCATGAGAAATAATTATTTTTTATTTCATATATTTGTTCATGTGTTTAATTACTTTATAAAATTAACTATAATATTTTGTTAATATTCATATTTATATTTCTTTTATGCTGAATGGCAATAAGTAGTTCATATTTATATTTAAATTTCTTTATGCTGAATGGCAACTAGTTCTAGTTCTGATTCATGATTGCTAGGTTTTGGTTTAAAAACGTTGCTCGTAGCGTCGCATTTCGATAGCTGGAAAATAAAATGCAATAACTTAGCTATTTGTTTATAATTCATGCTGTTCCTAGTCATAAATTAATTTTAAACATTAGTAGCCAAGGCTACAATACTACACTTTTATTGTTCATTTTTCCCCTTATATGTGTAAATATAGGGGCGACTTTGCGTCGAATCACTCTAAATGTCCGTTTCTCTTTCCAAACTGTTGCCATCAAATATACTTGTATTATATTTGAAGAAATTAAATAATGAATAATCTGCATTAATGTATGTATGTTTCTTGCATTGTGATAAAACAACGGTAGCTAGATCCATCCAATTTTGAATGACGTAATTCTACTGCAAATATGGGTATCTGGAAGCCAAAATTTGAAGTTTGGAATGTGTTTTATTTTCTTCATATTTTGTGAAACTTCAACGAATTTTTGATTACCAAACTCAAGGACTTCACAGCGATAGCAACGTTGTACAGAAAAAAAAAAAAAAAAAAAATTATCTCCAGCGCATGAGACTGCATATCGGAAATTCCAAAGATATGCTCAATTTAAAATTATTCTGTGATATTTCTCTTGAATTGAAATTTAAGTGCGAAGAACATGCTATTTAATAAATAAAGGTAACACACAACACACAAAATGTTAACAAAACGCCCCTTCGGACGTAATTCAATAAACACATCAGAGAAATTTCTTTCTAGGTGTTCAATAAATCACATTTTATTTACGAATAGCTTTTTCTTCCCAAGGGAAGTAAAGGCTAACTGCATATAATGAAGAAACTTTGCCTACCATCTAAATGCTACTGTATACATAAAACGGAAATGAAACTATTTGACATCAAATGATTTTTCCATGGAGTTCGAAACTGCGCAGTGTTACTTTTTAAAAGGGGCACTCAATTCTGAGTTATTTACCACTGAGCTTCAAAGGTATCGTTTATAAAACATGTAACTAGTTGCTGTGAAACTATTACAGATATTGTTATTAGATGCTTATTATTTTATGAACATAAATGATATAGTTCGTAGATTTCATCTGGTACGTTCACTAACCTTCCATGAGGAGCTATGCAAAATTAAATTGTATTTTAATATTTAACAGCCATAAATAATGTTTAAAACATTTGATTAAATTTGTAGATATTAAAACCAATTACTTTTAAAGTAAGATGACGTCATTGATTACATCATCCACAGCATAAAATTTCAGAAAATATCATAAACCGTAAAATTTTTATTTCAAATAAAAATGCAAAATTAAATTGATTTTTAATATTTAAAAGCCATAAATAATATTTAAAACACGGAATTTATGCATAATAATACGCATTATTTTTTAATTAAAATGACAACAAAGTATCGGTTACCATAAATAACTTATCCAGCAATGGGTTTACCATAAATCGTATTACTCGCCAAAAGAAAAATTGCCAAAAATTCGCCAAAATCCGTGCAACCGTCTACCAAAGTAGCTCCGGCAGGGGCGAAGCTAGAGGAAGCATCTGTCCCCGGCCGCAGAATCCAATGGGCGCCGAACTGATGTTACGACATTTAGGAATTAAATGTTTTCCATCTTTGGTAAGCAGTAGGAAGGGCGAAATCTTCAGTTGTCGCTGGGCGCTGAAAACCCTAGCTACGACTCTGAGCGCCGGAGCTTTCAACAAATGTGGATATTTTTTTAATTATATGGGGAGAATATATCTTACCTTGACGTCTGTGAACACACTTCATAATATGGCTGAAGAATTTAGTGTCTTGAGGAAAACGTAAACTAGTCCAGCTGACATTAAACATTTAATGAAAATTATTGACGACTTTTACAGACTATGAAAATGGACAACAGGAGCACGAATATTTACAGAAAAGTTGTCACAATAAAAAAATTAAAAACAAAATTTCTTGCGTCTTTATAACGTGGTAAACATCTTTTAACATCTTGCACCTCTTTTGTGGTCATGGCGGCCTCGTATGCGTATTATTTACAAAGCAATTCTATCAGAAAGCTGGTAGCGCCATCTGTCGGTCGTGAAATATGACATCTCACAAATGCGTATCTAATATGTACTTTTACGAAATAAAAGTTTGCTAAAATAAGATGCAGAGTTTTATGAAGACACTCTGCGTGTTTTGTCTCAAAGCTAGAAATGGAAAGACACTGAAAAATAAATTTTAGCCTTTCATACGTAACTATTCTGCAGATTAAAGTATTTATTATGTTTTATACCATTAAAAAATAAAAATTCTGTATCTTTACATGTAAAGTTAGAGGAGATATTTATGACCAAACACACACAGACTTTTTTTTTTTTTTTTTTTTGTTTGTTTGTTTTGTTTGTTTCCGGCATTTTACTGAAGTTGACCATGATATTTGAGAACGAATTTAAAGAACAGCTACCAAACAGAAATCGTTCGGTTTTGGAATTAATGATTTCTGTTCTGCTTTTAAGGCATGACTAATTCATTAATCTAAAGTATTCGAAATGCTACTTGCATTAGACGCTTTTGCAAGCTAGTGGAGAACTTTCTAAAGAAACTGGTTAGCAAGTGAAACCAACGACGATCCTATGCAGCAAGCCCCTTTCGTCGTCGTAAATCGACGTCAGAACAAACTAATACACTGAAGTGTTATAACACAGATCGATATGAGGTTGTTCAGAGTATACAATGCGTATGTACACTGAAGCAAAAAATAAATAAATAAATAAAAAATAAAATGGGATAGCTCTATATCTCCCGTTCTACTGGGCCAAATGACGAAATTCAAATTGCATTTTTCATGTCTTGGAGCCGCGGCTTAGGATATGTATTAGATTTATATATAGCATTATTCTAATGTAAGTATTTTGACACATAATCGGACTTTTTCTGATATGACATGCCAATTTTTTTTTTTTTTTTCCATAGCTCAATTCTGCGACTCAAATTATGCCTAAATATTAAATTCTGTAAAATGTAGCGAGAAATTTAGGGAGAAATTCAAAAATTTATCTTGGCGCATTTTTTAGTTTGCGCCAATAATTCACTTGGCGAACTTCTTAATTTAGAGCAACCTATTTTCCTATCCTTTTCTTTATTGCACACGAACGAAAAAAGTCATCGTTCATACTTTCAAATAATTTCAACAAAGTGCGTAAACCGCATTTGGCGCTATTATCGCTTATAACATGTATGCCAAATTTCAAAACGCATCAATATGTAAATTCATGTATATCTTAGAAACTTTGAATAAAATACTCTAATTCTTTGCACGTATGCCTAGAAATACATCTACTTTAAGATTGATATTAAAATCTTTATAGGTTATAATACAAAAATGTTTTCGAAAAATTTATAAAAAATATTTAAAAATACAAATTTAAAAAATAACTCATAAAAATGTCATGAATTATATTTGGATTAAGCCTAAACTTTGAATTAAGGAAGAAGGAATCAAGTAAGTTTCATAAAAAAGAGATATTAATAAACATATATCAAATTCAATTAACATTGCAGAGTTAAAATTTGAGAGCTAATTTTTTAGAAACTACTCGTGCAATTTTACAAAACTTGGCACTTTGGCGTAATATGAGTCGCAGAATCGAAATGTGGAAAAAAATTGGTACGTTATTTCAGAAAAAGTCAGATTTTGTATCAAAATACCTATGTTAGAATGATGCTATATATAAATCTAATACATATCCTAAGTCATTCTTTCGAGACATGAAAAAGCAAGTTGAATTTCGCATTCGGACCAGTAGAATGGGTGATATAGAGCTTTATTTGGGGAGGGGGCGCGCGGTGTATATAATTGGTTATATTCACCAGTCACCGATATCTGTGGAAACTTCAGTGTTTTTAACCCATAGAATGGCAGATGTTTACGATTAAAGCTACATTCGTTCTGATCTAATATTGAGAGCTTTTGAAATTGACCACAAGATTCCGGAAGTAAAAGTGAAATTTGGGTATTTTTACACATAACTATTTGATGAAAATACAATAATTACCTCAGTTTGAGCAAAGGATTGACAAAACTTCGAGTGGACATGATCAGCTTCACCTGCCAAGAATCGCTTCAGGAAATAAGATTGTAGCGTTACATCAAATGTTAACTGGAACTCAATACTGGAGTCTCAATAAACATCAGAGTGAGGAGAGTCAACGTTTTGCTTCCTTCTATTGGCCAATCAGATTAATTCCCCCGATTAATTTGGAGAACAAATCTACGCAGCTATTTTGGAATCGGAATTTCAAGTACTGGGTTCTTCTTCCCTGCAAACAATTAGCTGGTCTGGCCAATCGCATTGCTATGCTTTGGAGCAGATGGAATGATTTCCACTTGGAGATTCATCGATTCACTAAATTCATCGATTTCACTTGCCAACAGGAAAGTGTACATATTTTGATGGTTTCAAAAGGGTATAGTGTTTGTTAAGCTAGCATTCAGTGGATCACGTAGTAACATTTTGTACGCATTTTCCTTGATGGTTTAACCTACCTATACTCTAAATTCATTGTGTTGAATTTAACTACTTAAAGGGCAATCTGCCTGCCACAAAGGTTTAGCTACTCCAAATTATGGTTAAAAAAAACCTCAGCTAAATCTGAAGTCTTGCCATGTTGCCTGTGTTATCAGTTCTCAAACTTATCGAGTATACCTGATAGTTGTTTCTTATTCGGATAATGATTTTTGAAATAATTAGACCAAAGGGCGTTAACCCAGAAGGACTATTAATTTCGTTTTAGCATTTTGCGTTGGTTCACTATAAGTGTCGCTCCAAATTGTTACCACCTAATATTAGAGCCCTGTGTTATATTTAATCGGCGCGGACGTTATGTGAAAAATTGCGAACGGAGAAATAAAAACGATAAACAGAAATGCCGTAGCGATGAAAACCTTATTTGGGTGGTGTATACAAGGCAAATTTTCTTCATCAGGCTTTATAATCCATGATGCGTGTTTAAACGTAAGTGTAGAAGAGAAACTTTTAAAAAGCGTCGAATCGTTTTTGGATATTGAATCTATAGGAATTAAAAATATTTCTTACGAAGAACAAAATAAAATGGCCTTACAAATATTTAACAATTCGATTACACAAAAAGGATCAGATATGGAGGAGGAAGCTGTACAAATATATCATAAAGCCAATGATATAATAAAGAGGGCATCAATGACTCTGACCAAATGGAATTCAAATTCGGATACTTTAAAGAACCAATACAAATCAAGTAAAAACTTCGTTAGCTTTAAATTGCCTGACTGTGATTTCCCCTCAAATATTCTTGGACTTCATTGGGATACAATTAAGGATATCTTCTGTTTTAATGCTCAAGACGTTATTGATTTCATCCAGTCAAATGACCAAACAAAACGTTGTATTTTGAAAGCCGCTTCAAAAATCTTTGATCCTTTTGGGTTATTATAAGTGCTATTTGGACTTTTGTTCATTTAGTTTGTTTGTGATATAACTTACTCTTATTTCGTGGTATAATTTGTGGAACACGAGAAGATAGAATTAAAGTTAACAACAAAAAAAAGGGGGGGAAAGAAAGGAAAGCTTTCAGATTTTATATTATGCCCAAAAGAGCCTTTTTTTCACATTTTGTGTGTTACCTTTACATATTAATTATCATGTTCTTCGCACTTAAAACACATAAAATTCAATTCGACAGCAATACCACAAAATGTTTTAACACATCAAAACAGCGTATCTTTAGAATTTCTGACACACAGTCTCGCGAGCTGGAGATAAAAATGTTTTTTTTTTTTTTTTTGTTTCGCACAGTGCTACCATTGCTTGCTTGAGACAAAGAATTTCATATATTTTCTTTATTGGCTCAAAAATAGAGAAACATATCGAATAAAGGTCTGATTGATTAATCAATTAATAACGTATTTTCTTTTAAATATTAACCAGCAAATACAGCACAAGAAAATGACTATTTTGCAAATATGCTCAAAAATATTCGCAAATATAAAAGAGATGGTAGAAGGAAATGAAAGAAGCAGATTTTGTGATGGAATGTATACTCGAAAATGATGTTTACTGAAAATGATGTTACTCATTCTTCGTGTGAATTTTGAGTGGTATGCATCGCTACCCAAAAACGGAGCTCAAGGATATGCATTTTATCCACAGTTACCTATGGGAACGGAGCAGCTATTCAAAGGAAGTACAGGAGAATAATTCTTTGTATTTGTATTTGTATTCTTTGTACTGCTCTATTTATCCGCAGCTCACAGATATAATGCAGGTCGGTGAATTTTTCGTTCGTGTAACGACAAATACGGCTTACATTTTGCATGGGGAATGAAGCGGGTCGCTACGTACCACCTTAACGTGCCATATCTACACACACACACATTCTATTACAAACTTGGCTTTTCGATCCCCTTTACATTTTTGCTCAAAATTTTTTATTCACCCTGTGTAAATGAAATTTCTGGACTCTCATAATGGTTTTGCTTAATTTTGTGAAACGTGAGAAAGCGAAAAGAAATGGAAGAATTTTAGCTTTTCAGTCATCGAAAGACGAAGAATTTCTCGAGCCCTCATTTTAAATCAATTCCTCACAATATTATAAAATATGTTCGAAACAAATCAAAAGTTCCTTGTTTGTTCTTCAGTTACAATGCTAATCCTAAAGTATTATGTTTGCAAATTTCATAGTTCCGCTTAATTATTATAACCTAATACTATCAAAAATAATTTTCTACCCGAATTTTTACATTTATCTAGCTTTCAACCAAAAAATTAGTATAATTTGTTTTAGTGTTATTTGTTGTGTAACACCTCCCTTTACGTAAAAAGAATCTGATTTGTTTTTTCATTATTCAAGCATTTTCACTTAAAAAATTTTCAGCCTGTATTTTGTTTGGGAGTGAAATAGAACTTAATATTTAGAGCTGGAAATGAACTTTGTAATGGCAAAAGGCTACAAAAACGGACGCAATGGTATTTTGCCCTCATTCACTTCTGATTGAAAACTCGTATTGTCGCTACACCAAATATTTATGTATTTTCAAAATTTCACTAAATATTACGTAGAATATTTAGTGTTACCAAGGGATCGAAAGTGTTACCATTGTTGCACTTGGTTAACAACGTACCAAGGGTATACTGCAACGGAAATTTGACATCTACTCCTTAGGGAGAAGTTCCCTTTGTCGGTCACTTTTCATTCGAACCCCGTTTATTACGCCAATGTATGAGCCTTATGTTTTATCATTTTCAAGGGACCTATGACTAAAGTTGCCCTCTGTTGGTTATTTTCAATTTATCTCGAGTGTTACAGAGAGAGTGAGCTATTTCGGTTAATACATGTACTTTCAGGAAGCATTGTATATTCTTCAAATGTTTGCTGGTATGCAACATTTTCTAAAATCACATTATAAATAAGAGCATAATGCTTTTAAATATATTTCTATGTCACTGAAAATTTCGAAGCTTGCGTTAATTTTTATTAAAACTAATTTTGGATTGATTCGATCGCAGTTCGAGCACAAGAAGGAAAACTTTTTCGCTTAACACTTTCCGGCACGCTACCTTTTAAAGTCGGAGTTTTGATTTAAAAAAAAAAAAGGGTAGGCTGTCTAACTAGGCCTAGAGGAGTACACAAGTAAAATTTTGTGAAGATAGCACTTATCTTTTAATTCCGTTTGCATGCCCAAAGTGGAGACACTGATTAAATAACAGCTTCAAAAAAAGTGCTGAAACGAGCATTGTTGTCAATGAACTGACCGATGAGATGCGGAGAAACAAAGAATACAGACTCTCAGCTGTCCTAGATTATCAGTGAGCCCGGTCTGGGCACACTTAGGGTTCGCCGTTTGATTTTAGGCGAGATTTCAAGGTAAAAATTTAAAACTAATATAGAATAAGGAGATTAGCATACTGCAAAAAAAAAAAAAATAACATAGAAATTACTTTTGAAACAATTCCTTTTATACCCTAAAGAAGATCTGGAAGATTTCTTTGAAAATGAGGGACTTAAAAAACTAAACTGACTGGTTTGTGTTGAGCTGCCATAAGTGCCATATGTGTTGAGCTGCTATAAATAAGGAACGCTCAGAGTAACCTATAAATCATTTTTCATTCAATTTTCTGTGCGTACAGAAGGAAATTTTTAGGTGTGTCCAGACTGGACACACTGTGCCGCAAAGGGTTAAGCAACAATATTCATATTAATACAACCAGGACATGATAAAAAATTACTACAGCATACTGAAATAACATAATAAAAAATCGCTACAGTATACTGAAATAACATAATAAAAAAATCGCTACAGTATACTAAAATAACATGATAAGAAATTTGAAATCAATCAGCACTCAATGTAGAAGAATGGTGGTGGTACGCAATAAACTTACTTAATATTTTATGTTAAATTTGCAGGCATGACGATAACTAAATATTGCTTTTCATTGCTGTCAAAGATATTAAAAAGGGTTAAGATATTAAAAAAAATAATATTAAGATATTAAAAATAAAGATAAACAAAGGCTTAATATAAATTAATTATTATAAAAGCTAAATGTAAATTAATAAAAAGGCTAATTAAAAACAATCTTGACAAATTAAATATTTAAATTTCTCACAAATATACGTTTCCCGTTTGAACATTTTAATCAACACTGTGTTAGTTAAATACAAATGCATTTTCCGAAGGTGTCACTGATATTTATCACTGAACCAACTGAGAGAACATTTAGAACTTTTGTAATTTGCATCAAAACAGATAAATTCAAAGTGTGCAATTTTGCCGTAAAAGTTTTAGATTAAAATATTAAAAAATTCAAACCAAAAAAGTTCACAATTTTTTTTTTAATTATAGCATGTTTTTTACTTTATGTGTTTTTTAAATATGTTAATTTAAAAAGGTCAAAATTCAAGTGAGTAAATTTCCACAATTTAAAAATTATAGTATGCATATTTGTCCTAAATATTTTATCTTAAAATTCTTAAAGTTAAATGGTTAAAATTACATAATTTTCATTTTAAATATTCTACTAGCCTCTTTTGCCCTTTTTTGATTCTTAAATATTCATTTCACATTTTATTTGTTTATTTTTGTTTGAAAAAACCTGAATTTCAGCTTTAAAAATATTTAAAAACTACCAATTTATATATATATATATATATATATATATATGTAATAATAAAATCACAAGAAAAAGACGGAGCACCGTAGATGCGTAGTTATCCTATATTGAAGAGGAAGTAATCTGATTGCGTCGTAAGCTAATGTGTTGACTTCGTAAATAAAACTTGGCAGTAGAAGCGATTTTAATTCCATTTTTATTTCCAATTGATATTTGTGGCCACAATCACTTGACACTCTAGTCGTGCCTTTCCGCAGAAGATTTACATTTTTGATATTGTTGGGATAGCAAGCAAGCCAGCGAAATTACATCTTGGCACAGTAGAGAGCAAGAGGTGAAGTGCGTAGTTATGAAGGATGGAAGCACGCGAAGAAGAAAGTTTTTGTTTGCAATTCGGTGATTGGTCGTCAAGAGGCATCTGGTATTAACGGTTACATAAGATCGCATGATTAATTTGAATGATGCAATGCAGATAAGTTATTACGATTTTAGAATAGAGAGGAAGAATTAATGTTTATAGTTATATTATAATTCTCATTCATACATTTTTATCTTACATATATATATATATATTTATATATTTGTTTTAAAATGCTAATATGAGCCAAAAAGTTATATATGCTTCAGAGAAATAAATACATATTCATATAAATTTCACAGCTTAAAAACCTTGAAAGTTCTGCAATTAGATAGAAAAAGGATAACTTATTTATTACATAATAGTGAAAGGTGAATGGTTTACAAACATGCAATTTAAATCAGAATCTCTCGAAAAGTCCATATCCATCATGAAATTTGTAATTGTAATAAAATTTCAGAAAATTAAAGAAAAGTCGTTTAACAAATAATTCATACTTTAAAATACAGGATTTACAAACTTATTAATTCACAGTAAGGGGAACGAAGACCATAAAAAACAACGTTTTATTCCTATCTAATACCTATAGCAAATGGTTCACTATATGCTGCTGCAATAATAATCACAAACAATTTTTGTAATTAAATAGTAACCATAACAATACGAGGTACTACGAAATCGTAGCACCCATATAATGCCATCTAGTCCAACTGTGCACAAAAATAGGAAAAACTAAAGCAAGTCAGAATTTTTCCTTGCTGTAGTATTTCGTGACCCAAAGTGGGCCTCCATTTATATCCATTTACAATAAGATTTACATTTCCATACATTGGTCAAACATTAACATTCAAGCATATCTTACTGCAAATTGACAAAACAGCAGATTGTGCTATGAAGCATTTCAACAAGGGTGTGTTCCTACGTCATAATATATATATATAAAGTAATTGAAAGTAAATTAAAAAGCCTAAAACTTGCACTAGAGCTGCAAAGTAATAAACCAATAATTCATAATAATTTATAAGAAATCTTTCCATATACCATCTCCAAGGGCTCAAAATACTATTCTAAAAAAACTTTTTTGGTTTTAAATTTTATGGTTTTAAATTTATATTCCTTGGAGATGGTATATGGAAAGATTTCTTATTATAAATGATATATATATATATATATATATATAATTGTTATTCATGATTTAATTCAAGTCCCCGTTAAACATTTTTAACAATTTACATTCAAGTTACTTTAAAACAATTTTAGAAATTGAACTTACTAACTATGGATTCACTCTTTTAAGATAATTCTACTAAAATTAATTGTAGGAGATAATATAATCAATATTTCTTTAGTAAATATATATATATATATATATATATACAATCCCTTTGTTTCAAATTATTTTCAATCTACAGCTAAGTAATGATCATTTTCGAAGCAGCTGTGTGATGCCATTTTTAATAAGCAAACTATAACTGATGATTGTATTCTACAAAACATAGAATTTGCCATTAATAAAATAAATAAACTTCGACACACTTCAATCTGCGTATCACTTCGTTTTCAATAATTTTTGTAATAACAAATTTTAAAAAGTAGGGAAGAATCGTAGTAGAGGATTCTTGGAATATTCCTATAAAATCCCAAGTATTCTGGAATCGTACTTTCTCCTCTTATACATAATACTATAAACAACTGCACATCAACAGCAAATTTCGCGAGTAGTACTGTATTTAAAAAAATGAGTTTGGACGTTGTAATAAATTTTACTCTTCGCCATTTAACGCATTTTTATTAATTCTATTCAAAAGGTGCTCACAAATTTTTCTACTTTGTCACTTTTTGGCTTTCTATGAATTATAAGCAAACTTCTGAATCATTTATACCCTCTCCCAAAACATAAATTTTTTTACACTGTTGCACTTCACTTCGTGAATTTGTAATACATTTTCTGGCATCGGTATGAAGACGTTCACGTTCGTGCACAATAAAAGAACACAACTGCACAGAAATCGCCTCTTCTTCTAATATGCACATTTCACAAAGTTTTTTTGCAAAAATATTTCTTTCTCCCCCTTAACCACAGCAGTTTTACAGAAGTTTTTGGCGCCTTTTATGTGTTCCTTTATACTTTCTACCATGTGTTGGTCTTCAGAAAAAGATGGCGACCGAAAAAAAAAGCTGGAATGATGGATAAGAAGCCACTGCTAAGTGGACTAACGGGAGCACCCGATTTGGTAAGATCACGCCACATCATCATAACACGATCGATCACATGTATGACGCCATTGACAGTTTGAACACCTGGGCGGACGATACGAGCTGGACGACCTTCCCATTCCAACAACAGTTCACCTAAATTCAAAAGATAGTTAAATATTTAGTCCATATTTAAATAAATATTTATTCATTCATTTAAACACAAAAAACATAACATTATTAAGGGAACATTGTTACATAACGGAACATTGTTATTTAAATATTAGCTTTGCTTATGGCAGAAAATTAAGATATTGATTAAACACAAAGAACAAAATGCTATTAACAGAACACTGTTAGCAGAACATTGTTACATAACGGAGCATTGTTAACATTGTTATTTATTATTTCCTTATGAAAATTAAGATATTAGCTGAATTGACAGAAAACTTGGAATATCATTAGGCTTACCAGACATCCTCTTTTGACAGGAACTGGCCCCGTATGATGATGTGGTACTTGCGTCCCAGCCAGTTATTCATATTTTCCCACTTACGTTTTAATTTTAAAAGTTCAACATACACACAACTGACATTAATACAAGCCTATGAGAGCTCACAACATTTTAGGATGCATTCTTTCTGGAACTGAGGCATGGGAAAAACGTTTTGATGGAGCAGAACCTTTTATTTGGATATACAGCAGTGAATGAACATGGTCTGCAACTGAAGCTTCGGGTGAAAGTATAAATGAAATGAAGTTCTCTCAAACAATGCAATAAGCATGGATCCTCTTTTTGATGAAGTCAATGACTGTAAAAGCTTTATTGCCAGCTAGTTGGAAAATCTGGACTGGGACAATGCAGGAAAATAAATACAGTCAAAAGTCATTAATTCGGACACCCATAATCTGGAATCCGGACCTCAAAGCTAAAAACTTTCTGCACATGCGTCGCTTGCGCGTAACACCTTTACGACTGCGCATATGCGTGTGCGCAAGCGCAGAATACGTTTACGCATGCGTGTTTAATGTATAACGGACGGTATAAGCTAAAATTATCTAATTATCTATTTCAGTTAATGTTGATGATTGCGTTGTTCCTTAATCTTCGAATTGGATCCGGCTTATTATTTTTTGCAGACTGTTAGAGCAATTTTATAAAAGTAAGCTTGAATTTTTGATTATGTCAAATAGAATTTCTGATATATATTTACTAATATGTAAAGGAGCTACAAAGCGAAAGTATGTTTCGAAGTCCATTAAACAAAAAAATGGATAAAGGCATATCCTTTGTTTATCTAAACTTTAACGTTTGTTTATCTAAACGTTGTTTATCTTCAACGCAGCAGCACGCAATGAATTGGAAGTTGATCTGTCAGTACTATCCTTATCTTCAGGGCAGATGTTTTTATTTTATTTGGCTTATAATACCTTACTAAATGTAGTATTTCATCTCGATGTACTCCGTCTTTGATATGATTTAAATCAAATTCCTCGTCATTATAATTCGCTTCCGATAGCGAAGAAAGTGACACAGAGGTTATTGAAAACGAAAAAATTTCGATTGACAAATTAGTCGGTATTCTCGACACAGCAATTATAGGACTTGAACAGCAGAACTTTGCAAGTGAACAAGAAATTATGTCTAGTTATAGAATTAAAGAGAAAGTATTATCACATAAAAAACAAAGCAACTTAAACAACTTACATTGAAATAAATGTTTAATAAAGTAAACAAATAAATATTAAGCTTTTTTTTTGTAAATTTTGATACCCTTTAGATCATAATTGTTCTTTATTTCATAAATTACGGTTTCATATTTTTAATTTTATAATTTCTGCATGCCATCTTACAAGATTTATACTGATGATCTATAATCCAGAAAAATAGATAATCCCGAATCGCCGAAGTCCCGACGAGTCCGGATTAATGTCTTTTGACTGTACTTTGATAAAAGATGGATACGTTTCAGTCATTTCAAAGCAAAAAAAAAAAAAAAAAAAAAGGCAATTCATTGCCCTATCTGATTCAAATTGCATAAAACACTTTCAGCATGGCACTAGGCGAAACAGAATTCTCACTAATGAATATAATAATAGCTGAATGAAGCTTTACTAACAGGGTTGCCACTCAAACAGGAGAATGAAATTCCTTGACTTTTCCAGGTTTTCCAGGTGTGTTTCAAGAAAATTCCAGTCTATACACGTAATGTACGTTGGCTGTGCTAAGACGTAAATTAATTATATTATTACTTGTATTGTGCAGCAAATTCACTTATTTATTAAATAAATCCCAGAGGACATTTATTCTTAATTATTCTTGGTATACTTTGTTTGATAATTTTGTTTACTTTTCCACTTAAGAAACTTCATAAAATTTAAGATATATACTGTTGTGTGCGTACGGGTTTGTTATGAAATGAATGCACAAGTCCGATGAAAAATGAACAAAAATTTATTATTATCACAACAAAAATGCTTAAATTTTCTCAAATTATCATGCAGTATTACAATATCTTACAGTAGTTATCTTTTAACTACTCAAATGTCCAATAGAACATAATTCAAAACAGCTAAAGAAAGCTAATCTACGAATTCGCTACAATCAACAAGAGCAGTTTTCTAAACAACAACAAACTAAGCAACTACTATGAACTGAGATGTTTTCCTCCTTTTATAAGATTTTAAAATCACGCGCTAGAATTTTCCAGTACTTTCTTGAAATCAAAAAGAGATATTTATTTATTTAATGCACGCGCTCTTGTATTTTCAATTTTCCGGCTTAGCTTTTTTTTAATATTCGTCAAGCGCTGCACTGCGCGAGAAATAAAACCATTTAATTTATAATTGAACTAACATTAGCTTTTTAAATACCAAATTCGTAATACTGTCGCCTTCCCAAGGACTGCACGTCCCGGGCAGTACAATCCCTGGACAGGAAGCTAAACTTACAACTGTGGCATAAAGGCATTAATAAGCATTACATTACAATAATAACAATAATAAACAACATGAACAATAAATGCAATAAATAAAACAAATCAAATGCTATGTAATCATTTAGCTCGGGGGTATAAAAGAAGTCTGTTGCAAATCGCAATATATTTGTCACCCAACTTTAGCAAACAAGTTATTTAAAAGAAATGCATTGCCACTAGCCAAATTAAATATTTACGCTGACCACGCAGCAGATTTTTCTCATTCAACAAAGCGCAGGAATTTTAATTTTCCTTTCAAATTAATTCTTATATTTTTCACAAACTAAGTGATTTAGAAAAAAGCCGAAATTCATATAAATTATCTGAACCTATGAAACAACACTAACCGAATTTATTAGAATCATATGTTACCAACAACTAACTAATTGCCTCCAATGTTTTCAAGTAATGTAGCATAAAAGTAGAGATCAGAGCTGGTTACATTTTGTACTTCTAGCTGCTTCGTATTGTAATTTTATATGGTATTAATGAATCGTATTAAAATTATGTATAGCATGTAATGGTTGTACAGTATTGTAATATTGTATTGAAATAATGTAATCCTGTGTTAATGCCTTATGTGCTATATTATACATCGTGTATTGTGTTAGTGAAGTAATGCAAGTCCCCCTTGTTGCACTGTAAGTCTTAGTTGCATATCATGTATTACATGGAGGCAGTTTGTATAGAAATGATAAGCTCAAAGTAGTATATTGATCTCTGGGTCGTGTAGCACTCTGCTAAAGGTGTCAAATGTTGTAATAGGTGTTAAATATTTTAGTCCTTTTACTCATTAGCATTGTGAATTATATCTTGTTTGATTCAATTATATATAATCAAGCATCATGTGTTGTAAAAAGTATTGTAAAATGTATGAAATGTGTCATGTGCTGTAAAAAGTTCCCAATGTTCTAAAATTTACCAAGTGTTTCTGAAATATTAGCATGTAAAAGTATAAAGTTAGTCTGAAGTGTTATGCATGTCATGTCAAGAAGTATCATTATGACGAAAACAGAACAAGAAGTAAACTGTGTAAAGAAAAACGGCTCTGTAAAGAAAAACGGCTTCTCTGTAAAGAAAAACAACTCTGTATGCCCATGTAAAAAAAAAAAAAAAAAAAAAAAAAAAAAAAAAAAGAGAGAGATTTTATTTTTATTCATTCAAAAAAAAATTTTTTTTAATTTTATTTAGTACAAATACATATCCGGAGGTCTGGGCTTTAATCTGTGTAAGGTTTAATCTCACTATCAGGCAACGAAGCTCAGTCACTCTGGCCTTCAATTATGACAAAGTTCGTCAGGGCTATATTAGCCTAAAGGATGCCTTCATGGAGGACTTTCTAAGAGAGTTTTCACCATGTTACACATGTGGTTTTCACCACGTCTACATGGCGAAAACCACAAAAACACCCATTCAGCCAGCCCATTCGCCTGGAATCAAACCCAGGTCAGATCTAACAGTGTTTGGCGTCTTTATTGCTCTGCCACTGGTGGGCCATAGCATAAAGGAATCTGCTATATTGCCACTCCAAAGTTGGCTCGCTAGGCTACCTACTGACTAATATCCTTCAGTTGGAACCTAATGCCTGCTAACTGGACCCCAGTCACTTTAGCCGCATCAGCTAGTTGCTCCAGTACGTTACCTGCTCTTTCTCACTCTTCTCTTTCATCCTACCACCCTTATTCTTCTCAGATTTGCTATTGCCAATGATTCTTCATCCTCTTTTTTACTCAGCCGTGATTTCTCCCAACACTCACCATCTCGGAACGAGGATCTCATGTTGCACTATGAACTCGCCAGCCATATAGGCTTTCCTCCTCTCCTCCCTCCCCTCCTTTCTGGTTTCCCTCAGCCTTGCTCATCATTACTCTTCTGATGTGGAGGTAGATGGTTTGTTTACCATAGGGACTCTGAAATTTTTCCTCACTGGCACTGGCATTGGCAATTCAGTTAGTTAGTTAGTTGTTGTTACAGTTAAAAGTCGTTAATTCGGACACCCATAATCCGGAATGATCTATAATCCGGACCTCAAAGCTAAAATCTTTCTGCGCATGCGCCGCATTGACGCATGCGCATAGGCGTTTTACTCGTGCGCGCAAGACATTTACCACTGCGCATATGCGTCTGCGCAAGTGCAGAATACGTTTTCGCGTGCGCGTTTAATATATAACGGACGGTATAAGCTAAAATTATCTAATTATCTATTTCAATTAATGTTGATGATTGCGTTGTTCCTTAATCTTCTAAATGGATCCGGCTTATTATATTTTGCAGACTGTAAGAGCAATTTTCTAAAAGTAAGCTTGAACTTTCGATTATGTCAAATAGAATTTCCGATGCTGGAGCTCCCAAAGGCTCTAGAAAACGAAAGTATGTTTCGATGTCCATCAAACAAAAAACGAATTGCTACAAAAAATGGATAAAGGCATATTCTTTGTTTATCTAACCGTTCCGAAATCTGTTTATCAATTTCACGCTGCTCTGCGCGGGGGGGGACGTCGCGGCGCGCAATGAACTGGAAGTTGATTTGTCAACACTATCGTTATCTTCAGGGCACGTTTTTATTTTATTCGGCTTATAATTCCTTACTAAATGTAGTATTTAATTTCGGTGTACTCCGTCTTTGATATGATTTAAATCAAATTCCTTGTCATTATAAATATCACGAATACAAATCAAATAGTTTTCTGGTTGCAATTTTCTAATTTCGGCTATGCGTAAGGTATGCTTTACGCATCCGCGCATTGAAAGAAATGTTTAATAAAGTAAACAAATAAATATTAGGCTTCTTTTTTGGTAAATTTTGATACCCTTTAGATCATAATTGCTCATTATTTTATAAATTACGGTTTCATATTTTTAATTTTATAATTTCTGCATGCCATCTTACCAGATTTAAACTGATGATCTATAATCCGGAAAAATCGATAATCCGGAATCGCCGAAGTCCCGACGAGTCCGGATTAAAGACTTTTGACTGCACCATCTCGGAACGAGGATCTCATGTTGCACTATGAACTCGCCAGCCATATAGGCTTTCCTCCTCTCCTCCCTCCCCTCCTTTCTGGTTTCCCTCAGCCTTGCTCATCATTACTCTTCTGATGTGGAGGTAGATGGTTTGTTTACCATAGGGACTCTGAAATTTTTCCTCACTTTCACTGGCATTGGCAATTCAGTTAGTTAGTTAGTTGTTGTTATAAGAGTTTGTTTAGAAAACTGCTCTTGTTGACTATAACGAATTCGCAGATTAGTTTTGAATTAAGTTTTGTTGAATGTTTGAGTAGTTAAAAGATAAACAATGTGAGATATTGTAATATTGTGCAAATATCTAGGGAAATTTAAGCACTTAGTTTTATTTTTTGTGATAATAATAAATTTCGTTCATTTTTCATCGGACTTGTGCATTCAATTCTTAAATAACCCGCTTAAATAATACGCAACAATATGTTTGAGATTTAATGAACAACTCTTTAAATGGGAATCCTTTAAGAGAATTTAAGCCTAAAATCCTTATATTGATGTCATTAATTTTAAATTAATTGCTCAGCTTTAGAGCCTTTTAAATTATGAACTTCTTATCTTCGTAGCTTAAAAGTTTAGCTGCTGATAAATTGAAGCGCATAATTAATTTTGCACCTTTTTTCATGAAACATCTGTAATAATTTCTGATTTTTTTATTAGTCCAATGGGGTTTTGTACCTAAAGGACTATTGTTTTCGTTTTGCGATTTTGCATTGAAAACTTTAAGAGGCTGTATCACTTTTTAAATCGTTGCCACCAAATACTATCGTCTTGCATTATATTTGAAGAAATTGAATAATGAAGAATCTGCATAAATGCATGTATGTTTCTCGCATTGTGATAAAACAACGGTACCTAGAGAGAAACAATGGTACCAATTTTCTAGGTACTAGAAAATTTGAATAACGTAATCTTCCATAGAATATGCGCATGTGAATGCCCTAATTTGAAATCTGTTTTATTATCGATTTCAGATATTGTAACACTTCAACAAATTTTTGATTAAAAAATTAAACGATTTTAAAGCGAGCAGTGGCAACACTGTACGAAAAAAACATTCTTATCTCCAGTGCGTGAGACTCTGTATCGGACATTCTAAAGACATGCTCATTTTAAAATTAATTTGCAACATTGCTCAGAAACAGGCTGATTTATTTACCCCTTTTGTTGCGCCAACACCCTGATAACGATAAAGCGAAAGATGTTAATTTCTTTTTTCATTTTTGGTTTGGGTATTTTTGGCCCTTCCATAGAGTTTGCCACTGTGGTTCTGGCTTTTATTTTTTGCACCTGATTTATTCCGAATTGAATGTAGGATAGATTTTAAACGTAAGGGGCTTTGTACCTGAAGGACCATTGTTTTTATTTTGGCATTTTACGTCGAATCACTTTTCAAATTGTTGCCACCAAATACATTATAAAATTGGTGCCAAAATTAAATAATTGCCCTCCATTATATTTAAAGAAATTAAATAATGAAGAATAATGCTATCTGCAGCCATCCGCTTTTGAATAAATGAATCCTACTACGAATATGGGCATCTGAAAGCCCAAATTTGGAATTTGTTTTATGATCGATTTCATATTTTGTAAAACTTTAACAAATTTTTGATTAACAAACTCAATGATTTAAAAACCAGCGATGGCAACACTCTTGCCGGGGGGGGACCTTTTTATCTCCAGTGCTGTAAAATTGGATGGCTGTAGATAGCGTTGTTTTATCACACTATGTATCGGAAATTCTAAAGATATGCTCATTTTAAAATTATTTTGCGACATCGCTGTTGAAC
Source organism: Stegodyphus dumicola (assembly GCF_044657685.1). Lineage (NCBI taxonomy): Eukaryota > Metazoa > Arthropoda > Arachnida > Araneae > Eresidae > Stegodyphus > Stegodyphus dumicola. The sequence goes on from NC_140772.1 coordinate 6,561,978, forward strand.
TGAATTTTATGGTTTAAGTGCAAAGAACATGTTATGTAATAAATAAAGGTAACACACAAAACGTTAAAAAAATGCCCCTTTGGACATAATTTAAAATTGAAACCTTTCAGATTTTTTTTATTTTAAAATATTTTCTTGTTCATGTATAATTATATTTTCTGTTTTAAAAGAAAAACTATGAGACTATATATTGTTATGAAATGTACAGGCACGGTAAGATGGCTTTGCAGTTTTAGAGTTGCCATAAAATAGCAAGGAAGGCAGAATTGCCACATTTGGCAAGAAATCGCCCATTTAGCAGCAAAATTGGTGATATGCCTTGGACGGATTGAGAACCTTCTGGAACGAATTCTTACTGGTTTAGCCCAGAAAAATCTCGAACACAAACCAAAAGCTATATAAACCCTGCTGGTCTGCAGTCAGTTAGTGGGTCTCATCTAGTTAGTCCATGTGGAGACGATCGATTTCACAGCAGGCCAGCGAGTGCGGAGTGGGTCGTCGAGTGCATCAATGAGTATCTTGGTGTATCACGGTTAGTGCATCGTTGAGAGAGTGTGTTAAGCTCCAGGAACGACTGAACCTAAGAGTCGGGAGCTGTGCTCTGTGTGTCGTCGAGTGCATCGCGAGTTGTAGTGTGGAGAGTCTCGAGAGTACGTGAAGTTCCGAGAACGACCAAGAAGAGTCATGAGCTTTGCAGCGAAGCTGTCTCCACTGTTATTGCATGACAGTGTGAAGGCTGTGTCGCTGATTGTTCCAGTGTGTTTAGAATAGATCTTGGACAACTGTAAAAGGGTTTTGGAGCTGTCCTGATTAACATTGGTAAATAAAGTGTGTTTCGATACTTCACCAAGTGTCGTCGTTATTCACTCCAAATCTATGAACCCCATAAAAACATGAAGGAAGAAAATACCGTAAGAACTAGTGTCAGAAAAAAATGTAACAATATTAATTAGAACAACAACCAGAAAATCTTGCTAAACGGGGGAAATTAAAGATTATGAATAAATAAATCTTCTCAAGACCTGTCTTGTATGACCCTATATGAAAATTACCAGCACTCTTGAGAGTCTATATAAACATCATTATTGAATGTTCTTTTTATAATGTCCACTTCCGAAGAATACTATAATCTGAAAGCGTATTGGTTGTTTCGGAGAGTATTCAGTAGATTTGCCAGATTATAGAAGTGTTTGTTGAATATCGACATGCGATAGAAGTTAAGAGGATTAAATAAAATATTTTCTGAAAGGAGAAACAAAGTTCGATACAGACCAAACACCAAAAAAGATCATGATTAGGGCTATTCGTTTAAAAAAAAGATCATTTGTCGAAAATAAAGACATTATTTTGAGAAAATGATGAAAAAGTGTCATTATAAAGCTTTTATTCAAACTGTGTAACGAAAAATGAACGTTGTACAAAGCAAAATTTATACCTTTCTTAAAGAAAACAATGCATGAAAATGTATGAAATATGTGGAAGAATGGAATGAATGTGTTAAATGTATGAATTATGTATTTATAAATTTATGGATATTCGAAATTAACTGGGAGGTAAATTGCGTGTACTGCCGGTTTGTCATTTGGTACCCTGCATAATGCCCAAGGAAATGTACGAAATATTAATCATTTCTACACTGTCGGCCATTTTTTGGCATCCTATAAAATGCCTAGGTATTCTATACAATGACAGCTTTTATACATTGCTGGTAGCATCCAATGTACAAAAGTATGTTGAATAATTGTCTGTATTTAATTAATAAATTTCTATACAATGCATCATTTCCTCGCATTCTAGTAAATGAAACAAAATAGAAAATCCATATCTTTAATCATTTATATGAGTGTTGCTATTTATATAGCTGGCATAATAAAGGAAAAAAAACAAATGTTTATAATCGAAATTGGTTTTACTGTTTTTCAAAATATTCTCCATGAAGATCAATACAGTTTTGCATGTGATTTGAATGCATCAATAGCTACTTCGGGTGTCGCAAATCGCTGGCTACGTAATTTATTTTTAATATGCGGGAATAAAAAATGTCATTGGGTGCCGAATAAGGCCTGTATGGCGGGTGACCCATCAAAAATTCTTTTGTTTGAGGCAATGTGCAAGAGCTCGCACTGTCATAATAAAGAATGTTTCATCTCTTCTGCTTTTTTCGAATTTCTCTGATGACTTCTGGCAAACAAATCATTGTGCATCATTCAGAATTGACCATCATGCGTTGCTCTAACGCCACTGTCGCGACGTGATTGGTCATGCCAAAGAAATAGGCAACCATTTGCTTTTTGTTGGATTTCGCACGTCTTGGAAGACCAACACAGTCGACTGCTGTTTTGTTTCACACTCACGTGCAGATGTTATACACAGCATCTGACATGCCTTGAACAAATCAGCATTTCCTTGCACCAATCGACACGATCCTTCTTTTGAGCGTTTGTCAGATTAGGTGGAATCCAACGCGAACAAATCCATTTCACGGCCATATATTTTCATCTAATATATTATTATTGATGTTTGTCATAGTAATCATGTCATACTAATGCCCAAAGATGCCTCAATCTCACATTATGTCTTATCAGATCACGCACAGCAACGATATTTTCTCGCAGAACAACCGATTTTGGATGGCCCTCATGAAGTTCCTCCTAGAGCGAACGTCGACCACGATTGAATTCGTTATACAGTACAAAGTCCTTAATCCAGACTCATCGGAACTTCAGCGATTCTGGATTAGGGGTTTTTCTGGATCATCAATTTAAATCTGGTAAGATGACATCCAGAAATTATACAATTAAAAATATGAAACCGTAATTTATGAAACAAAGAATAATTACGAACTAAAGGCTATAAAATTTTACAAAAAATCAAAGCTAGTAGTTATTTGTTTATGTTATTAAACATTTCTTTCAACGCGTGCATGCGTAAAGCATACAAAAAAAATGTTTGTGGCTGTGATGTCCGGATTATAGATCATTCCGGATTACGGACTTTGTACTGTACCAGTGTTTTATAGTGCTGTTGAATAGTGCTTTATAGCTGTATGAAGAATTAAGTTCATCGAAGCTCTCTTGATAATCCACATCAAAAGTTATGAAATATAATCACACGATAATGTACACGAGTCCATTCCATTTTTTTGCCAGAGATGAATTTTCAATTTACTGTAAATAACACAAATCACGCTTAAAAATATCAATCTTTCGATTGGAATCGTCTGCGCTTAACAATACTTACTATTGCCAAGGCCTTAGCAACCTTCGTACAAAGAAACATTGAAAAATGCAAACTTGGAAACTTCAGTATGAATGGTACTTGCGACAATCTCCTTTTCTTTTCATTCTGAAGGAACTGCCAGACGGTGATGTCTATGATCATGAGAGGACTCTCAATGAGATGTACAGCACCATTCTTGACGTGGATGTTTGGTTTCAGTATCTTTGCCATCACCACTCCTTTCTTGTGCCTGTATTCACTGTGGGTGGTGCTACTCTGAGCATATACTGGAAGTAAAAGGTGCAGATTGAATATAGATATAGGTAGATGTATAGGAGACAACAATTATTTACGAAATGGTGAAGCAGGTGTTGTTTCCATATACTACCTATCCCAAAACACTACCACCCCACTATGATCTCTAGAGCTCGCAAAAAATAAATCTTTCATTCATTCCACACTGCCAGCCCTAAAACAGCCAAGGACTCATTTAGAATCCAATCCACGTACTTTATTGGTACATATTATCACGCAGATATATATTTAGCATTATATACATGATATTATTACATTATAATCTGGCTGAAAATTTGCTTGCATTAATTTATATACTGAAATCTAACGTGAAATGTCAGCAGCATAAGTAACACAAAAGCCTACAATTTGACGGTTTGAAATCTTTGAAAGCACACACAGATTTGCATTTCTACAATGTGAAACTTGTAACTGAGAAACGCACATTGATTTTTTTTTTAATTATGAGAATTCTTTAATCGCACAGATTTGTATATTAGAAAGAAAGAATATTATGGTGCTCAAAAGGGGGCGAAGTGCAAAAATTAATAACTTGTTAACTGAAAAAGCTCCTATTTTTAGGTACCAGTCGGCAAATAACTATAGTCTTTTCCAGTGCACTGCCTCATAAGTTCAACTGGTTCGCACGTCCAGCTACCAACTGGAAGATTCACCGTTCGAATCCCACTCAGTTTATTTCTTATGTTTCTTGTTCTAAAATATTTCGTTGATGATATAACTCTAACAGAAGCTCCTCATTCCAGGAATTAATATAAAATTGCCAAAAATCATGAACCTTAATATTTCAGAACTAAAGGATAAATTAGAAAACAAAAGAACTCAGTAAAATGCATCCTGTAAGGTATATAATATACAGTAATTTAATTAAAATTCAGAAGGCTGCTATCGAGATACAAGGAAAGTTCGATTTTATAAGATGAAGGGCACATTTCTGAAGTCGCACATTTGAGAACATGAAACGCGTGACTTATGGTTGGAGATATAGAAAAGTCTGTTTCTTTGAATTCGGCGATTCTAAACACGATTTTGACATGAATCAGAGAACTTATTAAGGAGGTCTAATCATAAAAAATAGTTTTTTTTGGGGGGGGGTCTAGATGCAGTGGATTGTTGCCACATTATCAATATCTAAGTAAAAAGTATTTCTAAGCCTTGGGCATTTTTCTCAAATTCACATTTTAAATACCTTATGCCGCAGTACAAAAGAAAATTTCTATGCAGCTTCTCTTTGTGCAGTCATGCTAAATAGTTAATTGGCTGTACGTTTACAGAAAATCAATATTGGTTATATTAAGAATATCTATTTTTTTGGGGGGGGGACTGGGTTTTTGACTTGAATCAAATAACTTATCATGAAGATCTAATCATAAAAAATAGTTCTGATAATGTTTTTTGGCCTGGATGTAAATTAAATACAGTGGATTGTTGCCACGTTATCGATATACAACTAAAACGTATTTTGAAGCCTTGAACATTTTCCTCAAATTCATAATTTGAATACAGTGACGTAGCTAGGGTGGGGCAAGGAGGGACATGTGTCCCCAGGCACAGCATCCAAGGGGCGCCAAATTGATGATACGGAATATTTTAATGAAATGTTTTCCATTCTTGACACACAGAAAGGGGTGCAAATTCTTCAGTTGTCCCCGGGCACTGGAAACTCTGGCTACGCCCCTGTTTGAATACCTTACACTGCAGTATGAAAGAAAACTTCTATGCAGCTTTTCTTTGTGCAGTCAGGCTAAATAGTTAACTGGCTATATTTTTACAGAAAATCAATATTGATTACTTTAAGAATTTCTAATTATTAGAATGGATTTCTAACATTTCTTGGCGAAGGATTTGGTACCTTGAAGCTAAAATTCTTTGCATTTGTAATGAACTCTAGACAAGGAATTCTTAAACTTTTTTCGATCACGACCCCTTTTATCAACGAGATTCTTTCGCGACCCCCAGGACCCCATAATATTTACGAAAATTTTCTGGGACCCCCATAAGCATTGCGCAAATCTGACACACACGTGTGTGAAACTATTAATTTTTTCACTTGTGCTGTAATATAATATTGCAGTTTTGGGTCATTAAGTTTAATTTCTAATTTTAAGATATAGAACAATGTGAAAATTTTAAACAAGTAACAGACGAAATGACAGCATCACGTGCAAAGTAAAATGAACGTTTCTATTATAAAAAGAATGTGTCAACACTTTTTTTTTCTTTGTCTGTATTGTCTTATCTTTATCTATTTCAGATACATTGTGTAAAAATATTTGGTAATTTTAAGATTGTTATAATTTAAAGAAACATCAAAACTGCTAAATTTTTTGGCGACCCACAGTTTAAGAAACACTGCTCTAGACAGTATTCCATAACCCTAGGTGGCAGCCAGGCTGATCCGAGGTACTGCACCTGCGCGAGTGTGTTCGACACTGGGTCTCTAAGAGAGACATTGGAGCTACAGTGTTCTTCTATGAAGGTTAGGTATGACGAATGCCATTATGGCCCGCTTTTGTCTTCTCCTCATATGTCACCAACTCAGAAATCTATTAATGTTTCTAAAGGCATTCAAATAAAAATCAATAAAAGTTTATTGTTGCCTGCAAATTATTATGCAACACAGTTTCCCTGTACATGCTGTATGACTTCCGATGAACTTCAAACATAGTGGCCTATGGCAAAGCGAGATATAATTTCTACATATAATAAAAGAAAGAGTCTGTCTGTGTGTGTGTGTCTTTCATTCACGCTGCGCGTAAGCTGATAGACCCACGGCTATGAAATTTGGTACATAGGTGCATCTAGACAAGAGCCAGTGCATGTCGAAGCGATTTTTTCGAAATTCAAATTCGAATTTTTTTTTATTTTATGTTTTGTGACAAAAATCGCATCATTTTGAGACATAATAGGCTTTAGGAAAGGGAGATTTTACTCTACACACTCCATTTTCACATCGTCATGAAACATAGGCACTTAGCTATTTTAAGAACTTAAAATAAATTTCGTGTTTCAATAAATGGATTAAATACGAATTTATTTAACAAAAACACCTTTTTAACGGGATTTTTTCTAAAAAAGTTTATTTTAAAAAATGTACAGATTATTTTTCTTTGATTTTTGGATACATTAAACTTTCATCCTTGTGACTGCTTTTACAAAAAGAATTTTTGAAAAATGATAATATTTTGTCTGTTTAAAATGTTTTTAAATGAAGCTTCCGAGTACACTTCTCACATCTCACATCTTTAAAAATGTGATTTTGGCAACAATTTTCCCGTCTTATTGTTGTTGATAGATTTTTGATGAAATCGCATCATTTTGAGTAGTTTTATTCTTTTAGAAATATGGGTTTGGCAACAATTTTTCACATTATTTCTTATGTCACTGTTTTTAAGAAATTGGCATATTTTATTGTCATTTATATATATATATATATATATCAGTGGGTCTTAGCAAGACCCACTGAGTTGTTCTTTTCTCAATTTTATTTTATATTGATTATTAACTACAGGTTTTCTTACAGTTTCATAAAATCTACAGTTTTTAAAAATTAAATTGTTAATCTTTAAGCTTGCAGGCCCAGCCCGAATATGTTTGTATTTTAAGGACTAATAGCTCATCGCTATTTATTTTCGTTTTGATTTTAATTTTAGACTAGATTTAGAAAGTTTGATTTTGATTTACATATTTTAACACCTTAATGTGTCTTTCTGAGCGGACGCGTCGGGAAATTGGAACAGAGAATTGAGACTATTAAAATTTCCAAGACACTTTGTCAAAAATTTTTTAGCGAAAAAGTTTCAATTGTCTGTTTCGGCGAAACGCGTAATGGGGTTAGCTTGATTCGACGTTCAAATAATTGAAATTTCCCTTGAAAAGCCTGTTTGGATGTCGAATTGGGCTAATTTACCATTTTCCGCTTACTTTTTAACTTTTTCTGTTATTTAATTTTATTGTATTTATGTTTTACATGTCTAATGATTTGCTTTTCATGTGTATTAATTTTTGAAAACGTCTTTAACCTTTTGGAGCAGCAGCTCTTGGTAACTTTTAGGCGAGCTTTCTACAATTTATATATATATATATATATATATATATATGTGTGTGTAATAATAAAATTCCATAGTCAAGAGTACACTTAAAATTCTAACTGTATGTTCTTTTCATTTTTATGGCGACGTTCTCTTATTTGAAAGTACGTGGAATTAAATCCACAGCCCCATAGTCAAGTTGTTTTTCCCGCCTTTTCTACACATACAGTTATAGAATGTTCTCGAGTTATTTAAAGCGATTTGGATTGGCTGACGAGGCTGACGTCATTTCTTGGAAGCTCCGCCTTTCCAGAGGTTATAAAAAGACTTGCAAAAGGAATATCGGAATAATTTTCTTTAATGCAACAATGCAGTAAACTTCATACAAAAAGTTATTAGTAATTCTTTTTATTTACTGCAGAGATATGAATTTTGTAACTGCTATTTCTCCTGAATAATAAATAATGGATCCTGTTTTTTAAACTTATAGTCTGATTATTTAAGCTACGACTGCATTTATGATTCTTCAGCATTCTATTTATTCCGGACAAAAGCTGGTACATCATATATATATATATATATATATATATATATTGTAGAAGAAATTATTGTAGTGGAAGAAATATTGTAGTGGGCTTGCTAAAAAGTTACCAGGAGCTGTGGCTTTTTTGCTTATTTCATTGCTTGTAAGATATTGAAAAGTTTTGCATGATTTTTTCTCTTCAACAGAAAGTTGGTTAATTTTTTTATTAGGATAATTAATGTTTGTATTAAGAGATACAGTCAAAAGTCGTTAATTCGGACACCCATAATCCGGAATGATCTATAATTCGGGACCTCAAAGCTAAAAACTTTCTGCGCATGTGCCACGTTGACACATGCACATAGGCGTTTATGCGTGCACGTAAGACCTTTTACCACTGCACATATGCGTGTGCGCAAGCACAGAATAGGTTTTCGCGTGCGCGTTTTATGTATAACGGACGGTATAATCTAAAATTATCTAATTATCTATTTCAGTTAATGTTGATGATTGAATTGTTCCTTAATCTTCGAATTGGATCCGGCTTATTATTTTTTGCAGACTGTAAGAGCAATTTTATAAAAGTAAACTTGAACTTTCGATTATGTCAAATAGAATTTCCGATTCTGGAGCTCCCAAAGGATCGTACAAAACGAAAGTATGTTTCAATGTCCATCAAACAAAAAGTGGAATTGCTGCAAAAAATGGATAAAGACATGAAGAATGTGACAGAGAGGTTAGTGAAAACGAAAAAATTTTGATTGACAAGTTAGTCGGTATTCTCGGCACAAAAATTAACGGGACTTGAACAGTGGAACTTTGTAACTGAACAAGAAATTGTGTCTGTTTATAGAATTAAAGAGAAAGTATTATCACATAAAACAAAGCAACTTAAAACAACTTACATTGAAAGAAATGTTTCATAAAGTAAACAAATAAATATTAAGCTTTTTTTTTTTTTTTTTGTAAATTTTGATACCGTTTAGATTATAATTGTTCTTTATTTCATAAATTAAAGTTTCATATTTTTAATTTTAGAATTTCTGTGTGCCATGTGACTGATGATCTATAATCCGGAAAAATCGATAATCCGGAATTGCCGAAGTCCCGACGAGTCCAGATTAACGACTTTTGACTGTATAGCTTATTTCATTGTGATTTTTTTCTCTTAAAAATATAAGATAAAATATCATTAATTATACTTTGCTTTTCAGAATTTTTTGTTTTTTTGTATTCTTTTATGTTATTTAACTCATTTCACTGCTTTTAAGATATTGAAAATTATTTAGTGATTTTTTTAGGAAACAAAGTTCTTAAGATTTTGCAAAGAGAAGTTGGTTAATTTATTTATTAGGATAATTAATATTTGTATTAAGGGATATTGCTTATTTCATTGTAATTTTGTTATACGTAATAACTTTATTTTATGAAGTTGTTCTGCAGAGTAAAATTTACGCAGTATTTAAATTTAACATTTGGTGTTTCCTTCAGCCATTTTTCCGGTACATTTAAAAGCCAGACGAAGGCTGGCAGCGAAGCTGCTAGTACAATAAATAAATGATTCCTCCGATAATGCAAATCAAGGAACTGGAAGTTCATGACAAGAATTAAATTCAGGCAAACTAAATCATATCATGTGACAAACAGAAAATACGAGTAATCCGTATAGCCAATTTCTCCTCATTCTTACTTCAGAATTGAGTTCCCTTCTGCTGCAACAATGATAGTACCATCCATAGCAATTTTCTCAATATTAACTATACAGATTTCCAATACATCATACTGCAGGATATGAAGATTGCATTAAGATGCTCTGATGTTAATTTCTAGCATCAAGATGCTATTTTATTTGAATGTATGTTTCCTCCAGAATATGTTTGAGAAAACTGGCAGCTATAAAATTTTTTAAATAATTAAGGTTCATTCTTTTAAGTATACAGTAAGTGGTTCCTTTAAATTGGCATGAAGTCTAAGGCCTGACGCAGATGCAGTGTTTGAGGATTAGATTTTGTGGTAAGTTTTATTTCCAGGTTGTGCTTTAAGTTAAGCAATTAAGATACACACTCTAACATCCTCTATGTTTCCTCTTCATATTATCTTTAAATTTCTGTATGTTTTAATTTTTGTAAGATGACAACATAGGATTGTTGCTCAGCAACAACTGGTAACTTGAATTGATGAAAAATAAATGAGTTGTGTTCTTTTTCTCAAGTCATCCTGTCATCTAATTTTATTCATTTAAAGAGTTAAAAGTTTATTGCAGGTAAAATATTAACATAAAATGCCCTCTTCAACACTTTTCTGCTATATTAATTATTCCACAAACAAAGGTATGTAATAAATACAATAACATTTTTGTAATTCAAAAATATGCATACATGGTAAATATTTGTTTAATTTTTTTCAGCTTATTTTATTTTTAACTATTTAATCTTTCAAGGTGCATCAGGGTTCATAGCCGCATTTTAGTTAAAAAAATAAGCACCTATAAGCACTTTTCAAGCACATTTTAAGAAAAAAAAAATAATAATAAGCTTCTCTCTAATTACATTATACACAACTGCATTGTTAAAAATATATGTAAATGTGCCAGTCCCAATATTTACTTTATGAGAATTGGCAACAACAGTTTCGTTGTCATTCTATCCCTGTCTGGTGTGCATAGCTGTGGTTGCTTGTTCCCATGTAACCTGATATTCCCAATATATTTTTATTTGTTCGACCTGGACTATGTCATTTCTTTAACCCACGACTAATCTCGATTTTTAACACGTTATCAGCACGAAAAGCTCAAAAGGAAATGCCATTATGATCCAGGATTGAAGATCGCACCGAAGCCTAACCGCGCCGATCGCCGAAGCCTAACCACGTTGTGAATCTGAAGTGAGCTGGATAACCATCCTTTAACGAAGTAAATAAAAATTGTTTTGGTTAATTTAGCTCGATATATTTACTTAAAAAATGACATCTGAAGATTATAAAATGCCGAAACTAAACGGCGATAATTATCACACATGGTGTATACGTTCGCGTGCCGTGCTGGTGCAGAAGAGATGTTGGGAAGCAGTGGAACCCGGATATGGAATTGAAATGAATGAAGCGGAGAGGAAAAAGAATGACGAAGCTCTTACCCTATTATTCCTCATAGTTGAAGATACATTTCTAGATGATATCGGAGATTGTATTAGAGCCAGAGACGCCTGGAACTGTTTAAAAGAAATGCATACAAAATTCGGTTTGCTTCACGTACTGCAGCTTATGAGAAAATTTTTTAACATAAATATGAAGCCAAATGAGTGTCCAATCCTATCTAGCAAGATTAATGGACTTACATAGAAAATAAGCTAATGGTGGATATGCATTCACAGATAGAGAAGTGGCCCTAGTGATGCTGTTGGGACTGCCTAGAAGTTATGAATCGCTTATCCTAAGTTTGGAAAAAGATGAAGCAAATCTGACAACTACAATTGTGAAACCAAGGCTACTCGTAGAAGAGAAACGTATAGTCAGAAATGAGAGTTCAGCCAAAGTGTATCATGAAGAACAAGCTCTTCACACTAAAAGTTTTGCCACTAACCAGAAGAAGCCTGCATTTGGAAAACCCATGAAGAAGTATGCAGCTAAAAGGCCAAATGAAGAAGAAACTAACAGAGGAAGAAATACTAAATGCTTCAGCTGTGGCCAGTGGGGGCACATATCTAAAAATTGTGAAGAGGCCAAATATCAGAAACAAAACAGCGCCAAAACTGCAGTTGACCTCAAGACAAACATTGCACTTCTGGCAAATGAAGAAAAATTAAGAAAAAGTAATCTGTGGATTTTAGACAGCGGAGCTACAGAACACATGACCTCTGATAAAAGAAAATTCTCAGTCCTTAAGAAGTACACATCTGAAGTTGAAGTTGCTAATTCAGAAAGAATAAAGGTCACTGGAATTGGAAATATTTCATTTTCTGTTGGAGAAGAAGACGGAGAAAAAAACATCACTATTGAAAATGTCCTATATGTTCCAGAACTAGGAGGAAATCTATTATCCATTGGTAGAATTGAAGAAAGAGGCTTAAAAGTAGAATTTGCTGAAGGAAAAGCCAAAGTGATTGATAAGAATGGAGATACTCTTTTATCTGGTGAGAAAAAAAGAAGACTATACATAATCGAAGAAAAGATGGCAACTGCCTACGCTACGAAAACTGAAAGTGCCGACTTGCTGCATCGTAGACTTGGTCATCCACGTTCTTGTACAACAAACAATATTGTCCCCATCGACAGAAACCTGAAATCAACAGTATTAGCAAATGAACCTTGCCAGGTTTGTATTCAAGGAAAAATGAAAAGGGAGAAATTTCCAAAAGCCGCTAGTACAAAAGCTAAACACATCCTAGAAGTTATACATTCAGATGTTGTTGGCAAAATTTCTCCCCCTTCCTTTGGAGGCTCAAATTACTTTGTGACTTTCACGGATGAATTTTCTCACTATACCACGGCATTCCCTATGAAAGCCAAAAGTGACGTACTAGAAAAATTTGAGGAGTACCGTTGCATGGTAGAAAATCTCCAAAACAGAAAAATCAAATTCTTGAGAAGTGACAATGGTGGGGAATATATAAGTGGAAAGTTTGACAAGTACCTTGCTGCGCATGGGATCCAAAGACAACTAACTGTACCTGACACGCCTCAACAAAATGGTCTGGCTGAAAGACAACCAAACATTGATAAACACAATGAGATGCTTGCTTATTGAGTCCGGAGCAGATCACAGGTTTTGGGCTGAAGCAATGGCCACTGCCGCCTATCTCCACAACAAGCAGCCATCTATGGCAATTGATGGCGATATTCCGGAGGAACGATGGTCAGGGTATGGAAGCAAAACAGACCACCTCAGAGTTTTTGGATGCAGAGCCTGGAGCCATGTTCGCTCGCACTCAAGAGGAAGCAAGCTTGATCCTAAAGCTACAGAATGTGTTTTTGTGGGATATCCTAAAGGAGTTAAAGGCTACAAATTGTATGATCTGAAGAAGAAACATTTTTTCGTCAGCAGAGATGTCATTTTTGAAGAAAATGTTTTCCCTTTAAAACTGAGCAAGTGTGACAATCCTGCAGAAGAAGCTACCCTTAAAATTCAAGACTTTGAATCAGAATATCCTTTGGACCTACCTGAAACAGAAGCTCGTGACTCATCTCTAGATTATATAACTCCTGATGTAAATAACTTGGATGAAACCGAATGTCCCAATACAGATCCAATTTACCGAAATTCCGAAAGATGTCCAGACATACAGCTTGAAAATACTTCAGATTACAAAGATGAAGGCCAATCAGTTGCTCAAATACAAGACGTTGCTAATAACCTAGACCCTGAAATTGAAGTAGCAGCCAGAAACCCTACCCGTGGAAGTGAGAGAGGTGAAAAAAGAAAAACCAAAATTCCTAAACGTTTCGAAGACTTCTATCTGTACGATGCCCAAGAGGTACAACAATCTGAAGAAAAGGACCCAGTAACCCTAAAAGATGTCCTGAAATCACCCGCAGCTGACATGTGGTTAAAAGCCATGGAGGAAGAAATTCAGAACCTCACTCAAGCTCAAACCTGGGAACTAACTACAAAACCACCAGGAGCTAAGGTAATACCATCCAGATGGTTGTTTCGTAAGAAAAAAGACGAGATTGGGAACCGAGCAAAGTTCAAAGCCAGATTGGTAGCAAAAGGCTATCTGCAAATGCCTGGAGTGGACTTTCAAGACACCTTTTCACCAGTCATCAAACTCAAATCTGTAAGATTATTGCTTGCCGTAGCTGCAGAGAAAAACCTAGAAGTTCACCAAATGGATGTAACAGCTGCATACCTTAATGGAATCCTAGAAGAGGACATATATATGGCACAGCCAGAAGGCTGCATTGAGAAAGGGAAAGAACACCTTGTCTGCCACCTGAAGAAAAGCATCTATGGTCTTCGACAATCAGGACGTGCATGGAATACTTGCTTGAATGACTTCCTGATCCAGTATGGATTGAAAAGGTCAAATGCAGAACCTTGTATTTACTTTTGTCATGAGAAGAACATCATAATTGGAGTTTATGTTGATGACCTCTTGATAGTTGGAAACATGCCAGAGATAAATGAATTCAAGGAAGGCATTAAGAAAAGGTTCAGTGTCAAGGACCTAGGTCCTGCAAGCCAGATCTTATCCATGCGAATATGCAAAGAAGATAATGGGTCATACACACTAGATCAAATCGTTTATGCATCAGAAATCTTAGAAACATTTAAAATGACTGAAGCAAAATGTGCATTCACACCACTGGACCCCAGCATAAAATATAAAAATGTAGATGAACAGCAGTGGGAAGAAATCAAAGAAAACAGCAAGGGAATCCCTTATAGACAAGCTATAGGAAGTCTTCTATATTTGACTTGTGGTACTCGCCCAGACATGGCTTATTCTTCCACTTATATGAGCCAGTTCAATGAAAAACACACGGAAGAACATTGGAGAGGTGTGAAGCACATTCTAAGATACCTAAAGGGAACACGACACAGAAAGTTGAGATTCCAGAAGACAGGTGAGCCACTTCAAGTCTATTCAGACGCTGACTGGGGAGGTGACAGAACTGACCGTAAATCTTATAGTGGTTATATAATGCTACTCGCAGGTGCTCCAATCTCATGGTCGAGCAAGAAGCAATCCACAACAGCTTTATCGACGACAGAAGCAGAGTATGTGGCAATGTGTCACACTGCCAAGGAAATCCTATGGATTAAAAATTTGATCAAGGAAATCTGTAGTGAATTAGCTGCTTCACCTCAAAAAGTGCTAGTCGACAACCAGGGAGCAATCTTCTTAGCAAAGAACCATGTTACTTCTGAAAGAAGTAAGCACATTGATATTAAATTTCATTTTCTGAGAGACCTAGTGAAGGAAAATGTGATTATATTTGATCATGTGCGATCCAGCGACAATCTCGCTGATCTCCTAACTAAGCAGACCTCAAAAAAACTTTTACGTGACATGAACTATGCCGGGACTTGTACGTAAAAATGATCTCCTTTGAAGTTTACGACTGATAGTGTCTGTGTAGAGACTTGACTTAAAATTTCAGAAAGAAGCCTAGATACAAATTTTTCTTAATTGCTTTTATGTAAACATTGTGTTTCCTAGTATAACTTAATATGTGTTCATTTAATGATGTAATTCATAAGTAGAAGTCAATAGTGTTTAAGCATGTAATAGCAGCTACATTGTTTTTCTGTAAATGTGTACAACCACAGCGTGATAAATTTTTGTGGAAGTATGTAAGTATCTTGCAAATAGTGTGACTGGCAAGGGGGCGTGTTAAAAATATATGTAAATGTGCCAGTCCCAATATTTACTTTATGAGAATTGGCAACAACAGTTTTGTTGTCATTCTATCCCTGTCTGGTGTGCATAGCTGTGGTTGCTTGTTCCCATGTAACCTGATATTCCCAATATATTTTTATTTGTTCGACCTGGACTATGTCATTTCTTTAACCCACGACTAATCTCGATTTTTAACATGCATAACCTTAAAAATTAGACTTGTAATTTAAAATATGAGAAATGCAGTATTTATTAAGAGAGAATAAGCATTACCTCAACCGTGGAAAATAATTACTTTTATTTATTTTTTTTTTAATTTTAAATAACAGTTAAATTTACAGAACTAGTTTACAATGAGAGGGGAAAAAATTATGCAGAACTAAACTATATTAGAAGATTTAATGATGAAATTTCAGTTCAAAATAGAGAAAATAAATAATAATTAGGCATATTTATTGTATTCGCTCGGAACCTAATAATAAATACAATTTATTTTCCACTCGTATTGATATTTAAATAATTTAAATCTAAATTCTGAACGGCATTAAATTTGGAATATGGAATAGAATCATTCTTTGCTTGGGTTGGTAGACCGCAGAACTTTTAGTCCTATTCAATCCAGATTGGAAAGTGACAAAAAAAAAAAAAAAAAGAGTCCGTTGCTTGTTTTGCAGCAAACTATAACAGTTTCAATATTCGAGATTTTGAGGAGAAAGGGGAGAACCTCCCAATCTTCATACTGTATAATGTATTGGCCAAAAAAACAAAATTATTTTTACTATTCGATTACTTTCCCTTTATTTAAGCCATTCCGAATATTATTCCTTAGAAAACTAATCTGTGTTAAAACACAAACATTTTTAAAAGTTTACTATACTTCAGCAGTTACTGCAACTATGTTATTATAAATAGAACGATCATAATAAACACGAATATGTACTGACCAAGCGGAATGAGAATGCAAATTATTAAGATCTTGATAGAAATTACAAGCAAGCACCTGTAAGGGCGTTTATTTTCACTTATAAGGACCGCTACGAACCCTGTGCATTAACATGGAAAACAATACAAAATTAAAGCATAGCTTTATATTAGAAAAATCTTTGGATTATTTAAAAAATATTGTTAATATCTCTGTAAATGAAAGATATATGGTGTAACTAATAATTGATTTCAATAACAACACGTATATATACAAGTTACCATTTGAAACAGAATTTTTATCATATAAATATATTATCATTATACAACCAATGTGTTTGGTCGCGTGCAAGAATACAGAGGCTTTTTGCACATATTTTACAGGATTTTGCTTTGCTATAAAAATCCACCATCTGTTGAAGTTCTTTATTTCACTGGTTATATTTTTAAAAATATAAATAATCATCTGCTACTTGGCAGTTTTATTCTTATGCAAAATGGCGCTTTTAAGAGCGTTTAATACCCCTTTCTCATGTCGATTTTTAATAACAGATGGCACTACGAACGTTGAGCGATAAAGACTCAAATCTGTAAGACTACCTACAGCCTGGTTACTATGGCAACGACGCTTCCTTCCTCTGTACTTGTTTGGCGGGAAAGTGAGTAAGCCATAAAACACATCCCCTCAGTTGAACAAAAGACCTGCTGTCATTTCTTCCGTCTGTGACTCAGACTGCAGGGTATGTTTTGAACAGGAATAGAACTTTTTCACCTTTGTGTTGAATGAAAGATATCTGTGAGATACGTGCAGCAGTCGCTATTTCTTTTCGCAAAATTTGTTCATCACGCTTTTCAATGTTGCGTAATGTTTCATAATTTGCCGTTATTTTGCGGAAGAAAACAAATTTCATCGCGACATAAAAATTATATATAAATGATTTTATACTTGATGATATGTGTATACATATATAGCACGCACATAATATTCCATTTACTCATCCATCCATAATATTTCATAAATTACCATCCATAATATTCCATAAATATGTGTTAGCACTTTCCAGAGCTTTATATATATTTTTTACTTGTATTGTAAAATCGTATAACACTCCTAACTATTATTTTTTACTTCAAAAGTGGATAAATCATTATCAAATTTTTCTAGTACACGGAGAAATGGTCTATGTATCCACACACATAAACGTAGTAAAAGATACTATTGTTGATTGAATATCTTTTGGCAGCAATATCAAGATGCAATGAAAATTCGAAATCAATTAATAACATGCATTTTATTACAAAAACACTAGCAGGACGTATTATTTGCACAAAAAACTTAGTGTGGAAATAATTTGCGGCACATTATCTGAGATCCGCTTTGAATGAATACATAAAGTGTTATAATGAACAATCAGTTTTA
Source organism: Stegodyphus dumicola (assembly GCF_044657685.1). Taxonomy (NCBI): domain Eukaryota; kingdom Metazoa; phylum Arthropoda; class Arachnida; order Araneae; family Eresidae; genus Stegodyphus; species Stegodyphus dumicola. The sequence goes on from NC_140772.1 coordinate 6,579,741, forward strand.
ATATTTCACTTGATACTGAAATGCATAAAATCAAATTGCGTTTCTATGTTTCAGGTTTATAAAATACAGCTGATAATTGAAGGGGTATCAGGTTTATAAAGTACAAGCTGATAATACATGATAAGGGAGAAGAAATTCCTAAATTACAAAATTGAATATTATATTTTAATAAAGTAAAATGATACATATTATAGATACATCCTAAAAAACGATAATATATATATATATTGTATATCGTTGTATACCGTATATATATATTATGTATTTATATGTATATCTACTCTTTTCCGGATGTAACTGTAATTACGTACTGTGCTGGTTTATCATCTTCCTGTAGCGATGCTTTGGATTTGCTGTGTATGAATCTGTTTCATTGAACAGGAACAAATAGGAAACAGAATATTGAAAATTGAATTTTTTTAAAGCATTAGTAATTTATATATATTAGATTGACTAAAAAGAGTATATTCATGCATAACGTATAAATATGCGAAGTGAATACTTTTTGGCAATCACCTTTCTAGGATGATCATTTTTAAAAATAACCAGTACTCTTGATAAAATAAACACCGGTACGATCTATCTGCCTAAGGGAAAGGATGCCTTCGTGGAAGACTTTCTAAGGGAAATTGGCTCCTAGACACGTTACACAGGGTAAAACCACGAAAGCGCAACCAGTCCCTTCGCGGGATTCAAAACTCGGACCGAAATACTGGTGTTCAGCTACTTTACCGCTTCGTGCCTCTTTTCAGAGCGGATTCGCTATATATGAAACAGAGTAATGTGCTGTTACCGTATTTAGCAGCCTGCCTTTTTCCTTGACCTACCATAAAAAAATAAAATAGCAAAATTATAACAGCGTCTCTAAAAAGATGCTTTGCTATATTCTCATTAAATCTTTATCATTCTGCGCTACTAAAAACGAAGTACGATTATTTCAAATTCAAAATTTTATAACATTACTTTACAGAAAGCGATCTCATGTCTTATAAAAATAAAACCCAACATCTGTTTCTACTCAAGCGCTTACTTTCTAGACAAAGTAATTTCAGTGTAACGTACGTTCAGTTTTATCTAACTTTGAACGGAAAAAAAAAAAAAAACTATGTACATAACAGGCAAAGATATTAACAGCACATAAATTTAATCAATTATATTGGATTACCAGAGGAGAAAAAAATAATTCGATGAGATAATTCTCTGAGAATTCATAAACGCTAAATTAAGAATAAATTTTATAAAATGTTTACTAATGAATACATGTATTTGCATAGTAAGTTTCCTTTTTTAAAAAATTTTTCATCTTTATCACGTTTATCGGAGTGTCGTATTTAACTTCACAATTATGCTCCGAAATTTCATTGCTGTAGATTGGATTATTACCAATATATAATTCTACTAGTAACCAGAGCCAGTATTAGAGGTTTTTGCTGCTCACTACAATATCTGTGGCTCTTACTTCTGCCACGCGCCGCCAGTGGCTGAGTGGTTAAGAATATTGATTACTGGAAGTTCGACCTGGTTTCGGTTCGATCCCAGGCGAACCAGCTGGCTGCATGGTTTGTTTTCCTGTTGTGCAACATGAATACGACCCAGTTTCCTTCAGCAATTAGGCTCACCCGCGGCCGAGCGGTTAAATCGCTGAACACTGGTAGTTCCGACCTGGGTTCGAATCAAGGCGAACGGGCTGGCTACATGGGCGTTTTCATAATCTTCCCCGTGTGTAACGTGTATGGGGAGCTTTGCTATAAACTAAACTAAGCCTTCAGAAACTTCCTCCACGAAAGCATCTGCTATCTGCCACCTCGTGGCTTTGCTATATTCAAAGAGCCTAACCCAATTCTAGCACTCAGTTCCTCTCTAAATTCTAGCGGGCGAGCGCTAAAGTCGCCTATTACTGGTAGTTCAACCTCGGCACATTATCTGAGTTCAGCTTTGAATGAAAACAACATAAAGTGTTATAATGAACGATTAGTTTAAAGATTTCACTTGATACTGAAATGCATAAAATCAAATTGCGTTTCTACATATCAGATTTATAAAGTACAGCTGATAATTGTAGGAATATCAGGTTCATAAAGAACAGTTGATAAATACATGAGAAGTGGGAAGGAATTCATAAATTACAGAATTTAATGGTTGTAACGAAAATTTTAAGCACGAACGTTCTTCATAAAGTTATGAAAAAAAAGCAGTCAGTACCTTTAGTGCGGATAGTAATCACTACCAAAAATCTATGCTTTTCTGCCAATTTTTTGGTAGTTTTTCAAAACCTTCGGCTCGGAAACTTGGTGGCCCGAGTCCAAACACAGGTCAACCTCATTTCGGACGTCTTGTGCAGAAGTGAAGATAGGACCAGCAAGATGTAGCTGAAAGTCCAAACGTGCGATGTCGGGGTTATATGGTGGATGTGGTGAAAGATCCCTTTCGAGTCCGTACAGAGGCTAGCCGGTGAATGCAGACACGTATGGTATTATCTTGATGGAACGTTACCTTTCTGCGCCGGAACTCAATTCGACTCTTTTCCTTGATAGCAGCGTCAACATGCACTAGCATCTCGTTGTATCCTTTACTGTCAAGGGTTTTACCTTTTTCCATATACTATTTGTGATTAATACCACGGCAATCCCACCAAATACAAAAGAATGATCTTTTTGTTAGTCAAATTACGCTTTACGATGCTGCCGACGGACTCACGGGCGCAGATCAACTAAATTTTTGGCCTATGTTGTTGAAATAAATTTATTTTTCAACACAAGTGACTATCCAGATCACCAGATCCAAAGCATGATCTTTTCGTTAGTCAAATTACGCTTTGCGACGCTGCCGACAGGCTCACCGGGCGCAGACCAGCTCCCTTTTCGACCTATATTGTTTGTGTAAACTTGTCTAACTTTGAAAGAAAAAAAAAAAAAAAACTATGTATATAACACGCAAAGATATTACAGAACATAAATTTACTCAATTTTATTGGATTACCAAAGGAGGAAAAAATACTCAGATAACTCTCTTAGAATTCTTAAACGCTAAATTAAGAATAAATTTTATAAAATGTTTACTAATAAATACAAGTATTTTAAATAATAAATTTTTCCATCTCTACATATACCACGTTCATCGGAGTGTCGCATTTGACTTTACAATTAAGCTCCGAAATTTCTTTGCTGTAGATTGGATGATTACCAATATACTTACAATCCTACTAGTAACCAGGGCCACTATTAGGGATTTTTGCTACTCAGTACATTATCTGTGGCTCCTACCACACGCCACCAGTGGCCGAGTGGTTAAAACTACTGAATACTGGAAGTTCGAACTGGTTTGGGTTCGATGCCAGACGAATCAGCTGGTTGCATTGTTTGTTTTCACCGTGTGTAACATGAATACAAGCCAGTTCCCTTCAGCAATTAGGCCCTCCCGCGGTAGAGGAATTAAATCGCTGAACACTGGTAGTTTCGACCTGGATTCGAATAAAGGCTAACGGGCCGGCTGCATGGACGTTTTCATAATTTTCTGTATGTGTAACGTGTATGGGTTGTCAATTTCTCTAAGAAAGTTCAACATGAAGGCATCCTACTGTGCTTTGCCATAATAACCTAATCTAAGCCTTCAGAAAATGACTCCACGAAGGCCTGCCATCTTAAGAAGGTAACCCTCGTGGCTTTGCTACATTCAAAGAGCCTAACGCAGTTCTAGCAAGCGAGCCGCCGAACACTGGTAGTTCATCCGGAGTTCAAGCCTCGATAACGAGTTGGATGCATGACCGATTTTGGTGTTTTCCAAATTCACCTGCTTTGGCGTAATCAAACTCTATAATTCTAAACAAACTGACGTTCGGTTCGGCTCCAACGGCTCTAGCACCACGTTCCAAATTATAACTACAGTTCAACAAATAAATGTCTGGCGTATACATTCGAATAACCTAAGTAAAAAAAAAAAAAGGGGGGGGGGCTTTTTAATTTCTTCCACAACCAAGCATGCATGCATGCACATAAAGCGAATAAAGAAAAACTTATGGAGTGCAATAGGGTTCTAATCCATAACATATTTAGTTAGTGATCGCCATCATTGGGAGCTATAAATATGCTATATTGACGGGAAGGAGAAAATTTTACTTCCTGAGTGAGCTAATTCAGAACTAGTCATTATTTCATCTGTCATCTTAAATTTAGGATGTCAAATTACGTGACTAACAAAAACCTAGTATTTATATGAAGCTTGATAAAAATCAAAGTTTTGAAGACGGTATATGTGATCATGTTCGGTTGATTACCATTATGATCAGCAAATAACAACAGCAATTTACTGATGTCTTTCTTATCTTTATATTCAGATGTAGTTTTCAGGGCAACTAGAGAAAATTTATTAATTACTTTTATTATTTTTGATACTTTATACGTACGAAGATACATACTTGTAGGAAGAGAGATATAAATATCATATTCGAACAAATAAAAACAAATCGTGACTTGAAGACCCTAGAGATACGGCTTCTGATTGCTTTTCAAATTTTTACCATATTAGTAACGATATAATCGAATAATCTTTCAAAGATTATTGTTTACCGATTTTAGGTAACAACTAGAAAACATTTTTTCGAACTTATCCTCAAACAAGTTTGCTATTGGTAATGAATACTGCTGTATCATGAATCAGGTACGGCGCTATGCATTTTGCTGACTTTGTACGCAATAAATTCTGTTGTCAAGTGCCCTTCCCACAAAATTCTAAAATTTTATTGCTTGATGCTTCGCTGAATTTTACAATTTTGCTGTACGTAAATTCTGCCGTACCGGCAGTGATCATGATTTCAAATTCCCCCTCCCCGAGATTTACTGTGTTATCTGAAAAACAGCTCACAAGTTGCTAAAAATAGCTATAAAACTGGTTCCACAGCTTTTAGCAACGGACTCCCGTTGTGCGTTTGGAAACTCAGCTTTTGAAAGAAAAGGAAGGGGAATAATTTCTCTCTGACTACAGTATAGATGAGGTCCGTGACTTTGTTTGAGCTACTGCAGAATGTTCTGATGTACACTTTTTTCTGTTTCGGCAACATTCATCTTGAGAATTCAACACTTGTTCATTAGCCCTTAGTAATTGACAGAAATGCTTTTAGAAAGTAGTGGGTTCATTGATACCAACAAAATGGTTGGTATCAATAAACTGGGGATACGTTAGTTTCAGTTGTTGGGTTCAAATGAACCTTTCAAATACTAAAAAAGTCCTTTTGCATAATCGAATCCTTTTGCATAAAGAATTTCATCTGAGAATAATTTTTCTACTTAAAAATGAGTTTTGCAGTACTTTTTAAATACTACTTGTATTTTTATTTTCGAAAATTTTCATAAATATTGTAATTAATTATTTCCAATTTTAATAACTCGCAGAAAAAACACAATTTTCAAGAAATTTTTTTATTATGGTTATTCAAACTTATACTAATATACAGCATCTTTTATATTCCTTATACATTTGACACTGCATCCTTCAACCTGCATGTAAGTTTCTCTTCCTTAGTAACTCCTGACCCAGAGACGTCTCAATGAAAGCCAAATCATGCACAAAATTTTCACCTGAAAAGAAAAAAAAAAAGAAAATGATAAAATATTTTTAACACCATATTCTCGACCTCCCCCCCAAAAAAAAGAAATTGCAAGAAATACAAATTTCTAACAGAAAAATGCATTTTCAAGCAGCTGAAATTGTTTCACAAATTAATAATGCAGATAGCAAATGTAACATATGGCACTATTGCCACTCAGTGCAATCTCTGCATATCCTAAATTCTGCTGGCTGATGTCTTCGTAAGTTCTGAACATTTTTTTGCCTCTAAATTTTGCTGCTCAGTGCCCTCTGCTAAATTATAAAATTTTGACTACCACTGGTTGCACAGGCCCTGATCAAAGCAAAGAGGCAAGATGCTACCTGCTATTGATAAACTGCCTTATAAATACCACAAATCTAAATAAATATCAGTTTTATTTCCAAAACAGAATTATCTCACAGCTAAAGCATTGCCTTTGCAGAAAATCTTCTAAATGGAAATAGAATTGCATCCACATTACATGTGTAGAATCCCAATAATTCATTATAAACAGTTCCAAACCATAGTTAGGCTTAGAACTCACAACAGTATTCTTCTTGGAAGTCTTCCTAAGGAAATGGTAGTATATTCAGGGAACATGTGGGCAAAATCATGACAGTATATCACAAGCCTAATTCTTGACCATACATACTAGAAAGATCACAGAAATTCCTCACAGGAAGCTAGATTCATATAACAAAATTTCATGCAACATATGGCATATGGGAAAAAGCAAGGACATTATAATCACTAGCATAGTTTATACCCAAATGAGTTGCAGATGGTGCACTATGTGCTCACAGCTGATTATCACTAATGCAGATATATATTTACTAATATTTAGAAGATGATGAAGTATAGCAAAATATACAAAACATTAGTCCTTAAATCCAACACATTTTCTGATTTTCATACCATCTAGAATAATAGATTTGACGTTAGGTACAATATCAGAATTTTGGGTACATGAAATGTGAAATGGTTTTTTATTTTTAGTCACTGTTTCTAGTAATTTGTTCGAAAGTAACAAATAAGCTGGTTTCAGTCTGTCAATGAAATGTTAACTTGTCTGTCCTTAATTAAGACTCGGAAATATTTATCATATTTTTTCACCACAAAAAAATGGTCCCTCAATAAGCAAATTCAAGTGCCTTTTTCACACGATCAGTTCTCACAAACACATGAGAACATGATCTCAAGTCTTTATGCATAAATATTTTATGTTTGTTAGCAGTTGATAAACTGGTGCTGATCCATAAAAGACAGTAAATTTGTTACAAATGGTTCAGGTTTAGTTTTAGTGGTAGGTAGTCGAAAAACTCACATGGTAACCTTATTTGCATAAAATATACCATTTGAGCTACATGGCACTGCTTTCCATACCTGTAGAAGGCCCATTCCAATTTCGCCAACAAAGGTGCACTTTATTTGGCATCTTGCCATCTTCAATAGCACTGCATATAAGGCACACTTTGTTGCGAATTCCAACAAACAAAATTTTCTGGGTGACCATGCCTATAATAACAGATATGCCACTTGAAGCATTGTAACCATGCCCATAGCTTCTTTTACACCAACCTCCATCAACAATGACAGTTATACAGTGATAACCATCATTATCTTTATCATTGCGAAGCTCTGCCTGCCTTTTCTCCTCTTCTATAGCAGCACACATAGTTTCCTGTGCACATCCCTGTATTATTTTGCCAGTAGTTCGCTCACAAGAAGCAAAGGTCGAGTTGCTCATATACGGAATTTCCATGATGCTAAACTTTTCCTCCTCTTGTGAAAATCCACTGCCAGTAGATAACGCACCTAATACTGCAAGCTGATTTAGACTGCTTTTCTCCATATCAGAACAAATTGTTGCCATTTCCCCACATAAAATTTTATCACATACATAGTTATATGTAGTGACAAGACCACGTCGAATCACTTTGTTAAAAATAAATGATCCTCCAAATTTACAATTTAGGGAATGTTGCTCTAATGTCCTAGCCTGCACTATTACAAAAGACATATTGCAAATTGTTCTGCCAGATGGTAATGGATTTGCCTTTCGTCGATCTTCCCTTTCGATAATTAAAGGTGAATCAGGACACAGAAATTCATCATTAAGGTTCTCCTGAAGAGGCTCAGACTCCAAGCTAAAATATATATATATACAATATATATACATATATATAATTAATATATATAAATATTACAAATTAGGTTTAAATTTGGCTTATTTGATGACAGCAAAGCACTTGATCTTCCTAAGAGGAGGAATGCTTTCATGGAGGACTTTCTAAGGGAAATGGCTCATATACACGGGGAAAACCATGAAAACGCCCATGCAGGCAGCCCATTCGCAATTAGGTTTAGGAAATTTAGGCAACAGACAGCAAATAAATTAACAATAATAATACACTGGATTACCAGTATATTACTACAAGAAGATGAGTCATCTTCACAACTGCTGCTTCCATGCTCGCAGTGTCATTTGCTCGTGCAATATTAGTCACTACTTTGTGTGCCGGAGGTTTCACATGAAGGGCCTCTACACCTGAGTATAAAATGTTCGTGTTCCAGTAAACACTGAATTCAGAGGGGCAAGAATAACTCTTTCATGGTGGATAACTCAGTTACCAAATGGCTTTCTAAGGCTCTATTCAAGCCGTTGTATAAATGTCATAATTCCCAACTAACAACGCTTTGTAGTCAGACCTTGCTATGTCACAAAAACTAGTTTGGGCATTAAGCTTGAAGTTTTCAACTTTGTGCCGACTTGATATAAGAGTCGGCCAATCAGAGCATATACATAAAACCTATTGAGAGAGAAAGCTGTAGACACATACATGCATGCACAAATTTAGCTTCTCTAATTGGCTATGGCTTAGACCCTCTCTCGCAGGTGTGAATGGAACTCCCACATTTTGTGCCTTATGATTATGCGTCTATGACATTTATACCATCATGTGAACGGAGCCTTAGGTTGGCATACTAAGAAGATGCACTGTCTTGTGGGGATAAGCAATTTACACTCCTAAGCCTAAAAAAAAAACTTGGAAAAAAAAGATCACGACTTAAATTTGTTGTCTAATTGCTCTAATTTGAGGCACATTATGAGAGGAAAGCAAAGGTAGTAATCAGAATTATTTAAAAAATTTTATCCTTATATTTTTCTTAAAAATTCTGTAAAATAATAAAATTTGTGGTTTTCCTCAAATAAATATATATGGAAAAAATAACAGCCACATAATCACAGATTTCATTTTGTTATATTTTATTAACAAAATTTAAATTATTAAAAATCTCTTTCATGAAGGGAACATAAAACATCATGAAAACAATGAAAAAGAAGCAATATTTAAAAAAGATAGTAGGCTTATTGATGAGGCTCCCATCAAAAGAATCAAACCCCAAAATATTTTCATTTGCTTCAGTGTCCAGACTGAAAATTTCACTGATTTCAATGAATATATTTTTAAAAAAATCTTTTATTTTCAAGTTCTTTCATGCAAAACATCCAAATTTGGTACAAATCAAATTCATCCCCCTCTTTTTGATAGCTACAATATTATATTTAACAGTTTTAATAGCTATCAGTATGTAAACAACATAATGTAACACCATAAAAGAAAAACATAAATGATGACATTTTAATTTTGGCATAGAGAAATACATATTTACCCCAAAAGAGAGCTTGTATTTCTACCTTCTACGTCAGAGTCAATAACTGAAATGTCCAGATCAGAACTGAGAAGAAAAGAACCATAATTAGTTTAATTAAGATACAATAACACACCGACCAAGTATTAATTTGAGAGTCAAGCAACAAAAATCAGCATCATATTTTGAAATATTCACTATTTGAAAATATAACGCTGATTTTGGTTGCTTGACTTCTAAATTAATACATAATTAGTTAACCATAATTAAGTAACTGTAATATCATGCACAGCTAATATCTATTTTAAAAATAAACCAACTTACCTCAGGAAAGCCTGGTTTGTCTTAGGAACATTAGCTGTAACTTCTGGTGTAGAAAAGTCAAATTTTTCACTTCCGGACCTAAGAATGAAAGAAATAAACTGCTATAACATAATTTAAAAAAAAAAAAAAAAAACATGAATAAATAAATAACACATAACAAATTTAAGCATTAAGCTATGTATGACTACCACCCATCTCAGACAGTGCGACAGATATTGCTGTATACTGTTTCGCCATACCCTGTGTAGCTATTATATCATGCTGTATAACCACAGTTTAGAAAAATTACAAAATGTGTTATTTATATCTATCTAAAATGGTACATTACTACATGATTTGTAAGAATAAATTAGAGGGCTCTGCGAATGAAATTCCTTCCAATTAAAAAATGTAGGAATAAAGAAAATGCAGGAATTGCAAATGCAGAAATGAAAAAGGGGATTATATTTTTTGTACAGAATCCAGATGACATATTTTTCAACATTTTAGAAATTTCAATATTAATTTTAGGGGCATAAAATATTAGGCCCCTAAAAGCAGAATATAGTTTTTAAATGTTCAGATAATCTTCCTATGAGAAGAATTCCTTTGAGAAGTACACATCTGAACCACAATTAAAAAACATGTACAAGAACAGAGCTGAGGACTTCTGTTTGCAGAAAGTCTGTCACATAACATATGAAAAGTTTCTTATTGGTAGATTTTTGATCAGATGGATATTTTAATGTTATACAGAGAAAGCATTCACTCCCTTTATACTGGAGATAATTCAATTTGGACAATGGCAAAAAGGCTAAGCAAGCCTGAGCATATTGGTCCCATTCTTGGCACTAGTTTGGTTTACGCTCAAAATACACAGCAGATATTTTCTAATTACCTGCATCCCAATATCAATTCAATTCAGCTTTTGGTGGAATTTAACATTTGTGACATATTTTTCAAAAACTACACTTCACAACATGCATACATGACAAATACACAGAACCATAAATAAACAAGCAATAATATATATTTATATATAAATTTTACTAAATGATCATAAAATGTTCCAACGCTAAAAGAAAGTTTTAACATCCAAGTAAATGACATAATAAAAAAAAGCAAGTTGAACAGCGAGCACATGAATAAATGTGCATACACCTGTTAAAATATACCATAGGTAACTGACAAAGCATTTCGTAGCAAACACATGACTATAAAATTTCCAATAATACATGTAATGATGGTGAATTCAATTTAGATCGCAAGAACATGCTCATACTTTTGAAAAGATTCAATTATTTCAGCAATTCCTTGTGAATTGGAATTTACCCTTTCAATATTTCCCAACAATTTAGTGTGAATGGAGGAATAAATTCTTATAACAGAATTGAACAATTATTAGCATCCCCTCATACACACACATACAAAAAAAAAAAAAAAAAAAAAACTTACTTTGTAAAAAAAATCATCCGGGCAATGATTCTCCTTTGACACAGATGCAGTTGTATCAATAATTTCTGACCTTCAATAAAAAAAATACGCATATTTTACTTCGGAATTAACTTACTACGAAATCATAAACACGGGGTAGTCGATATAAAGAATAAATTATTTCTCACCTTTCGAAAACATCCGCTTGTTCGGAATCTTCCACATCTCGGGAATTTAATTTCATATTTTTTTCTTGAGCTCGACGTTTACGCTGAATTCTGGATCTTTTATTAAAACCAGGATGTTTTTTCGGTCGTCCTTGATATTTTCGCATATTTTTTGCAAACTGACCACAGTACAAATAAATGTAAACAAAACGAGTGCGGAATAGCAATGCAATAGGGTTGCCGTAAACGTCATTCTGCTGACAGCTGACAATGTTTAGTGAAAACTGTGTATAAAGGAATATATGAAACGCTTCTAAATATTATTTAGAAAAAAATATGATTTATAACTGATATCAAAATCAATTACTTCGTGAATTTTTGCAGAAATAAGATTACAATGTTAAATTTTAACTCGTAGCGCCATCTATTGATGGCTTTCCAAACTACACATTAAAATTACGTATTTCAAACTAATTTTTTTAAAATATAATATTTAAGTAAATTTCATTTCAAACCTGATTCTAACATTGTGATTCGAAAACTGACCTATTGCTTTATATTTCTGCCAAATTGCACGCAACATAGTTTCTTAATTAGCGATTCTGCGTGTAAAAAATTTTTTAGTATTGTAATGCTGCTGTAGTAGACCACCTTAAAGAAGCAATGGATGGAAGGTCTTTACAAAGAAAATTATTAGTCTCTAATGCCCCCCCCGAAAAAAAACCTCTTTTCAATATCTAAAGATAAGTAATACTGCCAACACAGAAACTACGAGATTTAGACTTAGTTTTGTTATTAATTTTATTTAAAACTCACAAGCAGTGAGGTAAAGATAAAAAAGTACACAGAAAGTTTGATGGTCATTTTACCTAAATTAGTTTGCCAATTTTAGAAGATTTTTTTTTTGGGGGGGTGATGCTGGGTTCTATCAAAGAAACAATTCTAAAATATACATGGAAAAAATATTTTTTTTTCTTGGTAATTTCAGTAAACTGTTTCAGATTTTTAGAAATTTGGATAGTTTTGTGCAAGAGACTAGTGGCAGACATGCTACATTTCAGGAAATCTTAAAAAATTGGAGAATTCGCAGGAAAATCTTGATGATTTTGGAAATATAACATGACAGAACACTTTTCTGCATTTGAGGTAATATTAACATTATGCCAAAATTTACCAGGAAGTCGGTACTTCTTGCCGAGACTAAATATATAGTGTGAAATACATAAAATGGGCTTACCTTACATAATCTTATTTAGCCGAAGTAACTCATCATGGTTAAGAGAACAGTCAACGTACAAGTTCTTGGATATCTTCTAGGCGACAAGGCGGCTGAGTCCTGCTGTATCTGACTTCCCCAGTGGAGCGGTGTTTTGCCACACCAGGGTACCTGGGCCGAAGGCCCTACCCCTTGTAGAACATATCTAGACATTGCGAACATTTGTTCAAAAATTAACTAAATATTAAAAGTATAATTAAAATTTTTTTTTAAAATTTTTTTTTAAAATTTTTTTTATATATTTTATAACATTTTTATGTTTATATATATTTATGTATATATATATATATATATATATATATTATTTATTTATTTATTTATTTTTATTTTAGCTGTTAAGAACAGAAAGCCGCCGAGCTGTGTGTCCTGAAAGAAGATATTAGTGGTACAAGGAGTACAAAAGTGCTACATGCCCTTGCTCAAAATAGAAAGGTGGTAGGTAAATAAATAAGATATGCATATATAACAGTACAAAATAGTGAATATAAAATAAAGCATTGCAATGGTAAAAAAAATGAATGAAGGTGCTCAGGATAAAATACATGATTGTAATAACAGAAAGAAGAACATTACTATGCTATGCTGCAAGCTTACATTATCCATTCATTAAGAATGGCCAGTGGTCAATTTTCATTCTCGAGGTCATACTGATCATAACCAGGGATCTTAATGGCAGGGTTGTTGATAGCGAGCTGCCTGCTGTGAAACCTCTTGGCTATGCTGTAATAAAATGATTTGAGGGGGCGTACACCCAGTTTCTCAAGGATTTTGTTATTACGCACATACCAAGGTGCGTTGACAATTTGGCGTAGCATACAATTTTACGGCCAGACAGGGCATGCATAGCATAGTAATGGACGCAAAATGGATTTATAAATAACTAGCTTATTATCTATTGATAAAACACTGTTTCGAGCAATTAAGGGGAAGAGTTTAGCTTTACGTGCTCGAAACTTGTTGATAATATTTGTAATGTGTGGGTTCCATGACAAAGTTTTACTGAGGGTCACCCCAAGGTAAGGGACTTGCTTGGCCCAGGGGATAGAATTGCCATACATTATCAGGTTTCTCTTAAATTTCTCCTTGCGAGTGAAGAGAATGGCCTGAGTTTTGTTTATGTTAACTTTGATCTTCCATTTTACCAGCCAAGCCTCCAGTGCTTGTATGTAATTTTGTAAGCGTTGGATAGCTGAACCAGCAAATGCACTTTGTGTGAGGATTGCTGTGTGTATCTGACTTTCATGAATGCAGCATATTTCACAGTGGTGGTTGCTTACTGTGTTCTCACATGTGCAACCAATCACTGTTCAAGAAAGTATAAGTGATCTAGTAGCTACACATTTGGGCAAAAAAATGCAGGAAGATCCTTTCCTGTGATATAAAAGTAAGACTTATTAAAGTCTTTGTAAACATATTAATTAATTAGTCTTCATGCTATAGGGTCTTCTAAAAAAGCACCCCTTTTTAAACATATCCTGAAACCTTGCAAAGAGCAGTCTTGGTGATTTCATATGCCTGACAAGGTCAAAAATATTTTCTAGCCTTCTTATTCCTGTTATTATAAAACTTGCCTTTCCTTTCCCTGCACAACGTCACTGTACATTTTGGTATATTTCTCTCTAAACTTAGGGGAGGGTGTTACATATATGTGGCAACACACTAGTTGCTGGTCAAACTGAAGTGAAGTAATAGTCAGTGAATGTTAGGGTGGAATAAACAATGTGCTATGTGAACGTGTTATAATGACTTAATTATAGATCAATAAAAATTAATACGATTAAAACATGGCATAGTCGTGTGGAATAGTATTACAACTAATTGCCAGGCAATCAATCCCCTTGGTTGTTTTTCCTCTCAGCAGACGCAAAATGGAATTTTGTCGCCCACCGCAAGGCCTAAGTTTCGACGGCAATGTGGCTGTAAACTGGCGCAGATTCAAGCAGCGGTTTCAGATTTATATGAAAGCTTCAGGAAATGCTTCAAAAGATTCAGATGTGAAAGTTGCTTTATTTTTAAATGCCGCTGTGAGGAAGCAGTTGAAGTGTTTAACACGTTCAATCTTTCAACAGGAGATCAGGGTAACTATGAAAAAGTGCTTGAGAGGTTTCAAGCTTTCACGACACCTAGAACAAATGTTGTGGTGGAGAGATTTTTATTCAATAAGAGAAAACAAGAAGAAGGGGAACTTTTTGATTGTTTCGTAACTGACCTGAAAAAACTTGTAAAATCTTGCGAATTTGGTGAGCAGAGTGACTCTGTCATACGTGATCGCATTGTCCTTGGAGTATCAGATGCCAGTTTATAGGAGAGGATGCTGCGAGAAAATAATCTGAGTTTGGAAAAAGCAATTGAATTAGGGAAAGCAGATGAATTGAGCAAAGCTCGTGCTCAAACGTTAAGAGAACACAATGTTGACAGCATAACTAGAGAAAAAGTGAAGCAACATCGAACAGGAGGAGCCAACGCAGCCTTAGCAGTGAGGAAGCACAGAGGATGGAGTGCTGACACTTCAAATATTGAGACATCTTTATGCAAACTTTGAGACATCTTTATGCAAATATTGAGACATCTTTATGCAAAAATGCAACAGACATCACATTAAGGGACAGTGTCCGGCATATGGAAAAAAATGCTTTAATTGTGGCAAACTAAATCACTTTTCGACTATGTGCAGACTGAAACACATCCAAAATGTTTCTCAGCATGATAACGCAGATGTATATAGGAAATCTGATAATGAATTCTTCGTGAATTCCATAAATGTTCAAAGAACTAAAAGTGTGTGCTCAACATCATCTACAAAAGAGTGGACTAAAACTTTAATTGTTGAAGGGACAACTGTGACTTTTAAGTTGGACACAGGGTCTGAAGTGAATGTTTTGCCTGTGAAAACTTACGAAACACTGAGTGCTAAGAACTCTAATCTTATTTTAAACAAGTGTAATGTTGTATTAGAAGCATTTGGGGGGTTCAAGGTTAAACCTGATGGGTCATTAATGTTACAATGTTCCTCAGATGGTGTGGATCATACTCTAGAGTTTTTAATTGTTTCTAGCAAGCATATACGTCCATTATTAGGAATCGATGCATGTGTTAAACTTAATTTAATTCAGTTTATAAATAAGGTTGGAATATCAATTAAAGGTAAGTTAGATCAGTATACAATTGTTTTACCTCCAACTAAAGATCAATTTATTATTAATAATTGAGAAGTGTTTGAAGGTGTGGGGAAATTTAGTGGATTGTGTAAAATCATGGTTGATGATCAGATAGCTCCTGTAGTGAGACCACCACGTAGAGTACCACTTAGTTTAAAACCTAAACTTGAATTAAAATTAAGCGAATTAGAGAGACAGAGCATTATTGCAAAAGTTGATCAACCTTTGAACTGGGTTAGCAATGTAGTAATAATTGAAAAAGCTAATGGATCCTTAAGAATATGCCTTGATCCTCAAGATCTTAACAAAGCTATAAAAAGAGAACATGTGTTGATTCCAACAATTGAGGAGATTTTACCAAAGCTATGTAATAAATCAATTTACTCTGTTTTAGACTTAAAGGATGGGTTTTTTTAAATAGTGTTAGATGGAAATAGTAGTGATCTTTGTACTTTTAGCACACCATTTGGATGCTATAAATTCTTAAGGCTTCCAATGGGCATTTCCTGTGCACCTGAAATTTTTCAGAAACGCAATCTTGAAAACTTTGGTGATATACCAGGAGTATTGGTCTATTTTGATGACATCCTCATTGCTGCTAGCACTATACAAGAACATGATAAAATTTTAACAGAGGTCATCAACAGAGCTAAAAAACTCAATATTAAATTCAGCAAGCAAAAACTTCAATATAGGGTTAGTGAGGTTAAATATTTAGGTCATTTATTTAATGCGTCAGGCATGCGACCTGATCCTGATCGAATTAAAGCCATTACTGAGTTACAGGAACCTCAGAATAAGCATGAATTACAGCGTGTTTTGGGAATGTGTAATTATTTGAGGAAATTTGTACCACATTTTTCAGAGAAAACAGCCATATTAAGGGAACTTTTGAAAAACAAAGTAGAATGGCAGTGGTTACAGCTACATTCTAAAGCATTCAGGAAAAAAAAAAATTAATTTCCAATGCACCTGTGTTAGGAATATTTGATAGCAGTAAACCTATAACTATACAGGCAGATAGTTCTAAAGATGGGTTAGGCTGCTGCTTATTGCAGAATGGGCAACCAATTGCTTTTTCGTCTCGGAGTTTAAATAATGCAGAAAAAAACTATGCTCAGATTGAGAAAGAATTTCTTAGTATTTTATTTGCTGCTAATAAATTTCACTATTACATTTATGGTAGAGAGGTAGAAGTGCTTACTGATCATAAACCATTAGTTTCAATTATGAACAAAAATATTGCTAACATGTTGTCAAATAGATTGCAGAGGATAAAAATTAAGCTCTTAAAATATAACTTAAAACTTAAATATTTGCCTGGGAAATATATGTATATTGCAGATTTACTGTCACGTTCCTTTATTGATACAGACACAAATGAAAACATGGATATGACAGAGATTGTTCATACACTAACAAAACAACTGCAAATGTCTGAGAGTAAGAAAAGGGAATTTTAGAAAGCTACATTAGAAGATAAAGGGTTAATGCTAGTGAAAGAATATTGGCAAAATGGATGGCCTTTGAGTGTTGATAAAGTTCCTAAAGAAGCAAGATCTTATTTTAAATTTTAAAATGAGTTGAGTGTTGAACAAGATTTAGTTTTTTTTAATAATCGAATTGTAGTACCTGTTGCATTAAGAAAGTGTATGTTAACATTATTGCATGAAGCTCACTGTGGGATTGAAAAATCAAAAGCTAGGGCTCGACAAGTACTATTTTGGCCAGGAATCAACAGTAACATTGAGAATATGATTTCTAAATGCCTAATTTGTGATAGGTTCAGGCCTCAAACAGTAAAAGAACCTCTTGTTTCTCATGAAATTCCCAGTTTACCTTGTGAAAAGGTTGGTGCTGATATCTGTGAGTATGCAGAGAAAAGTTATCTAGTAATATAGGCTGTTACTTAACTAAATGGGTAGACATAATTCCTCTAAAAAATAAAAGTGTAGTGGAAGTTACTAGTAAATTGAAATCGATATTTTCAACACATGGAATACCCAAAACTTTAATTTGTGATAACGTACCATTTAATAGTTGGAAAAGGAAGAGTTTCGCAAGGGATTGGGGATTTGAAATAATCACTAGCAGTCCTCGATATCCTAAATCCAATGGATTTGCAGAAAGGTTGGTAGGTATAGCCAAGAGTTTATTTAGAAAAGCAGGATTAGAGAAATTAAATGAGGCTTTCCTGGAATATAGAAGTACTCCAATTTCAGGTATAAATTTATCACCAAGTCAAATGCTATTAAGTAGGAATTTAAGAACACGATTACCAATTACGCAAACAGAATTGAAACCAACTGTAAAAGATCAATATAGAGAAAAAGTGAGGAGTAAGCAGAAACAGGCTAAAATCTATTATGATAAGCATGCAAGGAAAAGACCTGAATTTATTCCTGGGGAAAAGGTAATGTTGAGATGGGAAAATAAATGGGAGCCTGCTATAGTTTTAAAAAAGCATTCAACTCCTAGATCATATTGGATTAGAACAAAAGATAATAGGGTAATTAGACGGAATAAATTCCATTTAAGAAAAACTAAAAATCAGAATTTAGTGACATTAGACTATTATGATCTATGTAATGAAAATGAGGAAAATATAAGTAGTGAACATCCAAAAATACATAATGATCCTCACCATCAAAATAATAGCAATAATATTAATCGTGATTGTGTATATAAAACAAGAAGTGGTCGTAATGTATATCGACCATCCAAATATGATAATTATGTAATGCATTGATTCCTATGAGTTTCCCAAAAGAGGGGAGATGTTACATATATGTGGCAACACACTAGTTGCTGGTCAAACTGAAGTGAAGTAATAGTCAGTGAATGTTAGGGTGGAATAAACAATGTGCTATGTGAACATGTTGCAATGACTTAATTATAGATCAATAAAAATTAATACGATTAAAACAGAGGGGTGAACATCTGGGCTAGGTCCATTCACAGTCTTCCACTTGTTGAGTTGTAACTATGCTAGCACTTATATTGAAGTTTTAACTGCAGGCGAAGTAGCCTCACCTTTGTTTAGTTAGGCCTTGTCCAAATTTATAGTTAAATTTCAGTTATAAACCAGATATCCAGTTCACCAGGAATGAACTGGATATCTGTAAGTATGTATGTTAATAATCGGACAGAACTTAACATGGTTGATTTACCAGCATGTTAAGGTTACCCGGATTGTGAAAATTTTCAAAACAAAATACAAATGAAAGTGAAAAAAAGCTGTCAACAAAACTGTCGCAGAAAAGTAAAATTTCTTGCTGGAATACCATGGAGGTTTTTAGATACCAAAGACGAAAGTTGGCTCACTTTGCCAACTTTCGTCTCTGGTATGAGGAGAACTTTTTTGGTGATGTGAGATCATGAATCTAGGACCTATAAGATCAGAATTTGAAGAAATAAATGAAAGTTTTGCTTGAATTATGCTCAAAAGATGAGGCTAAAGATCATGATATATGTGGCACCATTAAGCTTTCATTCGATTTTACTCATACAACTCAGGTTGAAAGGTGTTAATCTAATGCAAACTTAATAAGCATGGCAGCGTGTTTGCGCTGCTATGCTACCAACATAATAATAGTAAGAAATGTAAAGAAACCTCGCACATAGAATATCAGTGTGGGAAAAAGCATGCGCTTAAATTGTCTTCCAGTTATTCTGTATATATGATTAATAAAGTTGGTTGTTTCTTCAAAAATGGAGAGATTTTTAGCTCTTCTATTAGAGTGGCAAATTTAGTACATTAACCCCTTGGGTACATTTGACATCTGAGACACGTCATTCACTTTTCCCCCCCTAGGAGCGGATGACATGTCTAAGACGTCAAACCAAAAATTAAACTCTTGGGTACATTTGACATCTGAGAGACATCATTTGCTTGTTTTCCCTAGTAGCGGATAATTCATTTACTTAGCACGAAACATTCAAATGCTGATTTGACCAACACAGGCAAAAGGAGAAAAAATGAAGGTGGCGATAGCGAAAATATTATAATACCGGCATCTGTGCTTGAGTATAATAAAGGTTAGGGAGGCGTTGATAAACAAGGCCAATTGCTAGTGTGCTTTCCAGTTATGAGAAAATGTGTAAATTGTAATATGAAAGGGTAAATATGAAAATGTTTTTTTATCCAATAGATATGGCCTTTTATAATGCTCATGTTTTATATTCTAAAATCAACTGCACAACCAAACCAAGCTGATATTGCCAAAGAATTGCTGGAGCAATTGTCATTGCCAAATTATAAACATCGTGGACGCCCGCCAAGTAGTGATACAATCATTTCGTTTGGCAACGAAAAATTGAGCACACTTTCCTGAGAACATTCCGTCAACTAAGTCCAAGCAGCACCCTGGAAAAAGGTGCTGTGTTTCTTATAAGCATAATATTAGGAAAGAGGCAGTGAAAACAATGCTGTGTAGCACTGCATTTACTTACTTGCTTTGAAAAATATAACACTCTGCATAATTATTTGTAATTGTTTTTTGTTATAGCTTGAATTTATTTCATTTAGTTTTATTTTGTTGTTATTAATTTATTTTTGTTTTGCAATTCTAATTACTTGAAGACATCGTAATACTACATATGTAAACAATATTTTAGAAATAAATAAATTCTTACGCAAAACGTATTGCTTTTACATTCTACTCCAAGCAACCAAAAATTATATCCGTTCCACATGCAAATATTTTCTCAAATAAATCCGTACCCAAGGGGTTAATGTTAGAATATTTCTATTATGAAATTTAAGCTCTTGTATTAGACTGGGAAATTTATTACGTTAATATTAGAATATTTGTATTATGAAATTTGAGCTCTTGTATTAGAGTGGTAAATTTATTACGTTAATATTGGAATATTTCTACTATGAAATTTGAGCTCTTGTATTAGAGCCCCAAATCAAGAATTTTGTTGTGCGAATCAAGTTAAGAGGCTAGAATTTTTTTAGAATTTACTGAAGTGTAATTTATTATTACTTTAGTGTAATTTATTAAGAAAAAAACTTTGCAGATTTTTGTTTCTCAGAAAGCACATACGTTTATTGCATTATGTGTTTTAGAGGGAGGGGGGAATATGTTGTGTCATACTTTAATTTCTAATTAAAAAAAAGACTAGATTGAGCAAGTTGATTTGAATTTTTGAATATTGACTAAAAGTCTTTAAAAATTAATTTTGAAACACTGTGATAATTTTTTCGGCATAATTACTGTGAGCGGTCTCACAAACCGCTTTAAAGAAACGCGTAAAAATACATACTTTTATGCCTTTTTATAGATACTTTATACATATTTATAGAATTCTAATTCATTTAAATCAATATATTTAATACATTAATCATTTAATTTTATATAGTTATTTTCATATAAAGATTTTTTTCTTTTCATTTGAGAAACAGTTAAAAAGATGTGAAATACTTGTTGATCGGAACAGTTCTGCTGCCTGCCGCTAGGCCGGAATCCTGGCTATTTCAAGATATCAAAACAGCCATATCTGGGTAGATCAGGTAAGACCAAGCACTGTGTCCACCCTCATACGATATTGTGAAATTTTAAATTTGAAATCCGAGATCAGAAGTGTATGTTCTTTAAATAATTTAATGTTAATTATGAAATTTTTTTTGAATATTTTGTATATAAAGTACTTACGAAAGGTAGTCTTGGAAGTTATATAGAAATTGTTTAGAGTGGAAACTTCCTGGCTTCAAATTAGTCATTTCCAAACACGGCAAATTTATAGCCCTGGATATTTTTGGAAACATTTCGTAAATTTCTGCGTCACTTTAATAGCTGCTTAATTCTTTAATTTATTTGAAAAAATTGTATTTTTAACCAGATATAATAAAATAAACGAACTGAATAAAATTTATTTTTATTTGGTTTACTGCTTTTTTGGTTGCATTTGTTTTTGTATACAATAGTAAATTTACTTGCGGTTACTAGGTTTAAGCGGATATCGAAAAATCCAAGAGTTTTCTCTTTCCCAGTTATTTTTAATACCGCCTTTTATTACTGTTTTTTTAAACCAATTTGTGCTACATTTCTTTAGAATTCCCATAAAAATGCCTTGCAAAGTAATTTTGTTCTCAAATACAAATCAGAACTTTCAATTAGTCCAATTTGCTGAACTTTTAAACAAAAATAAAAAAACAAATGTTGTTACCCGAAGTTATGTGCAAGCCTAAGTTAATAATTACAAAATATCTAACAATGGATAGATATCCATGGATATCCAAATTATCTAATCATGGATGTTTATTTTTATTTCATTTAATGATTTTAGTTCATATATATGCAATAATAGGTATATCATTATCGTTTATCATTCATTGCTCACATATTATGTGTAAACCTAGGTTAATAATAACAAAACCTCTGACCATGGACAGATTAATGTTTAATGATTTAATAGTTAGTTCTATTTTCATTTATCCTAGTTTAACAACTTTGTTCCTAGATAATCTTTTAAATACTAGCAGAGTAGAACAGAAATTTTTTAATATTCACAATGCCACCGGTTTCTCATATTTCACATGTGTCATAGGATAAAACATCAAGCATTGTTATCAGTCATTGGTGCAGGAATTAGAATACTGCAATAATTCCCCCCCCCTAAAAAAACAAAAAATTAACATTTTCTTAAGGATTAAATGAAGAAATTTTACAACTAGCTAAAATGAATGGTTTACAAATTTTATAAAATTATTCTCTCTATATAAAAATTAAATATCAGTTATGAGTTTTATATAGTTCCTGCACAATATTCAACAAAATTATTCCTTCTCCTTCCAAATTTAATTCAAAAAGTACTTTTCCATTAGTTAAGAAGCACTCTTTTAAACCTTTATTATGCCCTATCATTCATCCTCAAAAATATGAACAAAAACAATATGCATATAAAAATGTAGAAATGAATTGTTGAAAATAAACTATCGCGCTGCTCCGTATTTTTGGCATATGACAAGTGAAGCGCAATAGCGCTTCGCCGTACTCAAACGGTTAAGTTTTCAGACATTCAAATTTGAAAACTTTCGTTCCAGCTGCACTTAAAAATTAAATAATAATCTGAAGTATTGGACTAGCATGCAAATAGACCAGGGGTTCCCTTACTTTTTCAACTGCTAGCGCACTTATAGGTTTAGTTGTTTTGTCACGCTGCCCTAGTCGTGTTCGATGAAGTGTTGTACAAGATTTGTGCTTTACAACCTGCTTATTCATAGCAAATCACAACACTTAATTAAATACGACTCTATGATATGTCTATGGGCACTACGACGCACAATTTGGGAACCCCTGAAACTTACGATTTAAAAAGCAGAGGATGCTGGCTGACAAAATATTACTGTAAATGCTAAAGTTTATTTATATGTGGCAAATCACGCTAGAGCCACCTGCCCAAGGGAAGGGATGCCTTCGTGGAGGAATTTCTTATTCAAAATGAATCATATTCACATCATTTGTACCTATGAAGTCAAAAAAAATTGATTTTCATCCTTCCCTACAATTGTCATAAAATATTATAATTTTTGTCATAAAATATTATAATTTTATAACCAGTTTTCTATAAAAATTTTACATCAGATTCTTATACTTTGCCGAAACTAAACTTAAACGGAGACAAATTATTACCATTTAAAAAAAATTATGACAAAATTATTTTTAAGCTTTAAGGAAGGAATGTACGATAGGTGCAATGAAGTGAAACTACACTTGCGCGACATGCTTATGCTTACTTGAAAGAAGGGGGAGGGGAGATTTATCAAAACAGTGGAGTCTCCCGAAGATAACTGTTTGTGCTAGTCCATTTGGCAAGTGAACTAGCCAGTTCTTTTCTCTGCATCTCCATTTCTTTGCCTGTCTTTCTTTCGGAAATTTTTAGCTTCATCAGGGAGCCAAGATCGATTTATGGTTTCTGTCCTTCAAACAATCCGTTGGCCCTGCAACTTTTAAAAGCTTTGCACATGAGTAATATTTTTATATTCATACAATTTTGATAGTACAATACTTACTGAAAAACATGAGAGATTCAAAAATATATTACAAATGCGTAATTGTATTAATTTGTTTGTTGTAATATTTATAATAACTTACTCATTAACACATTACCAACCGGTCGCCTATTAATCGGCTTTTTTAGGCTAAGCCTGCCGATCGATTAATCAGCTTTTTTTCGCCAACGCCTATCGACCTATTAATCAGCTTTTTTTTCGCCAACGCCTATCGACCGATAGCCTATTAAACGCTTTTTTCTCGAGACTACCTAAAAATAGCCTATCAATCTCGGTAGCCATTGTGATAAACAGATGCCATTTGCTATATCATCTGCATTTTATTATTGGTATTGAGGTACATTGCTCAGTTGCGTTAAGTGCATTGCTTCGTAAACTGCCACATTTTAACACCGTTTTTAAAAAAATTGCCGTTCACGTTGAGCGAAAAAAATGGTACTGGAGAGTTTTATTTAGACGATTTATCAGATTGTCTAGACAGTTATTTTGAACATGAAGAATCTGCCGCTGAGCGGCCGGTCGGACGTGCGTATTCTGTTGAACTGCTAGCGGTCCTTAAAGTGTAAACTTGTCAAATGTAATAAAATGTAATGCTGGGTGGGTTACATATACTCGATTTATTTTTAATGTATTAGAATCTCCAGCTTTATGCTTTGGTACTTGCCAGTGACAGGCGAAATCTTCTCCTTGCCACGATAAATTTCTGATAAGTGAACCAAACAGAATGGATAATTCACTGAAATACATTAGCAATTAAAATAAAGCAAAAATAATAATAATTACAAAAAGAAACTGCCACCTCAAAAAAAATCAAAAATTGAGGATGCACTTAACAATAGATATGAACAAATTAATTTTTAAAAAATCTAAATTAACTGAGAATTAATTAAAAGACGAATGTTTAAACCAGGGGGATCTCACCCTTTTCGTCGCTAAGAGCACATTCTACAATATCTGTTGGACGGCAGGCACCATTTACTTTTTTTTTAAGGTGATTTCATAGTTGGATAGAGTTGCACATTAAAAAAACAGAGAGAGAGATTGCTCACATTTTGCTTCGTGTTGAGCACAATTTGATACATGCACATAGGTTAATAATACTTGCGCAAAAAAAAAAAAAAAAAAAAAAAGAAGAAGAAGAAGATCGATCGCATTTAGCTTTGTTCTGGTATCTATGTTGGATGTAATTTCTATTTCCTGAAATATGAAAAAACGTTCATGTGGAATTTTTACAGAAACTGAAACATTTTTATTGTGATCGCACAGCGCGCATCCGTTAAATGTCCGGCAGGCATACGGTTTGGGAACTCCTGGTTTAAACAATGGATAATCAGCACTACAGTCATAAAATTTTTGTCATAAGAGATACATAATTAAAACAACTAAATGAAATTACAGTCCATAACTTAAAAAATAACTTTAAAAAAATCAATGAAGACTGAATTTGCAATGACATCAGAGGTCATATCAACTTATGTAACTATGATATCATGTGCTACATTTACTATTCTATACTTGTCGACTTTACTATTCTTGTCTTGCTACTTTAGCTGAAAAATTTCTGCAAACACTGTTACAAGTATCAACTAGCGTTAATTTTCTAATTTGATTTCAAGACTAAGCTGTGAGGTTTTTACATATTCTTTTATGAAAACGATTTACAATGGACACATAACTGAGAGTTCAGTGTCATACTTCACATTAATGTCAAAATGTAGTTTTCTTTCGATATAAGAAATGGATTGCAGTGTTGGTATACTGAAAATGTTTTAGGAATTTTCATTAATGGACATTATTTGTATTCCATAACCAGCTACTTATCAGTGAGAATAGAAAAAAGGTTTCCAGGATGCTTGTGAAACAACAGCATATGTACTCCATTTTGAGTGTTTCATCAGTATACATTAATCCAAATTATTTCAGAATTTTCTAATTTAAAATAAATTTTTTGGGTTTTTCTGTTACTGTATACATTTAAAAATTCTCAAATGTTTTAATGCACTTCGGTGGGTCTATGTGTGAACATTTTTAATAGTGTCACTGATAATTTCCAACTTAAAATTCATAAAGTATGTTCTTTTATTTATTTATTTTATTTGTTAAAAACTCCATGTTGGTCCAACGTTTTCATATTACCTTTATATTTTTTTCCCACATACAGCCCATTAAATATATTCAAAATTATTCATTTATTCCTCTCCTTATTTATTCTGCAATCATGTTCGTTACCTGTTAACAGACACAGAGGTCACTCAATCACACTGTTAAGACACATGTTTCACTGTCTACAACTATTTTAAAATGATTCTTGCAACTTCCCAGAGGCCTCCAAAATTGTGTGCCCTAGGTGAAATGAATTTCCATTCAATATTCTCAGGAGATAAATAATTGGCTAGAGTTTAATTTGGGGATTTTAATTACGTTATGAAGTCCTTTTACTTCTTTGTTGGCACCAACAAGATTTGTGGCACTGTCGCAATATAATGCTGTGCATTCCATTCCACTAAATTAAAAAGAATCTGCTACATCTCCATCTGATGGGAGATTTCCCATTATTTGTCGACACACAAATTGTTTGTTTTTAAGTCATACAATACAATGAAGTACAACTTCATGTCAAACAGATCAACCACTTAATGGTCAGAACTTTCCGCGCACGTGAATTTATAATGCGACTGCATCAACATGCAAAAAATTTTTTTGATAATGTTCAATAGCTATTAATAACACAAATTTGTGAATTTTAGATAATATTGTCAGATATTTAGCAAAATAAGTAAGATTTGTCTTAGCTAAACAGCCTCTGAGAACTAAAATCAGAATCCAGGTAGGGATTCACACATTTTTTAACTTACTTTTACATAAGACAGTTCCCGTGCCGTATTAATTGGTGGATGTCCTCTCCAAAGCAATCATTTTCTGTTTGTTGTATCAGGAATATTTGGCTATGCTGAACACTTAGCTGGTCGTGACAATCTTGCTAGAGGCATTTTCAAATAAATCTGAAAATATAACTACTGACACATAAAATAATTATATATTTATCACTCAATTTCAGTAAATTATGTAAAAAATGATTCACTTTTATCTCGGATAGATACTGCATGAGTTGGATAGTCACTGCCCACCAGCAACGCTGGACAACACAATTTGTGATGCACTTAGCTTATCAGAATCCACACTCCGTGACAGGAGCCGCTGGATTCTGATCCGATGCCACGGTTGAACAGATGAAAAGTTCTTGAATTGTGGCCACACTATGCTGAACAAACATCTTATGATCCATAGGTTCCTTTCATATCCATTCGAGGGCTATCATTGAGTCTGTCCATAAGTAGACTTGAGTCACTGCTAATTTCAAGGTGATAAGGCCGTTTTTCACCAACCTGAATGATAGGACAGTGACACATAGCTCAAGCCTCGAGAATCAATAGGCTCTTAAAAGGAGTAGCTCTTGATTTGCTTAAGATTAACCTTACCAATGTTCTCCCAGAAAAATCTACAGACTTGCAATAATCTGCTACTTTGAAACAACGTTCATGAGCATCGACAAAACAATGGATTTCAACATTTTTAGCTTGATCAACCACTACACGTCTGTCAATATTGATGTTGTTTATGCTCTCTAGTGTCAAAGAAATTGATGCCATTCCTAATTTTCTGCAGAAGGAAGTCCATCATTCGAATCAATTTTAAGACGGCACAGTTTCTGCATAAAAATCTTTGCTTTGGCTATAATTGGGCCAAAAAGACCAAAAGGGTAAAATAATCTAGCAACTGAAGATAAGACACATCACTTATGTATGTGATATGATACATCTCTTATGTATATGATAACACTGCGCTTTACTTTGAAGGAAATGCGATCCTTTATTGGTTTCCATGACACACCCAAGGTTTTTGTTTCAAATGGATCAGAGAAACTGTCGATTTAGAGAAAGTTCAGAATGATTTGCACATCATTTGTATGCAATTGGCTTGCCTTCTTTTTGCAAAACCACTGTTGTAACTCTTTGGGGTCGTTTAACGTTGAAGCTGCGCAGCATCACCCATGGAGACTCGTATGGCAGGAAAATGTGATCCTGCTAGTTGATGGGCGAAATACAATCCCCAACATGATCCTTTGGCCTCTGCTTTTGCCTAAATGAGAGGTACTTAGCTGTGACCGCTAGTGTCAACCGGCTAGTCATTAGTCTAACTGGTCAGCAGATTGAAGTCAAGCTTTCGGAAGTTCTTGCGTTTACGAAAGCTGACTGGGGGACTTCAGACTGCGTATAGGTCTGGCTAACTCTAACACAGGATTCTGTGTTCCCTTGTTGAGCTCCATGTTTGTGTCCTCGTGGGTGGGGCGGTTGGACCCGAATCCTACCTACTTAGAATATGGAAACTTCAAATTCTTCCCCCAATCACATCGAAATGAAAAAATTTGGTTTCGCTAAGCGAATGTGCACTTTTACCATTGTTAACATGAATCGAAGTCGAAAGTTCTTAGTCATTGTAGTGAAAATCGCTCTTTTCAACTGAGCTCCTCATAGCTTAGCGGAGAAGGCGCAGGACTCGAAACCTGAAAGTACCGGGTTCGAAACCCATCAACGGCAAGATGCCCGATAATTGGTTTTTATGTAAATATCCTTGTTGTTAATGTTATCTTATTTATGTAAATTTCCTTCTTATTCTTCCAGAACATTCCAAGTCTGGAATGTTTCAGCACGTTCACCAGCTGTATATAAGTAGCTCTTCATTCGGTTCTAGTTAGTCTAGTAATAAAAAGTCTTGAGTTTAGACTTGTACTTGCCTGTTCATTTGTAGGATCCCCTCATCTATGCGACAGTTTGGTAGAGGCGCCGGGTATTTCTCAGTTACTACGGCAGTGTTACGCCGAAGCCTGCGGATTCGAGGACTTCCTCCTGAGTTTGGGCTCTTACAGGATTCGCGTAAAAGATCGAGAAAGATGGTTGATGAGAAGGAATCCGAGCAGAATTCTCCAGCAGCCAGTTCCGCTTCAAGTAATATCGCACCAATACCGATCCTGACGTACCAACTACCCAGAAGCCCGTGTATATTCAGCAGGGATAGCCAAGAAGACACTAATAGATGGCTCAAGGACTTTGATGGAATCGCCAACTATAACCACTGGGATGATCAAATGTGTTTGGCGAACGTCATTTTTTACCTTGGCGGAACCGCTCGACAGTGGTTCGATAATAATGAAGATACATTTACCAGTTGGACTGTTTTCAAGACTGCTCTTAAGAACACCTTTTTCCGAGCAGCTGATGTAAAGCGCCAAGCTGAACGAGTACTACTGACATGTGCTCAGCAAATCGATGAGACGTCTGAAGCATACATTCAAGATGTTCTCGCTCTCTGCTGGAAAGTAAAACCTTCTATGTCTGACAACGAAAAATTGGCCCACCTCATGAAAGGTATTGCTGAAGATTTTTACCAGGTCCTGTCATCCCAGGACTATGGCAGCGTCGATGCCTTCGTGAAACGCTGCCGTCACATAGAAAGCCTTCGATGAAGACGTATCGCCCGATCACGATTCCAGAGGCTGCCTAATGTCTCCGCGGTCTCGGCCGATGCGGACGCCAGTGAACTAAAGTCTATAGTGCGCACCATCGTCAGAGAAGAGCTTCAGAAGGTCCTTACGCAAGTTCAGGGCTACACGGAAATAGAACCCGTAGCACCGAATGACATAGCATCTGTGGTCCGGGAAGAGGTTATAGAAGCGCTGGCACCACTCACAGGAGCAGGGAGAAGCAAAAACACTACCCAATGTTCACTTCCAGTTAGGTCGCAACCAAGACGTGAAGCCAGCCAGAGAACTGCTCCACAACGTAGGACAGATCTGTGGAGGACTCACGATAATGTACCTCTCTGTTTTCATTGCGGTCGCCGAGGACATGTTCTGAGGTACTGTAGGGAAAGACGCCAGATATTTGAAAATGCAAGAGCTGCAAAGACATCCAACCCTCGATGGGACAGGGACACTGAATCTACATACAGCTTCGACGACGAATATGCACAACCTAGTTCTTCCCGAATAAGGAGCAGTTCACCTTATCCGTGACGCTCTCTCAACCGTCGACAATCGCAGTCACCAGTACGCCGGTCCAGCCGTTCCCCACACCGAACCAATGAAGAAAACTAGCTCAAGCGACCTGTACAGGAGGTGAGGCCGCAGTTGAAGAAAATTCTCCGACGTACAACACAGCCAAGTTGGAAAAGAATAACACTTTTATCACCGTGAACGGACAGTGTGTGAAAGCCCTTGTTGACTCGGGTGCCGATTATTCTGTCATATCTGAACAGTTACGTCGACAGCTAAATGCTCCTATGTTTGCTGAGAATGGACCTGTATTGAAAACTGCCTGTGGTAAAACTGTAGCTGCCTCGGGACGCTGTGTATTGAAAGTTGATTTGAATGGGACTAAGAAGCCGTTTGAATTCCTTGTGTTTCCTGAATGTAGTCATCAAATGATACTTGGATGGAATTTTTTCCGTGCCACCGATGCCGTTATCGATTGTGGAAATCAAGAACTTACACTTGCAGAAATCCTTCCACACATTGAATATTTAAATAAGTCACAGCTCTCCTTGTTTGCCGCAACCGATTATGTAATTGAAGCAAACACCGCAAAGCGAATACGTGCCTTGAATTCAGAGCTACGGGAAGCAGACGAAGCTATGATTGTTGGAAATAGAGTTCTTAAGTGCGAAAAAGAACTATCGATACCAGCTTCAATTGTCACTATAGAGGATGGTTGTGGTAAATTATGGGTAACTAATTGTTCTCGACGAACCCAACTGATACCGAAAGGGATGAATGTCGGCTATTTAACGACCATAAAAAGCGACGCTATTTGCTCCCTCAGTGATCAGGCTCCAGCAGGTCCCAAGGGACATAGGTCCAGGAAAAGGTTATCTCAAGAAAACTTAAAAGAGATTTTTGATACTGATTTGTCCAATGCTGAGGAAGACGAGCTATTGAGTCTACTAGATGAATTTAGTGACATTTTTGACTTTAACAGTATTGTGAAAAAATCCCGATGCAATTCGGTGAAGCACAAGATTGATACAAGTGACAGTGCACCAATCAAACAAAGGCCATACCGTGTGTCAGCCACTGAGAGGCGTGTGATTGCAGACGAAGTGCAAAGAATGCTAAAAGAAGATGTGATACAACCATCAGATAGTCCATGGTCATCTCCAGTCGTGCTTGTGAAGAAGAAAAATGGTGAATGGCGTTTTTGTGTCGATTACAGAAAATTGAACAAGGTAACTAAAAAGGACGTCTATCCGTTACCTCGCATTGATGATGCTTTGGACTGCCTGGCTGGTGCAGAACTTTTCTCTATGATGGATCTGAAGTCAGGCTACTGGCAAATAGATGTTGATGATAAAAACAGAGAAAAGACAGCTTTTGTGATTCCAGATGGTCTCTATGAATTTAAAGTCATGCCGTTTGGATTATGCAATGCTCCAGCCACATTTGAACGGATGATGGACACGGTACTAAGAGGTCTCAAATGGAATATTTGTCTTTGCTACCTCGATGACATAATCGTGTACGCACCTAATTTCGAAGAACATCAAAAGCGTTTGAGGGAAATATTGAAATGTATCCAAAAAGCAGGACTGACGCTAAATTCCAAGAAATGTTCATTCAGCAAAAAGAAACTGACTATACTGGGACACTTAGTCGATCAACATGGGATATATTCCGATCCACAAAAGGTAGAGGCTGTAGCAAAGTTCCCTATTCCGAAAAATATCGCCGATGTCCAAAGTTTTCTGGGCTTGTGTTCCTACTACCGACGATTTATCCAAAATTTTGCAGATATCGCAAAGCCCCTACATGACTTGTTGAAGAAAGATGCAAAATTTTCTTGGAACGCGTTACAGATTGAATCTTTCGTAACGCTCAAAAGGCTGCTGACCACTGGCACTGTTTTGGGACATTTTATTCCAGACGCAGAAACCAGGATACATTCTGACACTAGCGGCTATGGTGTCGGTGCAGTACTGGTTCAGATCCAGGATGGCAAAGAAAGATCAATAGCCTATGCATCCAGGTCCCTTAGTGCAGCTGAAAGGAATTATTCCACCACCGAAAAAGAATGCCTTGCCGTCATCTGGGCAATTAGTAAATTCAGGCCATACCTCTATGGAAAACCACGGTAGTCACAGATCACCACTCTTTATGTTGGCTGGCCAATGTTAAGGATCCATCCGGAAGACTTGCACGGTGGGCTCTCAGGTTGCAGGAGTACGACATAAATATCGTCTACAAGAGCAGTCGGAAGCACTCCAATGCAGATTCACTATCGAGGAAGCCTCTTATAGAACCAATAATTGAGAACAATGAAGACATCCCTTTCTTTGAAGCAATCATAGGTTACGGAAAAGAGCAGCAGAAGGACAAACAATTAAAATCCATCATTACAACTCTCAAGAGAGGTGACGCATATCAAAATTATCAAATAAAAAATGGTATACTGTACAAAAGAAGCTATGACCCTATGGGACAGCAGTGGCTCTTGGTGGTACCAAAGCAACTTCGTAGCGAGGTTCTAAGAAGTCTTCATGATGCTCCAACCGCTGGCCATCTCGGATTTGCCAAAACGCACGACCGAATAAGGAGGAAGTACCATTGGCCAGGGCTATATGGAAGCACACGGCGGTATGTATCACACTGCCGAGAATGCCAAAGACGGAAATCACCGCCGCAACGTCCACCAGGACAGCTTTATCCGATAAAACCTCCTGACACACCGTTTACAAAAATTGGAATAGATTTACTTGGACGCTTTCCTGTTACTCGAAATGGGAACCGGTGGATTATAGTTTGCACAGATTACCTTACCAGATTTGCAGTCACAAAGGCAATACCGACAGCTGAGGGCACTGAAATTGCCAAGTTTATAGTTGAAGAAATTGTACTGAAGCATGGTGCCCCCAAAGAAATTATAAGTGACTGAGGACGCAACTTCCTATCCAATGTTGTTAAAGAAGTAATTCATCTATGCAAGATGTCTCATCTGCTGACGACTGCTTACCACCCTCAAACCAATGGCTTAACTGAAAGATTCAATAAAACATTGGCAGACATGTTGTCCATGTATGTAGACATTGAACAGAAAAATTGGGATACTATTCTACCATTTGTAACCTATGCCTATAATTCAGCCAAACAAGACACAACGGGATTCAGCCCATTCTTTCTCATTTATGGCAGAGATATCCAGACTCCTCTCGACGTAATTTTCCCATACAGTATCGAAGATCCCGAAGATAGTTATGCGCAACATCTGATCACTAGAGCTGAAGAAGCTAGACAGCTTTCAAAACTCCATATTATTAAAGCGCAAACCACAGACAAGCGCCAATACAACAAGAGACATCGACCTGTCAGCTACAACATTGGAGACTTTGTCTGGGTCTTCACTCCAGTACGAAAGGTTGGGTTATCCGAAAAGCTTCTAAGACGTTACTTTGGACCGTATCGAATAACACGACATCTCTCTGACGTGACGTACGAAGTAGAAAGTATGGAACAAAATAAGAAACGACGGAATTCAAAAGACATCGTTCACGTGTTGAGGTTGAAGCCCTATCTTGATCCGAAAGTACAACTGGACGATGAAAGAAAGCCCAATATTTCCAGGAGACCTGTTACAAGAAGCCAGACCAGAACGCAGCGGGACGCTGCTTCTTCCTAAGAAGGGGATAATGTAGCGAAAATCGCTCTTTTCAAACGAGCTCCTCATAGCTTAGTGGAGAAGGCGCAGGACTCGAAACCTGAAAGTACCGGGTTCGAAACCCATCAACGGCAAGATGCCCGATAATTGGTTTTTATGTAAATATCCTTGTTGTTAATGTTATCTTATTTATGTAAATTTCCTTCTTATTTTTCCAGAACATTCCAAGTATGGAATGTTTCAGCATGTTCACCAGCTGTATATAAGTAGCTCTTCATTCAGTTCTAGTTAATAAAAAGTCTTGAGTTTAGACTTGTACTTGCCTGTTCATTTGTAGGATCCCCTCATCTACACGACAATTGGTCAACTAGGAAATCTATCACCATTCCTTGTCCACGAGTATATTTTGGCTGCAGCTGGAGGCACAAAATACATAAAAAAGCTCAGTTCAAGATATTTGCTTATTTAAATGATATCTGATGCACAATCCTTCTCTCTTCCCAAAATCAGAAACATGGGCGACTCCACATAAGTGTTTGAACATAAGTCTTCTATTAATGTGTCCCCACATAAGTCTTTGAACTCAGCCTGAGGTGTTGTTTCAGAAATAGATGAGATATCAGTATCTGAGGAAGGAAGACCTGTTAGAAAAACTAGCTGAGCAAAATGTATCTGAAGTTAGTCGAATTATAATCCATAGGGATGGAACATAGTTAACGCAAAATATATCCTGACATGCTCATCTCCAGATCTACCAAAAGCCATAAAGGCAGGATACTTCAATTGTCCCATCAGACCTTACATTCTGAACCCACTATGCTGCTTTCAAGTGCCATTGGATTGGTCATCCAAAAGCCGCATGTGGTGGAAACTTGGCATGCGCTCGCTGCTCTGTAATCGGACGTGAAAGTTAGGACTAAATAGCCGATCCAAAATGCGTAAACTGTCTTGCCGACCGTCCGTCATACTCACGAAATGGCCTAAATGGAAAGAAAGAAATACAGCATATTAAAATTATTAAATAAAACCTCCTTATCCTGAGGCTAGAAAACTGTACAACACAGGTCAACCAAGAAAGACTTGTCTCTTATGTTGAAGCCACCAAATCTTATCAATCAATATGCACCCAAACTTTTCACAGTTTACAGAACACAAAAAAAAAAAAAAAAAAAAAAAAAAAGCCTGAATCAAAAACAAATGTACAAAGAAAAAATTTTAAATAATTGCTTCTTATATATAGGTCCCTTATCCGTTCAATACTCGACTATGGATCAGCCATTTATGGGTCAGTAAGGTCTTTCGTGCTCGACAAACTTGATCCAGTACACCACCAAGCAATTGGGATCTATGCTTATGAGTTTAGAACTTCTTCAATGAAAAGCAATCAGACTTCTCTGAGTTTAAGGAGCAAGCACCTTT
The DNA here is from genome assembly GCF_044657685.1 of Stegodyphus dumicola. Classification (NCBI taxonomy): domain Eukaryota; kingdom Metazoa; phylum Arthropoda; class Arachnida; order Araneae; family Eresidae; genus Stegodyphus; species Stegodyphus dumicola. The sequence continues at coordinate 6,614,460 of NC_140772.1, forward strand.
GTCTTAAGTCCTATTTTAAACACAGATCCAGAATCCCATCCGTCTACACTTACTCAATGATTCATGCTCCCGTTTATAATTGGGCATGCCCAACAGTTATCCCATTGTTTGGTTTAAGAACACCAAAGTAAACAGTACAACATGACAACATAAATACACACAGCTGGAGAATATTTTTGAGATGCCACCATAGGAGGACTGGAAAATTCATTCTCTAGACAGCTTCCAACACTGGGATAAATCTAGCACAAGTTGTAACGAACTTATTTCTAACCAATTGTTTTTAGTTTTGCTTTCCCTCCTGATTTCAGTTTCCTGATGGAATGTAAATTTTTAAAGACATCATGTGCTAATCTAAGTGTGTTTCAGAAGCAGTATTTGAGCTGCGTTTCAAAAGTTCGAAAAGGAGTAGTAGCAGAGATAATTCCAAATTTGCAATTAGCTCTCTAGTCAGCGTTAGACACCTTTCAGTTCATACTGATATTCCTAGGCCGGGCTTTGTCATGTGCAGCCAATTTAGCATTTAGTTTTAAGCTAAGGAGCCAATCGATAACCATCTTAATTTAATGTGCATTTCACATTTTTATTTTCTGTTAATTTCGTTAGCCACAAGTGGTGGTGAATTGTGAGCACCAAGTACATGCATCTGTTCAATTTAGTTGAAATATAAAGGTTATTTAAAACAACCTTCTGCAGTATTTATTCTTCAAAGACATAGCGAGTATTCGCTACTTTGTCTTTTATACAGAGTTCACACTGTATACTTCCAAAAAGAACACACCAACTCAATAAAGTATGTTATTTACAGCCAGATCATTGTGAAACAGAGACACAAATACAGATGTTATTTACAGCCAGATCATTGTGAAACAGAGACACAAATACAGAAATGATATCCCTCTGTACAGATGGATTAAAAAGTTTTTCATGTTCTAACATTTATGTCAAAAGAACGTTGCAGGACTTTCGTTATCTATACAGATTCCTTGAGTGTCCTAACATCATTGAAAGAGCTTAAGTATAAATTCACATTGCAGTATTACCAGAATTCTGAAGCTTAATCAGACTAAAATATCGAGGATATCAGATTCTTTATTTCTGGATCCCTGACCAGGGTGTCATAAAAGCGAATGAACTTGCGGATATTACAGATAAAACTGCTAAATACAATATCCAATTCCCAGATTCCACTCATAGATATTAGTACGATGATGAATCTTTTTTAATAAATGGCAGAGAGGCATTGGGTAACCAAACGATTAACGAGCTGAGAAATGTTAAATCCACAATTGAATGCTGGCTGTATATGGCAAATAGAGGAGAACAAGTTATCTTGACCCGGTTGAGAATAGGTCATTGTGGACTGACTCAGGAATATCTGCTAAACGGCAAGAATCCCCATTGCACAAATTGTAATGAAAATCTGACAGTAGGCCATATTTTGTTATAATGTTGGAGTTTTAGTTATCTTCGCCAAAAACGTTTTAAATGTTTAAAATCAGATTTAAACAACTTAATGGGGGAAAACCATCATCGCAAGTTGTTCCAGTTTTTAAAGGAGACTGACTTTTATTATATACGACACCTAAAATAGACACCTTTATATATGACACCTAAAATGTATACTAATTGTGTTTTTACCACACCTAAATTGTATAGTAATTATACATATGAAACTTTTAACATACTTTGTATTCCCTGTTTTTACCGTTTGTTTGGCGCAGATAACCTTGTAACGTTTTGTGCCAGAAACTGCAAGAAATCAATCTATCTCCTCTTTGTCTGTTCTGTTTGACAGATGATCTTTTTTATCGATGACTTTGGATGAGCCGTTAAGCTTCAAACGACTTCCTCACTTTCTAACTAAATTTGCCAGTATTATACAAAAAAATCATCAATGACTTTTATAAAGCCTCTGCCCATACTGCTCTAACATTTTAAACATTGCTTCAGTACACTGGTAAGTTTGCTTTGTTCATACATGAAAAAATTATTCCTATGTCTCATTTGCTAAACTGATAAGTATAAGCATTCATAATAATATTCGAATACTATAATTTTACTTATACTGTAATAAATAACACAACGTCATTTACGTAGTTTTATTACAATTTACAAAATTACTATATTATGAAGATTAGTTAAAATTTTAAAATTGTAATATTCTGAATGAAACCAAATGTTCTCATATTTAAACATGCTTTTAATTTAGCTTCATTTAAATAATACAAGAAATTTCTTTCTGGTACTTGTATTTTAATTTTGGATAACATCCAATCTGGAATAAAACAATGAAACTTTCAGAAAAAAAAAAGTAACTGTAGTGGAGGACACATCTTTAATTTAAAAAATGTGCAGATACGGAACTATACTCTCATTATAATAATTTGGAACACCATTTCACAGAAAATCATTGCTACCAGCAAATCCATACAATCAGCTCAATGCAACATATTTCAAGGAGCTGATTTCTTTAAAATCTTTAGAAAATTTTATTGCAGGATTCCGTCATGAAATTTTTCACATAAAAGAAGAAGAAACTTCTATAATATCTCCAACATATCAAAAGCGGAATCGCAGACCACAAATAAAGAAAATATTTTTGACAAGATTATTAAAGAATCCAAATCACTTTCACAACATGAAGACTTTATTTTTAATTCTTTTATTGTTATTTGTGACAATATATTAGAGGAACAATATAATAGCTCACTGAAATAACACAGAAAAATTTAAAATATTCTTTTAAATTTTTCGAGTTAAGAGCAAAAAGTCTGCATGGAAAAATTTTAATATTTATAACGGAAGTGTTATAGAATTTGATGAAGTACGACAATTTTTATGATTTTTAAAGAAAGATGAAGACATATTTAGTTCTGCCACAGAAGTATATCACACTCACCGAGAAATGTCATGAACTTTTCCCATCTAGATCCCATCTAGAAAGATCTAAACATGCCTTTTTTAAGTTCGTTATTTTATAAATCAATCCGAGGTACTGAACAGTTTGTTAAAAGATGTAGTTTTATATTAAATATGCACAATATTCAGACGTTCTCAATAGCAAGCAAGTAGATATATGTCGGACCTTAGGAAAAGAATGAATTAAAAAATTAAATCTTTTAATAAAACACTGTATGGTTCAACAAAACAGACTATATTTATAAAAAGGCATTATAATGAGTCTTTGCAACAATCCCAAAAAGAGGTAATTACGAAACTAATAAGGAATTAGTTTTGTAGTAATTGAGCAAAAATGGTATGTTTAGTACGTCATCACAATACCATATAGTTACAACCTAAGATCGTATGTTTTTTCGAAAGAATGTGGTATGGAAAGATGCGAAAGCAATATCTTTGCATGAAATTACATGAAGGTAAAGAAAGGGAAATCAAAATCTTTGTGATGGTCGCAGAAGCATGGAATTTTGCGGACTTCTGGACATATTAAAGATGACATAATGTTATGACTTCATTATTTTAACACTACTTTAACATTATTTTAACACTATTCTTAAGGCTATATAAGGCAACATTATGCACAATGAGATTGCTGTGTGACTACAACATCAGCATGTAACTTTTGATATGAGAAATCAATCAGAAAACATGATACTCCTCATATTTACTTCATAACTGGGTAACCTTCTAATGGAACGACAGTATTTGCCATGTCATCTGTATCAGCTTTCTCAATAACAAATGTGCAGAATTCAAACACATCACATTTACATGATATTAGGACTCAGAAGATTGCATTAAAAGGCTCTATTATTAATTAGTTTCTAGCAGTAAGATGCTCTTCTATATGAATATAGGTTTCTACTTAATTAAATTTGGGATTGAAAACAAACAGATTAAAAATTTTTAAATAATTAAGAGTCTTCTTTTAAATACATATATAGTAAGTGGTTCCCTTAAATTGAGAAAAGGATAGATGACACAGATGCAGTTCTTTTTGCAGTAAATTTTGTTTCCTGGTTTTGCTTTAAGCAATTAAGACAGACACTTTACTTATTTTTGCTACATTGTGTATTAGATAAAAAAAAACATATGATTAACACAATAAAATATTTCTAATTTGAATGAACAAACATACATTCAAAGTAATTAGTTATTAATTTTTGTTAAAAATTTGTTAAAAATTTTTAGATATTCAATCTTTCAAGGTGCATTTAAAAATTCAATGCAATAAAAAATTATTTCTACTCTTAAGGCTGTATAAACAGTAGAAGTACAGTAGAAATCGGTAAAAGCATTTACTGCTCTCTATATAATCTGCGAAGATGATGTTACTTACCATCCTGATACCTTACTAAGTGTCTATTACTGGCCACAGTCTTGACATCTTCTTATAGACAAATTAACTTCCAACTCCATCCCAGTTGTGAGAGAATCAACTTCTTGTAACAGCATACTTCTCCAAAAATGACTTCCTGAACTGATTACAGTACCGAATCATATCATGTATCTTAGAGTGGCCATTTGTTTTAGATCAGTGTTAACTCGATATGGTAGCTATAGGCTGCAAAGTAAACTTTCATACAGAAAGTTTCAAGCTTTATACAGGAGACCCGCATATTACATGCAAAGTGCCTCAAGATTTTATACATATATATGTAGATACAGTAGATGTGCAATATCCTAGTAAGGCCAATGAGAGATGCTTCTAGTTGCTAAGGTAGATTTAATAAGGCAGGTAATATTTTGGGTATTTAAAGTACATTATATTAATCAGTGGGTAACAGTTATTTTTGACAATACAACAATTTCAAACAATATAATGACAAAAAGAGATAGTAATATCTCTATTAAAAACTTTTTCAGATTAACCAGCAAGAAATCATTCAAGCTTACAGTGTTAGGGTGATATTTCTAATGAGGTAATTCGGAACTTATATTCATTGCATGTAGAAGCTTCTAGAACAGAACAGTTGCTTTAATATTTATTTCGAGTCAAAAAGTAGACTCCAACACTCATTATTTATGGTCTCAAAAAGTAGCTATTGACAGTCCTTATCTGATAGCTTCTTAGGATTTAAGTAATAGATGTGCTTCATTAGAAATTTGTAATACTGAGCATGAAAAGAGACCTTAGTGAAAATGCCAATGTATTTCTAATACAAGTCCAAATAAAACTGCTTCTTATCAATGTAAAGGAATAAATTATGTTTATTTAGTTAAAGAATGGGTACCATTAAAATATTTAAATTTAAGGAATTAGATGTAACATAGGGAAAGAGATAACATAAAAAAATATATATATAATCCATGCTTTTTAAAAAATATATATAATCTGTGGTACTTAACATACTTGCATTAGTTTTTCTAAATTTAAGTAATACACTGCTACATGAGAACAGTATGTCAGTTTTGTTACAGCTGACTTAAATCCAGTTGTGATCTCAAATTCTTATAATTTAAAGCTTTACATGGCATGTTATTTTGGTGGAAAAAATAAGAAGTATTGTTTCCCACAGCAATCATTCAAGCACTTGATAGAATAATAAACCATCACAGTTGTTCTGTTCTTCTGCATACTGGTAATGAATGCAGCTTTATTTCGGAGTCTTGTACACTGAAGTTACCACTGAAAAGAAGTTATGCTCTATCTACTGTTTATTCAGATGTGCTTTTCCACCCATGATTCCAAAATTTCATTCTGCAAGAGAGTGTTATGTTACCTCTCCTCTTCCACCGAGACGTACGGATCATAATATTCTGCCATCTGCAGATTCTGTTGTTAGCTGATTCTGAATATAGTGAGAAAAATTGACATTATTATTGGCAGTTATAATGGATTTGCCTTTCGTTGGCAGGTGTAATTGTACTTTCTGGAAGAATTGGAAACTTATTTCGCGATAATGAAACCGCAATTGCATTACACAACTTTTGGACTGAGTTAAAAACTCATCGTAAAGCTTCCGTTTTGAGATTCTGCTGAAAATATGAGAGAATATAAGAGAAATGGCAATTTCACTCTTAAATGCCATTGGGCACAAATTTAAGTGAAATCCTAGTTTCTAAAAAGGTTATAAAGAATACATGTCTGAATATGAAAAATTGAATCTATGAGTCTAGTTAACTTAATACACAGGTTTACCTGAAAATGCATATTACATTCCTCAACATTCTGCATTTATACCAGATAGTGCTATGATTTTTCTAAGCCTAATAAAGTCTTTGAATTCCATATTATGTTTAGAACTACATAAAGAAGGTAGAAATTTCCAGAGAAATGCTTAGCACAACAAAAGCATGGGATCGATTAAACGTGGTAACTTATTTCATGCCTTCTTCATTTCTGCCAATGACAATTTGAAACAATTGCAGTGGATGCTGAAAAAGATTCGCTACGTATCAACAATAAAAAGACATTATTTCTACGTGATGACTTTTCTTTAGAATGGAAAGCACTGAAAAGGCTTTTGATACTTGTAGGCAGTTATATTATATATTGGAAGCTAAGAAATTGGTGACTAAAGAAATTAAGGAAGAAATTAAGAAGTGGTTTAAACTAAGGAAATGGTGGCCTTTCTTTAAGCCAATATTTGTTGAACCAGGAAACTGGTTCTCTCAACATGCAAATTATGCCTAATAAATTGTCTAAATTGTTGAAATTATAATGTGATTCAACATTATTATATAATGGGATTAAGACAGTCTTGGCTGTTGAAGAAAACCTAATTAAGTGTAAAATTACAATCGGAGATTTTTTAACTTTCCAAATAGCCGTAAAAGCGATAAAGATTACATATCCACATCTTTGGATTTCCAATAGTGATTGGTATGATCTGGCTCCTAATAGTATTAATGAAAAATGGATTCAGTTTCAGTATATTAAAATTCCTAGATGCATTCACTCACAGACAATGCAGTTAACATACATTTTGTGATGCATCAGATTTTGCATACCAATAAGTGATTAATTATAACAGCAAGAACTTGATATTACAATAGCTGTGATGACTACAGTTATTCTTCTTTTTTTAGATTAGAACTGAATGCTATCAAAGTTTGTTGGTTCCATCCAAAATATTCCGAGTTACTGCAAATTTCAAATCTTTGCATGGGAAGATTCTAAAGTTGTACTAATAAGGTTATCATCACCTTTTCACCGATGGAAAACATGTTAACTGAAGTACAGAAATCTCGGGAGTTTTACTGAGGTCTCGTCAGAATTACATTCCATCAAAATTATACCCAGCAGGCCCTGCTTCCTGAGGAATCTGTTCCAAAAGATCAAAATAAACTGACTGTGGTGGTTAAAAGAGACCCCTTCAATTTGACTGAATCACTGAGGATCATTGACTGAAAAGAAGACTAATACCATACTTTCATGACATAGTTTAAAAATTGAAACTTAAAATTAGCACAGCTCCCTTATCGAAAAGACACAAAAGTGTTTGCCAAATTTCAAGGGTGAACCTTTTTCTATTACTCTTTGGAATGTAGAAAAGCATCAAGGCATTATTTAGCATTGTGAGTATAGTAAGTGCATTTTAAAGATGGAATACAATTATTAAGTTACAAGAAACCTTTGAAAATTATTTTGTTGGTGGCATCAAATAATTTTTTGAAGATGGCCTCCTACAAGTGGTAGGTTGTATTCAGCATACTAGAATAAATTATAATGCTAAGCATTAATTTATTATTCCATCTCCTAATAGACTGGATGAACTCTTGATTGAGCTGAATGAAATTACATAACTTACATATGCAAGCTGTATAGTGGTAAATTCCATTTTAAAACACAACTGTTGGATCAATGGAGCAAAGAAAATTATTAAAAGATTTTAAAGCAAAATGCAAAGTTTGTAAAGTGTAAAAATAAATTTTAACTTGCCAGAATTTAAAATATAATTAGAAGGGGCACTTGCTAACTGTAGTATTAATTATGTGGGCCCAGTAACTTAAAATTTAACTAAGGACATGGTAAATGAAAAATACTAACAACTATGCTGCATTATTCGTTTGCATGGCAACAACAGCTAGCTAACAACAGCTCACCAAGAAGCTGTCTCAGATTTAACAATTGACTGTTGCACTCAAGAGGTTTGCTGGAAGCCAAGGCATACCTGACACATTTCCTGTGATACGGAAGTAACTTTATTGAAGCAAAGAGAAAACTGAGTGAACTTTGAAAGAATTATGAGAAACTACTACAAGTGTTCCTGAATGTGACTATATCAGGCCTCACCTTCATTCCATGAGGTTTCTGTTGCAGAAAATATAAAAGATGAAGAAGAGAGATGGCACAGTGAATGCTTGCATATGCTGAAATCCAGATGAGAATGGTCAATCCTGGAAAATGGTGATATTATTCTGCTAAAAGGTGACATTTTCCCAGCTACAAGGCCATTAAGAAGAATAGTAGAGATATATCCAGCACAACATGGACTTGTTCTTGTAAGCTCAAGTTTTATTTCAAGCAAGTTAATTAAGAATCCACTTCTTCAGGACAGGTGTGATGGCTGTGTGCCACATGGGATCTGTACATCTGCAGCATATTACAAGTGATGAAGATGGCTCATTACTGTTACAAATAGCCAAGTCATCATAGCAGTGCTGCTGTATTCTCCGGACTGATTTACGTTTTCAGTCATGCAATGCTGCTGACTGTCCCTTTTTTTCCTCTTTACATTGTGTTAATAAATGTTCTTTTTTATTTTATAGCATTTCGTAACCTGGTTTATATTTCAAAAATTCTACATCCATCATAATTATTACATTCAGATACCAAAACATTTGCAATAAACTCTCAAGATAATTGGTAAACTGGTGATTGGTAAACAAGATATGTAGATAATTGGACATCATCAGCTATCATGAATATTTATATATTCAGTGAAGAGATGCTGTTGAAAAGGTGAAACAAATTATGAATTTTGTATTTCTTTTATGACAGCAGCAAAATAAATTTTTACATTTTTATTTAATTTATAATTATATATTTCAAAATATCAACTATTTAATAGACAAATCTTTTCAGTTAAGTTTATTAAGCAGTTTAAAATGATCGTCGTCTCAGAATCTCATATTTATGCTTAACTGACAGTTTTAACTGTTTGCTGCAGAATAATTTTTTCCATATTGTGACATGGCTATAAGCTTCCTAAAATTATGTGTTTATTTTTGAATTAAAATTATTTTAATTCAAAAAAGAATTAAAATTTGTTGAAAGACTATTCATTATTAAAGTCTCTCAACAATAAAATTCGAAAACTTGTCTCAAGACAGTACTAACAATATTTTATTCTACTAGATATGCAGTCCTCTGTCCATAAGGTTGCCTTTGATGTATTAATTTTATTGTCATTTTGATTATTTAAAAATGTCATTAGTATTTCATATACAAAATAACATACGCGTTGAAGCATAGTTCATTTCAATAAGTATCAATTTTTAAATGTTCAATTATACTCTGCCTATTTTCTATTCTTATTACTGAATTAATAATATTTATCTCTCCTATATATTTCAGCCTTCTGCTCAAAATGTATAAATTTATGCAAATATGATACATTTCGGTATAATTAAAATATGAAACCCAAAATATGTTCCATTTTTAGCAGCTATATTATTAATTCTGACATTAAATGGCAAGTAATGCATTTCTACACAGTACATAACGCATATTTCAGAGTATAACATGCACTTTTGCCAAAAATATGATGGAAATTTACGAGTGCACGCCGGATATAAAAATAATAAATTAAAAATATGGAAAAAAATCCGCATACATAAGTTACATTTTTGTGTATACTTATGCTATTTTAAAAGAAATGACATACCTTTCAAATTTAAAATGTTTTCATTATTGGATAGCATAAAATGTTCAACATGCTGGTATTCCGTTATATCCTCAGGCATATCATCGATTTCTGTTTATCTTCACCGTCACTGTAAATCTGGTACATATAGAAAAATCACTGGGTCCATCCTTCACCAACACCAAACATCCTTGCTGCAGCACAATTTCCATTTTCTTTCACAAACTGAATGACTTTGCATTTGAAACCAGCACTGTGTTTTTTGCAGGAACCATATTTATTACTAAAATTAACACAAGATCAACTGTATTTCAACTAAAACCTTCGATGTTCACTTGAAAATCACGGCTTCAAATGACTACAGAAAGAGAAAACATATGAAATCTAATTCCACGACTTCTTTCATGTTGGAAGTGCATTCTTACTCCAGATTATATCCACCTTCTCTCGAAACCCTACCATAGCATTCTTTTGGACATTTGCATTGAATCCATCCTCTTTGCAGGAATATTTACTCCCTCAAGCATTTAACCCACACTCATATTGTTCCTCCTATGACTTGTCAATGCAGTATATAATTGTTCGAAAGACACATTATACAGTGATACACCCAAAAATTTTAAATTTCAGAGTAAGATTATAGATGCACATTATACACTGGTGGGCGTCACAAGCCGAAAAATAAGGTAATTAATACAGTAATCTTTGACTTAAATCACCAACCATATAGAACAAATATTTTTTATTTATAATTTAGAAAAAGTTATCTTAAAAGTTTAGTTTACCCATTTATATTTTAACTATATAATTTTTCAGCGGACATTTAAATATTTTCAACATTATAAATTTCAAACATAGCTTTTTATTAGAAAATGTGTTATTCCTCCGAAAGCCAGAAACAAAAACACATAATAACTAAAGTTATTAAATATATAACTGTTGCATTGCCTTGAGGATGAAATATTCATATCAGAACATTTATTCATATATATTAGAACAGAACTGCATATCAGGTCTATGCATAGAAAAATAAGTTGTTCAAAAATGTCTGCTAAAACCATAGACTTTTGCAAAATAAACACTATCACTCATATTAAGTATGGCGTGGGGAGATACATTAAAAAATAAAATAAGAAGAAAAGACTAAAAATAAAAATAGAAACAGTTTAAGGCTATCTATACAATTTCCCGAGATTTTATACAAAGAATATAAAAGCTTTCACTTAAGAATCTGTGATTTTAGAACCTCTTCCTATCATAGAAATACTGATATAACGGCATGCTCTGTGATCTTGAACTATTATGGACTTCATATTCACATGTACTGTAAATAGTTTTGATGGTTACTGAACAGTAAGGACAAAGCTAATCATAATAAAGTAACTTGCTATAGTACACAGATAGTAGTTCAGCAAAATGAAAATGATGAATGCAGAAAAAAATGTAAAAAGTGGGGTAAGTCTCATAAGCATAAATATAAAACGCAATTTAAAAGCAGAAATTCTCACAGTACTCTTCTTTCAAATAGTTCAAATATAGATTTAAAGCAAAAAAGTCGCGCTTTTCATTCACTTCATCGCAACAGAGATATTAAGCTATACATTAAAAAAAATTACATAAGAAGGGTTTGGAATGAACACAACTATTATTTAATAATTAAAATAATTTAAGATTTAATTCTTAAATATCTCATGATTATTCATGCCTCACAAGCTATGTGTAAGCCTGGGTAAATGATAACACGCATGAAACATCAAGCCTAGTTTTGAGTATTTGGTGCAAAAATTAGAAAACTGCTTTAAATTAAATTTATTCTAAAACAAAAAGTTTTATTTCAATAACACCTGCACAATGTTCAATTAAATTATTCCTTCTCCTCGCAAATTCAATTCAAAGAATGCCTTTTCATTAGTTAAGCAAAAACGCATGTTTTTAAATCTTTATTAAGGCTTATCATTTGTCCCCCAAAATGTTAAATAAAAACAATATGCACATGGAAAGGTAGAAATGATTTGTTTAAGACTAAACTAATAAATTATTCCCATGAAATGATTTATCAGGTATCTCAGTAATATACTTACACAATTAAAATATACATGAACTATAAATTAATTCTCTACATCTTAATTCTCTTAATTAATAAACTTAATTCTCTAAGCTAAAGGGTATTTTTATGTTTCAGACATTCAAGTTTTAAAACTTTCATTCTCGCTCCTCATGAATATTAGACAAAATATCCGATAAGAACATGCAAATAAATTATTTAAAAACGACAGGATACAGTCCTTCTACAATTAATTTGTTTTTTCATCTAAATTTGTTTGACTTGTCCTTTCCTTGATACATGATACAGACATGATACATGATATTGACTGATGAAATGTTATTAAAAGGACTGCCTTCATGGAGAAATTTCCAATGCAAAATGGATCAAATTCACATTACATATCTATGAAGGGAAAAAAAGTGATTCCCCTCCTTTCTAACATTTTTTTTTTTTTTTAAATAAAATATCATTTTATGACCAGTTTTTCACAAAAATTTATTTTACAACAGACATGCATACCTTTACCCAAACTAAACCATTTTAAAAAACTTGAATAAAATTATTTTTAAGCATTATTTTTCCCCCTCTCCTGTAGTGAAAATTGCATTTCAACAATTTTATTGTATGAATCGTGCTGATTTTTAAAAAAACACATGAAAGATGTTTAGGAACGAAGGAAGAAAATTACTTCATGTCTCCCTTTCACCAGGTGCATTATCCTCTGAAGAGAGATAGATGCACTTGCATACTACTCCTCAAAGATTATCTTTGCCTCCTTACAAAATACTCATTTATAATTAAAATAATATATTTTTATTATTTAATATATAAATTTATATATTATTTAATATATAAAATAATATATATTTATTATTTAATATATTATTAATATTAAAAATATATTTTATTACAAAGTATATGCAGAATGTTTCAAAGCATAATTTGTTTTACAGCTAAACGTTAAGGTATGTAAGAATAAAAAATTATATTTTTCCTTAACACTTAGCTGTGAACTCTACAGATTTTACAGCTAAATGAAGTATTTCAGAATGAATGACAAAAGAAAAGTTTTAAAAAATTCAACATGGTCTTATATTTTAAAGAAAAAATGAAAAAAAAAAAAAAAAAAAAAAGGGTTCTTTATAGTTGTGCCTGTGCTTTGATTTATCCTGCATAAAAATTCATGGGGGTTTTAACAGAAAACAATTAATTATAGGTTGAAACACTATTATTAAAATCCTCTTAAGACTTCATTTTTTAGCCTAAGACGCTTTTTTTTTTTTTTTTTTTTTTTTTTTAAATACAAGACCTCAAATACTTCTTGAATGCTAAAAATTAGTCCAGCTATAAAATGCAAAACTGTCATTGCTCATTTGAAATTTTCAGAGAAATATAGCATTTAATGCTATGTAAATTTAAGTTTCACAAATGTATAATTAAAACAAAAAATATCAAAGATATTTCTTATGAAATATGAAATAGATGCAAAGTTTTTCTACGTAAAAAGATGCTACGTAATTCTTAGTAATACATGCATTTCCATAGTAACACATGGTACCACAGTTTGGTTTGCATAATAACAGACAATTTTGCCAGCCTCCTTAATTTTTTTTCCACAACATATAAAATTTATTTCTGAAGCAATATTTAATTGTAATGATTTTCAGATATATAAAATAAAATGTTGAGGTAATAAATTGAATTCATATTAACAGTTACTGAATATTAGATATTAATGACAAATTTTCAAGACAGAAGCAATTCTATGAATAGGAAAAAAATAATCTATTGAGAAGAATGTTCCCAGCCTTCCTGCTTTTTTTTTAATAAAATTCTTCGAAATATGAAAAACACTTTATTTTGTTAAATAATGTTTACAGATTTAGAAAATAAAAACATATTAATAACTTCTGATTAATATTAGGAATTAACGTTCTCAAAAGAGAAATTTATAATTACAAATCTTTTTTTTCCACAAGAAATGCTTCGTCTTTCTATCTTTCTTTTTTTTTTTTTTTTTTTTTATAACAGTAGGTATGACAATAGTAGTAAGACTGTTTGTCTATACAATATAGTTTTGACAATATAGTATGACTGTATAAACAGTAGGTATGACTGTTTAATACAAGATACATAAAGCAATTAATACAACATAAAGCAATTAATAAAATTCATAATAAATCTAATAATAGCTCTTCGAAAACTGACTGTAATTGTCAAAAACAATCAATTTTAAAATCTTAAAAATACGTCTTCTGACATACTTTTTTTTTAATTTTATTTATTTATTTATTTATTTATTTATTTTATTTTATTTTATTTTATTTTATTTTTTGACACAGAAAACAAAAAAATTCAGATATCAAATTCAAAAATATCTTCTTTTAACAACTAATTAACATTAGATATTAATTGGAAAACTTCAAGGAGGAGGCAAAAAATATAAATGTAAGAAATATAAAGTATTGAAAAGATTTTTCTCCTTTTTCAAATTATTTGTAAAATAATGTTCCCAAATTAAAAAAATAAAACGTTTCATGGCACAATTCTGAAATATTGAAATGACAAAGCATTATGTTGTTATTTAGGTGTTCTAAATTACAAATGAAGTTGCAATTTTGCAAGCAGAAAAACATCGTCAGATATAGCAACACATATCAATAATAAAGACAACATATATCTTGGAGAATGCATATTTGGCAAATAATATCTCACAGTTAAATCCTGGCATCATAAATGATTTTTTTTTTTTTTAAGTGACAAATTTCATCTTTACTTCCCTGATTTCTTAGTTTTCTAAATTAAAATAATTATATAAATAAAAGAACTATATATAATACCATATAATATAAATTTTAAAAAAGGGTAAAAGATTTTTAAAAAGTTATTTTAAATATGAATGTTCAGAGCATTAAATGTTTATCAACAGCAGAAAAAGTTAATAAAAATTAATTTCAATATTTAAATTGAAAATTATACAAGATAAATAAATTTTAAAAAATTAATTATTTATTTATTAAGTACACAAAATTATTTGCCTTGTTTAACATATTCATATATTCACATTTCTTTTTTTAATTCATTTACACAAATTTTCTGTATATGTTTAAATACTACAGATCACTGGGGAGTGATGAATTTGTCACAAGCGTCAGTTATTTAACACAATACAAAAAGATAATAGATGCAAAAACTCATTGCCATCATGTATATGTATCAATAAGTATTAAACAAATACTATGGGAGCTCGAAATACATACAGTTTCTCCTGCTTTAATGTTAGAAATACATTGTGAGTATTTCTGTCAGCAGGAGCAAGGAAACATACATTTGAACAATGCAGACTGCAAGTCCTGAGTTAAATAACAAATAAGTGTTCTCTTTCATAATAAGTGTCCTTGCCTTTCAGATAGTTAACATAGAAAGGAACTGCTACGAAAACACACACAGTGAACTTACAAACTTAGGCAAATCACAGCTTCAGTGATACTTCGCAGATATTCAGAGTGTTCCTTATGGAGTCTGGAAGTAAAAAGTACCTGATTTGCTTCCTCTGTTGGGGGGGGTATGAAAAATTAATACAGATAGGCACTTCTTGCCTGTTTGCTCTGGAACTGTCCGGGCGAATCATTATTATGGAAAATGTCGACACCTTTACAGTTTTTTCTCGAAACAATACGCCAAGTCCAAGTGAACACAATTTTACAGTCTCTAAAATTTTGCACAGAAAGTCCTAAATCGTAGAGACCTTAAAATCGAAATTTTGGTCAAATTCATTGTTTTCAAATTGTTTGACAAGTTTGGCTCGATTTTCGGGTGTCGTTTCAATAAAGTCCAAAACTCTAGGCTTTCAGTTGAAGCTGGAATTTTCCCGGCTATGGCTGAGATGGAAAGGACATTTTGTAAAAGTGACCATATTTGTCTGAGATCCATTTTATGAAGGTACTCTGCATCTTCTGGGAACTTGCAGGTATATGATAAGCAGTAGAGACATCCAGAAGCCTAGAGTGCATCCAGTTTGCATATGCCCAAAGCGCTGACACCTGAAACAGCTGCTGGTTGGTTGCTTCCCTGATCTGTACTTTGCTTCTGGTGGTTTTCATCCACTGATTAGCCATATATGACAACCTTAAGTGGAAGTTCTTCTTTTGTACTGAAAGGCACTGACAGCCCTTTCTCTGCTGTGCCAGTCATAGAACATTCAGGAACACTCTCCTAAATATTTACGATTTTGTAGAGTCTCACCTTCTTTGGGAATATATAAAGGTGACACTGCAGAGAGATGGCGGCATCGATATTATTTTTGCCGAAAACAGATTTCTTTCTACACGACTTGAGGTCACAGGCACGTTATGGGAAGTAGACAACATTTTTTTCCCACAGGAGGTGGGATGCTGTATCCAATCAATCCATCTCCTCTAGGCAATAAAAGGAGTTCATAGAAATGTTGAAAGCTCTCATGTCAGATGTATGCTTTCATGTCTCATGTATGCAGTCAGTTTTCACCGTTAGGGAAGATTCAGGAATCATTCAGGAAGATTCTAGACAGAATGCACAATGAAGGCAACGGATTTTACTGTGGTTAAGAAGTTCATTTTTGAGGTCCTAAATCATATCACACAGTGTTGGTGCTCAATAACTTTCATCCAGTTTTCCAGACGATGTTGAAGTAGCAAATTCAGTCATAATTAGTAAACTGCTGGAGCTGGCAGTCCTGTGAGGTTGATGATTTCTAACATCAGAAAAAAAGTCAAAGAGAGACAAGAATTGGTGACTTAATTTTAATGCACCAGTAATATCTCTCATTTCTGGCTGAGCTTAAAAGTTTTTTTTTTTCTCCTTGGGGTCCAAACTTGTGTACTACAGCTTAGCTGATGAGTGTGTAATGCATATATGTGAGGGCATGAACAGTGAGTGTGCCCTATTCAGTGCCCCCCCCCCCACCTACTGGAGAAGCAGTAGCGAAGAAAAGTTTTCATGCACTGTTTCATAAACTGTAGTCACAAATGGCAGCAAGTTTATTCATTATTGTGATAGGTCGCTATTGTGAAAATATGAATAACAGTTCAAGTGCATAGAGGATCATTTAAAAGCAAAATGCTTAGATTTTATCCTCAAAATATAACAGAAGATAAAACTACAGAATTAAGCAGAATATACAGAGTTAACGTGTCAAACAAATACTCAGAAATATAACCTAACATAGATGAAAGTTATAACAGTTTATGCCAGAACAGGTCAACATAGCCAAGAACTGTGTATAATTTATTCTAAATTACAAATGTTAAATAAAATAAGGAAGATGTATTAAAATACATAAAACAAAATATTTTTGTTTTAGTTTGGCTCACCAATATATAAAGAAAAAAACAATTTAAAAAAATACTCAGTTCTAATAAAATAGAACTTTTATGGAAAGTTAGCATTTCTGATAAAATATTTTTGGTTGTAAGAGATACACAAAAAATAAAGATGGACATAATTATCCAAATAAAAAGTAAATTTGTTTTCATATAAATATAATACAAATGCTTGTTAAAATTTCATTCAAAAATTGTATTTATGCATCTTCATAATAAAATAATTTCGCTAATTATTTTAAACAACAAAATCTGTCATATTCACAAATTTTTTATAAAACAACAGATTTCCTTAAACAGTCATGCTTCAACTAAGTGCAGTCATGTTTTTGTATTTTACCGAATTAGTACATGCTGCACACAAAAATAAGAAAATGCACAAATTAAAGCATACAATTTTATCATTTTCCCTCCTCATAATAAAATGACATTTTTTTTTTTTTTTCAACAAACATTGATATTATTAAATTGATTAAAATTTCCCCAGAAAAGATTTACACAATTTTATATATTGTGCTACAGAATCTTTATTCTGCAATTTTTCTTCCTCTAATAACCTAATAACTGACTTTTCATGAACCACTTTGCATCTATTTAATAATTTTTCAAACATGAAGATTTTTTAAAATAAAAATATTCATTTAGAAATTATATGCATAACGGAAAAGATTTTTAATAAAACATTATTGTATAAATTTTCAATAGCCTTAATACAATAAACTTTTCTTTAAAAAAGTTTTCTATGATGAATTGTATTTAAACATAGTATCAAAAATTATAATACTGTGCTTTGACAATTGTTTTAATGCACACACAAATTTAAAATGCCTAAAATATATAAATTACATAATTACAGTTTAAGCTTTACACAAAAGACATGCTAACATTTAAAATTTAAATTAATTAAGGATAAAAGGATTACATTTATAAGTGACTGAATAGTATAAGAGGCTTTCAAATTAAAGTATTAGCTCAATACTCTGAAGTCAGCAAGACTATAGAGAAGGTAGTTTAATAATGTCATGAATAATATAAAATTTTTGTTCCACTTCATGTTTAAAAAAGTGAAATAAACAGTTTGAAATAAAAATATATCATCAGCCTTCATAAAATTTGTAATTTCTCATAAAATTTATAATAAATTCTCAGATGAATGCTTTATTGGAGTAGAACTCAGACAGTCTTGCATATTATTACTATATTATTATTATATTAGTTCTTGTGATATTAAAAAAATATATAAGAATGCAATTTTACATGCATAATAAATTATTTAAACCAGACTTGAAAAATTTGACAGAAAGGTATTTCTTATAAATTTTGTCAGTGTTTTAAAAGAAAGAGTTTGGAGAAGGCAAAGATTTCCTACACAAAATTAAAAGCGTTCTGTTGCAAAGAAACCAGAACTTGTTATTAGTTCTGGTGAATCAGGGGGGCCAAAAAAAAAAAAAAACATTTAAACATAATTTTGTCTGTTTTTTGAATGACAATAATTTTGTCTCTGTCTTTTAGATGGTTTAGTGAAGCATGTGAATCTGATATAAAATAATTTTTTATGAAAAACTGGTTACACAATCATAATATTTTATTACAAAAAATAATAGTAGGACTGGAAGGGAATTAACTTTTTTCCCCTCATAGGTATATAGTGGGAATATGATCTGATTTGCATAATATATTTAGGCACTGAATGTATAAATTAATACTAGTGCCAGCCATGGTCATAAGACATGTTGCCATTCATACATTACTGCATTCATTGCATTGTTTTTTTAATGATTTGTTTATTTTCTTTACAACAACTACGTAATTCTGAAAAATTCAGAAATCATGCAAACATGTGCCACAGAAAGTGCCCTAAAATGCTTGGTATGGGGATGAAGTAACTTCTTTTAGATATTTCACTTGTTACACAGAGAAAGAAAACTCAAAATAATTTTCAATTTTTTTTTTCTTAAATTTATCCATTTGCCTTATAAAATAAAAAATATTTAATTAAACTAAATTTTAAAATTTACATTTCCATGTGCATATTATGAAGATTATTATTATTTTATATATACATGCTGTACATATAAAATATGTAGAGCCAGATTAAGACTAAGCCTCATATACATTTACTTCTGCCCCCCCCCATTTCTCCTTTCTTGGTCTTGGTTTAGATACATCATTCCACAATAAAACTGGCATAAAATGTTTTTGTGGCACATCCATTCCTCGGGTTTCTAACGACCTTTTGTTCCTAATGACCATTTCCTTGTTGCCCTAAAAACATGCTTATTTTGCTTATTGGTTAATCCAGTTTTAACTGTTTGTATATATATCATATAATAATAGAGTTGTGACAGACACTTATACTAGTGTTAAAATATTTTGTTCTTCATGTTACAATACTGAGGATAATAATAAAATTTACACGTCCTTTTTATTATATGCTTGCCTACCTACTGAATTTAATTTTATATTATGATTTTTATTTTTCAAAACTGTATTTTAGAATGTCCCTCTCATTCTTTAACTTAATTTTTCTTTACTTTAAAATTCTTCATTTGAGACATATATAATTTCATCCAATTTTAGTACAAAATTGAGAAAAAAAAAAGTATCTGGAAAATCTCAGTAACAATGGCGAGATCCAGATTAAGTTAGAAATTAAACAATTCATTTCACAGCTGCATTTTCAGCAGTGAAATTTCTTTTAAGAAATTTCTTTAAATCAACAGCTGACCTTCTATGTATAACATCACGGATAAATAAATAAAATTAACTGTGGTGCTGAACTCTTTTATGTTTGCTTTAGTGAATAAGCTATTCTACTTTAGTGTATGTTTCCAGTTCCCCGATTAGATGAAAATAATTTAAAGGACATTAAAGTTACTCATATCAGGTTTTAATTATTGTAATATTAAATCTGAGAAGTCTCATATCCCAAAAATTTCCCAGAAAGCATAAACTAAATAAATAAAATATAAAAACAAAGCCCATAATGGTACCATACATTTTTGCAAAATAATACAAATGAGGAAAATATATTATCACTGATGTCACTATATTGGTGTATCTAAGCACAGTTTTACTGCGATCATTAAAATGCTCCTCTTTCTTGTCACTCTATGAAAAACGGACCTTGTACATTCCATACATAGATTTTCTAAGATCTGGGATTCTAAGTCTCCTTGCCTGCACATCACCTCCTAATATCACTAAACTCAGTTCAAAGTATGATACCGACTTCAAAATTCATTGTCTTACTAAAAATTCTCATAATTTTTTGAATTCATTGTCTCACTAAAAATCCTCATACTTTTTGTGGATAACTCTACCACCACCATAAAATTTGATCAACAGAATCACCTGTGTAAAAACTTCAATCGCACCTGGGATCCTTATGCGAAAGTCAAAAATAAAAAAATTAAGTCTCTTATCAGCGAGCACAGATTCTAACAGCGGCAATGTGAAGTCCATCAGCTTAACTTAGATGACAGTTCCTTTTGTAACTATGCAGGACGATTTAAGTTGATTACTCGCAGCCAGTCAGAAACAATAATACTGCTTGCACTGATTAAGAAAACGCACAGCTTTTTGCCAACTTTCTCGAAAATCAGTTCAAGCCAAACGTTTTTCCAGCTAACAACACTTTGGATCAAGAAATTATGACTTCATGACTGATGGGATTTCCTCCCCAAAAAATATCACACTTTACCTCTCCACCTGAAGACCTTAGCTCATTAAGTTAGATAAATTAATTACTAATATATTTCCACATGTTTGCTTTAATTCCCACTTTTAATGACGAACTTGCAGTGAGAAATTAATTTTCTCATAGCATGGACCTGCTGACAAAATTCGTGTGACTTCAACCTTCCTGATTCGCCACTATAATGCTTCTGGTTCATCAGCTGAACATATCAGCATTGTTCTGGCCCCTTCTGCCCCATGATTATCTTCTCCTTTCCGATCAGCAGATGAAGCCACATGTGCCACCTGCTTCCAGTTCTCACCATTGTTTTCTATGTAGTGGATGGTTTCTGTGTTGTGGACGTTGATGGATAAAGTGTCCTCGCTTCCTACCTTATTTCTGTGATCTTTCCTGGGAAATTCTGTTAGCAAACTATCACTTTTGTCATGGCCTTTGGTGACTCTCTAAAGAGCTTGTAAGAGGTATTTTATAACAGTTGCATGGCAGTATAAGAACTAGTTCCAAGTTTCAGTTGTACTGCTGATGTTAATGGAAATTGCTTTCCATTGGCATTACTTTCCATTAATTTGCATTACTTTCTGTTCATTACTTTCCAATTTGAATTTTACAAATTTCATTCCCCCACTTTTAGAGGATTTCAGAATGATTATCCCTTTTATTTCAACTTAACTGATTTTTTTTTTTATTATTATATATATTAAATTTTACATATTTAAATTTCATTTGATCTGAATAGTCTCAGTCTACAGTAGCTGTTTATAGACTTTTATAAGGTAAGAGGTATTTTATAACAGTTGCATGGCAGCATAACAACTAATTCCAAGTTTCAGTTGTACTGCTGATGTTAATGGAAATTGCTTTTCATTGGCATTACTTTCCATTAACTTGCATTACTTTCCATTCATTACTTTCTAATTTGAGTTTTACAAATTTCATTCCTCACTTTTAGAGGATTTCAGAATGATTTCCCCTTTTATTTCAACTTAACTGATTTTTTTCTTATTACATATATTAAATTTTTCGTATTTAAATTTAATTTGATCTGAATAGTCTCATTCTACAGTAGCCTATTTATAGACTTTTATATGAAGATTCAGGCACTGTTTAATGTGTTAATATTCGCACTTTAATTTCTTTTGCTCCAATATAATTTACTTCCAAGAAGTTTACCCACATCAGCGCTGTGTACATTCATTATTCATTTTTCATTTTATATTTCTCATTTTCTAACTCCTTCATAAATTAATGCTTTCCTACCCTACTTACAATATCCTCTGTATAAAAGTGCAAGAAATTGTATCCTTCGTGATAACTCAACAATGTTTTTTAAAATATAGAATTTAATCATAATTCGTATTTTTATTAACTTTGAATACTTGTACATATATTTCACTACTTATCCATTTTTAATCTTGTATTAATCCTTTTAGGTGCATTCTTATCAAAAATCAAAGATTATAAATACCTGAGTAAACTGGTTCATAAAATAAAATAATAATGCTTAATTAAGCATGAACAAAAGTAAGAAATTATCACCAATGACAGTATATTGGTGAAGAGCAGCTCAATTTTACTGTTGTTACAGTAAACACCACAGATGCTAACAGGTGGTTTACATGAAAATTGAGAATCCTTGGATGAAAAGGAGCCCACAGAAGAAGTTAGTTTCTCCACTATTCAACAGGAATGGACTAGGAGCTGCGTCATTAGTTTTCAGAAATATTTTGGAAGTTAATGTGAAATCCAGACTGAGGAGAAAATTAATACAGACAATAATTCCGCCCTCTAAAAATTTAGCTTTGCCATTTTTACCCAATAAAGGATGTAGTACTGAGGATTTTCTCCCCTTAATTCTACTCCAAATGCTGGTTACACATTCATTGATTTATCCTGAATTTTAGAGATCAGCCTGTTTGTCCTGTGTATGATTATGCGCTCAGTTTCAAAGATTTCTTTAAATAACTAGACCAGATAATTCTCATTCACATGCAGGGAAGAAGGGAAAAAACACAATTCATGAACTTTATAGCATGTATTTATTATAATAAAATACCTTCTAATAAGAATATTGTATTTCATGAGTCATGAAACTGCAGTCACAGTGAATTCATGCAGCTGCATATTTATACAGTCAAAAGGCATTAATTCGGACACCCATAATCCAGAATGATCTATAATCCGGACCGCAAAGCTAAAAAGTTTCTGCGCATGTGCCGCGTTGACATATGCGCATAGGTGTTCTCACGTGCACGTAAGACCTTTACGACTGTACATATGCATGTGTGCAAGCGCAGAATACGTTTTCACGTGCGCGTTTTATGTATAACGGACGGTATAAGCTAAAATTATCTAATTATCTAATTCAGTTAATGTTGATGATTGCATTGTTCCTTAATCTTCGAATTGGATCCAGCTTATTGTTTTTTGCAGACTGTAAGAGCAATTTTATAAAAGTAAACTTGAACTTTCGATTATGCCAGATAGAATTTCTGATGCTGGAGCTCCCAAAGGATCTACAAAACGAAAGTATGTTTCGATGTCCATCAAACAAAAAGTGGAATTGCTGCAAAAAATGATAAAGAGATGAAGAAGGTGACAGAGAGGTTAGTGAAAACGAAAAAATTTCGATTGACAAGTTAGTCGGTATTCTCGGCACAACAATTACGAGACTTGAACAGCGGAACTTTGTAACTGAACAAGAAATTATGTCTGTTTATAGAATTAAAGAGAAAGTATTATCACATAAAATGAAGCAACTTAAACAACTTACATTGAAAGAAATGTTTAATAAAGTAAACAAAAAAATATTAAGCTTTTTTTCGTAAATTTTGATACCCTTTAGATCATAATTGTTCTTTATTTCATAAATTACGGTTTCATATTTTTAATTTTAGAATTTCTGCATGCCATCTTACGAGATTTAAACTGATGATCTATAATCCGGAATCGCCGAAGTCCCGACGAGTCCGGATTAACGACTTTTGACTGTATTTACTTTTTTTTTTTTTTTTTTTTGGCTAAAAAGCCCTGCAAAATTTTAAAGAAATAAATGATTCATTTTTTACACATACAGTACAATCCCGATCATCCGCGAAATTGAGTGGCGCGGCTGCCGCGGATAACAAAATTCGTGGATAATCCAAAAAAAGATAAAAGCAGGTATAGCAAAAGAGAAAACGGTCATTCCAAAGTTGTAAAATTGTTTTATGTACAATAAAACGTAAAATAAACAGCAGGAAATGTTTAACTAATGCTTAATATTTTAGTATATCACTCAAAACTAACCTAAAATGCATTTTATTAATAAAAAATAGAAAAGTGCTTTGTATACTTACGAGAGGCATCAAGGATACACAAAAAAATTAATACATATGTACTGTTTTAATACTGTAATGTATTATGTAATTACAAAAACATAACTGTAAAACTACACCTTTTTGAAGAAATCAGCCATTTGTGTTTGCTTCTTGCTTTGGAAGCCTTTTTTCTTGATCCGAGATTGCATTTTTCGTAGCATAAGTTTCTCGGCCAACTTCGCGTCGACTTGTTCTTCCAAATAGCTCAGGTGTCCGTCGACTTCTTGCAAAGCTGCTTCGGGAGTCTTCCGCATCTGCACAGTGGGCTCTTCTTTGCCTTCACTTCGCTGTCCTTTATTCTCGGTCTCTCTTGCTTTCTTCACAATTTCGTCATTTGTCAAGCGTTCGAAGCCAGGTTCATTGACATCACACTCCAACCACTCATTATTGTTTTCAGCATTGACGTTCTTACCACCCGGAACTGTTTTCACCATATCGGCAAGAGTTGCCGTTGACGTGTCTACATCTTCATTCTCTTCTTCACAACTCAAAAGAGTTAGGTTGTTGTTGGCTTCAATATTAGGCATGAGTTTTCTCCATGAATTTTATGAGGGTTGACAGTTTCTGAGTCCCATGCAGATGCAATAGTGTAGATACTGTCCAAGATTGTGTAGTGTTTCCGAAACTTTCAGATCATAACCTTCTTCAATTTTGGTCATTAGCCAGCATGGTTCGGTATGTTCTCTTCATTGTTGCAATGACTCCTTGGTCCATGGGTTGGATTAGCGCAGTAAAGTTTGGGGGGAGAAACTTTGCAAAAATTTGTCCATCAGAATACTTTAGCCCACATGTTGTTGGGTGAGAAGGTGTTTTCAATCAATAGCACAGCTTTTTCAGGCAGGTTTTTCGATTTAAGATGTTTACACACTTTAAGAACAAAGATTTTATCGAACCGTTCTTGAAAAATGTTTCGGTTCATCCTTTTTTTTTTTTTTTTTTTATTTATTAAAGTAATCAACAGGCAAATTTTCTATCCTTTGAAAGATCTCGGTTTTTTTTTACTTTCCAGTGACAACAGAGTCTAAGTTTATGTCCACTGGTAACGTTACTGCAAGACATGATAGTGATCCTTTCCTTGCTGCTTTTATGACACGCCGCTTTATTTTCACTTTAAAAAGCTAAAAGTGCGAGCGGGAAGACATTTCCACAAAAGTCGGCATTGTAAATTTGTTCAAAAGATAGCTCTTCTTTTAAAACAAATTCTTCAAATTCATGGTGGAAATGGTCGTTTGCTTGTTGGTCACCCACTAAGTTTCTCCCTTCGAATTCCATGTCGCTGCTTAAAACGAGTCAACCAGCCAGAAGATGCATCAAAATTCCCTTTCACACCTAAAAACTCAAAAAAGGTTTTTGCCTTTGCCACAATGATAGGACCATTTACAGGAGTACCCTCTTTTCGAACATGAGGTAATCACTCTTCTCAACGCCGTGTCTAGCTCATCAAAAGTAGAAAGAACCCTTCATAGTTTTTCGCGTTTTCATTGCAGAAGCACCGTCCGACATTGATGTAAAGTTCACCAGTTTTTCTTTTTGCTTTCGAATGTCACGCACTGTTATTTCCATGATTCCGTAATCCAATTCCATCTGCTGCATTGTAGTGCCGTTTGCTACTTTGGTAATTAATTCTAGTTTTTGTGCAATCGTCAACAACACCTTCTTTCATTTTCCTGACATTTTAGATTGGTAACGAAAAAAGCAAAACCAAAAAGCACAAGCACTGAACACAATAAAAGATAAGAAATTAACTCCAACCGGTTCTCAAACACTATCAAGCTTAAACTAACAATGGTGAGTGGGAGGAAGTGGACGTGTCAGTAAGATTAAGAATGAGAGAGGGCGGTGGAGCGGACACTGCAAGGGTGAGTAAGAAATCATTGACTCATCAGAGCGGGAAGGTTCCGAGAACGCCGTGAAGGTTCCGAGAAGGCCATGAAGGTTCCGAGAAGGCCGAGGTTAAGGTTCTGAGAAGGCCTGGGATATCTTTGCCATAAATAAGCACAATGTTAGCAAATTTAACGTTTTGTTCAGTTTTGTGAACATTTTTTTTTCTTTGCTTTACGCTTGTTAAAAAAAAAAACTTTGTGTGGGAAGCGCTTATACTCGGGAGTCTACTGCATAATGTACCTTATTTCTTTCACATTCTGCATATTGTTATTAATAAGAAAAATATTTTGAAATTGAGCAATTTATTCAAAATATAACGGAAACGAAGCAACGTAAGTTTTTGGACACTAAAAGATGCCATTTGCATTTAAGAAAACTCAAAAGAGAAAAACATTGCCAGAATTTCTCACAATGCTTCCAAACGTGCAGATTTTATTCATTCT
Organism: Stegodyphus dumicola; assembly: GCF_044657685.1. NCBI lineage: Eukaryota > Metazoa > Arthropoda > Arachnida > Araneae > Eresidae > Stegodyphus > Stegodyphus dumicola. The sequence goes on from NC_140772.1 coordinate 6,641,023, forward strand.
TTTATCATGATCAAATTCCCACATTCCAATTTTGCTTTTATCAGTTTCAGCAATCACACCAGAAGCTCCAATCATATTCTCATACACATACTTTTCCACAAAAACTCTTCCAATCCATGACACACATCTCCGAGACATCTCAAAAGAAATTAAATCACAAATGTCCAGATCTGTGCTGAGCTCTTTCAATGGAACTCCATAAATTCTCAACCAACTTTATGTGAGCCCCAGAAATAGGGTCTTTAAATGCCACACTATCACTGACTGAAAGACAATTACATGCTTTCCAGCAATATCAGACCTGCCTTTATGTTTCTGTTCATAAATTCAAAGAAGGGAGGGGGGAACATCAACTCTCTTTTAGTGCCAACAAATACCCAGGCTCTATTCACTCTTTTATCACAATGAAATTTCCACTTTTCAAACTTGCTTTCATGAATTTCAACAATCACACTTGCACCTAAAATCATAATTTGATTTACACACAGTATGACTCATACTTCTCTGCTAAAACTTCTCCACTGTGTGATATATTTTGTGATGCTTTTGCCTCAAAACAAATAAAATCACACGAGGTGAATTCCATGCATGATCTGACTGACAAAGTCAATTACATGCCTTCCAGCAATGTCAGACAATTACAGGAACCTGCCTTAAGTTCCTCTTCATAACGTTAAAGAAGAGAGGAAAAAATCACCCTCCCTTTTAAATGCCTTTTGAATAAGAATGCAGGTGTTTTGGTGTTTTATTTTTTTAATGTACCACGTAATCCTTATTTAATAATTAAAATTTGTATTTTAAATTGCTAAAGTATGTTTTCATATGTTGATAATGACATTATCTATCAGTTGAACTGATGTTACTTAATGTTTACCAACTTAGTATAAATATTGATAGTTTGGGAATATTTCCAAAAATGGCTTGAAAACCATTATCTAGACTTGATCAATAACTTCTACCATTTCATCTATAAACTATCACTAGACTGCACCAAGGTGGGTGGTTAATTAATACGTACGCTATTTTGGTAGTACATGTGAGAATTTATTTGATCAGAGCTAAGATAAATCATGTGTGGGAAATAGATGTAAGTAAACAAGTAACTGGACTCTTTGTCAGCATGTGATAGAAGCAAGACAAAATTTAGCAGAACAGCATCTCTTTAATCACCATTCCCATGATACAATGCTAATAGTGTATATGATAACTAAACTTCATGATAAGTATCACGAATTTGACGGTTTTAGATATTGCAAAGAAAAATAAGTAAAGATGACATCACAGAAGTTTTTGACTGTGATGAGAATGTCCCAATTGATGAATACTGAACTAGTATAATTCAGGCTTCGACAACACAGGATAGAAGTCTTTAGCAGAACATGTCTTTAGTAGCCACATTCATGATATACTGCCAATAGCATAAGCTACTTAAGCCTTATAATAACAGTTGAAAATTTGAAGGCTTTCAGATACCGCCAAAAAAAAAACAAATTAATGGAATTTGGGAAGAAGTAATAAATGAAGATAATATAATAAAAGTTTTCCATTATGATGACAATATCCCAATCATAAATTAACTAATGCATAACCCAATTGATAGTATGGCACTAAATCCAAAAAAATATCACTAACAATAATAAAGAAAATGACATGTACGTATGTTTCTCACATTGTGATAAAACAACAGTACCTAGAGCCATCAAATTTTGAATAACATATGTTTCCACCCGAACATGAAAATAACAAAACCCAATAATAAAATTAAAAACTGAGAGCCCAAATTTGGAATTTGTTTTATTATTATATTTTATTATATACTTTGCAAAACTTTAATGAATTTTTGATTAACAAAGTCAAAGATTTCAAAACGAGCAATAGCAACATTGTACAGAAAAAAAAATCTATCTCCAGGGTGCGAGACTGTATGTCCGAAATTCTGAAGATATGATCATTTTAAAATTATTTTGTGATATTTGCTGCCGAACTAACATTTCTGGTTCTAGTGTAAAGAACATGATATTTAATAAATGTGTGTAAAGGTAACACACAAAACATTAAAAAAATGCCTTTTGGGCCATAATGTAAAATCTGAAAGCTTTCAGATTTTTTTTATATTTCCTTTCATTATGTTTTTATATCACTTGTATTTTTATGCAAAACATGCAATAAAATTTAATTTAATAAAGCGTCTTTTTGTGCTCTTAAGGTCATATTAATCAATTAATTAATCATCTTTAGGTCACAAATTTTTAGATTATTTCATAAATCACTATTTCATATTTTCAGTTTTATAATTCATACACATCATCTTATCAGATTTAAACTGATGATGTAATATCGAGAAAAATCTCAAATCTAGAATGCTCGAAGTTATGACAAATCCAGGTCATGCACTTTGTAATGTACCATAACCTGTATGATGCTGCAGCAAAAGAAATTCAAAATGGTATGCATAACGGAATATCTACAAATAAATTCCTCAATATTTAATACATTTAGATTCAACAAAGATACTTTTGTTGCCAAATGGTGGAGGCATAATTGTTTGGGTATCTTTTACTGCCTCCAAATTAAAAAACTTAAATTTTCCTAACAAACACTATGGATATACAAAATGCAAAAGTTTCTTAAATGAATAATACAATATATAGTGTTATGGATTTGGTATTTAAATAGCTAATGTTAGTTGAATTATAAATTAAATTGTTTTATTCCCCGTGCAGTGTAGCACGTGATGAGTATTAAAAGCAACATGTAAAATGAGTTGTGAAACAGAATGAAGAAAGAATACAATTTTTGAAAAATAATTTTCAATGGATAGAAAAAATGAACCTCATGCCAGAGCATACTCAAAAGTGCAATAAAGTGCAATTTTAGCTAAAATATATGCAACTAATTAGTCTTTTATTTATACATTTTTCTTAAACGTAAAATGCATCAACCAATGCCCAGACATTTAAATTATATCTTTAATAAATTATACAACTTAAAAAAATCTTTTATTATTTATAACAATAAGCAGTGTGCGACAGAAATAAGCAATATTATATGTGTTGAAAATGAATCATATATTTCTTTAACATTTTGTAGGCCTGTTTAGGAAAGTAAATATAAATATTTAAAACAAGTGTAAGCCACTGCATGAATTCATTGTGGTTTCAGGACTAATGAAATGCAATATTCTTATAAGGCATTTTATTCTTATTAATACATACCATAAAGTTCATGTTTTGTGTTTTTTTACCTCCCTGCATGTGAATGAGAATTATCTGTTCCAGTTATTTAAAGAGATTCGATTTTTTTTTTTTTTTTTTTTTTTTTTAACTGAGCACATCACATAATCTTACACAGGACAAACAGACAGATCTCTAAAATTCAGGATAAACTAATGAATGTTACAAGCATTTGGAATACAATTGGGAGGGAATCCTCAATACTAACATATTTTATTGGGTAAAAATAGCAAAAGCTTAATTTTTAGAGAACAGAATTATTGTCTGTATTAATTTCCTCCTCAGTCTGGATTTCATAGGAACTTCCAAAATTTTCCTCAATAATAATACTAATGATTGCAGAATCTAATCCATTCCTGCTGAATAGTGGAGAAACGTCTTCTGTGGGCCCCTTTGGATCCAAAGGATTCCCAACTTCCATGTAAAATACTTGTTAACATCTGTGGTGCTTACTGTAACAACAGTAAAACTGAGCTGAGCTTCACCAATTTACTGCCATCATGTGATAATTTCTTACTTTTGTTCATGCTTAGTTAAGCATTATTATTTATTTTGTTCATACATTTCATGAACCAATTTACGCAGGTATTTATAATTTTTGATAAGAATGCACCTAAAAGGATTAAAAATGGATAAGTAACTAAATATATGTACAAATGTTCAATGTGAATAAAAACCAATGATGAATAAATTCTATATTTTGAAATGTATCATTGAGTTATCACTATGGTTGTCAATTTGCACAATTAGCACTTTTGTTCATAAAAAATTGTGCATCATTTGGTGTGTGGAAAGGAATAATTAAATAGAGTTTAGTGCTCTTTTCAGGGTACAATTTCTTGCAATTTTATAATAGGAAAATATTTTCCTTACTAAAAAATTAAAAACTGGGAGATCTGTTGTTTACCAAATCACCAAGTTTACCAGATCTACATTGGTCATACCAATACCAGTGTCAATGATGGTCAAGGTTCTATCCTCTTTGTTCAGGATGATTTTTATGTACAGATTTTTACAGCCGTCCAATTTGCTAAGATGTGTCACATTTTCATACCTGATTTTGCGAAGTTCCTAAATAAAAAAATTGATATCTTTAATTCAGATGCTAGTTTTTCCATCACATTATATTTATTTATATCTTCCAATGAATTAATTTTAAACTATAAACTTAACATATTATAATTAATACTGCAATTTGCCACTAAATAACTTACCATGGTCAGGTCGAAAAATGAGAGATGCACCAGCTGATGATTCCCAAGTTATCATCCTCGTTATATTCTGATGTTACAGTCACTTTGTCTGCAACTAAGCAGAGTAGAAACCTATGCCAAACTGTCCAATCATAGAGATATCAGCACCAGCCTGCAGTGCTTCCATAAATGCTTTGGTACCAAATTTGACAGTCCTCCCTAAGTTGTTTACAGTTGTCTTTGGTCATACTAATACCGGTGTCAGTGATGGTCAATGTTCTATCCTCCTTGTTTGGAATGAGACTTCCACACCTGATTTTGTCAAGTGCCTAAATAAAAAATTGATATCTTTAATTCAGATGCTAGTTTTTACATCACATTATATTTACTTATGTCCTAGAAATGAACTAATTTTAAACTAGAAACTTAGTAGTTAAGATGTACTATATTACTGTACCAGCAGTCATGCTAACAAAATTATTGAGGCCCTTGATAAAACTGAAACAATCAATGACCAATCAACATGAACTAATTTTAAGCCATCAACTTCATAGTTAAGATGTATTATATTACTGTAGCAGCAGTCATGCTAACAAAATTATTGAGGCCCTTGGTAAAACTGAAACAATCAATGACCAATAAACATGAACTAATTTTAAGCCATCAACTTCGTAGTTAAGATGTATTATATTACTGTAGCAGCAGCCATGCTAACAAAATTATTGAGGCCCTCGGTAAAACTGAAACAATCTATGATCAATAAACATTTTTGCAATGAAATCAAATGATCATCACAAGGCCCCCACCATTATTTCTTGACTTCGTATAGTACCTCATTTAGTTTGCAATCTTATTATGTTACAACACATCAAATATACTTTGTTCTTTTCTTGGCATCTAAAATAAAAATTCAAAATTTTAGCCATTTTGCCTCGTGCAATTTTCTGACCGTGTTTCAGTTATCCAGATATTAAATACTGATCAACACTCATCCACTAATTTATAAACTTTGTTGTACTTCTGTACATTTATCAGTGTACAGAAATAATTTTCTCAATGTAATTGTTTTCACATTTATCTAAAAGCATTAGTTTGCTGATCATTAAAAATAAGCGAGCAGCAAAAATGAACATGACATGAATGAATTATTTTCATCTACTTCACTTATTGTGTTAAACAGAAAATAAAGCCAACACTTTAAACTATGACGAATTTGGAATTATTGTAAAAAATATTGCAAATTCACGTTAAAGACTTCAAACAGCCTCTGTTAGTGTTGAAACTCTCACCGACAACCACGTGATTTGCGCATGCGAGCAGCAAAAACTAAATCAGAACTTTTTAGTTGAACTTTGAGAACTCGTGATGGATGTTTGAGTGAAACATGTAATCCTTATTTTTGTGTTATATATATATATTTTATTCTGTTATTGTAAATTAAATATCTTATTATCTTAGAAGCCTCTCTTTCTGTGAGTAGTGTGCAGATGTACTTACGAAAAATACTCCCGGATATGCCTTTGGAGAAGAAAGAAGATCGATTAAAAGGTAAGTCTTTTACCTTTTATTTTCTAAGAATTATACATTTTTTGGCATCCCTGCCAGGATGAAAGTGAATTGTTGATACTTGTTGAATTATTGAATATATATTAAACAATGACGAAATTCATCGATACACTGAAAAGGAAATGCGGCCACATAAGAGCTGCCGTTACAAAATTAATTGGCCGAATCGAAACTGAATTATCAAAAACAGAAGTGAATGCAGAGGAACTAGAAATTTCCTTAGAATTCTTAAATGAAAAATTGAATGAGTTAAAACAAATAGATGCCGCTATAGAAAAATTAATAGACATAAAGGATCTAGACCAGGAATTAAATGGTGTTGACGAATATCGTGAAAGAATAACTACATTTAAATACAAAGCTAACAAAAAATTGAAAGAAATTAATATAGAACAACAAAAATTTAGTGTGTTAAGAAGCACTGAACAGTTAAGTGAAAGTATAGAAAACGTTAAAATCGAAAATCATAATGTGAAGCTTCCTAAACTTACGATTCCAAAGTTTTATGACGAGAGCTGCGAATGGCTGACATTTTGGAACACTTTTTCATCAGCCATACACTAAAATAAAATGCTTGACGCTATAAGCAAATTTAATTATTTGAAATCCTTTTTGGGAGGTACTGCTTATAACACCATTGATGGTTTCGATTTAACTGAAGAAAATTACGAAACTTCAGTTAAACTCCTCACAGAAAGATTTGGAAATAAAGATGTACTGATAAACTCCCATATAGATAAATTACTGAAAATAAGACCTCTAAATGATTCTAATGACATTTAAAATTTCCGTAAGTTATTCAATTACATACAAAAACATATTCGATGTCTTAAATCATTAAATATGACCTCAGAAACATATGGAGCTTTATTAACACCTATTTTGCTTAAAACATTGCCTGCAGATTTGGTCGCTTCTGGAAGACCAAAGTTAAATGTTCCATATGTGGTAAAGCTCATTTGTCAATAATGTGTAACTCTCACATGAATAATTCTACAGACATTATCAGGGATGAAAATAAAAAAAAAGACTGTGTTCTGACAAATAAATCTTGCATGCAGTTAGTAAATTTGCAAACTTTAGTAGTAAAACTTCATGGGGATGGAATCGAAAAATATGTGAGAATTTTAATAGATAGTGGTTCCAGGCAATCCTACATTTCGCAGTATGCAGTTAGTATAATGAATTATAAAACCAGTGGTAAAGAACAACTAATCCATGGTTTGTTCGGAGTTATTGAAAAGAAAGAAACTCATAGTAAATATTTAATTAGATTGAGTAGTCTTAAAGGTGATTATCACTGTAATTTTCATGTTTTGGATCAGGATAAAATATGTACTGACATTCCTCAAATTCGTAGAGATACATATCTTACTGAACTGCGAAAACATGGAATTTATTTAACTGACATGCAGAATAAATCTGTGGATTTGATGTATGAAAAATCACCTTTAGAAATTCATGTTCTTTTAGGTGCAGATGTGGCAGCTTCTAACAGGGCTGCCACATCTGCAGAAAAGCTTCTAACAAGAGAAAGCTTCTAACAGGAGAGAAAGCTTCTAACAGGGAAGGTTAGACAACTAAAATGTGGGTTATCATGTGTACACACTAGATTAGGATGGACAATGATGGGGAAAACTGAAAAGCATGAGTTCTCTGACAGAACGAAAACTGTATTGCCACTTCATGTTAATGATGCTAAAATTTCGGATTTATGGTGTCTTGACTCATTAGGAATAACAGATCCTGCTACAACCCACACAAGAAAGAAAATTAATGAAATCGCTAAAACATATTTTCGTCAGTCATTAAAGAGAGATAGTGACGGTAGATATCAGGTCTCTCTTCCTTGGATAAAATGGGGTTTTACCTGACAACAGATTATTACCAGAGAAAAGGTTAAAATCCTGCGTCAAAACTCTTCAGTCAAAAAACTGTCTGAAAGAGTATGAAAATATTTTTTACGAATGGGCTGAAGAAGGTTTTATAGAATCTGTTGAAGATAAGAAAACCGAAAATTGTCATTACCTACCACATAGGGCTGTAATTAAGGAAAGTTTAACCACAAAGATTAGACCTGTGTTCGATGCCTCAGCGAAGGAAAGGAATGGTATGTCCTTAAATGATTGTTTAGAAAAGGGCCCAAATTATTTCAAATTAATACCAAGTATTTTAAACAGATTTCGCCTAGGTAAATACAGGGTTATCTCAGATATACGTAAGGCCTTTTTGCAAATAGGTGTCTGTCCTCGAGATAGAGACTTTCTTAGATTTCTCTGGTGGGAAGAATGAGATTCTGAAAAATTGAAAATATATCGACATAAGCGCGTTGTGTTTGGCGTTAATGCCAGTCCTTTTTTCTCAGCGCCACATTGAATTATCATTTCCAGAATGTTCCTGAACATCAACAAGAGGTAGCTAAGAAATTAAGTGAATCAATGTACGTCGACAATTGTGTGGCCAGCATTGATACTATTGAAGAACTAAACACTTTCATTAATGTGTCGAAGGAAATTATGTCGACTGCTAAATTTGATTTAAGGGGATGGTGTTACAATGAACCTAGCGGTGAAACTTTAAAAGGAAATCCTTGCAATGAAGACTCCGATAAAACCGTATCAGTTCTGGGGTTGAAATAGAATTTATCAAATGACACTTTGTCCTGTGACTTTAAAGATAGTTCTGCGAAACAGCCTGTCAGCAAAAGGAATATATTGTCAATTGTACACAGGATTTTTGACCCAATTGAGTTTACAGCTCCTGTTACTCTGTTTCCTAAGCTAATGCTTCAAGAATGCTGGAAACAGAAGATTTCATGGGGTAACAATTTACCTAAAAGCATTTCTGACAAATTCGAAAGTTGGAAAAATAAATTGCACAATTTGGAAAAAATAGCTGTACCCAGAAGAATTTTTGCTGACTTTGAAAGAATTTCTGGTTTATCTTTACACATGTTTTGTGACGCGAGTAGTAAATCTGCTTATGCCACATGCATATTTATGCGAAGCTGTAATGAAAATTCCATTACATGTCAGCTCATCTCAGCTCGATCCAGAGTGGCACCTATCAAGCCGATTTCCATACCTCGACTAGAGCTCTTAGCTTGTACGATTGGTGCTAGACTGGCACTTCATGTTAAGGAAGATTTGAGACTAGAAAGCTTGCCTATTTATTATTGGAGTGATTCTATGGATGCATTATTTTGGATAAAAAAAGAATGAAAACTGGGCCGTTTTCATTCACAATAGAGTGAAAGAAATCCGTACTCTAAGTAATCCAAACGACTGGAATTATATTCCTGGAACTCTAAATCCAGTGGACCTCCCTTCCCAAGGATGCAGTCCGGAAACCTTAGTCAAATCAAAATGGTGGGAGGGTCACGATTGGTTGAGAAATGATCCACAAGAATGGCCTACCTCTGAAATTGTACCGAATTTTGACATTATAAATGCTGAAAGAAAGAAGACAATAATTTCTGCAGTTAATTCGAATGCTATGACTGAAGTTAATTTTGATAAGATTTCTTCGTACAACACCATTCTAAAGATAATATCTTGGATCTTCCATTTTGTTAAAAATGTCAGACTAAGTCCTAATGAAAGAACTTTTGTAACAATTATAGCAGGAGAAATTAAAGGAGCCGAATTAACTCTTTTGAGATTAGTGCAGAGTGAATCATTTTCTGGATCAGATGACAAAAGATTACATGTGCTTCAACCAATGATTGATTCTAACGGAATCCTTAGGGTTAAAACCAGAATTCTGAGAAGAGATAATACAGAAAATTTTCAATTTCCTATTATTCTTCCTTCAGATCATCCTATTGTAGTAAAATTAATTAGAGCTAAACATGAAATGAACAATCTTGCAGGAGTACAGTTTTTAATATCCACTTTACGAGAACAATACTGGATTTTGAAAGCACAAAAGACTGTCAAGAAAGTCATAAGAAGCTGTGTTGTATGTCAGAGGTTCGATACTAGTTCTTCGAAAACACCCAGTGCTCCTCTCCCTGAAGACCGAGTAAGAGAAGCAGTAGTCTTTGAGATTGTAGGTGTTGACTTGGCTGGACCTTTGATATTGAAGGGAAATCAAAAATCATGGATAGTGATTTTTACCTGTGCTGTTTTTCGCGCAGTACATTTGGAATTGATTTTCTTGCTATCAACTGAAAGTTTTCTGCAAGCGCTGAGACGTTTCATTGCTAGACATGGAAGACCCCACACCATCTATTCCAACAATGGAATGAATTTCAAAGAAAGTGATACATTATTCAAAAGCTTAAATTGGGAAAAAATCTTAGAACAAGCTAGTATCCACAGGATCACATGGAAATTTCTTCCGCCATCAGCTCCCTGGTGGGGAGGATGGTGGGAGTGATTAATAGGAGTCCTGAAAAGAATCCTTTGCAAAGTTTTAGGACGATCATCTCTGAATTATGAAGAAATGATAACAATTTTGTGTGATGGTGAAGCAATAATGAATAATCGTCCATTGACGTATGTCTCAGAAGATCAGTATTGGCTCGTAATGAGCACTGTGGAACTGCAGCACCCCTTATTTCCACTTATTATAATTTTTAATATTCAATATAGTGGGCCCTTTAGTCTTTACTTCTTTCTTTATACTTTTACAATACATAATCCTTAAGCTTAATGTCAGTAGCCATCTCCCAGTTTGTGAAAAAGTACAAAAGTCTTTGTTTGGAACTGCGCGCTTCACAGTTCCAGTGACATGGTATTTGGCAGTTCTGCGCATGCGCACTCAGAAAGCAGCACGCCGAACCAGAGAGAGAGAAAGCACTGTCACTCTTGCAGCACCAAAATTCTTGCTTGTTGTTGAGAACGTGATTTCTTTTTACTCCGCATGTGTCGTATTCCTCCATAAAGTGGAACTTCATCATACAGACCATAGACAGAGTTCATGAAAATTTGCAGCCTTTAAAAAATTGCCTTACTGGATTTCAATCAACATCAAATGCAGATCAAACTATTGCAAAAGCGACAGGAATTTTAAAATATCTAAATGATGATAAGTTCTAGTTTTGATTAGAGATTTTTTATCAGATTATGCCTCATGTTGAAATAATATACAACTAAATGCAATGCGGAGAAATTAGTGTGTTTAAATATGTGACGTTATACTATGTATTGATATAATGCACAGACATTCTTCCACTAAACACTTAGCAGCTGCTAAATTGTTTAACAAGAAATGCTTAGTTTTAGGAATGACCATTCTACAGAAGAAATAGTACTGACCACTGCAGCATATCCAATGATTGACAAAGAAAAGCTTGAAACTGAACTAAAAGTATTCTGTTGCAGGTCTGATATCCATGGATATTGTAAATTAATTGAGCTACTGAAATTTATTTTCGAAAATAATTCTAGATGATGTTCTTAGTAAAATTACGAAACTGATAAAAATTCTCTTGAGAGTTCCCATGACTACATCAGAGCCAGAACGCTGCTTTTCAACATTGAAAAGAATGAAAACTTTTCTAAGAACCACTAGGAATTCGGAAAGACTAAACGCGCTTGCATTGCTTTCAATAAAGAAAAATTTCCTCCGTTGTCATCCAGAGATCAAGGAGAAAATTATTGATCTTTTCGCGCAAATTAAAACAAGAAGAATGGATTTTATTTTTAAATAAATAAATATAGATTGAACTGCAATAGTTAGGTTAAAGTAATTAAGAAATGTTTAATTATTTTCTCGTAAGCTTTCAGGATGTTTCAAAATAAATTTTCTTTTTATACATGTTTGTTTCCTTTTACACAATTTTAAAACAAAGGTTAAACTTTTTAAAAACAGCACCCTCACTAATTTTAGCTACGAGCCGCCACTGCGGAAGATGTTGAAGATTTATCTCCGATCACACCTTCCATGTTTCTTCAGGAGATTCGACAAATTGGAGTTCCTGATCTGGATAATATAGATGGGAAATATTTTAACAAAAGGCTTATTCATCGACAAAAACTTTTACAAGATCTACGTAAAAGATTTTGAATCGAATATCTCAGACAGTTAAAAATTATGAACATATAAAAGCTTCACAACCTCTGAAAATAGGAGATCTTGTTTTAGTGTTCGATGATAATAAGAAGCGAACAGACTGGTTATTGGCGAAAGTAACCGAGATGGACATGTGCGTTTAGTTAAGGTCAAGACTAAGCTTGGAGAAGTTTTGCGACCAACCAAGCGTTGTATCCTTTGGAGATAACATCATCACATGAAAAGTCTAGATTTAGAAATGTGGCAAGCAGCTCTTCTGATGAACCAGAGACTTACTGCGAACCCGATATTCGTAATGACTTGCCTCAAGATCTGAAGCGCGAAAAGATTCCATCGATGACTACAAGAAGTGGTCGAATGATAAAGCCTGTTCAAAGGTTACAGTTTTAAATTTGATTTTTCAGCAAATTTAAAGGTGGAAGTATGTTGAAACTCTCACCGACAATCACGTGATTTGCGCATGCGCGCAGCAAAAACTAAATCAGAACTTTTTAGTTGAACTTGATGATGAACATTTGAGTGAACTCGTGATGGACATTTGAGTGAAACATGTAATCCTTATCTTTGTGTTATACATATTTTTTAGTTTAGTGCTGTTATTGTAAATTAAATATCTTATTATCTTAGAAGCCTCTCTCTTTCTGTGAGTAGTGTAGAGATGTACTTAGGAAAAATACTCCCGGATATACCTTTGGAGAAGAAAGAAGATCGATTAAAAGGTAAGTCTTTTTACCTTTTATTTTCTAAGAGTTAGTAACATTAAGAGTAATATCGAACATCCTACCAAACAACTGTATTCCTCAGTATCATGAGATTTTGTCCCTGTGAGTGTCACAGTGCTCAGAAGAATGGAACTCGACACCGTGCTTGTAACAGCAACGTAAATACTGAAGGACGTATTTTCTTTTAACATCCTGCAGTGCTGCACAAGAAGTGCAGTATATCAGTTCCATTGCACTGAGATTTTATTGAACCCACTGCAAGACTGCATGCTAAAGCAGTTTGTCCAGTATTTATTCTTATGGATAGCTATGAATGTCCGCATAAACCAAAATTACTGAATGAGTACCTCAAACATAAAAACACTGCTTACAGGAAGTGGTCATTCAATTCACCTAATTTGAATCCATGTTAAAAATCTTTACAATGTGTTAGATGCACTGCTTTTATTAACAGTTTCCTCTAACTATGCTCAAAAGGCTTAAAAGTTGAACCATTAGAAAAAAATGGCAGTTATTGCCTTATGACAGCTCCATATAGAATACCATTTCAAAACTTAAATGAAGGTCATAAGTGACATCCTTCATTACGATTAGTTTTACTTCTTTACATTCTTTATAGTTTTTTTTACCTACATAACATGATATACAAATAGAAATAAATAGTCACAAATATACCTAATTATTCACTGTTTATTACCATTTAGCAATAATGAAAAAATTGCATAAAATAAAATGCATAAATTAAATGAAGCTTACATGAGAATGAGGTTCTTTTAAAACCTAGTCCCAGGGCCCTGACATTTTGCTTGGGACCTTGTCACCGGACCCTGGGACTTGGACATCGACCTCGTCCAGGGTCGGCGCTGTAATAAAATTTTTAAATTAGAAATAAAATCTTTTAACATGAAGTTCAAGCAAAAAGTTGCATTCAGGAACATTAAAAAATTTAACACTAGCACACTAAAAACATATATATAAGCATAAAGAACAATGTAACAATGTATGAATTGATTTAATGCCACAAAAATTTGGCAATATGCAATACATAAGACTCGGGAAGGTTTTTTTAAATGCAGGACAGCTCTCCAATTATCCAGAGTGCCAATCCTTTCCATGGCATGGAAAATTAAAATTAGATGGCAATTCATTGACAAGCTGCAATTTTTCCACTATTTAATGACACTTTATTTTAACATGCAAATTATTATTGCCTTATAATGTAACAGCTTAGCCTAACGTAATCATATATTATCCCTTCAAACATAACACTGTTGCCAAGCAGCATAATTTAACACCAAGTACAGATAAGAATGACGTTATAATATCTGTGCTTTCATTTGATGTAAGCATAATTTTCGATGAGCCCCCTTTTGTTTTACAAAATTAGCTCTAGAAATCCATTAGTGACTGCATTCTATTTCTTAAACAGACGGTTGACAAAATGTTATTAGATTGGGACAGTTGCTTGCAGGAATACTAAACAAAGCTTTCAGTAAAATCAGAAGGCCCGACAAAATAGTAGAAATTGATGAAAGCCTTTTTACAAAATAGGTCAAATACTATCGCAGCAGTGATTATTTGGAGAATTATGCAATGGAACTTACATATGTTTTATTATAAGAGTTGCCAGGGCTATTCTCAGGTGTCATGGGGCCCTAGGCAAAACATGGAAAAGCTCCCCTTCCTGAGACTGTGAAAATTGACTGAAAGGCATGCTTTCCAGAAGAGCAAAATTGATTGGCATGCGTAACGTATGCAGTTCGTCGGAAAATTAGTCTGGACATTTCCTGACCTTTCATGGATGCCGCGGGAAGACATAAATGGGGATTTTATCTGTATATATGTCATACATAATATTATATGAATATGCCAGAAGAATCTACTCTATTGTGTACTGATGACGCAAGTAACTGAGTATTACCTAATATAGCACTATAGGCTAGTATGCAATTAATTCAAACCTTAATGTAAAAACACTTTGTATCAGGGCTTAATTTCTAAAATTAGGTGTGCCGGAGCCCTATGCAAGGCCATCAGGAAAGAGGAACAAAAGTAAATAAATAAATATAAAGGCCCTTAAAAATCATTAATAATTAAAAAATTAAAGTTAATTATTACCAGATTAATTAGTTATTAAATAAGTATTAATAATTTTTAATTAATATTAACAATAATTATTCCTATTGTTATTTAATTAATAATTATTGTTCAATTAATTAATGATTAATTATTATTATTCATTAAAATAATAAAAGAGCAAAGTAATTAAATGATTAGAATTAAATAAAATGTACAGAGCTAAATTAAAATTAATAAGCGATTTTTAATATTCTTTTGCTAAAAATAAAATTTTCGAGATCAGATTTCTACTGAAATTGTTCTTTATCTGCATACAAAAAGGGCCGGACCCTTATTATTTAGGGTTCCAGTGCACTCCGTCTAGAATTATGATTTATCCCCAAAACTAAGAAGTACAGGAGGCAGGCTCTGGCACAATTCAAGTGCTGCCTTGTATATGTGCATGTAAATGTATAATAATTATTTTATTCGTATACCTACATCATGTTACAGGACTCAGGAAACTGAGTATCACCTAATTTATTATGTACATGTAAGCATTGGAGCCCGATATGCAATTCAAACCTTAATGGGAAAACACCCTGTGTAATTTTATTCTTGCAAAATCTTTTATTAAGTCTGTATAATCAAGATTGTCGATGATTTTGTGCTCGATTGATATTAACGCTCTTGCGTCATGCTTGTTTGCTGGTCACTTCATAGTCAGCTTGAGCTTTGAAAAGCTGCGTTCAGCAGACGTGACAGTTACTGGAAATGTCAAAGTGACAAGCAATGCAACAGAGACGTTTGGGAAAGAATCTAGCAAAATGTTCTCGTATATGAACTGCAGACTTTTAAAAGCACCAGTACTTTGTTGCACTAAACCTGCTAAGTTGCCCAATTCAGCACATATATCATGAGCATCAACATTCGACCCAGTAATTTCATCTGTTAAGATATCGCTGAAAACATCACAACACTTCATCAGGTCAGTTTCGCTCATTCGCTGAATTATGGTGGGCATGTTTAGCATATTTAGCCGATATTTTGGGAAAGTTAAATGAATAAAATTTAGGATAGCAAGGACAATGTGTTAATTTATTTACCAATAAATGTACTGATAAAAAACTCGAGCTAATAATTTAAGAAATATATAATAATATTTTAAACATTTTACCATATTTTAGAAAATTTTCTAATCGAAAATAATTTGAAATAAAAGAATTAATGTCTGACATTAAAAGTAATTGTTTTTCATTGATAAATAATCTCAACATGTATTTTCCCAAGGATTATGAAAAAGAAAATTTTGCTCAAATGTACCTGAAATTTTATCTCGTTTGGAAAAAGAACAATTGAGAGAAATTTTCTGTGGTCAAACTCTAACTGAAGATTTCAAAAATAGCACATTTGTTAACTTTTGGCTGAACTGAAAAAAAGAATTTAAAGGCATTTTCAAATAAAGCTATTAAATTTATACCGCCTATTTATTATGCACAACCTATTTGTGTGAACAAAGATTTTCTTCCATGTTAAATTTGAAAAATAGATACAGAATAAAATCATAAGTGGATCCTAATTTACGGTTAAAAACTAAGTAAAATAAGACCAGGCATAAAGAGATTCAAATATTTTAAGCACAGCCAAATTTCAGACTAAATTTTAAAATTAAAGCTATTAGAGGAAATTTTGATAATTAAAATCGTAACCAATTTTTAATCTAATATTTCTTATGTGTGCATATGAAATACATACAGCCAATAGGTTGTGAAAATGGCAAAATATATTTTTTAATATTTCTATTGAGAAACTGAAAAATTTTCATTGTAAAATGTAGTGGTGGTACATAAGTTTTTCAGTTTTTGCTTAGATGGTACACGTTAGTGAAAAGGTTGAGAACCACTGAATAAACACAAACAGATGATTGATTTTAAATAATCAACTTTCAATCACAACAATTACTCATCATAACTACTCCTTAAATCAACACCAAAGATATATGAGTCGGAGAATAAATCAGACCAAGCGCGGCAGCGATTGAGCATTAAGTGTTTCTCACGCATCTTGAAAATATCCGTTAAAGCTAGAAATTTGGGCATGCAGTTGGCGAGTAACAAAAACAAGTTCCTTCAGTATCTCCACACTTCAAACAAACGACACTTAACTAACTTTTGGAAAATTACAGCTAGGTACTGATGTCTACTAAAACCACTGAAACTAAATAACTACGTATGATAAATCAATAAAACTTACAGGCGGTTTGCGCCGAGGCGGAAGACGCCGACGCCAACTGGAACTCACAGACTCCTGCAAAAGAAACAAACATATTTAGAAGCTTTTAATACGAGGGCTATCCAGAAAGTAGATTACGTTTTGGAATAAAAAAATAAACAAAGTATAGGAAACAAATTTTATTATATACAGATGAAAGCCACACTCAAATACTACTTTTCTACATAGTCACCATACAAATTAAGGCATTTATCGTAGCGATGTACGAGCTTGGAAATTCCTTCGTCGAAAAATTCGGCCGCCTGCGCCTTCAACCACTTCGTTACCTCTTCTTGCAGCTGTGCGTCGTCATCAAAACGCTGCATAGCCAGCCACTTCTTCATTGCTGGGAATAGGTGGAAGTCACTCAGTGCCAGGTCGGGACTGTACGGCGGATGAGGAAACAACTCCCACTTAAAAGATTCAAGAACTTTACGAGTGACATTTGCCGTGTGGGGCCGGGCGTTGTCGTGAATCAACAAGATCTTAGAGCTCAACATTCCTCTGCGCTTGTTTTGAATTGCTCTTCTGAGTTTTTGGAGAGTTTGGCAATACCTTTGAGAGTTTATTGTAGTGCCTCTTTCCTGGAAGTCCACCAAAATTACACCTTTTCTGTCCCAAAAAACAGTCGCCATCATCTTCCTTGCCGACATTGTTTGCATGCATTTCTTGGGTTTTTGGGGAGAACTTGTGTGCCCCCACTGCATAGATTGCAATTTCGTTTCACAGTTCACATGTTTCACCCATGTTTTGTCACCAGTAACGATGCGATCGAGTAAAGAGTCACCATCCTTATGGTAAGCGTCCAAAAAGTTCAACGCTGCAGCCATTCGCTGATTTTTGTGGTCCTCTGTCAAGATTTTTGGAATCCATCTTGCACAAAACTTGTGGTAACCAAGCTTTTCGCTGATGATTTCGTGCAACAAACTTCGCGAAATTTGTGGAAAACTCAAAGAAAGTTCCGTTATTGTGAAATTTCGATTTTCACGGACTTTAGCATCAACTTTTTCGAGAAGTTCGGCGGTCACTATGCTGGGTCTCCCACTTCGATCTTCGTCGTGAACATTGGTTCGGCCATTTTGAAATCTTATGACCCACTGACGCACTCCACCTTCAGTGATAATGTTGTCCCCATACACTTCACGAAGCTGCCGATAGATTTCTATCGGTTTACAGTTTTTTGCAGTCAGAAACCTTATTACTGAGCGCACCTCGCAGCTCGCGGGATTTTCAATTAACGCAGACATTTCAAACCGTCACAGTATCTGAACAGAGCACAGCACGAACCTCTCACTAGCACGGCTAGATGCAGACTGAGCTGCGCAACGCTCTGACCCCAAGATGGCCGCGCTAGCCCCGCCCCTAGCGGACACAGACGGAAACGTAATCTACTTCCTGGATGGCCCTCGTAGTTTAGTGCACATATTCTAAATATTTCTTACATTCGAATCAGGTAGGGAAAATCTTGAGATAACTGTACACCAGTTTTTAGGAGGTATGGACATTAAGTAGAATTAATCTAAATTATAAAAAACTATGAGTTGTTGGATGTGAATTTCTAAGCTTCTTCAAACAAATCTGTGTATGTTGGATTTTGAAAGGGGAATGAAAACTGGAGTCTGATGAATGGGACATTACTTTGATACTGTTTTCGATACTCATTCTGTATTACTACACCACTCAAATTAAGCATGAAGCATTCAAATAGGAAACACACCTGAAATTCTGCATGCTTTAAATTGAAATATATTGTGTTAAAGAGGTACCAGATATATATCCATGAGATCAGTGCAGAAAAAAGACCTATAGATTTTTTTATAAGCAGTAAATAATCAAGAAAAATATCCTTCGTGTCTTTCATGTTTAATTTTTCTACTCTTTAAATATTACAGCTGTAGAGGATGAGAAAGGCAGTTCCGCGAACAACTCATTATGTCAGTCATCACTTAAAGTCTGAGATGGGGCTAAACTCTGTTAGAACATGGAATCATTTTCCAAGCTGCTGACAGCTAGCTTCACAACAGCGTAAGATATTTTCTTGACCTGAGATATTTTCTTGACTTGATGTAAGTCCTATGGACTGACATTTTTATGCATCTTTAGAAGAAATTATGAGGCTATTATTTTATGTTTCTTTACTGCTACATTTTGCTATAGTATGAAGAACTTACCCATAAACGTCTCAAAATTATCTTCTATAAAAAGAAATGATTCATTGCAATAACCATAAAAGGTGTTACTTTATTTTTACATTATTTAAACATTTACACATATAATGCTCCCCGAAAGGGCATTAACTTCAACTGGTAAATTAAAACTAAAAACAGATGTCTAATAAAAGCTCCTACACTAAGCTGACGACTGATAAAAAAAAAAGTTAATAACCAAGTTAAATAAAATTTTAAGAAAAACTTCAGTTGAATTATGAATTTGAATGACAGATACTTAATCATTCTCTTTATAATATGTATGAAGATTCACAAAACTTACTTTAGGTGCGCAAGGTGGCGCAGGAGGAGATGGTGCAGGAAGAGGTGATGATGATGGAGGAGGAGGTGGAGGTGGGACAGTTGATGCCACATTCTGTAAAAGCAAAACAAACATACTTAGAAACGTTCAATACTTAGTACACATATTCCAAGTATTTCTTAAAATTTACAATCGGATGTCAAACATCTTGAAAAAGCAATATGAGAGTTTTTATGAAATACTGAAATCAAGTGAAAACTAATATAAATTATCAAACAGTTCTGTTTTGCCAGATGTGAATTTTCGAGCTTTCACAGACCTTCTTTTTTTTTTTTTTTTTTTTTTTTTTTTTTTTTAACAACTGCAGCTACATCTTGCTGGTGCTGTTTTCCATTCCACACAGGAGGTCAAAATGAAGTTGATATGTTTTTGGACTCGCAGTCATCAAGTTTCTGGGCCAAACGTTTTGAAAAACTACCAAAACAATGGCATAAAATAATGGTGGTGGTTACTACCTGCACTAAAGACACCGCTTTCATGTTTTTTTAATGCAATTAAGAACGTTTTTTTGATGGAAAACTTTCTTTAAGATCAGGCACATTTCAACAATACAATTCCATGACAATACTATAAGAAATGAAATTCTGAAATACTGTACGAAACATAGATTATATGACATTTGAAACATTTACTAGATAATTGAGAAAATATAATTGCTATTGCAACACTGAAATAAGAGCAAGAAAACAATACTTAAAAGAACAGCAGCAATTATTTAACAAAGTACCAGACATTTCCAAATATAAGCCGACCTGCATACAATCCAGACTTTGCTGCAAAAATTCAGTCAAAATTGAAGACACATATGTGCAAATTTTAAATCTTTCAGATGCATTCCTTATTAAAAATAATATGATGTGAACACGACTCTCTAGTATGGAGTATTTATACACACTTTAATGCATTTCAATTTATACTTAATTCCTCAAATTTGAGATATATTTTCATTCATTTAATTCAGTTCTCACTCCGTGACAAGAGAAAAATATGTAAAAACTCAAAATTCCTTCATTAAAAATTGAAAAATATGAAAAAACATAAATTTCATTTGTCTTACCCGAAATGGCATCCCTGTCCCACAAGCTCTCGTCATCGACCTCGTGACTGGGCGGTGCTGAAACAAAAATTTTTAATTAGAAATATAATCTTTGGAAATTCAAGCAAAAAGTTTCATTCATAAACAATAAAAAATTTGGCAGCATACAATAAATAAAACTGGGCATAGTTTGTCAGCTCTTTGGTTACCCAGGTAACCAACCCTTTCCATGGCATTGAGAATTAAAATTAGACGGCAATTCATTCACAAGCTGGCAATAGTTTTCACTATTTACTAATATTTTATTAACTTTTTCTATTATTAGCAAGCAGATTATTATATCTTAACTAAGTAAGCTTTTGTTTGTGGGAAAGAAGCATAAAAACATAAAGGGGGGGGGAAACTTGATCAAAGCCACAGATTTCATAACCCTCCAATGTCACAGTATTTGCTTATAAAGGATAATTTTAAGGTTTAATGTTTTGGCAACAATGATATTTTTTCTTAGATTGTAAAAGATTGAGTTAAAAAATGTGTCTGGCATCTAGAGAGATTATTATGATTCTGATAAACGGTGTAAGGCTTGTTGTGATTAATCTCATAAAGTGTTTGTTCTCTTTATGTATTAGTATAATGTGTTTTTTTATGAGAAGTACATAATTCTTAGAAAATATAATCTACATGCCAACTTCACACCAACATGACAACAATAGAAAACGTAACTATTTTATGACAGTTATACGTAGCGTATTCGGAAACTAAGTACCGTTTCATTCTAGCGCCGTCGCCGCGCCGTGGTAGGCGTCCCGCGCATGCGCACTAGTCTTTCTTGTTCACTGACTTTCAATTGTCGCCATTTTGGTTGCTCTATGTTGTGTTTTCAGTTTGCTGTGCACATTCAAAATGTTTAAGACAATTAGTTCTCCCGCTGACTGTGAGATTCGTGCCGTGATTAAATTTTTGAACGCGAGGAATGTTAAACCGGCCGAAATTTATCGTCAAGTGACACAGGTTTACGGTGAATACGCGATAAGTGATGAAATGGTGAGAAAGTGGGTAAGAATGTTTAATGCAGGTCGAACAAATGTCCACGCCGAGGCTCAGAGTGGTCGGCCTTCTGTTGTCACCGATGATTTGGTAAGGAAAGTTGATGAAGCAATTCATGAGAACAGACGCTTCACAATGACAACTCTTTCAGAGGCATTTCCACAAATTTCACGTACTGTTTTGTTCGAAATTGTGTCTGACCGCTCGAATTATCGCAAACTGTGTTTCCGATGGGTTCCAAAAATGCTCACTGATGTTCACAAAACAAAGCGACTTGGTAGTGCCCTGACATTTCTCACGCGGTACAGTGATGAGGGAGAAAACTTTTTAAACTAAATTGTGACAGGTGATGAAACTGGGGTGTGTCATTTCACACCAGAATCGAAACAACAATCGATGGAGTGGAGACACACTCATTCACCGAAAAGTGTGGAGTCGTGGTTATCGAAACTGGCGGGAAGTTTCTTTGACGATGGTATACAAAAACTGGTCACCCGCTATGACAAGTGTTTGATCATTGGCGGAAACTATGTTGAAAAATAGTTTAAGACATGTATTTTCATGTAAAAATAAAATTGGATTCGAAAAAATTGTTTTACTATTTTTTTTTTCAAAACGGTACTTAGTTTCCGAATACGCCTCGTAGCATACATATAGAATTATAAATATCAGGTTTTTAAGAAAAGTTTCCCGCCATTGCAAATATCATCTGTACCATCAGTTTGCATTGGCATATTTAATCATATTTTGTCGTACAATTTTTCGCATTTGAATGAAAGAGACTTGCTTTAGTATACTGTGTTGTGAAATACGTAAAAAAATATCGTTATCATTAAATACAAGGAGCCTAAAATGCTACCGGATTAGAACCATCATTTACGTTCAATTCTGTTGAAAAAATAACTTACTTGAGGCACTGGGGTCAAAGACTCCACCCTCTTCCTCTTCTTCCTGTTGCCCTATAAAAGTAACAAATATATTTAGACACAACTATAAGAATACTTAATGCACATATTACAAATATTTCTTACATTTATAATTACATATCAAAATCTTGAGATTACAGCATGTCATTTATGTTTATGCTGCTATATTAAGATTCTATTTGAAAGTAAATGAAATTTCAAAATTTTATTAAATTTACTCTCTCAATTTTCGAAAAGCATTTTGATGTCATAATGGTAACTGCCTACAAATCATAAAATCACACATTTGTACTGCCATTTCAAAACTGAGTTTCTTTTACTAAGAGAATGGCATGCAAAATACATACCTGAATCACAAAACTAAATAAAACAAATGAATTCATAATTTTAAATAAATAATGTTAAACTATTAGAATCTATAAAAGCAACATTTTGAAAATGCCCACCACATAGAATTCTGCAGTTTTTAATTGCAGTTAAAAACATGATTGCATAATCTTCGAAATAAGTATGTTCAAGGTATGATGGAAATTCTAAAGATTTAGTTTTGTATAGTCAACATTATTTTTCAAAATATGCTCTGTCCAATATATAGAAACATTTACAATGCAAAAAATATCAGCAGAATAAATATTGTGGAAAAATAATTACTTCTTAAGGATCTGCATATATTTGCAGAACCTTACTACATATTAACATACTGTAGAAATGCACTTATTTTGGATAAAATGAGATGCTGCAGGGATTCTATAGAAAAAATTTATCATTTAGCATTTTAGACTCAAATGCACAGATTTGTAGAAATCCCTATTAATGATGCTTCAGGTTTATAAACAACATTTACAGTTACAACTCTACTTTTGTGGTCACCCAGAGAGATATTTATATAAAAAATGGAATAGTATTGAAGATTAATGCAGTTTTAGTATTAAAAATTCCAATTCACATTGGTGTGTTTAATATATTTTGTCAAACAATTTTAGGCATTAAGAGTGTGTTGTGAAACATGTAAAAAAATGTCATTATCATTAAATGCAAGGAGTCTAAAATGCTACCAGATTTGAACCACCATTTACTTCCAATTCTGCTGCAAAAAATAACTTACTTGGGGCATTGGGACAGGAGATTCTGCCCTCTTCCTCTTCTTCCTATTGCCCTATAAAAGTAACAAATATATTTAGAAACAACTAACAGAATAGTTACTGCACATATTACAAACATTTCTAACATTTGCAATCACATATCAAATCCTAGAGATATTTAATCATTCTTTTTTAAATATATATAAAGATACACAAAACTTACTTCAGGCAGGCAAGGAGGTGAAGGAGGTGGTGCAAAAGTTGAGGATGCCACACTCTATTAAAGTAAAAAATATATACAACATAATTCAATCATTTTTAAAGCAAAAAATGTACAATTTACAAACATATAAGAGTAAAGAAATTGAGATCACTGAGCCGGGTAACAGAGTGGATATATAAATAAATATATTTATATACGTTTGGTGCGGCCAATTGCAACCATAATAAGAGGTGCACATCTACATGTTATAGCAGTCCTATATACAAAATTTCAACGTTCTGAGGCTACTCGTTTTTGAGTTATGCAAAATACATACGTTCGTACAGACGCCACAAAAAATTCTCTTCAGAATTCATTTTAAAGCAGTTTTATAATTTTTCTTTTTGAGGAAAAGAGTGTTTTATTCTGTCCTTACATACAGATATCACGGAAATACATTGTTAAATTGCATTTGAAAGAGGTCAAAATGGGATATTTTTGTTGAAATATGCTGCCTAAAACTTTTCGCGATTACAATACTTCCTTTTTCTTCGTACAGAGAAGTAAAAACCTTGAGATAACTGTATGACAGCCACAGGCAACTGGGTGCCTGCGAATCATTTAACATGTGCCACCACTTTGCGATCACAATTTAACATCATCACCGCTGTGCGATCATAATAAAAATGTTTTAGTTTCAATAAAATTCTACATGAAAGTTTTCTCATTTTTAATGAAATAGAAATTGCACAGATACCGGAACAAAGTGAAATGTGACCGATCTCTTTTTCTATGTGCATGTATCCAATTCCTTCTAAACATTTTAAGTTGCAATGTCTAAAATCCTAAAGAAATATTACCCTTGCCAATTCTGTAACAGCAAAAAGGCAGAAAAATTTTGAAAAAAAAATCAGAGGGAAAAAGTATAAAATAAATTTTATAGAGAAAACTGGACTACATGGGAAAAACTCTCACCTTAAAAAAAAATAAATGTAGGCCTTCTTAATTAATTACATGTCTATTTGGGTTTTGCTAATAATTGTTTCATAAATTGTTCTAAAGCAGAAAGCATTTATTGTCTTGTTCTTTTTTCAGATTCAAAATATTGCATAATAAGTTGCCAAAATCAAAAGTATTGTCACTTTATATGATAGCAAAAAATACAAATGTTTCATTTTAATGTTATTTCTTGAATACGATTTCAATAAATTAGCATTATTTCAATGAAATTCATCAATGTTATATTTAAAAAAAATATCGTCGAAAAATTACCAAATTTCCGAATTAAAAGTTTTCTACAGAAAATAATCTTAAATTCGACAAAATATTCATACGTCGGCAAATTTGGAACCGTTCAATTAAGAATTCACATTCCCAAACATAAAAAGTTGTTTAAGAGCTCTTCATTAGAAAAAATGAAATAATTTCGAAAAGTATGCGTTTCACTTCTTGCTTAGAAACTTGAGTATCCCACCGTTTATATTAGAAATAGGAACAAATTACCCATTCAAAAGGTAAAACTATGTATCTCAGTGAAAGGCCAAAAATATTTGTTCAAAGTACTATTTCACATTCAAAATGGCAGTCCTGAAAACCGACAAATTTCAGATGATTAAAATTAAAGACCTCTTCCCAAATTTGTTTGAAATTAAGAACTTTTAAGGACTCTTAAGGACCGTACAAACCCCGGAGAAACATTCATGTGCACATATGCAAAATAATATATTTCCTTCCTAACTTTATTAAGAACACTTTTTTAATGGAAAACTCATTACAACCAGACACAATTCAGCAATTCCATGACAATACTAGAAGAAATGAAATTATGAAATATTGTACGAAATACAGATTATATGATATATGAAATAGTTACTAGGCAAAAATAAATGACAACAGAAAATAGAATTGCTATTGCAACAGTGAAATGAGAGCAAGAAAACAATACATAAAGCAACAGCAGCAACCATTTAACAGACTACCAAATACACTGGTTATCATAAATAAGGAAAAATTTAAAAAATCACGATTACTGAAAAAGTTACATGTAGAATTTAATGAAACTTACTCACAATATACAACACATAGTAAGGTATCAAATAACATAAAAAGAAATTATCAGACAAATATGGTAGTATAGAAATTAGTATATGTATAAAATGAACAAATCGAAGATATCAGTTTGCTATACCTTCAATATGGAATATGATCGCCTCTAGAAGCAATACAGTGATGTGTGAGGCTTTCAATTACGTGGTCTATCATTTCCATAGGAAGCGAGAGCCATTGCTCTTGCAAAACAGTTGCAAGCGCGACAAGGGTCTGAGGGGGCGGATTGATAGCAGCTACATCTCTCCCTAAAGCATCACAAATGTGCTCGATAGGATTCAAGCTCGGGGATTGAGCTCGCCACTCCATGCGCATAATTGTTTCCTGTTGAAGATAATCATCTATGATGTGAGCCCTGTATGGTCTTGCATTGTCGTCCTGCAACAGGAAAGCATCACCTATTGCCTCAGAATATGGGGGCACATAATCATCAAGGATGTCATCTGTATAAATCTGAGCATTCACGGTTCCCCTTGTAAAGACATGGAAGTCTGTGTGTCCACCCAAAAAGATGCCATCCCAAACATAGACACTGTCTCTTCCGCATGCATCTCTTTCACTGATGTTTGACAGATAATGGGTTCTAGGTTCTCTCCATATCAAATAACACCTACTATCCCTTTCTAGACTAAACCTAGACTCATCCGTAAAGACAACCGCCCTCCATTGATCAAGTTTCCAGTGGACATGTTGTAGTGACCACTGAAAACGGTCCCTCCTATGGCAAGACGTGAGCGGCACGCAAATGGTTGTTCGCCTCGCATACAGACTTTCGTGAAGCCTTCTACGCACAGTTGACGTTGACGCCAACCTTCCGGTGTCTGCAGCAAGGGAGGATCTAAGAAGAGTCGGAGTAGCGGTTCTATTCCTGCTTGCACATAATGTCAAATATCGGTCATCGGCGCTCGTCGTAGCAGTTGGCCGTCCTTGGCTGAACCTCCTAGATGCCGAATCTGTGGTTTGAAATTGCCTCCAATGTCTTGCCGAATCTGTGGTTTGAAATTGCCTCCAAAGTCTACGAACCACAGAAGGACTCACATTTAACCATCTGGCCACTTTTGTTTGACTTTGTCCTGCCTCTAGTCTCCCAATGGCTCTCCATCGCAGTTCTCCAGGCAGACGATGCCTGGAGGTCATTGTTATGAATTGGCTATCTCAGATTTCTGATGTCACTGTCACAGTGAAATACGTGGGCTTGCTCTCAAACATGGACTTTTATGCTCCTCGCAGATGAGGTATTCCGAAAGCAGCGCCACTAATTTGCATATTGCAATTTTACTCAGCTACTCTTACTTGGCAACACATTCAAATTTTACATGGTTTGGCTTATTTTTGCAAATTTTATACGGTTTGGCTTATTTTTGAGGGAGTTATCGCTATTTTTGTGATTTTTCCTTAATTTATGATAACCAGTGTATAAGCCAAGATTTTTTGTAAAAACACAATCAAAACTGAAGACACATATGTGCAAATTGCATCATAAATCAAGTTACATGACAAAAACAGCAAAATTCCTTCCCTGGCCTTTACCTGCACAACTGTTTGTTTACCACAGATATACATACTTCCAGTTACAAAAATATTTTGACCCAAATATTCATGTTTTGGCCTTTTTAAATATAAAACATTATAACTTACAAAATATAACATTCTATACATTTCTCTGCCTTTTCTATTTAAGGAAAATCCTCATAAGAAATTCTGATGTGGACACCAAATGACTTTCTCGTATAGCATATTACAATATACACATTTTTTGCTACATTTCATTTAAACTGAATTCCTTCAATTTGAGATACATTTCTCATTTAATTCAATTCTCACTTCGCGGCAATGCAAAAGTACATAAAAACTCGAAATATTTCCATTAAAAATTGAAAAATATGAAGCAAATTAAATTACATAAAATTAAATTTAAATAAATTTGTCTTAAAATTAATGATGCCCTCATCCCAGGGACCTGACTTTGTGCCCTGGTCACTGGGACCTCATCACTGCCCTGATGACTCGCTGTAACAAAGCTTTTAAATAAGAAATAAAATCTTTTATATAAGTTATCTGAAATGGAACTATCATGTTACCAGACTAAAACAATTATTTAATTCTAGTTCTGTTGTAAACAATATATATGAAGATGTACAAAACTTACTTGGGACGGGAATGATGGCAGTGGTGTAGCGAGCGGGGGGCAAGGGGGTGTATGCTGCCTCGGGCGCTCCTCACACAGGGATGCCAAATGATCCCCAAACAAAAACCTCATAACATCACTTTGTTCGGATGCCAAAAAGGCATTTCGCTTGCTTCTCCACCGAATGATGGACCCGGATATGAGGAGGTGGATGGTGAGGAAAAAATCCTGCTTTTCTTTTTGTTGCCCTATAAAAGTAACAAATGTATTTAGAAACAACCATTAGAATAGTTAGTGCACATATTACAAATATTTCTCACATTTACAATCACATACCAAAACCTTGAGATTACAGCATGTCATTTATATTTATGCTGCTATGTTGAGATTCTATTCGAAAGTAAATGAAATTTAAAAATTTTATTAAATTTAATTTCTCTCAAAGCTTAGAAAAGCATTTTGATGTCATAATGGTAACTGCCCACAAATCATAAAATCACACATTTGTATTGCCATTTCAAAAACTGAGTTTCTTTTACTAAAAGAATGGTATGCAAAACACGTCTGAATCACAAAACTAAACAGAAATGAATTCAAAATTTTAAATAAATATCGGTAAACTATTAGAATCTATAAAAGCAACATTTTGAAATCTCCCACCACATAGAATTCTGCAGTTTTTAATTGCAGTTAAAAACATGATTGCATAAACTTCGAGATAAGCATGTTCAAGGTATGATGGAAATTCTTAAGATTTAGTTTTGTATAGTCAACAATATTTTTCAAAATATGCTGTGTCCAATATATAGAAACATTTACAATGTAAAAAATATAAGCAGAATAAATATTGTGGAAAAATAATTACTTCTTAAGGATCTGCCTTACTACATATTAACATACTGTAGAAATGCACTTATTTTGGATAAAATGAGATGCTGTATGGATTCTAAAGAAAAAAATTTAGCATCTAGCAGTTTAGACTCAAACGCACAGATTTGTAGAAATCCCTATTAATGATGCTTCAGGTTTATAAACAACATTTACAGTTAAACTCTACTTTTGTGGTCACCCAGAGAGATATTTATATAAAAAATGGAATAGTATTGAAGATTAATGCAGTTTTAGTGTCAAAAATTCAAATTCACATTGGTGTGTTTAATATATTTTGTCAAACAATTTTTGGCATTAAGAGTGTGTTGTGAAATATGTAAAAAAATATCGTTCTCATTAAATACAAGGTGTCTAAAATGCTACCAGATTAGAACCATCATTTACTTCCAATTCTGCTGCAAAAAATAACTTACTTGAGGCATTGGGACAGGAGACTCTGCCCTCTTCCGCTTCTTCCTATTTTCCTATAAAAGTAACAAATATACTTAGAAACAACTAACAGAATAAATAGTGCACATATTAAAAACTTTTATTACATTTACAATCACATATCAAAATCTAGAGATTGCTGCATGCAAGCTTTATGAGTATATTGACCTGACGTAAAACTAACATAAAGTATGAAAAAATTAGTAGTTGCTGGAAGTGAATTTTTCGAGTTCAAAAGTTTCGTGTGCATTCACGTTGAGCCATGCATGTCAAATTTTGTTATACTATCCTATATTATGCAGAACTTAAGACCCCAAAATAATGAATTAAATAGAATTGACTAAAGATTTATTACTTTTGAAATTTATCTGCTAAAATTTCAGATTCCACACAAAAATGATACTCTATGTGTCATTTACATCAATGTTGTTATATTGAGATTCTATTCAAAAGTAAATTAAATTAATTTCAAAATTTTTAGCAAATATATTTTCTCTCAATTTCTAAACAAAGTATTTTGATACTTTTTTAATTCAATTTTGTGCTTAATCTTTCTCGTCTTTAGTTATTAAAGCTGTAGAGGATGAGAAAGTCAGTTCCACGGATGACTCATTATGTCCATAAAAGGAATGATTCCTTGAAAAACCATAAAAAGAGTTACTGTACTTTACATTATTTAAACATTAACCTAACAAAATAATACTCCCAATAAACAAGACTTAATTTCAGATGGGAAATTAAAACTAAGCACAGATGTCTACTAAAAGCTCGTACGCTAAGCTCAGTGCAGCAGTAATAAGTGTCAATAAGGTATTACAATAAAAGACCTACAAAGATATTTTTATTAACACTAAGTAATCTGGAAAGATACCCTTCACGTCTTTCATGAAGACTTCCTTTCTGTCTTTTGAGAAAGACAGTTCCACGAACGACTCATTGTGTCAGTCAGTGTTAAGTCGCAGATGTGGCATAGACTCCATTAGAATTTACTTATTTACACATCTTCAGGGAAAAGTTCTCAGGCAACTACATTATGTTCCCTTACCACTACATTGTTCTATTGTGCTACATTATGAAGAACTTATCCACACAAAAGACCTCAGAATTATGAATTAAATAGAATTGAATTGATACATTTATTGCTTCTGAAATTTATCCCCTTAAATGCTTAGCTTCCATACAAAATAAAAAACTATATGTTATTTATATGTCTGTTCGTATACTGAGATCCTATTAAAAAATAAACAAAATATCTTTCAAAATTTTTATTATTAAATTCATTTTCTTTTAATTTTAAAAAAACATTTTGATGTCAGGATGGTGACTGTCTACAGATCATAAAAACCACACATGTGTACTCTCATTTCTCAAAAAAGATTTTCTTTTTCTGAAAGAATTGAATGAAAAACAGGCATCTAAATCACAAAACTAAATAAAACAAATGAATTCATAATTTTAAATAAATATCGGTAAACTATTAGAATCTATAAAAGTAACATTTTGAAAACTCCCACCCGTAGAACTCTCCAGTTTTAAATTCATTTTTTTTTTCATAAATGTTAGTTAAACTATCAGATATTTCAAGCGGAAGGTTTTGAAATCTCTTACACTGAACATACAATAAAGAAAATCTAACTGCAATCCAAACATCACTGCAAAATCTTAAAAATAACTGCATAATGGACATTCTGAAGAACTATTTTTCTGCAGTCAACATTATTTTGCAAAATGTGTTAAGTATCTTATGTGAAATATAGCTAAATATATAGAAATTTTTACAATCTAAGAAACAGGTATGCACATGTGCAAAGTAAATGCGGAAAAATACTTTAAAGTAGGGATGCAAAACGTTTTTTAGCAGAAGTTGCCACTAACAGAAACAACTTGGTTGCCGAGGGCCAAAGCGTATGCAAAACATTTTTAGGAAGGGGGGTGGTTCAATGCAATAAGTCATTTAATTTGCAATTCAGACATGTAATCAGATTAAAATTGATTTGGAGACCATTATGTGTGTATGTAAGCTAAAAGGGATGGGGTTTCCCTTGCATGTACTACTGGTCCCAAAACACCCAGTTCAGCTTTTGTGCATGAGAATTTAATACTTGTATACAAATATTTTAAGAAAAATGTGTACAAGTTAGCATATATATTACATAGTTAAATACATTAGTGTGATGGTTGAGACTGAATTTTATGAAAAATTTTTGATATATTTGGTTAAAGTTAGTTGTTGATATTCATAACACACATTGCAAGTGTTGATCTGCCACTTTATTTCTTAATTTTGACTTTTTTTAGATTCATAAGAGAAAATGTTTGTTCACAAATATATGTGCTACCAAACATGGAAGCAAACCTGCTTGCATTATTTTTAAGTGCAAAAATTCGGCAGGTGGAGTTCTATAAAAGTCCAGAATATCTAAATCATGGAATCTGGATATGCATAAGTCAGAAGTTTGTAAATCGATAAGTTCTCATTGAACATCTTCTGGACCTTCTTCAACTACAAAATCGATAAGTTCTCATTGAACATCTTCTGGACCTTCTTCGACTACAATGGATCCCTGACCAGTTTAAATTTAACCTCATGCAACTCAAAGTCTGTAAATCGCTTTTCAAAAGAAATAAGCAGCCTCTCTATTTGATCTGAATAAGCCAGTTGTTTATCTAGA
Source organism: Stegodyphus dumicola (assembly GCF_044657685.1). Classification (NCBI taxonomy): domain Eukaryota; kingdom Metazoa; phylum Arthropoda; class Arachnida; order Araneae; family Eresidae; genus Stegodyphus; species Stegodyphus dumicola. The sequence goes on from NC_140772.1 coordinate 6,673,132, forward strand.
AAATTTTCTGAGTTTCTTCAAGTAAAAAAAAATTGACAAAATTTTTACAGCCAAGCGTTGCTTTGAGAACAGATGGAGTTTTAGTTTGAAAGCAGATACTGCATTGGCCAGGTGATTGATGAATTGGTTTTTTTTTCCCATCATTTTTTTTTTTTTTTTTTTTTTTTTTTTTTTTTAGGTCATTCAGAATAGCTCTCACATCAACTAAAAATGCTAAGTCACACTTAAAAGATGGTTCCTTTAGCATCCTAATTTGCTTGCCATTTTCATCAAGGAATGGTAAAGTCAAAAGTCGTTAATTCGGACACCCATAATCCGGAATGATCTATAGTCCGGACCTCAATGCTACAAACTTTCTGCGCATGCGTCGCGTTGACCCTTATGGCTGCGAATATGCGTGTGTGCATGCGCATAATACATTTACGCATGCGCGTTTAATGTATAATGAATGGTATAAGCTAAGCTAAAATTATCTAATGCAGTTAATGCTGCAGATTGCGTTGTTCTTTAATCTTCGAATTCGATCCGGCTTATTATTTGCAGACTGTTAGAGCAATTTTATAAAAGTAAGCTTGAACTTTCGATTATATCAAATAGAATTTCCGATATATATTTACTAATATGTAAATGATCTACAAAGCGAAAGTATGTTTCGAAGTCCATTAAACAAAAAGTGGAATTGCTGCACAAAATGGATAAAGGCATAGTCTTTGTTTCTCTAACCATTCCGAAATCTGTTTATCAATTTCACGCTGCTCTGGGCGGGGGACACCGCGGCGCGCAATGATTTGGAAGTTGATCTGTCAGCAGTATCCTTATCTTCAGGGCAGATGTTTTTATTTTATTTGGCTTATAATTCCTTACTAAATGTAGTATTTAATCTCGATGTACTCCGTCTTTGATATGATTTAAATCCAATTCCTCGTCATTGTAATTCGCTTCCTATAGTGAAGACAGTGACACAGAGGTTATTGAAAATGAAAAAATTTTGATTGACAAATTAGTCGGTATTCTCGACACAGCAATTATAGGACTTGAACAGCAGAACTTTGTAACTGAACAAGAAATTATGTCTGTTTACAGAATTAAAGAGAAAGTATTATCACATAAAACGAAGCAACTTAAACAACTTACATTGAAAGAAATGTTTAATAAAGTAAACAAATAAATATTAAGCTTTTTTTTTTGTAAATTTTGATACCTTTTAGATCATAATTGTTCTTTATTTCATAAATTACAGTTTCATATTTTTAATTTTATAATTTCTGCATGCCATCTTACCAGATTTAAACTGATGATCTATAATCCGGAAAAATTGATAATCCGGAATGGCCGAAGTCCCGATGAGTCCGGATTAACGACTTTTGACTGTATTATTTCATCAATCAAATCAGCAAGCCTTTTCAAAGCTTCTCTACGGCTCAACCATCGTACTTCAGAGCAATAAATGAGATCACTATGTGATGCATCAGTGTGTTCTAGGATTTCCTTAAATTGACTGTGGTTTAAAAAGCATGTGAGGGAATAAAATTGATTACATCGCTCACTACTTTCATTAGGCGGTCAAATCCTAGTTCTTTTGCATATAGCTGTTCTTGGTGTATGATACAATGATACCCAAGCAAATGTTTTCCTCTATCATTCTCTCACAGTAGACTCCCCTAAGTTTATTCACTAAGATTTCAGATTCCAAACAAAAATAGTACCCTATGTGTCATTTATGTGCATATTGTTATATTGTGCTTCTATTCAAAAGTAAACAAAATTTATTTCAAAATTTTTATTATTTTTTCTCAAATTTTAAAAAAGCATTTTCATGTCATAATGGTAACTAGCCATCGATCATAAAACCACACATCTGTATTGTCATTTCCCAAAACTGAGCTTCTTTTTCTAAAAGAATGGCATGGAAAAAATGTTTCTAAATGACAAAAGAAAATAAAACAAGAATAAAATTCAATATTTTACCTATATTTATTTAAACTCATAATTTTTAATAAATATCGGTAAAATATTAAAGTCCACAATAACACAAGAAATGAAATTATGAAATATAGAGTATTCGATGTATGAAATATTTACTAAACGAAAATACAGGACAACAGAAAATAGAATTGTTATTATTGCAACACTGGAAAAAGTGCAAGAAAACAATACTTAAAGGAACAGCAGCAATCATTTAACAGAGTACCAAAATTTCCAAATATTAAGCCAACCTGCACATAAGATTCTGTTGTAAAAATTCAATCAAAAAATCTAGCAAAACTTCTTCCCTGGTCTTTGCTTGCACAACTGCTTGTCTGTTTATCACAGATATATATACTTCCACTTAAAAAAATGTTGTAAATAACCCAAATATTCCTGTTGTGTCATTTTTAAATGTAAAAGACTATATATTTAAAAATGTAAAATTTTTTTCACATATTTCTATTTAGGAAAATTATGCATTCCTTATAAAAAAGAAATAAGAGGAAATTTCTAGGCTATTATTTTATATTTTTTACTGCTACATTTTGCTAAACTATGCAACACTATAAAGAACTCATCCACACACACCTCAAAATTACCTTCTATTAAAAAGAAATGATTCCTTGCAATAACCATAAAGAATGTTACATTATTTAAACATTAACATAACAAAATAATGCTTCCAATAAAACGAGACTTATCTTCAGCTTGGAAATTATGACTAAGCACTGATGTCTACTAAAAGCTCTTACACTAAGCTGACTACTGATAAAAAAGCTAAGTCAAATCTTGAGGAAAACATTAGTTAAATTATGAATTAAAAACATCAATCAGATTCTGAATTGATGAATATTTAATTGTTCTTCTTATAATATATATATCTGACAATGCAGAAAACTTACTTCGGACGATAGAGCAGGAGGTAGAAGATTCAGAGGCCATGCTATAACCTGCAAAAGTAACAAATATATTTAGAAATTTTCAACAGTTATTGCACATATTAAAAATGTTTTTTACATTTACAATCGGATGTCAAAAATCTTGAGAAAGCAGTATGCCAATTTTTATGAGATACTGACATTAAGTTAAAAACTAATATAAATTATGAAAAGTTCTGCATTGCTGGATGTGAATTTTTGAGTTTTTTTAAACAGCTTTGTGTGCATTTGTCCTGAGTTATGTCCATCGGACTTTGAAAGGAGAATGAAAACAGGAGTCTGATGAATGGGGCGTACTTTTGATACAGTTTTTTTGTTCTATATTTCCTGACCTCACAATAGCTTCATTAAGCATTCAAACAGCATTACACATTTGGAATTCTGTGTGCTTAAAATCGAAAAACATTGTGCAGAATCAAATTAAAAGGCATCAGATATGTATCTATGAGATCAGTGCAGCAATAACAAATGTCAAATAAGATATTACAACAGAATACCTACAAACATCTTTTTATTAACACTAAATAATAAAAAAATACCCTTCATATCTTTCATGAAGTCTTTTGAGAAAGGCAGTTCCACATACGACTCATTGTGTCAGTCATTACAAACTAATAATTAAAGTATTCAGGTGTGGCATAGACTCCATTAGGATTGACTTATTTACACATCTTTAGGGCTAAGTTCTTAGACTACATAAACCACTGCATTATGTTATACTATGCTACATTATGAAGAACTTATCCACATGAAAGACCTCAGAATTTTAATTAAATGGAACTGACAATGATACATTTCATTCTGAAATATATTCCCTAAAAGTTCAGATACACAAATAACTGATTTCTTCAAAAAGATGTAGTTTTACAGTTATGCTTTTGTAAATACATAATACATTACAGTATTAGAACAGTACATATGTACTAATTTTTCTGTGTATCCTTGACGCCTCTCGTAAGTATACAAAGCACTTTTCTGTTTTCATTAACAAAATGCATTTTAGGTTAGTTTTGAGTGATATACTAAAATATTAAGTGTTAGTTAAACATTTACTGCTGTTTATTTTACATTTTATTGTACATAAAACGATTTTTCAAAGTTGGAATGACTGTTTTCTCTTTTGCTATTCCCGTTTTCAGCTTTTTTCGGATTATCCATGGCGGCCACGCCACCCAATTTTGCAGATAATCGGGAGTGTACTGTATATTGTACAGCATTATTACCATACCACTGAAAAGCACTATTTTCGATAAAACAAGACGTTCTATGGAGTCTATAAAACAAAGGTACCATGTAGTATTTTAGCCTCAAACTACCTGCAGCTAGGTAGAAATCCCCATTAAGGATGCTTCAGGTTTCTAAACAACATTTACAGTTACGACACTAGTTTTCTGTTCACCGAGAGAGAGATTTTTACAAAAATGAAATAGTGTTGAAGATTAATGTACTTGCCAGTACTCAAAATTTCAATTGTGCATACAACCAGCATATACAACTGTGCGTACAACCAACATCTGACCACAAGTGCATGAGAATTGACATTAAAGCAAAATATATGCTGCTAAAGCCTTAAAATCATGAGAAATGTAAGCTAAATTTTCTTTAAAATTTGAAAAGAGAAACTGCTTAGGTAAGATTATGGTATTTAAGAACTACTAATATTCCCGTTTTATAAAAATAGAATTTTTTTTAGTTTAAGTCTTCATAGTAAAATGAATAATAAATCTACTAAGGATTTCCTAAATACAATACTTGTAAAAAGTACCAAGTTTTTCTTTGCTAAAAATACAGCTGCAGCAATTAAAATATACTTCGAATGTTTAAAATAAGTCAAAACTCATGCATTTTTTAGATATATATGCTTTAGAAAAATATTAATTGAAAAATTACCTCATTCTCCTCTTTTGGCTCTCTTTCCTGATGATAAGGTCCCTTTCCTTTAAATAAAAAAAAAATCAATCTTTCCTGTATGTATGACGCACGTTTAACAAAAATGCATATTCAACAAAAAATTAACATTAACATGGAATCTAACAAAGAAATAGATTCTTGGGAAAGGCACTTCATTTAAAAAATTAATTAATTAATTAAAACCAAAATTATAAACAATTCAAAACAGAAATTTATTTTAAATTGTCAATACTTTATCTGTACCATCAGCTTTTCTGTATGATTAACAAAATATGATCAACAAAAACACATATTAAAATGCATTCAAGATGCCAGATAGAAAACAATACACTAAATATTGAGTTAAAAAAGAAGAAAATGACACTATATTAAACATTAAATTACCACATATGCCAAAAAAAATTACTATTAATTACCTGCATCCAGCAGGGCATCTGCTTCCCTCATCAGGAAATCATCGAAATCTTTTTTAAATCCAAGTACCTTTTTCAACACCTGAAAAGGATAAAATTCCAATTAGAATGCTGTATAAATTACTCTTACATTCAACAAAAAACTTCAGTAACTTTGAAAGCATTTTATTGCACTTCATATAATCTCTAACACAGATGCACAGCATTACTCAATGCAAATAGAGCTTATAGGTAAGAAAAATTGGAAACTCATACAGTACATATGCTGGCCAACAGAAAAAAAGGTTTCAAAATATATTTTATTTCAAACCAATTCAGTAAAGTGTTGTTTACTGAACTGCTTTGAAATGAAATTCATTACTCTGGATAATGAAAAAGCAGGCAGTGAAAGCTGTTTAAAATGCAAACACAATGTTTACAATTAAGACACTTTTTTAATGTGATATGAAAGTCTCTTAAAAGGAATGTTTCTTTTAAACCTATATACATGTACCATTTATTGTATAGACAGCAGATTTTTCCATCCACTTGAGATCAGAGTCCCGAGTCAAAAGGATTTCACATTAAAGCATCCTATGATGAGCCACAGCAAGATGGAAAGCCAGACATCAACAGATATTAGCATCCAACATTCAAGTGAGCTAAGAAACAGCCACCTAATTTGGTACCAAGAGATTTTGGTCAATGTCTTTCACAAGTTACTACTTCAAAGAATGACCTTATTTGCTAATAATGGTCCCACTGAAGAGGTGACAAAATGTCACGCAACTGCAAAAAAAGCTTGCTATTACAAGTGGCTGTTAAAAGAAGCTTACACAAATAATTTACAAATGTATTTTCAGGTGCCTTGAAGTAAAGTTTGAAGAAACTGAACTTAATCACATAAGGTGGTACTATGAGCGATGAATTGAGCTGAGTGCTCTGGGTAGAGCTGGAGCACAAACTGAGAGGTGAAATTTCTAACATTTCAAAATTTTGAAATTCATATAGCACATATATATACAAAAAAACTAAACTCTGAAACTGGATGAAATGCCCAACCAAGCTTTTTACTCCAAGTAATCCAGATTTGGTTAGAGACAGCTAAATCATGATTTCTGATCTGGACAAAATGCGACACTCAATACAATTTAGTGCAACACAATCTAAAAAAAGCTCGTTTTGCTGAAAATAACGGGTTTGTTTCAGCGTATATGGATGTACTGACTTCTACATCATTCAGAATGGATCTCCTGATGGCTCAAATGCAGAGAGAAGAAATTCTTAAAATCTTGGTAATGCCTTGTACTACTGCCACTGGCGATTCCATCTTTTTTATACATCAAAATGGCCAAGTTCATTAACTTGAACGCATGAGGAAATAACAGAGCTTATGGAATGGTGCTCAGAACTGAATCCACTGTTGATTGACTTTTAACTTTATCTATTGTACACTCAGTAGGGAAACCTGGGGAAAATCTCCCATAACCTCATCTATCATGTAACAAATTTAGTTTCCCACAGACTCAAGATATCTACAATCTTTATTAAAAATTCTGACAAAATTCCTTAGTGTGTATCTCTTTTTTCTCTGAAAGACACGTATAATAATGAATTTTTTATAATAGTTGGGTTTCCTGTAAATTTATACTTTCTCACATTTTTATTAAGTTCCCACATTCATAAATATATTTAATAGTGTACCACATATTTATCAGCAGCTGTCTGTTTATTTAAATTACCTATCCCCTTATCAATTGAGCAGAGTACATACTCAATTTACAAAGTGTTTTCTTTATATTGATACCAGTTTTATTAAATAAAGAAACATTGAACAAGAAAGATAAGAATTGAAAAGGTTCAGATTTTAACAACTGCTCAAAAGGGATCATTTTAAATTTATTACAGTTTATCAGTTGAGATTTTCACCAGACAGTGCCCAGGTGAAATAACAAAACATTTCATGGGAAATTAGATGAATATTCATTTAGACTAACATGAGAAATTTTATGCAGTTTTCAAAAGTGGAAAAAAAAATAAGTTATATAATTCTATAAAAATATTTAACATTTTAATCCGATTCATTTATACGAAAATTCATTATTTAAATGTATTTTTATTTAAATCATTTACATCAAAAATTAAAGAAACAATATTCTTAATAATCGCATCAGCTGCTTTATAGTTTAGTTCATTAATTCATAACAATATAATAATGTGGCCTGACCTGAGCTTTTAGAGTGGAAGTCAAGTGTTGAATCTTAAATACAATACAATGTCTCATTTTGATAATCTTTTAAAACAAAGCATATTAACAAAAAGAAAAGTTTTCCAAGGCAGCTGTCTCAAACTGGTGGCCTGCTGGCTAGCAGTTTCACATGGCTTGGGAATATATTCTCAGCAATGTAATAAACATTATTATGACAAGACTTTAAAGATGAAGTTCAAGGTTTCAATGATTCATAGTCCACTTTTACATTATTTTGCTTACCCTTCAAAACAAATATGGGAATCACTCAAAAATACTCATAAATGGAAGTGAGACTTTTTCAAAGATTTCAAGCTACAGATCTGACAAAATTTTATTCATTCTTATCAAAAATATAAAATACCCTCAGTTGTGAATTATTGAAAATAAGAATAATAATTTTATTTGAGTGTACATTTACGTGTGAACATTTTTTCTGAGCTGTTGAAATTTAATAAGAAAAGAATGAGACTGACTGATGGTCATATATCAGGTGTTGCAGCTCAAATCAGTAGCCAAAAATAAAGAAATTCACTTATTGATGTATAGATATATGTTTTTCAGTATAGGCTGAAGCAAAGCTTAATAAATAAAAGAAAGAGGAATAAGTTGTCATTATTTCTACTCAAGTTTTGGCCACTTGGAAATATTTTCTAAGCTGTTTATTTTTACCGTAAGTAAGTTAACCATTAATTCAACATCATTAGAATTGTTGAAAATCAAGCATTTAATTGGTATTATGTGCAGTTTAAGTGGCATCATTGTTTTGTTGTATTATTATGTTTTATGCATCTGGCATCACTATTATTTTCTTCATTCTAAAAGCTGTCATGTAAACAATAAGATGTATGTAAGTTCTCTTTACCTTTTTTGTTAATAAAGTCCAAAAATTAGCCATTACTCTGTTTGTTAATTTTATAACAAGAATTATTTTGAATAAGCCGGTTTTATGCATCAGGCCCACATTCAACTTATATTTGAGACAACTCCTCTCAGATGATAATGCTCACAGAAAATAAAATGGATAATATCATAGAAAAGTTTATCATAATTATACACACCTTCATCAGGTACTCCATTTCTGCCTGAAGCTCTGAAAAAAAAAATTAAGCTATTATCTGAAAGTTAAAGACAGATATGTACTGATTTCAAGTAAAAAATAGGCTTGTTTTCTTACTGAAAAATATCTGTATACAAATATAGTGGCCATGGTTTTAAATATCAATGGCAAAAGTGACATAATTGGCTACATATAAAATTCGAAATTGCAGAAACAATTCTTAAAAAAGTTACAAGTTACTTGTTTACACACAAGTTAAACACTGTTTTAAAATGCTAACGGTTTTTGTTTAAAGGAATGACATCTGCTGCTTTAGAGAATTAGTTATCAATATGATTTATATAAATGAAATTTATACAGTAATCCGAACGTCGATAATCCAGAATGATCTATAATCCGGACCTCAAAGCTACAAACTTTCTGCGCATGCGTAATACCTTTATGCATGTGAAAGATACGCTTATGTGTGCAAGTTTAATGCATAACGGGCGGTATAAGCTAGGCTAAAATTATCAAATTATCTATTTCAGTTAATGTTGCAGATTCTGTTGTTCCTTAATCTTCTAATTGGATCCGGCTTATTATTTTTTGCAGCCAAATAATAGCAGTCAAAATGTTGAATCTTAAATGCAATAAGTCATCTCATTTTGATTATCTTTGAAAAGGAAGTACAGTCAAAAGTCTTTAATCCGGATGCCCTTAATCCGGAATGATCTATAATTCGGACCTCAAAGCTATAAAGTTTCTGTGCATGCGTATCTGCATAATGCGTTAAAGCATGCGCATAATGCCTTTACGCTTGCACATAATACATTTGCGCATGCGCGTTTAATGTATAATGGACGGTATAAGCTAAGCTAAAATTATCTAATTATTTATTTCAGTTAATGTTGCAGATAGCGTTGTTCCTTAATCTTCTAATTGGATCCGGCCTATTATTTTTTGCAGACTGTTAGAGCAATTTTATAAAAAGTAAGATTGAACTTTTGATTTTGTCAAAAAGAGTTTCCGATTCTGGAGCCATAAAAGGATCTACAAAGCGAAAGCACGTTTCGATGTCCATCAAACAAAAAGTGGAATTGCTGCAAAAAATGGATAAAGGCATATCCTTTGTTTCTACAACCATTTCGAAATCTGTTTATCAATTTCACACTGCTCTGGGGGGGGGGCAATGAACTGGAACTTTATCTGTCAGCACTTTTCTTATCTTCAGGGCAGAAGCTTTTATTTTATTCAGGTTATAATTCCTTACTAAATGTAGTATTTCATCTCGATGTAGTATAAGCTAAGCTAAAATTATCTAATTATTTATTTCAGTTAATGTTGCAGATAGCGTTGTTCCTTAATCTTCTAATTGGATCCGGCCTATTATTTTTTGCAGACTGTTAGAGCAATTTTATAAAAAGTAAGATTGAACTTTTGATTTTGTCAAAAAGAGTTTCCGATTCTGGAGCCATAAAAGGATCTACAAAGCGAAAGCACGTTTCGATGTCCATCAAACAAAAAGTGGAATTGCTGCAAAAAATGGATAAAGGCATATCCTTTGTTTCTACAACCATTTCGAAATCTGTTTATCAATTTCACACTGCTCTGGGGGGGGGCAATGAACTGGAACTTTATCTGTCAGCACTTTTCTTATCTTCAGGGCAGAAGCTTTTATTTTATTCAGGTTATATTTCCTTACTAAATGTAGTATTTCATCTCGATGTATTCTGCCTTTCATATGATTTAAATCAAATTCCTTGTCATTACAAATATCACGAATACACATCAAATAGTTTCCTGGTTGCAATTTTCTGATTTCGACTATGCGTAATGTATGCTTTACGCATGCGCGCATTGAAAGAAATGCTTAATAAAGTAAATAATAAGCTTTTTTTTGCAAATTTTTATACTCTTTAGATCATAATTGCTCTTTATTTCATAAATTACGGTTTCATATTTTTAATTTTATAATTTCTGCATGCCATCTTAAGATAATAGATTTAGATTTAAACTGTTAATAGATCATAGATTTAAACTGATGACCTACACTGGTGTGCAAAAATTAAGGACGAGACGGTTTTTTTCAATATAACTTTGTACAAAAGCTTTCCAAATCAACACATTTAATACCGTAAGATCCCCAATACGTAAGGACATGAGTAATGTAAGCAACACTTACTAAAAGAGAAATCAGAGGGATTAAAAAGGAGCTTTATTGAAAAAGTAGCATGGAGCGCAATGTGACTGAAGGCCGAAACATCCCTGTGATGGGTGTCCAGCAAGAAACATCCGGTCTTTAATAGGGGATATGATCTCCCCTGACTGCTAGGCAGGTTTCACAGAGTCTGCCCATGCTGAGAATGAGGGTGTCAATGAGTTGTTGAGACATTGCTGCCCATTCGTCTTGCAGCGCCAATCGAAGCTCTGGAATCATTACTGGTGGTAAGGTACGAGCTGCCAAGCGTCTGCCTAGAAAATCCCATACATGCTCGATGGGATTGAGATCTGGAGATCGTGCCGGCCAATCCATACGTTCAATATCCTCACTCTCTAAGTGCTGTTCGGCAGCTACTGTGCGATGACATGGTGCATTGTCGTCCATGAAAATGAACTGCGGATCCATAGCTCCTCTAAAAAGACGCACATATGGAAGAAGAATCTCATTACAATAACGGGTCCCGTTGACTGAACCTGCGTCGAAGATGTGAAGGTCTGTATGACTACCAAGCATGATGCCTCCCCAAACGAGAACACCGCCACCTACATACCTGTCCCTTTCAATGATGTTCGAGGGATGATTGCCACTTCCCCGCTCTCTCCAGATGAGTATGCAATGAGAATCGCTGCTCAGACTGAATCTGCTCTCATCTGTAAAGAGTACTCTTCCCCATTCATTGTCTCTCCAATTCCGGTGTTCCCGGCACCACAGAGAACGCCTTCTCCGATGGACAGGCGTTAGAGGTACACACCGTACAGGGCGTCGTGCAAACAGACCACCACCGTGCAGTCTTCTGGCCACGGTAAAATGCGTTATTGGTCGTCCAGTCGCCTGTGTCGTGTGTCTAGCAATTTCTCCCGCCTGTTTCTTCTGGCCTGTAAGGCAATATACCGGTCATGTACGGGTGTGGTTCCTCGTGGACGACCACTACTAAACCCCCGGATAGCTGTTCCTGTAGTTTGAAATTGTCTCCAAAGTCGTTAAATGATGCTGTGAGCAATTCTGAATCTGCATCCACACTTGTCACACTGCGGCCTTCCTTCAACTTCCCAATGATTCGACGTCGGGTAAAAGCATCCAGATGTCATCTAACAGATTGATTATTCGCCATTTCTCGCTGAGGCAGTAACTCGGTGTGATTTTAACTGCTATAGGGCATGCAATCTCTTTGCCAGAAATACTGATCTTACACCGACAACATGCTTTATACTACTCAGACACTCCCCCATTACGTCTACCTACATATCTGTGCATGTGCTACCGTACATCACCTTACTTAATATCCTGATTGTTCTTTCTGTCCGCTCTGCCTCTTCGTTCAGCTGATATGCTAATTTTTCGACTTCGTCCTTAATTTTTGCACACCAGTGTATAATTCGGAAAAAACCCTAATCTGGAACAGCCGAAGTCCCATTACACGATTTACCATTACATGATTAACAAAACCCAATTGGGAAATAATATACTAACCATCGAGTTAAAAAAGAATAAAATGACAATAAATATATATAAAAGATTCAGTTCCAGCATAAGCCAAAAAAAAAAATCTCTTAATTACCTCCATTTACTACTCTTTCGAGAAGTAACTGGCATGTCTTGCAGAGTTTGAGGATCTGAAAAAGAGAAAATTAGAATTGAAGTGCTGTATATTTTTTTTTTTTTTAAGATTTAAATAAAAACTTCAGTAACTTTGAAAGCATTGCATATATTTCATATATATTATTATACTATATATGTGCAATATATTGCACTTCATATAATCTCTTATACACATATTCTTTGCTTTCAAATAGTTGACACCAGTTTGCTTGTACAAAAACTTCACTTGTATTTGTGTTTGCTTACTAGAAGAAATGTATATATATATTAAAAAAAAGAGAGAGAGAGAGTGAGTTTTGATTACACCAGGGCTTCTGCACAGTATCACATGATGCCAAAAAAAAAAGTTATATAATTCTATTATAGAATTTATTTAACATTTTAATTAATATAGAATTTATTTAACATTTTAATCCAATTCATTTAAATGAAAATTCATTAATTAAATATATTTTTATTTAAATCATTTACATTAAAAAATTAAAGAAACAATATTCTTAATAATTGCATCAACTGCTTTATACTTTAGTCATTAAATCATAACAATAGAATAAATAATGTGGCCTGTCCTGAATTTTTAGTGGGACAGTAAGTGTTGAATCTTAAACACAATAAAACGTCTCATTTTGATAATCTCTTTTAAAACAAAGTATATTAACAGAAAGAAAGGTTTTCCAAGGCAGTTGTCTCAAACTGGTGGTCTTCCGGCTGCACATGCTCCCTTGAACCAATTTCACATGGCTCAGGAATATATTCTCAGCAATTTAATAAGCATTATTATGACAAGACTTTGAATAGAAAGTTCAAAATTTTAATGATTCATAGTCCACTTTTACTTTATTTTCCTTATTAAAAATACACACGAGAACTGCCCAAAAAATTTCAGAAACAGAATTAATTCATTTAATATAATTCATGTAAATATATATATTTTATTTGTATACATTTTTTCAAACATTTCAAGCTACAGATATGACTAAATTTTATTCATACTTATCAAAAAAAATATCCTCAGTTGTGAATTTTTGCAATAAGGAAAATTACTTTGTTTGAGTGTAGATTTATAAATGAACATTTTTTCCGCACAGCTGAAAATCAATACAAAAAGAATTAGATTGACTGATGGTTATTAGGCATTGCAGCTCAAATCTGTAGCCAGAAATACTTTGAAATAAATTGAAAACTGTTTATTTTTAACTTAAGTAAGTAAGTTAGTCATTAATTCAACATGCTAGAATTATTTGCAACAAGACGCTTTTAAATCTTGCATTTGGCCAAATTCAATTTATGTTTGAGGCTACTCCTCTTCAATAACAACATTTACAGAAAATCAAATGGATAATGTCTTCAAAAAGTTGCATTATATTTATACAAACCTTCTGAAAGACATGCCTTCTAGTCTCTGCATCCTCTGTAAAAAAAAAGAAAAAAAAGAATCAAGGTATCTGAAATTTAAAGAAACATATGTACTGATTATGAAAAAAATAATGCTTAAATTATCTCTATACAAATATAGCGGAAATGGTTTTAAATATCAATGACAAGCGCAATTGGTGACATACAAAATTCAAAACTGCAGAAACAACAGTAAACACTGAAAATGCGAAGGGTTTTTGTTTAAAGGTGCTGCTGCTTTAGAGAAATAGTTACAAATAGAATTTGTTAATTTATATAAAAGAGGAAATGAAAGTTTTTTGGAGACTAACTGAAGAATAAATTATTAATATTACTGTGACTTAAAAACCAATTACAAACATGTTACATTTTTTGGGGGGGCCAGAGTCAGAGAAACAAAGATGGCCTCGTATTGTGAAAAGGCAGACAATAGTCATTCTCTATGTTAGACACCATACAGTATGTAAAATTCCAACAAACAGAAACATAATTTAGATATAAAATTCTAACTTCTAAATCAGCAGTTCCCAATCTATGTACTTCCCAGTGACTCTTCAAGACTAACAATTTTTGCATGTACAAATACTGCAGGAACGCATAAGTTTAAACTTTTCGATTAAAATTTCTGAAATCTGCTTGAAGCTTCTCAAAACTCGCATAAATACAGTTTTGCTGTGTGTTTTACTGCTTCCTAGGGTCAAACTAATACTGTGTGTTCTTGTGAATGGTATAAATTTAGTGTATTCACCACTATTTGTTAAAAAAATTATTTACTTTTCTTTTTTGTAGCTGACGGAGTACAGCACAAAGTCCGAAATCCGGACGTCCATTATCCGGAATGATCTAAAATCTGGTCTTCAAAGCCACAAACAATTTTCTTTCTTTCTTTCTTTTTTTTTTTTTGGTACGCTTTACACATGCGCATTTGATTTTTCCTTCCATAATAAAACATGTGGAGATTTTTCACTTAAAAATTTCAATTCTTAATATCACTTAGGCACTAAATAAAAATCTCGTTATGGAAAAACAATCATGTAAGCATAAATTTGTGAGATTAATAACTTGGCTCCATAGCTGAGTATCTGCTTGGCATACATCTCAAACCGAAACATTCACCTATTTTATATCCCTGACGCTGGCCTGGCGAGTCATTATTTATTATATTTTGCTTTCATCACCACATGTTTATCAATACATGACAGCTTCAATAATAACTCATGCTGTGATGTCTAAACTTAGTAATTGAATATTAAGAGTATGGCAACCCTTTATGCTAACATTAGGCTTGGCGATGATTATAAATTTTTAAATGTTCTAAGAAATTTTGATGAGGAAAAATTCAACAAAAATTTCTTTTCATATGCTAAAAATAGATTTTGTTAATGAAACTCACAGGCCAAAAGATTACTATGTTGGCATCGGACAGCAAAATTTAAGGAAGACGAAATTTTTGGAATTCGGGGAAGCACCGAGTGGCAAAATTAAGGGATGAGAAGTATTTGTGATTTAGAAAAAGCACTGGGATCCAAAGTTTAGGCATGCTGGAAATTTAGAACTTGGGAAGATGCTTTGTAGCAGAATTTAGGACCCCAAGAGACTGCACCGGGTGGTATCGAGCGCCGGCCCTAGGTAAAGCCTTAAGTATATGTGGGAGTTTATTTATTCAGGACTTGGATTAGTTTGAAGCATGTACAAGAAATAAACATAGGTATAGTAAATAACTAATAAAATTCAGGTTTAATTCAGTACGGAGTAGGAGGAAGACAAATTTAGCGAAACAACTTGGCTTTCATTGCCAATCTTGTAATACACAGCCAATAATGTATAACAGATGCTATTAAGCTAAACTAAAATTATCTTTACTGATTCCAAAGCATTTCAGTTAATGTAATAGACTGTGTTGCTCTCTAATCTTCTAATTTGTTGCAGCTTATTATTTTTTGCAGACTGTTATTTAAATTTTAGAAAAATAAGCTTGAACTTTCGATTATGTCGAAAAGAGTTTCCAATTCTGGGGCTGCCTATGGATCTACAAAGCGAAACCATCTTTCGATGCCCATTAAACAAAACAAAAAGTGGAATTGCTGCAAAAAATGGATAAAGACATATCTGTCTCAAAATTATGTATGGCATTAGAAAGTCGACTGTATATGACATAAGAAAAAAGAAAAAGGAACTTTTTGAATTTTTTGTGGAAGCAACTTAAATAACTGACACTGAAAGAAACGTTTAATAAAGTAAAAAAATAAATATTAAGCTTTTTTTTGTAAATTTTGATACCCTTTAGATCATAATTGTTCTTTATTTCATAAATTACGATTTCATATTTTTAATTGTATAATTTCTGCATGCCATCTTACCAGATTCAAATTGATGATCAAATATCTGGAAAAATCCTAAATCCGGAATCGTCGAAGTCTCGACAAGTCCAGAATTCGGACTTTGTAGTGTATAAAATCAGATGGCGTACAAGATAATAAGAATGTCTGGGAAGAACAACTCTTATATGAGAACATCTTTATTAATATTAGTTTGGATAATTCCTTTTTAACACACTGTACACAATATAGAGTGGAAGCATTTGATGGAAATCAAGGCTTCTGTAAAGCAGTATCTAGTTTCGAAAGCGGAATTGAAGGCAAATTTCAAGTGAAAAGTTTGAACATCAAATAGCCTCACAAATGTTTAATTGTTCATGCCAATAATAGTTTAATTGCTCATGCCATGGGATGAAGAAAGCCTGATACAATGTTCTGTTTTGTAACCATAAAGGACCTTCAATGGACTTCTTGGAAAAAACAAACCTAAAAGTAGGGAGAGCCATTTTGAAAGGCCATCGTTCTCCAAGGAATAAAGCTTAGAGGAAAGCATGGACGTCAACCGTCTGGATATTTTGAATGTCCCATATAAAATAACAACTCAGCAAGACTGTAGTGGAGATACTGAACATCATACATAAAAGGCCATCGCTTTCATAATTTATAGTCAGCAAAACTTACAGACATGATTCTCTGGGCATTCTCAAAACATAAAGACATGATTGGTAAATGGAATGGAAAACAGAAGATTTGGTAGGTAAGGAAGCTGTAGAATTTTTCTATTCAATTCTTCAACATAGTCATCATGTCCTGATTTCTCCTTCTAAAGCATGTCCAACAGCAATCTTATCTCTGGTGGAGTGCAGAGAACCTCTCTTACCATCTGTTTTGTATGTTCAGTGTTCATTGCTTAGATTAGTCATTCTAAACACTATGTACATATATACAATTTGGTGTTTAATAATTCTTTACTCACTGCTTAATAATTCTTTGCAAATTGGTGTTTAATAATCAACAGAAACCAAGCTGTTAATTTGAAATCCCCCAAACAGTTGATAGTTCATGCTGCGTCAGATGGCAAGATATCCAGAGATATTGTCCAAAATTAGTTTTACCAACTTTACATATAGTTAGCTATTTACCTAAAAATATGATTCTCTCTTTTAAGATGTTTTAAAACAGCTTTTGGATACAAATACTTGTGGTATTACACACTTAATAAAACTAGATGCCCAGTGCCTCACAAACTGGCTGCTCCAAAAGCAGATTTTGCTTATTTAGTATGAAAAGGAATTTGTAGTCCTTCTAAAAGCTGATGGAGTAGCCCTCTGCACATGGTAAAAAAATCAGATGGGTCTTTACGACCTCGCTGCAACTACTGTAAATGAAATTCAATCACCATTCCAGATAATTGCCCAATGAGGCATCAATATGATTTTACATCTACTTTAAACAATAACGCTATTTTTTTCTACATTATACCTCAAAAAAGTGTATCACCAAGTACCAATGAATAAAGAGGACATACCAAAAATGGCAATAGTTACTCCTTGTGGATTATTTCAGTTTAACTACATAACATTTGCCTTACATAAGGCTACACAAACTACACAAAAGATTACTAGATCAAATTTTGTCACATTTAAATTACTGTTTACTATATAGAGAAACAATATTTTGATTCCTTCATCATCTCTCAAAGAATATATCCGTTATATCAAAGAAGTTTTTATAAGGGGAAAAAAAAAAGTATAATTTGACTGTCAACCTTCCTAAATGCAGGATGCATAAAATTCTTAGGTTACATAATTGATGAAAGTACCTGTAGAATCATTCCTTTTGAAGTTATCCAAGATTTTCTGAAGACAAAAACTATTTTTGAACTCTGACATTTTTTGAAAATTCTTTGGTCAAAAGACACTGAAACACTTTTGAGTCTTGTAAACAGCTTATGGCACAAGTTACAAATTCTGTCCACCCAGACAAAAAAAAAAAATATATATATATATATATACATGGGAGCCACTAGGATACTTTTCCAGAAAATTGAGTCATAATGAAAAGAAATATAATATATTGGACAGAGAGGTTTTTACAATATTTGACACTATTAAATCCTTCAGATATCTGTTTGAAGGAAAGCGCTTTACAGTGTTTACAGAACATAAGGCACTCACAAAAGTCTAACAATTTTCCCCCTTGCCAAATTAATAACACTTATTTCATAGGTCAATTCACTACTGATATGCATCACATGTGAATGGTGCAAAAAAATTGTCCAGTCTCTTTCTCACATCAAATGGTTACTGATGTCATTCCTGTCAACTATGAACCTATTTTGCAAGCATTGGTTCAATGCAAGCATCAATTTTGCAAGCATCCAACCAGTATTGAATGAATTTAAATTCAAATGTAAACTTTCTGCTAACTGACTGCAAAGAAGCCACAGAGTTTTAAAACATGAACAGAATCATGCTTTTTGTTCACCTAAAGCTTTATCAATAAAACAGTTTGCTTAATTCTTCTTGGAACTAAGTTCTTATTCTATGTCTCTAGCACAAATACTTCTTTAGAAGAAGGATGATGTAATGTAAAATTCTATGAGTTCAAATCTAAGAAGGTTCAATGCATCTGAAGCAGCTTGATTTTACTGAAACTTTTATTACCATTACAAGATTAACTAAAGCCAATTGGAAAATAATGCACTAACCATCGAGTTAAAAAGAAGAAAATAACAATAAATATACATGAAAGATTCCAGCATATGCTAAAAAGATTTTTACTCTAAATTACCTGCTTCGATGAGGGCCTCTAATTGCTCCTCCCATTCGTCAATCATGTTCAATTTCAAGTGCAGTTCTTTGTACTGAAAAGAATAAAATCAAAATTAAAGTGTTGTATAAATTATGTTTACATTTAAATGAAAACTTCAGTAAATTTTATATAAGCCCTAAATACATACAAGGTGTGGCTATTAATTTTCAGGACTGCTCTAATAAAACCAGAACAAATGATGTGAAAAACGTAACCTTTTAATATGTTTCGAAGTAATCCCCATCTGCCGTAACACACTTTTGTGCTTGGCTGTATAAATTGTGGAAACAACTTTTAAAGTCCACTTTCGGAAGCCTCTTCAATGTCGACATCAGGTTCTTCTTGATGTCTTCAACATCCACAAACCGTGTTCTTTTGATCACAGCTTTGAATTTGGGAAACAAAAAGAAGTCTGTGGGGACCAAGTCAAAAGAATATGATCGAACAATTCCCAAACTCCAAACTGTGACGAAAGAAACATGCTTTGTGGAAATTGAAGACATCAAGAACAACGTGACGACGACATTGAAGAGGCTTCCGAAAGAGGACCTTAAAAGTTGTTTCCACAACTTATACAGCCGAGCACAGAAGTGTGTTACGGCAAATGGAAATTATTTCAAAACATATTAAAAGGTTACATTTTTTCACATCATCTGTTCTGGTGTTATTAAAGCAGTCCTGGAAATTAATAGCCACACCTTGTATATTCTTTGTTTTCTAAGCTTACACTACTCTACTGTTACAAGAGACCTGCACTTGTATTTGCGTTTGCTTACCGAAAGAAATACTAAAAAGGACCTATACTCTATATATGTAGGTATGCTCTATATTAAAAAAGGTATATTATATATAAAAGAGGGTATACACTATAAAAAGGGGGTACATTCTATATAAAGGAATACCCTTTTTTATATAGACTATAGCTATATATATACCAGGTTGTTCAATAAGTTCGCGGAACGGAAATGAAGAAACCAATTTTTATTTGTAAAAATGACTTTTTCAACGTAGTTTCCCTCAACTTCAATACACTTATTCTATCGGTCTTCTAATTTATGGATCCCTTGACTGTATTGGTTTTTCGGCAGCTCTGCAAAATATCCCTCCACGACAGCTATTATCTCTTCGTTTGAAGGAAATTGTTTTCTACGGAGATATTGTTTGAGGTGTGGAAAGAGCCAGAAGTCGGAGGGAGCTAAATCTGGTGAATAGGCTGGATGTTGCAACAATTCGTACTTCAATTCAGTTATTTTAGCAATGGTTTTTTGAGCTGTGTGTGCAGGTACGTTATCTTGGTGGAAAATGATTTTCTTCTTTTGTAATCCTGGTCTTCTTTCACGAATTTTTTCGTCTAATTGATTCAAAAGGTTACAATAATAATCCAAATTAATTGTTTTGCCAGTTTGAAGGTAATCTATGAACAAAATTCCTTTCACATCCCAAAAAACTGATGCTAAGACCTTCTTGGCTGATTTTTGCACACAAACTCGCTTCGGCGCCGAAGAGCCGGATTCACACCACTCCTTAGCCTCCTGTTTTGATTCAGGATTACGATGGTAGATCCAGGTCTCATCCATTGTGATAAATTGATGGATAAAGTTGCTTTTATTCTTCTTAAAACACTCCAAATGTCGCAAAAGTCGCATCCAAATGTGTTTTTGCTCCATCATTAGAGAATGCGGCACCCATTTTGCACAGAGTTTTTTGAAATCCAAATTAACACTCAAAATATTGCTCACTGTGCCCAATGAAATGCCTAAAGCCTCTGTTAAATCTCTTTCAGTCAATCGACGGTCTTCCAATACCATATCTTGTATTTTTCCGATGATTTCCGGTGTTGATGCAGTTTTTGGATGTCTCTCTAACGAATCGCCTTCAAGGCTGGTACGACCACTTTTGAATAAATTAATCTATCTTTATTATTTTATGAGTTATTAAACATCAAAATGGGTCAACCGGGACTTTATAAACACCTTGTATATTACTCTGTAGGGGCTGTATATATATATATATATATATATATATATATATACTCTTACACAGGGGCTTCATGTACAGTTTTACACAATGCAAGTAGAGCCTATGGGCCACAAAAACTGGAAACTTATATACTGGAGGTGCTGGTCAACAGAAGAAAATTTTTCAAAATATATTTTATTTCAAACTAGTTCACTAAAACGTTGTTTACTGAACTGCTTTGAAATAAAATTCATTACTTGCATACTGGAAAGAGAGGCCTAGAAAGCATATTAAAATGCAAATTAACAATGAAGATACTTTTTTAATGACCTGAATGTCTAAAAGGAGTGTGTGTTTTAAATCTGTATCTGTGTCTTTTAAATCTTGTATCTTTATTGTAGTAACAGCAGATTTTTGCATCCACTTCAGATCAGAATCCTGAGTCAAAATGATTTTGTGTTAAAACAACATGTGATGAGCCACAGCAAGATGGAAAGTCAGTCGCCAACAGATCCTAGCATCCAACATTTCAGTGAGCTAAGAGGTAATTACCTAACCTGGTTCCAAGAGGTAGGAAGCATTTATAGGCATATTGGTCAATGTCTTTCACAAGTTTCCACTTCAAAGAATGACCCTCATTTTCTAAAAATAATGGTGCCTCTGAACAGAAGACAAAATGCCACCCAGCTGCAAAGCAAGCTTCCACTGGCTATTACAAGAAGCTTACACAAAGAATTTACAAAGGTCTTTCCATGTGTGGGCTAGTCGTATGCATTTCTGTCTTCAGAGCAGTTTAAAGCTTGAAGAAACTGCTCTTAAAAAGTATGATATTTGACTAACGCACAGCCAAGCTTTCTTCAACAAGAAATCCAGATTTGGCCCACAGACGTCTAATCAATGACTTCTGATCTGGACAGAATGCAACACTCGAGAAATTCTTGAAATATTGGTAATTTCTTGTACTGCTGCCACTGGCAATTCCTCCCTTTTTTACACATCAAAATGGCCAAGTTCATTCAAGTTCATACATGAGGAGGAAATAACAGACCATATGGAATGGTGCTCAGAACTGAATCCACTGGAACATGACGGGGATACATTGTTGATAGACTTTTAACTTTAGCTATTGCACATTCAGTAGGGAAACCTGGGGAAAATCTCCCATAACCTCATCTATCAAGTAACAAATTTAGTTTCCCACAGACTCAAGATATCTACAGTCTTTATTAAAATTCTGACAAAATTCTTTAATGCATCTCTGTTTTTTTCTCTGAAAGACATGTGTAAAAATGAATTTTTTATAATAAATGCGTTTCCAATAAATTTAGCCTTTCTTACATTTTTATTAAGTTGTCACATTCATAAATATATTTAATAGTATACCGCATATTTAATCAGCAGCTATCTGTTTATTTAAATTGCCTATCCCCTTATCAATTGAGCGGAGTACATACTCAATATAGAGAGCATTTTCTTTATATGGACTTTAGTTTTATTAAATAACTCTGAATGAGACAGGAAAGAAAAAAAGGTGGGTCAAATGAAAGGGTTCAGATTTTAATAACTACTCAAAAGAAATATTTTTTTATTTATTACAGTTTATAGGTTAATACTGTCGACAGACACAGTCCATGTGGAAATGCAAAACATTTCACATGAAATTAGATGAATATTCATTTAGACTGGCATGAGAAATACATACATGCCAACCTTTGACACTCAAAAATCAGGAATTTTTTTAAGAAATCAGGAGATTTTTCTCAATGTTAAAAAGACTTTTTAAATGACAAAAATATAGTTTTTAATAATGAATTAACTTTAAATAGTAACTAATTCTTAAATGCAAGCAACACAAAAATACCTTACGCATAAAAAAACATTTTTATTACTTGCATCGTTTAAGGGGGGGGGGAAAGAGGGAATTTTAGTTTAAGAAAGAAACTTCCTAATTTTGTTCACTGCAATTGCCACGTAGGCCTGCTTTCACTAAGAAAAGTTTTTCTAATGTGTTATCACTAATATTAGATCTAAATTTAGTTCTCATTTACGCAACAACACTGAAAATCCTCTCACACTCTGCACTACTATGGGGAACTGTCAAGATGGCCAACACAATTCTAGACAGTTGACTATATTTTAAAATTCCATCAGCACCTTTCAGTTTTCCAATTAAACTCCACTGGGTGTCAACCTACCTGATTTTATAACTTCATCCAAGTTTTCTAATTATAAACTGCTGTTATGCTGCTTTTGGAACTACTTCAATTTTTCCTTCCTTTTAGAACTCCTTTCAAGATAATAATAAATATCAACAATGCATTCATCCACATTTATTGGTAAAGAAGCTACCCCTTTTTCAGCTGCTAAATCTAAGAGGTGACAGGTGCACCTCATAATCTGCAAATCTGAATTTTCCTTTCTTAAGATGCCTGCAACACCAGTCTTTTAAGCCTACCAATACTGGTGCATTATCAAGTTTTAATAATTAGCTGTGCTATATTAAAACTTGTCAAATGTCCTTCTAAAGTGGGGACAGAAAATAAACTGCACTCAATTTCTGAAGACTCCAGATTAAAAAAAGAAACAACAATTGGATACAGTTTTGAATCGGTATTATTGCTTCCATCCGTAGAGAGGCAGAACGGAGTTGTTTTAATGCAATCAATAACTGAAGATTTATTTTTCAAGCCCATTTCTTTAACAATTGCACCTGTTTTGGTTCTTACACTTGAGTATTTCTTAGCGATTTCACTATCGCGAAACATTTTTCTAAATAAAGCTGCAGTGTGATCCTATGCATTCAGTGGCAGGTTGTGCTCAAGTAAAAAGGCAGAGAACAGACATTCTGCATTAATAACTTTTTGGTCCTCTGTTTTCGAAGAAAAATTTAATTTTCCGTTTTTTTTTCAAAACAACTCATGTTGTCCTTGTGTTTTTGTGTACGCACATGTTTGAGAACATCCGCCCTTCCACCATGCTCGATACCCATTGGAGAACTGGAGAACGATGTTTCTGGATACGTATATTCTTTCACTCACAAAGCAGAAGTTATCTGATTCGCAAGGTTTTGTTTTTTAATAATTTAGAGAAAATTCAATTGCTTTCAGACGTCCAAAATCTTTTTTTTTTTTTTTTTTTTTTTTTTTGTTTATATAAGAAAGTATTAAGCCAAGTTCCATAAAAATCGTGAGAAATTTTAAGAATAAGAAAAAGTCGGGAGAAATATATTGTAAATCGGGTTGGCCGGAGAGCGGTTGAAAATCGGGAGTCTCCCGCCTAAATTGGGAGAGTTGGCAACTCTGGAAATATTATGCACTTTCTGACCACTTAAAAAGTGAAAAAATGTGTTATGTAATTCTATAAAAATATTTTTAATGTTTTAATATGATTGCTTTTAAAAAAATTATGACTTAAATCAATATTTAATTAAATCAATTATATTAAAAAATTAAAGAAATAATATTCTTATGAACAGCATCTATTGCTTTTATATAGTTTGTCAATTCATAACGATACAATAAATAATGTCGCCTGTCAAGTACTTTTAGTGGGATAGAAATAGCAGTCAATGTGTTGAATCTGAAGTACAATAAAATATCTCATTTGAGCATCTTTGAAAATAAAGTATATTAACAAAAAAGAAAACTTTTCTAAGGCAGTCGTCTCAACATGGTGGCCTACAAGCTGCACGTGAATACCTAAAGTAGTTTCACATAGCTTGCAAATATATTCCCAGCAGTTTAATTAGCATTATTATCACAAGACTTTAATGAAGAGAAAGTTCAAGACTTTAATGATTCAAGAGTCCAGTTTTTCACTATTGTACTTATTAAAAATAAGTATGAAAATTGCGTAAAAAAATTCACAAAATGAAAAATCACTTTGTTTGAATGTACATTTAGATGTAAACATTTTTTCTATACAGTTGATAATTAATAAAAAAAGAATGAGATCGACTGATGATTCAGCAGGTATTACAGTTCAAATCTGTAGCCAGAAGTACTTGGAAATAATTTGTAAATCATTTATTTATAGCTTAAGTAAGTCACTGACTCATTTGGAAGATTCTTTCAAATCGTGCATTTGGCCAAATTCAGTTTATGTTTGAGACCACAGCTCTTAGATGACAACATCTAATGAAATAGATAAGAATGAAATAGATGTCTTGGAAAAGATTCATTATAATTATACAAACCTCTTGCAAGGAGAGCTGATGTGGTATGCTCTCTATAAAGAAAAAGAAAAAAAAAAAGAATCAATATATTATCTGCAATTTTAAAAAGATATAGACTGATTTTGAGTTTAAAAAAAAAGAATATTTTTCCAACAGAAAATATTTTTACATAAATATAGCAGCCACGGTGGTGGCCAATTGGTGATATATAAAATTCGAAATTGCAGAAAAAACAGTAAACACGTTTTGAACATATTAGGACACTAAATACAGTCAAAAGTCGTTAATTCGGACACCCATAATCCGGAATGATCTATAATCCGGACCTGAAAGCTACAAACTGTCTGCGCATGCGTCGCGTAAGACCTTTACAGCTGCGAATTTGCGTGTGCGCATGCGCAAAATACGTTTATGAATGCACGTTTAATATATAACGGATGGGATAAGCTAAGCTAAAATTATCTAATTATCTATTTCAGTTAATGTTGCAGATTGCGTTGTTCCTTAATCTTCAAATTGGATCCGGATTATTATTTTTTGCAGACTGTTAGAGCAATTTTATAAAAGTAAGCTTGAACTTTCGATTATTTCAAATAGAATTTCCGATATATATTTACTAATATGTAAAGGATATACAAAGCGAAAGTATCTTTCGGAGTCCATTAAACAAAAAGTGGAATTGCTGCAAAAAATGGATAAAGGCATATCCTTTGTTTATCTAAACTTTAACGTTTGTTTATCTAAATTTTGTTTATCTTTAACACCAAAGAGCGCAATGAATTGGAAGTTGATCTGTCAACACTATCCTTATCTTAAGGGCAGAAGTGTTTATTTTATTTGGCTTACAATTGCTTACTAAATGTGGTATTTCCTCTCGATGTACTCCATCTTTGATATGGTTTAAATCAAACGAAGAAAGTGACAGAGGTTATTGAAAACGAAAAAATTTCGATTGACAAATTAGTCGGTATTCTCGACACAGCAATTATAGGACTTGAACAACGGAGCTTTGTAACTGAACAAGAAATTATGTCTGTTTATGGAATTAAAGAGAATGTATTATCACATAAAAAAAGAAGCAACTTAAACAACTTACACTGAAAGAAATGTTTAATAAAATAATCAAATAAATATTAAGCTTTTTTTTGTGTAAATTTTGATACCCTTTAGATCATAATTGTTCTTTATTTCATAAATTACGTTTCATATTTTTAATTTTATAATTTCTGCATGCCATTTTACCAGATTTAAACTGATGATCTATAATCCGGAAAAATCGATAATCCGGAATCACCGAAGTCCCGACAAGTCCGGATTAACGACTTTTGACTGTACATACAAAAGATTCAATTCTGGCATATGCCATTTTACTCTTAATTACCTCCTGTGAGGGCTCTTTCTAAAGTCCTCTGCACTTCACTGCAGGGATCCAGGAGCCTGCAGATGTCCTGAAAAGGATAAAATCAGGATTAGAGTCTGTATAAATAATGTTTACATTTAAATAAAAACTTCAGAAAGTTTGAAAGCAGTTTATTGCACTTCATATAATCTCTAACATAGATATTCTTTGCTTTATAATAGTTTACACCACTGCACTTTTACGAAAAAATTACACTTGTATTTATGTTTGCTTACCGAAAGAAATTCTAAAAAGAGTTTCTCTTATACCAGGGCTTCTGCACAGTATTAGACAATGCAAGTAGAGCCTACAGGCGACAAAAGCTGGAAACTTATACAGTACAGATGCTGGTCAACAGAAGAGAATATTTCAAAAAAAATTTTTATTCCAAGCCAGTTCACTCAAGTCTCATTTGCTGAACTGCTTTGAAATAAGATTCATTACTCTTAATAACGAAAAGACAGGCATAGACAACTGTTCAAAATGGAAATTGACAAAAAAGAATTTTTTAATGTGACATGAGTACACATGCACTATTTGTTGTAGGAAAAGCAGATTTTTGCATCTATCTGAATTCAGAATGCTCAGTCAAAATTATTTTGCATTAAAACATCGTATCACGAGCCGTCCCAAGATGGAAAGCCAGTCTTTAACAGCTCCTAGCAACCAACACTCAAATAAACTAAAAGGTAACTGCCGAATTTGGTTCCAAGAGATGCTGGTGAATGTCTTTCACAAATTATCATTTCAAAGAATAGCTTTATTTGCTAATAATGGTACCTCTGAACAGGTGTTAAAATGTCCCACAGTTGTAAAGAAAACTTCCAATGGATCCAAGCTTTGATTGGACAAATGCAAAGCCAAGCTTTCTTTCCCAAGGAATCCAGATTTGGCCCATCCAAGACAGCTAATCCATAACTTTTGATCTGGACAGAATGTCACACTCAATAAAATATAATGCAGCACAATCTAAAAAAGAACTCGTTTTACTGAAAGTAACATGTTTATTTCAACGTATGTGGATGTACTGACTTCTACGTCATTCAGACTGGATTTCCTTATGGTTCAAATGTAAGATTAAGATTTTAAGACATGCAAGAATCAGATTTTAAGAAGAAATTTTTAAAAATCTTCGTAATGCCTTGTATTGCTGCCACTAGTGATTCCACCTTTTGTGTACATCAAAATTTCCAGTTTGTGAACTTGAACAGTCAGGAAACCTGACAAAAATCTAACATAGCCTGACCCATCGAGTAATCAATTTAGTGTTTCACATAAGACATCTACAACCTTTATTAAAAGTGTGATAAAATTCCTTAATGTATGCCTCTTTTGTCTCCGCTAGATATGATATAAGGTGTATTATCTATAAAATCATCCTTTCTTACATTTTTACTTAGTTCTCACTCTCATAAATATACACTGCTGGCCACTGAAATTGCAGCACCAAGAAGGAAAGCAAATACAAAAAAGATAGTATACGTAAGTGGTATGGCATTGAGACAAAATCATTAAATCTGTAGACATTTTGAAGGTTTACAAGGTAAGTAGAAACAGCTGCCAGCCTTGGCAGCAAAAACGGTCCTTACCCGGTTAGGCATGGCATCAAACTGAGCCTGGGTGAGAGAAATGGCCAACTCATTAACATCAACCATATTAAGGGGGTTGGCGGCCCATTCTCTCAGCAACCCATGACCAAGTTTTCAATGGGTGACATCTGCAGACCAGGACAGCAATTGAATACCCTGTGTATCAAGGTAGGTCAGAACACTACATGTAACTTGAGATCCGGCATTATCTTATTGGAAGATGGTGTTTGTGACAGACATTAAAGATACTACACAACTACTAGACATAAGATGTCAGAAATGTATTGATCTTTGTTCAAATTATCATCAATCCAAACTAGAGATGTGCATGTTGTGTACCTAATGGCTACCCAAACTATCACAACAGGTGCAGGGCCCCTATGTGGATATTGAATGCAAGCAGGTGACGTGTGGTTGCCTCGGAACCTCCACTTATGTTTATGGCTATCAGAATACTGCACGCAGAATCTAGACTCATCAGAAAAGATGACACTGTGCCACTCCTGTATCCAGCTTCATCATTCGTCACATCAGAGTTGCCATCTCTCTCTATGCTGCATTGTCAAGAGAAGCCAAAGTAATGGTTGCCATGCTGATAGTCCATGCTGCTGCAAACGTCAGCACACCATAGCAACAGATACTACGCATGCTACAAACATGCCCACTTCTTGACTAATGGTCCGTAATATGGTTGTATGGATTCACAGGGCTGACCTCACACTATGTCTGTCCTCTCGCGCACTAGTCATGGGAGGGCGCCGAGATCATGCATGCCGTTCAATATGAACCTCGACAACTCACTGATTCTTTATTCGCATGACAGTGGTTCGATGCCAACCAGGGTGACAGACAATACCACGGAACGATAATCCACACACTAGATAGGCAACGATCCTGCCTCTACCGAATTACGACACTTGCTGGTAAGCATTTCTTATTATTATTCGAGACATAAAATGATATTCTGAGCTAACTCCGATCTTAAAAAGCACTTTCCGAATGAGAAATACACAACTTTTCTTTTATGCAGTGCTTAAGATGTATTTCTCCCTCTGTATTGTCTAAATACACTGAAATACTAATCATTCACATATCCCAACCTCTTCTTCCTTTCATATGATTTTGATGTTCGTCATATCATACCTTTCTGGCATTGCAATTTTAATGGCCAGCAGTGTATTTAATAGTGTGCAATGTATTTATCAGCGACTGTCTGTTCATTTAAATTAACTGTCGTTTTAAAAGTTGAGAAGAGTACAAACTCAATACACAGTGCATTTTCTTTATAGTACATTGGTTTTATTAAATAATGAAACATTGAGCGAGACAGAAAAGAAAAATAATATTGAAAAGGATTAAATTTAACAGTTCTTCAAAAGGGATCTTCTTAAATTTAATACAGTTTATCAGTCGAGACTGTGAACAGATATAGCCCAGGTGGAATATCAAAACATTTTATAGGAAATTAGATGAATATTCATTGAGGCATATTATGTATTTTTAGTAGATTTAAAATGTGAAAAATACTTTATATAATTCTATAAAAGTATTTAATACTTTAATCTGGTTGATTTAAATAAAAATTCATGATTAAAATGAATATTTATTTCAATCAATTATACTAAAAAAATTAAGAAATAATATTCTCACGACCTGCATCTATTGCTTTTACATAGTTAATTCATAACAATATAATAAATAATGTGTCGTGTCCAGAACTTTAAGTGTGATAGAAATAGCAGTCAAAATGTTGAATCTTAAATGCATAAATCATCTCATTTTGATTATCTTTGAAAAGGAAGTACAGTCAAAAGTCTTTAATCCGGATGCCCTTAATCCGGAATGATCTATAATTCGGACTTCCAAGCTATAAAGTTTCTGTGCATGCGTATCTTCATAATGCGTTAAAGCATGCGCATAATGCCTTTACGCTTGCACATAATACGTTTACGCATGCGCGTTTAATATATAATGGAAGGTATAAGCTAAGCTAAAATTATCTAATTATCTATTTCAGTTAATGTTGCAGATAGCGTTGTTCCTTAATCTTCTAAATGGATCCGGCTTATTATTTTTTGCAGACTGTTAGAGCAATTTTATAAAAGTAAGCATGAACTTTCGATTATGTCAAAAAAGAATTTATGATATTCCCGATTCTGGAGCTGCCAAAGGATCTACAAAGCGAAAGCATGTTCCAATGTCCATCAAACAAAAAGTGGAATTGCTGCAAAAAATGGATAAAGGCATATCCTTTGTTTCTCTAACATTCCGAAATCTGTTTATCAATTTCACGCTGCTCTGCCGGGAAGGAGGGGGACATTGCGGCGCACAATGAACTGTAAGTTGATCTATCAACACTATCCTTATCTTCAGGGCACATTTTTATTTTATTTGGCTTATAATTCCTTACTAAATGTAGTATTTCATCTCGATGTACTCCGGCTTTGATATGATTTAAATCAAATTCCTCGTCATTATAAATATCACGAATACCCATCAAATAGTTTTCTGGTTGCAATTTTCTAATTTTGACTATGCGTAATGTAAGCTTTACGCATGCCTGCATTGAAAGAAATATTTAATAAAATAAACAAATAAATATTAAGCTTTTTTTTTTTTTTTTTTTAATTTTTATTTTGATACTCTTTAGATCATACTTGCTCTTTATTTCATAAATTACTGTTTCATGTTTTTAATTTTATAATTCCTGCATGCCACCTTACCAGATTTAAACTGATGATCTATAATTCGGAAAAACCGATAAGCCGGAATCGCCGAAGTCCCGCCGAGTCCGGATTAAAGACTTTTGACTGTATACTAACAAGAAAGAAAACCTTTTCTAAGGCAGTCATCTTAAACTGGTAGCCTGCAGGCTGCAAGTAACCCCCTGAAGCAATTTCGCATAGCTTAATAATAGCTTAATAATATATACCCATCAACTGAATTAGCATTATTATGACAAGACTTTGATTCAGAGTCCTGTTTTATATCATTTTGCTTATGATTCAAAACGAGTATAAGAACTGCCCAAAAAATTCACAAACAGAACTAATTTATTTAATATAATTCATATAAATATATATTTTTAATGCATATAAATTTTTCAAACATTTCAAGCTATACATACATATGACTAAGTTTTATTCATACTTCTAAAAAAAATAAAATATCCTCATATGTGAATTTTTGCAATAAGAACAATCACTTTGAGTATATATTTAGATGTGAACATTTTTTCTGTGCAGTTGATAATAATTATGAAAAAAATGAGATTGACTGATGTTTATCAGGTGGGTGCAGCTGAAATCTGTAGTCAAAAATAAAGAAATTCACTCTTTGATGAACAAATATATGGATTTTTTTTTTACATACATCAAAGGAAAACTTAATAAGTATAGTTGTCTTTATTTGCTCTCACATTTTGTCCAGCTGGAAATATTTTTTAAAATGATTATTTTTAGCTGAAGTAAGTTAGTCATTAATTCAACTTAATTAGATGGTTTGGTTGGTTTATGTGACAATGGCAATTTGTGGAGGACTTTCTAAGGAAAACCGGTTTGTATACACATTACACCTGAGGAAAACCATGAAAATGCCCATGCAGCCAACCTGTATGTGGCTTTCGAACCTGCAACTGAACTACCAGTGTTCAGCGACTTGGCCATAGGTGTGCTGAACATATTTAGAATTATTTGGAATAAGCTTTTTTCAGATCGTGCATTAGGACCACATTCAATTTATGTTTGAGACCACTGCTCTTAGATGACAACATACACAGAAAACAAATTGATAATGCCTTAGATAAGTTTAATTATAATCATACAAACCTCATCTGTCGTCATTCTCTCCTGAATCCCTATAAAAGAAAAGAACTAATATATTATCTGAAATTAAAAAAAAAAAAAAAAAAAAAAGGATATATGTACTGAGATATATACTTGAAGGCCATAGTTTTAAATATCAATGGAAAGAGCAATTCATGACATACAAAATTCAAAGTTTATATATCAGTAAACACTTTGATTATGCTAAGGGTTTTTGTTTAAAGGAATGACAACTGCTGCTTTAAAGATTAGTTATCAATATGATTTGTTAATTTCACAGTGGGCAGATAAATGAGAAAATGACAGTTATATTCTTGGAGACTAACTGAAGTAAATATTATTAATTCTTTACTTACACATTTACTTCCAAGTGACTCTTCAAGACTAACAATTCTAGCATGCACGAATGCTGCAGGAACGCACAAGTGTAAGCTTTTCGTAATTGGGTAAAAATTTACGGCATCGAGAATTTAGATGAATAAAGATTTTCCCCACTATATATTGTGCAAATAAAAGAGCATGGATAACAGAAGCAGTAATAAATGCCTGGTTTGAAAATCATTTCACACCCAATGCTCGGCAATATTTGAATTCAGTTGGTTTACTGATGACGCAAAAATTATCCTGATTGCAGACAACAGTTTATCTCATACTTTACTTAAAGTTTAGTAAAAGATAATGTATTGTTATGAAATGTCCAGGCATGGTTAGATAGCTTCCCCACAAGGCAGGTTTAGGGTTGCCACATTTGTCAAACAAATTGGTGATATGCCACAGACGGATGGAGAACCTTCTGGAATGAATTCTTACTGGTTTAGCCCAGAATGTTCTCCAACACAAGCCAAAAGCTGTATCAGCCCTGCTGGTACGCGGAGACTCAGTTCGTCCATGCAGAGTTTGCGTCTCATCTGGCGAACTGACAGTCAGTGAGCTCGCGAATGTCTTAAAGTCTAGTGCCGAGCTGGTCATCGATAGCTTCATGAGAGTCTAGTGCATTGTCAAGTTTTATCTTAGAATATGTTAAGCTCCGGGAACAACTGGACTGAGTCGGAAGCTGTACTCTAGTGTATCATCGAGTGCACTGCAAGTTGTTGCATTGAAAGTCTCAAGAGCATGTGAAGTTCCAAGAACGACTGAACCAAGTCAAGAGCTTTACTCTGGAGCTTTGCCCTGAAGCTGTCTCCACCATTATAGCCTGAAGGCTGTGTCACTGATTGTGCCAGAGTGTTTATTGTATTCTTCGACTGTAAATGTGCTATTGGAGCTGTCTTGAATAATAATACTGGCTAATAAATTGTGTTTAGATACTTCATTAAGTGTCATCGTTATTCACTCCAAATCTTCAAACCCATATGTGAAGAGAAAAACATGTCAGAAGTGTGATTTGCAAGTGAATGCTAGTGACCCGCCTGCAGAGGAAAGCCATGGCGGAGGAAATGAAGACTTTGATGGACTTCTTAGCCGAGATAAGAGCTGAAAGCCAAGATCAAAGCCAGACAAGACAATCTGCAAGAGCAACTGCAATGGATAGTAGTGAAGCAAAAGGAGATTAGAAGCGACATCATGGAGTTTAGAAAGAAAATTGTAGTCACAAGATTTTGAAATGACAGAAGTGGCATCCAAAAAATCAAAGGATGAAGAAATGAAGGAAGCAGCTGGTGAAGTGTCCGAGAAAGTCCAAGAAAGTTAAAAGAAATAAGGGATGAAACATCTTACAAGACTGAAGAAACAGAACTAAAAGATGAAGAAAAGGAAAGACGATTCTCAACCTCAAGAGTCTGAAGTTGAACTGGAAGAAAGTGATAATACTGTTTGTAAAGATGATGAAATAAAAGAAGTAGCTTGTAAAGCTTCTGAAAGAGGTGAAAAAATAATTCATAAAAATAAAGTTTGGATTCCAAAGTGCCTGAAATAGTGATAGAAGAAAATGAAAATATGACTGTCAAGATCGTAGAAACTGATAGTGAAGTTACAAAGTCGCAGTTAGCAAGTATTGAACCATCTGAAAGTTCATGCGATGCTGATATGGAAGAAGCTGATGTACAACTTATGCAGAGGGCTCTAGTATTGCAAGAAAATTCACCCAATTCGCAATCTATGTGTGTGCCTCATAATGCAGGTTGTGCAGACAAGGACTTGATTCCAAACCAGGATACTCTTGCTTGTAAAGGATCGAATTCTATTCATGACCCTGGAGCAAACATCGCAACTGGCATTCAGGAAATAGAGGTAGCATGTAGCATCTGCTAAAAGTATTGAGGTGAACTTGTAAGGATCTTAAGTTTTACTAACGTTTATTTTATTTTAAATCTTTACTATCATTTCTTATTTTCTACTTCCGGCCAGAATTATAAGCGTGAAGGTTTTTATGCAAAGTTTGTCTGGTGAACGCCAAGTATTTAAGTGTGGCCTTTTTGCCAAGCAAGAGAGAGAGGAAGCAGTGAGTTGAAGCAGGCCGCTTACCTTAGAAGTTACGCAGTTGCTATTTGCCTTCCAGGCCAGAGGTTTTAATCCTCTTGATAAATTAAACGTATTGTAGTGTTCACAGTCTCTGTGCTACATACGCTTCCTGTTATTATAAGGCCAATCTTCCACGTGTATTATTCTAAAGTTAAATTAGAGTTTAGTTTTATTTTGATATCTTTTACGTTAGACCCCGAGTGGAGGGTCATTGTATTCCGAAGTACGGAAGTTATTGTATATAGAGAAAAATAAAGGGTTTTGTATACCCTTCGTCTGTATCCTGTCTACTTACTACAATTAGTGAACATAGCTTTAGTAAGCTCTCTGTTCCTAGTCAGGTCCTTGTATGTTCCCGAAGAAGGTTAGAAGGAACATTGAACCTGATAGTGGCGCCCAACGTAGAAGAATAAGCATGGCCGAGTTTCAAGAAGAACCTGTGCTGCCTGCAGAAACGGCTCAGAATCCAGAAATGCTAGCTGCCGCCCTGGAAGGATTTGGGTACATCGTCCAGACCATGCGCGCTTCGATGAAACCAGAAGCAACGTTTAATGGAAACTCACCGGTAACCAGTTTTTTGGAAAAATTGGATGACCACTTCATGCTCTACCCCGTGCACGAGTTTCAAAAAGTTACCTTAGCTACCAGCGCTTTGAGGGGCCAAGCGCTTAACTGGTTCAAATGTATCGGCAGAAGTCTCTTGGGTCAAGCAGGAAGTCCCACATATACTTATGAAAATTTCAAGACTGACCTACTAAAAGCCTTCCCTGTTATAAGGGATCGTGCGAAATTAGAAACGGAACTTTTTAGCATATATCAACAAAGAATCGAAAACCTCTCGAGCTTTATTTTAAGAAAAATTCACGTTTTCAAGCTCTTGTATGGAAACCGTCCGGATCCTGAAATAATTCAAGTGATTTTGCCGAGGTTACTACCCCAAGTGCAAGACTTTATTGAATTGAGAAATCCGACTACACTGGAAAAATTATTTGAGCTAGCAATCCAGTTTGAAAGTAGAAGAACGGCGGACGTTGAAAGAAGACGCCAATATCAACAGCGAAACCAATTTGGTACGCCAAGACTACAGCAAACTCAAGCACATGGCTACGGAGAAAAAGCGAATCAGTGGGCAAGGAAACCCGAGCATTCAAAAACAGCCGGCGAACGTCGACAGTTCAATAGCAACCCAGGAAAAAAGTCTCAAGGCCAGGGGAAAAAGAAGGAAAGCACGGAAAGGAAAAATAATTTAAACTAAAACGGATTTCTGCTGACGAGAGGGTGCGGAAATCCGAAGGCCACGAAAACCCCTCTTCCTACAAGTTAAATACAGTAATGGTGAAAAATTTGACTCTTCCGAAGATTGAAGTCTTGGTGAATAATATCCCGGCCACCGCACTCCTGGATACCGGCGCGCAGTGTTCCTGTGTGGCAGAAGTCTTTTTTAGAAAGTATTTTCGCAAATACCGCATATATAATGCGGATAATACGACAGTATTAGCGGCGCAAGGAAAAGAATGTAAGTGCGTAGGTAAAGTACCTTTTATATCCGTATCAAGGACGAACAAGTAAAGGTGATGTTTTTTATAGTAAAGAATCTGCAAGCACATTTGATTTTAGGAATAGATTTTCTTTCAGACGCACAAGCTACACTGGATTTTAATGAAGCGTCCCTTAAGCTGACAATGAAACCAGTGCGTGTAGAAAAGGTTGAACCACCAAGGTTAAATCTTGACCACCTGCCTAATGACGAGCAAGATAGAATCCGACAAGTGGTAAGTGAATTTGCTTCGTTATTTAGTGATATTCCAGGATTTACTCAGGTTACTAACCATAGTATTGACACCGGAGATGCATTGCCAGTTCGTCAAAAACCATACCGGTATGATAAGAATAAGGAAAAAATTATAGAATGGCATATTACCGATATGCTACGTAAAAAGATCATAACGCCCATCTCAAGTAGTTATGCTAGCCCGGTGGTTTTATGTAAGAAAAATAATGATTATCCTTTGGAGCATCCAAAAAGGTGGAGATTCGCTATTGATTACCGTAAATTAAATTCCATAACGAAATATCCGGTATATCCGTTACCGATCATAGAAGAAATTTTAAGGAACATAAAATCAACCAAATTTATGACGACTTTAGACTTAACGACTGGTTATTTTCAAATAGGGGTGAGGCCTGAGGACGTGCCTAAGACTGCTTTTATAACCAAGTCTGGCACTTATGCATTTTTGCGTATGCCGTTTGGCCTTTCAGGCGCCCCAGCAACATTTCAGCGATGCATGGACATTGTGTTAAGACCTGTTCTTGGAAAGTCCACATTTATCTATTTAGATGATATCATTATTACTAGTGATAATCTCGACCAACATGTACAGGATTTAAGACAGGTGTTTTCTTTATTAAATGAGGCCGGTCTAAAATTTAATGTCGAAAAGTGCAAATTTGCAGCCCCTGAATTAAAATATTTAGGTTACAAAATATCTCAAAAAGGGATCGATACAGATGAATCAAAAATAATCGCTGTACAAAAGTATCTGACTCCAAACACGGCAAAGAAGCTCTCTTCTTTTCTAGGACTTTGTTCATATTATAGGTCCTTTATAAAAGATTTTGCGGCTATCGCTGAGCCATTGTTAAAATTAAAAAGGAAAAAGGCAAGATTCTCGTGGACGGCCGAAGCCAATAGTGCTTTCGAAAAATTAAAACAAGCATTAACGCAAGCCCCTGTGTTGAAATTTCCTGAAAAGGATGAAAATTTAGAAATTTCAGCGGATGCTTCGGATTATGCGGTAGGAGCGGTACTTTCGCAAAATCAGCAGCCCGTGGTATTTTTTAGCCGAACTTTAAATCAAACACAAAGAAACTATTCCGCGACCGAGAGAGAGGCACTTGCAGTTCTGTTAGCAGTGCAAAAGTTCCGAGTCTATTTTGGAAAGGCGCCGATAACAGTATATTCTGATCATGCGGCGGTAACTAGATTGTACTCAGGGAAAAATTTATCCCCAAGGTTAATAAGATGGGCACTCAAGCTGCAAGAATATAATCTGGTAATCAAGCATACCCCCGGAAAGGAAAATATCGTAGCAGACGCCCTATCACGAATTAAATTAGACGAACAGGGTAATACCGTAAAAGTTGCAATGCTTACAGCGTGTACAATAAATTCCCGAGAAACTGTAATAACCGAACTGGGTAAGGATCCTGAGTTTGGAAGTATTTATGAGTATTTGAAGGATCCTGAAAATTTTAGCCACCAAGATATTGTGGAGATAAGAAATAGGGCGGCCCATTACGAACTAATAGATGGTCTATTATTTTATACAAAAACTACGAATTCCAACAACGAATTTCGACCTGTTATCCCAGCTAGTCTTAGATTAAATATCCTGCAAGAGCTCCATGACAGCCCTTTAGCTTCTCATGCTGGTATTCGAAAAACTATCCAACGCGTACGCGAGGCAGTCTACTTTCCTGAACTGCAAAAGTTAACAAGGGCGTATGTCCAGTCCTGCCCAACATGTCAAGCCGTTAATTATATTAATTTCCGCCCGGCCGGGTTTCTAAATAGTATTAAATCCGAATTTCCAAATGAAATAATTGGTATCGATTTATTGGGCCCTTTCCCAAAAAGTCAGTTAAATAAAAGTCGCTATCTCCTTGTTATGGTTGATCATTTTAGTAAATGGACCGAAATTGTTCCCTTAAAACGAGCCTCCGCGAAATTGGTTACCGATTCTATTTTAAATAAATATATTTTAAAATACGGGGCGCCCCTAAAAGTTATATCGGATAATGGTCCTCAATTTGTAAGTAATATATTTGAAGACATGTGCCAAAAACTGGGCATACGTCATTTAAAAATGGTCCCGTATCGGCCGCAATCAAATATAGCGGAACGGGTCAACAGAAATATAGTGAAAATTATCCGTAGTTATGTTAAAAATTTTCATAAAAGCTGGGATAACTATGTCAATGAATTTGCTTTCGCCCTTAGGACCGCAAAACATGATACAACGGGAAAAACTCCTGCTGAGTTATTTCTAGGCAGAAAGATTATAACACCGTTAGATAAATTATTTTATGTGCAACAAAGAGCCCCAGAATTTAAAATGGGTGATATAGAAAAACTAATAAAAGAAGCAAAAAAGAATACGGAAGTAGCACAAAGAAAACAGAAGTTATATTATGATCTGAAACGACGGGGAGTAACTTATAAAGTAGGGGATGAAGTTTTAAAAATTAAGCATTCACTTTCTTCAGCACCAGAAGATAAAACTGCCAAATTTTTTCCACGATTTGAAGGACCATATGTTATAGAAAAAATAACTCACGCTGTTGTAGTGTTAAAGGCCAGAAATGGTGAAACCTGTTCCGCAAATATTGATCAAATCAAGCCCTACTTCGATCGTAATAAAATGCAAATCTTTTCAGATCTTTTGCAGGATCCGGCACGGCAGACACCGCAGGTACAAGTTCCAGAGGTGAGAAAACGACAAGTACAAGGGCAAGCCAATGAGAGACAGAAGCGAGTGAAAAGAAAATTGCCCCGCGGAAAAATTGAAGGTAAAAAGAAAAAGAAGCCGTTCCACCGTCCAGAAAACAGAGTTCACGAACACCCCCAGAATGAAGAAGGGAGAAGGACGACGTATGTGAAGAGGACCAGGAGAAATGACGGCAACTATAACCCGGCTTTAAAACGGAAGATCGACTCATCCGACAGAACTCTCCGCAGCAAAAGTCGCCGAACTGCGGAAGGGCCATCAGTGGCGGAGGAAAAAGTACAAGAAAAATTTGAACGGCCAACAACAAGGTCCAAGCAGGATCACGACAGAAGTTTCCCGGTTCCGCCAAGACCAGCTGCCTTCAAACGGCCAAGACCACAAGCAGAGGAGAAAAGGAAGGTGTTCAAGGGTGGCCGTACTGGTGAAAAACGGAAGCTTCCAGAGGAAAGCACTGAAGGGCGAGCCCGTACAAGAAGGAGGATAAACCAGGCTACTGTCTGCAGCACCTTTAAAGACTGGGCCCAGAAAAGGATGTCCGAATATTACAAAGATAAGTAAAATTTTATGTTACTTTGCAAACTTAAGTTAATCTTTCATTCTTACTGCAAGTGGCAGATTTCAAGAAGTTTTACCTCATGCGAGGCCTACCTTTATCGCCAAAAGGGCGAGAAATGAGTTGTGACCGATTTTCTTATTATGTTTTTAAATTACTCGTGCGTAA
The DNA here is from genome assembly GCF_044657685.1 of Stegodyphus dumicola. NCBI lineage: Eukaryota > Metazoa > Arthropoda > Arachnida > Araneae > Eresidae > Stegodyphus > Stegodyphus dumicola. Next base: position 6,712,615 of record NC_140772.1, read on the forward strand.
AACTAAAGTTGATGTAGAATAGCGTTCTGTAAAGACTTAAATATTGTAAAAAGTTATTGTATAAATTTTATTTAAAACATTCTAGCAAGAAAGAAGTTTTAGTCTGAAAGACTTTTTGAAATGTAGTATTATTTCAATGTAGAAAGAATTGGCACTTGCTTTGAAAAGAATAGAAGTTAACAATGTACTACTAATGTATGTTTTCAAATGTGTAAAATTAACGGCATGTTGATATGTTCTTATATACATGTGAACTGTTATTTTAAATGTTAAGAAATACCGTGATATGGTAAAAGTGAAAGGAATGTTAAAAATTTGTTATTCGTGTGACTGTAAAGATTAAATCATGGCGAATATGTGGTAAAGGTTGAATGATGTAGTTAGGCTCTCTGACGCTACACTTTAGAGTTAGCCACTTTTAGAATAGTACCTCAGGGTTTAGAGTTGAAATTAGGGTGTGTTAAGAGGTCTCGTTATGTTGAATTTTAACACGTTAGTGTTTTGATTGTAGGAGGAAGTGTGGCACACGTAGACAGAAAACACATTCGTGTTTGGTGTTCTTTTACAACACATGTCAGAGAGCACGGGGAGAGATAATTAAAATAGTCATGAATGAAATAAGAATGTTAAGAGCAGTATATTCTATATGTTATTTGCAATGTCATTGTGTAACATTTCATTAAACTAGTTTTCCTTCCAGAGATCTGGAAGGAACCAGAATTGAATAAAAGCTCCTGGTTAGATGTAGTACAGATGAAAAAAAAGATTGTTGTATATCCTGGGAGCTGCTATTGTAACAAATTTCTTTCTTTTAAATTTTCTAGTTTCTAGAGAAGTTATGGTTGTAAAAGGTTGGACTCGCGTTAGATTCTAGAGCTAAAAGTTTTCAACAAGGTCGTTTTAGACCTCAGTTTCAAACTAATTAACTCTGGCGGGAAGTATGTAAGGATCTTAAGTTTTACTAACGTTTATTTTATTTTAAATCTTTACTATCACTTCTTATTTTCTACTTCCGGCCAGAATTATAAGCGTGAAGGTTTTTATGCAAAGTTTGTCTGGCGAACGCCAAGTATTTAAGTGTGGCCTTTTTGCCAAGCAAGAGAGAGAGGAAGCAGTGAGTTGAAGCAGGCCGCTTACCTTAGAAGTTACGCAGTTGCTATTTGCCTTCCAGGCCAGAGGTTTTAATCCTCTTGATAAATTAAACGTATTGTAGTGTTCACAGTCTCTGTGCTACATACGCTTCCTGTTATTATAAGGCCAATCTTCCACGTGTATTATTCTAAAGTTAAATTAGAGTTTAGTTTTATTTTGATATCTTTTACGTTAGACCCCGAGTGGAGGGTCATTGTATTCCGAAGTACGGAAGTTATTGTATATAGAGAAAAATAAAGGGTTTTGTATACCCTTCGTCTGTATCCTGTCTACTTACTACAATTAGTGAACATAGCTTTAGTAAGCTCTCTGTTCCTAGTCAGGTCCTTGTATGTTCCCGAAGAAGGTTAGAAGGAACATTGAACCTGATAGTGGCGCCCAACGTAGAAGAATAAGCATGGCCGAGTTTCAAGAAGAACCTGTGCTGCCTGCAGAAACGGCTCAGAATCCAGAAATGCTAGCTGCCGCCCTGGAAGGATTTGGGTACATCGTCCAGACCATGCGCGCTTCGATGAAACCAGAAGCAACGTTTAATGGAAACTCACCGGGAACCAGTTTTTTGGAAAAATTGGATGACCACTTCATGCTCTACCCCGTGCACGAGTTTCAAAAAGTTACCTTAGCTACCAGCGCTTTGAGGGGCCAAGCGCTTAACTGGTTCAAATGTATCGGCAGAAGTCTCTTGGGTCAAGCAGGAAGTCCCACATATACTTATGAAAATTTCAAGACTGACCTACTAAAAGCCTTCCCTGTTGTAAGGGATCGTGCGAAATTAGAAACGAAACTTTTTAGCATATATCAACAAAGAATCGAAAACCTCTCGAGCTTTATTTTAAGAAAAATTCACGTTTTCAAGCTCTTGTATGGAAACCGTCCGGATCCTGAAATAATTCAAGTGATTTTGCCGAGGTTACTACCCCAAGTGCAAGACTTTATTGAATTGAGAAATCCGACTACACTGGAAAAATTATTTGAGCTAGCAATCCAGTTTGAAAGTAGAAGAACGGCGGACGTTGAAAGAAGACGCCAATATCAACAGCGAAACCAATTTGGTACGCCAAGACTACAGCAAACTCAAGCACATGGCTACGGAGAAAAAGCGACTCAGTGGGCAAGGAAACCCGAGCATTCAAAAACAGCCGGCGAACGTCGACAGTTCAATAGCAACCCAGGAAAAAAGTCTCAAGGCCAGGGGAAAAAGAAGGAAAGCACGGAAAGGAAAAATAATTTAAACTAAAACGGATTTCTGCTGACGAGAGGGTGCGGAAATCCGAAGGCCACGAAAACCCCTCTTCCTACAAGTTAAATACAGTAATGGTGAAAAATTTGACTCTTCCGAAGATTGAAGTCTTGGTGAATAATATCCCGGCCACCGCACTCCTGGATACCGGCGCGCAGTGTTCCTGTGTGGCAGAAGTCTTTTTTAGAAAGTATTTTCGCAAATACCGCATATATAATGCGGATAATACGACAGTATTAGCGGCGCAAGGAAAAGAATGTAAGTGCGTAGGTAAAGTACCTTTTATATCCGTATCAAGGACGAACAAGTAAAGGTGATGTTTTTTATAGTAAAGAATCTGCAAGCACATTTGATTTTAGGAATAGATTTTCTTTCAGACGCACAAGCTACACTGGATTTTAATGAAGCGTCCCTTAAGCTGACAATGAAACCAGTGCGTGTAGAAAAGGTTGAACCACCAAGGTTAAATCTTGACCACCTGCCTAATGACGAGCAAGATAGAATCCGACAAGTGGTAAGTGAATTTGCTTCGTTATTTAGTGATATTCCAGGATTTATTTAGGTTACTAACCATAGTATTGACACCGGAGATGCATTGCCAGTTCGTCAAAAACCATACCGGTATGATAAGAATAAGGAAAAAATTATAGAATGGCATATTACCGATATGCTACGTAAAAAGATCATAACGCCCATCTCAAGTAGTTATGCTAGCCCGGTGGTTTTATGTAAGAAAAATAATGATTATCCTTTGGAGCATCCAAAAAGGTGGAGATTCGCTATTGATTACCGTAAATTAAATTCCATAACGAAATATCCGGTATATCCGTTACCGATCATAGAAGAAATTTTAAGGAACATAAAATCAACCAAATTTATGACGACTTTAGACTTAACGACTGGTTATTTTCAAATAGGGCTGAGGCCTGAGGACGTGCCTAATACTGCTTTTATAACCAAGTCTGGCACTTATGCATTTTTGCGTATGCCGTTTGGCCTTTCAGGCGCCCCAGCAACATTTCAGCGATGCATGGACATTGTGTTAAGACCTGTTCTTGGAAAGTCCACATTTATCTATTTAGATGATATCATTATTACTAGTGATAATCTCGACCAACATGTACAGGATTTAAGACAGGTGTTTTCTTTATTAAATGAGGCCGGTCTAAAAGTTAATGTCGAAAAGTGCAAATTTGCAGCCCCTGAATTAAAATATTTAGGTTACAAAATATCTCAAAAAGGGATCGAGACAGATGAATCAAAAATAATCGCTGTACAAAAGTATCCGACTCCAAACACGGCAAAGAAGCTCTCTTCTTTTCTAGGACTTTGTTCATATTATAGGTCCTTTATAAAAGATTTTGCGGCTATCGCTGAGCCATTGTTAAAATTAAAAAGGAAAAAGGCAAGATTCTCGTGGACGGCCGAAGCCAATAGTGCTTTCGAAAAATTAAAACAAGCATTAACGCAAGCCCCTGTGTTGAAATTTCCTGAAAAGGATGAAAATTTAGAAATTTCAGCGGATGCTTCGGATTATGCGGTAGGAGCGGTACTTTCGCAAAATCAGCAGCCCGTGGTATTTTTTAGCCGAACTTTAAATCAAACACAAAGAAACTATTCCGCGACCGAGAGAGAGGCACTTGCAGTTCTGTTAGCAGTGCAAAAGTTCCGAGTCTATTTTGGAAAGGCGCCGATAACAGTATATTCTGATCATGCGGCGGTAACTAGATTGTACTCAGGGAAAAATTTATCCCCAAGGTTAATAAGATGGGCACTCAAGCTGCAAGAATATAATCTGGTAATCAAGCATACCCCCGGAAAGGAAAATATCGTAGCAGACGCCCTATCACGAATTAAATTAGACGAACAGGGTAATACCGTAAAAGTTGCAATGCTTACAGCGTGTACAATAAATTCCCGAGAAACTGTAATAACCGAACTGGGTAAGGATCCTGAGTTTGGAAGTATTTATGAGTATTTGAAGGATCCTGAAAATTTTAGCCACCAAGATATTGTGGAGATAAGAAATAGGGCGGCCCATTACGAACTAATAGATGGTCTATTATTTTATACAAAAACTACGAATTCCAACAACGAATTTCGACCTGTTATCCCAGCTAGTCTTAGATTAAATATCCTGCAAGAGCTCCATGACAGCCCTTTAGCTTCTCATGCTGGTATTCGAAAAACTACGCGTACGCGAGGCAGTCTACTTTCCTGAACTGCAAAAGTTAACAAGGGCGTATGTCCAGTCCTGCCCAACATGTCAAGCCGTTAATTATATTAATTTCCGCCCGGCCGGGTTTCTAAATAGTATTAAATCCGAATTTCCAAATGAAATAATTGGTATCGATTTATTGGGCCCTTTCCCAAAAAGTCAGTTAAATAAAAGTCGCTATCTCCTTGTTATGGTTGATCATTTTAGTAAATGGACCGAAATTGTTCCCTTAAAACGAGCCTCCGCGAAATTGGTTACCGATTCTATTTTAAATAAATATATTTTAAAATACGGGGCGCCCCTAAAAGTTATATCGGATAATGGTCCTCAATTTGTAAGTAATATATTTGAAGACATGTGCCAAAAACTGGGCATACGTCATTTAAAAATGGTCCCGTATCGGCCGCAATCAAATATAGCGGAACGGGTCAACAGAAATATAGTGAAAATTATCCGTAGTTATGTTAAAAATTTTCATAAAAGCTGGGATAACTATGTCAATGAATTTGCTTTCGCCCTTAGGACCGCAAAACATGATACAACGGGAAAAACTCCTGCTGAGTTATTTCTAGGCAGAAAGATTATAACACCGTTAGATAAATTATTTTATGTGCAACAAAGAGCCCCAGAATTTAAAATGGGTGATATAGAAAAACTAATAAAAGAAGCAAAAAAGAATACGGAAGTAGCACAAAGAAAACAGAAGTTATATTATGATCTGAAACGACGGGGAGTAACTTATAAAGTAGGGGATGAAGTTTTAAAAATTAAGCATTCACTTTCTTCAGCACCAGAAGATAAAACTGCCAAATTTTTTCCACGATTTGAAGGACCATATGTTATAGAAAAAATAACTCACGCTGTTGTAGTGTTAAAGGCCAGAAATGGTGAAACCTGTTCCGCAAATATTGATCAAATCAAGCCCTACTTCGATCGTAATAAAATGCAAATCTTTTCAGATCTTTTGCAGGATCCGGCACGGCAGACACCGCAGGTACAAGTTCCAGAGGTGAGAAAACGACAAGTACAAGGGCAAGCCAATGAGAGACAGAAGCGAGTGAAAAGAAAATTGCCCCGCGGAAAAATTGAAGGTAAAAAGAAAAAGAAGCCGTTCCACCGTCCAGAAAACAGAGTTCACGAACACCCCCAGAATGAAGAAGGGAGAAGGACGACGTATGTGAAGAGGACCAGGAGAAATGACGGCAACTATAACCCGGCTTTAAAACGGAAGATCGACTCATCCGACAGAACTCTCCGCAGCAAAAGTCGCCGAACTGCGGAAGGGCCATCAGTGGCGGAGGAAAAAGTACAAGAAAAATTTGAACGGCCAACAACAAGGTCCAAGCAGGATCACGACAGAAGTTTCCCGGTTCCGCCAAGACCAGCTGCCTTCAAACGGCCAAGACCACAAGCAGAGGAGAAAAGGAAGGTGTTCAAGGGTGGCCGTACTGGTGAAAAACGGAAGCTTCCAGAGGAAAGCACTGAAGGGCGAGCCCGTACAAGAAGGAGGATAAACCAGGCTACTGTCTGCAGCACCTTTAAAGACTGGGCCCAGAAAAGGATGTCCGAATATTACAAAGATAAGTAAAATTTTATGTTACTTTGCAAACTTAAGTTAATCTTTCATTCTTACTGCAAGTGGCAGATTTCAAGAAGTTTTACCTCATGCGAGGCCTACCTTTATCGCCAAAAGGGCGAGAAATGAGTTGTGACCGATTTTCTTATTATGTTTTTAAATTACTCGTGCGTAAAACTAAAGTTGATGTAGAATAGCGTTCTGTAAAGACTTAAATATTGTAAAAAGTTATTGTATAAATTTTATTTAAAACATTCTAGCAAGAAAGAAGTTTTAGTCTGAAAGACTTTTTGAAATGTAGTATTATTTCAATGTAGAAAGAATTGGCACTTGCTTTGAAAAGAATAGAAGTTAACAATGTACTACTAATGTATGTTTTCAAATGTGTAAAATTAACGGCATGTTGATATGTTCTTATATACATGTGAACTGTTATTTTAAATGTTAAGAAATACCGTGATATGGTAAAAGTGAAAGGAATGTTAAAAATTTGTTATTCGTGTGACTGTAAAGATTAAATCATGGCGAATATGTGGTAAAGGTTGAATGATGTAGTTAGGCTCTCTGACGCTACACTTTAGAGTTAGCCACTTTTAGAATAGTACCTCAGGGTTTAGAGTTGAAATTAGGGTGTGTTAAGAGGTCTCGTTATGTTGAATTTTAACACGTTAGTGTTTTGATTGTAGGAGGAAGTGTGGCACACGTAGACAGAAAACACATTCGTGTTTGGTGTTCTTTTACAACACATGTCAGAGAGCACGGGGAGAGATAATTAAAATAGTCATGAATGAAATAAGAATGTTAAGAGCAGTATATTCTATATGTTATTTGCAATGTCATTGTGTAACATTTCATTAAACTAGTTTTCCTTCCAGAGATCTGGAAGGAACCAGAATTGAATAAAAGCTCCTGGTTAGATGTAGTACAGATGAAAAAAAAGATTGTTGTATATCCTGGGAGCTGCTATTGTAACAAATTTCTTTCTTTTAAATTTTCTAGTTTCTAGAGAAGTTATGGTTGTAAAAGGTTGGACTCGCGTTAGATTCTAGAGCTAAAAGTTTTCAACAAGGTCGTTTTAGACCTCAGTTTCAAACTAATTAACTCTGGCGGGAAGTATGTAAGGATCTTAAGTTTTACTAACGTTTATTTTATTTTAAATCTTTACTATCACTTCTTATTTTCTACTTCCGGCCAGAATTATAAGCGTGAAGGTTTTTATGCAAAGTTTGTCTGGCGAACGCCAAGTATTTAAGTGTGGCCTTTTTGCCAAGCAAGAGAGAGAGGAAGCAGTGAGTTGAAGCAGGCCGCTTACCTTAGAAGTTACGCAGTTGCTATTTGCCGTCCAGGCCAGAGGTTTTAATCCTCTTGATAAATTAAACGTATTGTAGTGTTCACAGTCTCTGTGCTACATACGCTTCCTGTTATTATAAGGCCAATCTTCCACGTGTATTATTCTAAAGTTAAATTAGAGTTTAGTTTTATTTTGATATCTTTTACGTTAGACCCCGAGTGGAGGGTCATTGTATTCCGAAGTACGGAAGTTATTGTATATAGAGAAAAATAAAGGGTTTTGTATACCCTTCGTCTGTATCCTGTCTACTTACTACAATTAGTGAACATAGCTTTAGTAAGCTCTCTGTTCCTAGTCAGGTCCTTGTATGTTCCCGAAGAAGGTTAGAAGGAACATTGAACCTGATAGTGGCGCCCAACGTAGAAGAATAAGCATGGCCGAGTTTCAAGAAGAACCTGTGCTGCCTGCAGAAACGGCTCAGAATCCAGAAATGCTAGCTGCCGCCCTGGAAGGATTTGGGTACATCGTCCAGACCATGCGCGCTTCGATGAAACCAGAAGCAACGTTTAATGGAAACTCACCGGGAACCAGTTTTTTGGAAAAATTGGATGACCACTTCATGCTCTACATCGTGCACGAGTTTCAAAAAGTTACCTTAGCTACCAGCGCTTTGAGGGGCCAAGCGCTTAACTGGTTCAAATGTATCGGCAGAAGTCTCTTGGGTCAAGCAGGAAGTCCCACATATACTTATGAAAATTTCAAGACTGACCTACTAAAAGCCTTCCCTGTTGTAAGGGATCGTGCGAAATTAGAAACGAAACTTTTTAGCATATATCAACAAAGAATCGAAAACCTCTCGAGCTTTATTTTAAGAAAAATTCACGTTTTCAAGCTCTTGTATGGAAACCGTCCGGATCCTGAAATAATTCAAGTGATTTTGCCGAGGTTACTACCCCAAGTGCAAGACTTTATTGAATTGAGAAATCCGACTACACTGGAAAAATTATTTGAGCTAGCAATCCAGTTTGAAAGTAGAAGAACGGCGGACGTTGAAAGAAGACGCCAATATCAACAGCGAAACCAATTTGGTACGCCAAGACTACAGCAAACTCAAGCACATGGCTACGGAGAAAAAGCGACTCAGTGGGCAAGGAAACCCGAGCATTCAAAAATAGCCGGCGAACGTCGACAGTTCAATAGCAACCCAGGAAAAAAGTCTCAAGGCCAGGGGAAAAAGAAGGAAAGCACGGAAAGGAAAAATAATTTAAACTAAAACGGATTTCTGCTGACGAGAGGGTGCGGAAATCCGAAGGCCACGAAAACCCCTCTTCCTACAAGTTAAATACAGTAATGGTGAAAATTTGACTCTTCCGAAGATTGAAGTCTTGGTGAATAATATCCCGGCCACCGCACTCCTGGATACCGGCGCGCAGTGTTCCTGTGTGGCAGAAGTCTTTTTTAGAAAGTATTTTCGCAAATACCGCATATATAATGCGGATAATACGACAGTATTAGCGGCGCAAGGAAAAGAATGTAAGTGCGTAGGTAAAGTACCTTTTATATCCGTATCAAGGACGAACAAGTAAAGGTGATGTTTTTTATAGTAAAGAATCTGCAAGCACATTTGATTTTAGGAATAGATTTTCTTTCAGACGCACAAGCTACACTGGATTTTAATGAAGCGTCCCTTAAGCTGACAATGAAACCAGTGCGTGTAGAACAGGTTGAACCACCAAGGTTAAATCTTGACCACCTGCCTAATGACGAGCAAGATAGAATCCGACAAGTGGTAAGTGAATTTGCTTCGTTATTTAGTGATATTCCAGGATTTATTTAGGTTACTAACCATAGTATTGACACCGGAGATGCATTGCCAGTTCGTCAAAAACCATACCGGTATGATAAGAATAAGGAAAAAATTATAGAATGGCATATTACCGATATGCTACGTAAAAAGATCATAACGCCCATCTCAAGTAGTTATGCTAGCCCGGTGGTTTTATGTAAGAAAAATAATGATTATCCTTTGGAGCATCCAAAAAGGTGGAGATTCGCTATTGATTACCGTAAATTAAATTCCATAACGAAATATCCGGTATATCCGTTACCGATCATAGAAGAAATTTTAAGGAACATAAAATCAACCAAATTTATGACGACTTTAGACTTAACGACTGGTTATTTTCAAATAGGGGTGAGGCCTGAGGACGTGCCTAATACTGCTTTTATAACCAAGTCTGGCACTTATGCATTTTTGCGTATGCCGTTTGGCCTTTCAGGCGCCCCAGCAACATTTCAGCGATGCATGGACATTGTGTTAAGACCTGTTCTTGGAAAGTCCACATTTATCTATTTAGATGATATCATTATTACTAGTGATAATCTCGACCAACATGTACAGGATTTAAGACAGGTGTTTTCTTTATTAAATGAGGCCGGTCTAAAAGTTAATGTCGAAAAGTGCAAATTTGCAGCCCCTGAATTAAAATATTTAGGTTACAAAATATCTCAAAAAGGGATCGAGACAGATGAATCAAAAATAATCGCTGTACAAAAGTATCCGACTCCAAACACGGCAAAGAAGCTCTCTTCTTTTCTAGGACTTTGTTCATATTATAGGTCCTTTATAAAAGATTTTGCGGCTATCGCTGAGCCATTGTTAAAATTAAAAAGGAAAAAGGCAAGATTCTCGTGGACGGCCGAAGCCAATAGTGCTTTCGAAAAATTAAAACAAGCATTAACGCAAGCCCCTGTGTTGAAATTTCCTGAAAAGGATGAAAATTTAGAAATTTCAGCGGATGCTTCGGATTATGCGGTAGGAGCGGTACTTTCGCAAAATCAGCAGCCCGTGGTATTTTTTAGCCGAACTTTAAATCAAACACAAAGAAACTATTCCGCGACCGAGAGAGAGGCACTTGCAGTTCTGTTAGCAGTGCAAAAGTTCCGAGTCTATTTTGGAAAGGCGCCGATAACAGTATATTCTGATCATGCGGCGGTAACTAGATTGTACTCAGGGAAAAATTTATCCCCAAGGTTAATAAGATGGGCACTCAAGCTGCAAGAATATAATCTGGTAATCAAGCATACCCCCGGAAAGGAAAATATCGTAGCAGACGCCCTATCACGAATTAAATTAGACGAACAGGGTAATACCGTAAAAGTTGCAATGCTTACAGCGTGTACAATAAATTCCCGAGAAACTGTAATAACCGAACTGGGTAAGGATCCTGAGTTTGGAAGTATTTATGAGTATTTGAAGGATCCTGAAAATTTTAGCCACCAAGATATTGTGGAGATAAGAAATAGGGCGGCCCATTACGAACTAATAGATGGTCTATTATTTTATACAAAAACTACGAATTCCAACAACGAATTTCGACCTGTTATCCCAGCTAGTCTTAGATTAAATATCCTGCAAGAGCTCCATGACAGCCCTTTAGCTTCTCATGCTGGTATTCGAAAAACTATCCAACGCGTACGCGAGGCAGTCTACTTTCCTGAACTGCAAAAGTTAACAAGGGCGTATGTCCAGTCCTGCCCAACATGTCAAGCCGTTAATTATATTAATTTCCGCCCGGCCGGGTTTCTAAATAGTATTAAATCCGAATTTCCAAATGAAATAATTGGTATCGATTTATTGGGCCCTTTCCCAAAAAGTCAGTTAAATAAAAGTCGCTATCTCCTTGTTATGGTTGATCATTTTAGTAAATGGACCGAAATTGTTCCCTTAAAACGAGCCTCTGCGAAATTGGTTACCGATTCTATTTTAAATAAATATATTTTAAAATACGGGGCGCCCCTAAAAGTTATATCGGATAATGGTCCTCAATTTGTAAGTAATATATTTGAAGACATGTGCCAAAAACTGGGCATACGTCATTTAAAAATGGTCCCGTATCGGCCGCAATCAAATATAGCGGAACGGGTCAACAGAAATATAGTGAAAATTATCCGTAGTTATGTTAAAAATTTTCATAAAAGCTGGGATAACTATGTCAATGAATTTGCTTTCGCCCTTAGGACCGCAAAACATGATACAACGGGAAAAACTCCTGCTGAGTTATTTCTAGGCAGAAAGATTATAACACCGTTAGATAAATTATTTTATGTGCAACAAAGAGCCCCAGAATTTAAAATGGGTGATATAGAAAAACTAATAAAAGAAGCAAAAAAGAATACGGAAGTAGCACAAAGAAAACAGAAGTTATATTATGATCTGAAACGACGGGGAGTAACTTATAAAGTAGGGGATGAAGTTTTAAAAATTAAGCATTCACTTTCTTCAGCACCAGAAGATAAAACTGCCAAATTTTTTCCACGATTTGAAGGACCATATGTTATAGAAAAAATAACTCACGCTGTTGTAGTGTTAAAGGCCAGAAATGGTGAAACCTGTTCCGCAAATATTGATCAAATCAAGCCCTACTTCGATCGTAATAAAATGCAAATCTTTTCAGATCTTTTGCAGGATCCGGCACGGCAGACACCGCAGGTACAAGTTCCAGAGGTGGGAAAACGACAAGTACAAGGGCAAGCCAATGAGAGACAGAAGCGAGTGAAAAGAAAATTGCCCCGCGGAAAAATTGAAGGTAAAAAGAAAAAGAAGCCGTTCCACCGTCCAGAAAACAGAGTTCACGAACACCCCCAGAATGAAGAAGGGAGAAGGACGACGTATGTGAAGAGGACCAGGAGAAATGACGGCAACTATAACCCGGCTTTAAAACGGAAGATCGACTCATCCGACAGAACTCTCCGCAGCAAAAGTCGCCGAACTGCGGAAGGGCCATCAGTGGCGGAGGAAAAAGTACAAGAAAAATTTGAACGGCCAACAACGAGGTCCAAGCAGGATCACGACAGAAGTTTCCCGGTTCCGCCAAGACCAGCTGCCTTCAAACGGCCAAGACCACAAGCAGAGGAGAAAAGGAAGGTGTTCAAGGGTGGCCGTACTGGTGAAAAACGGAAGCTTCCAGAGGAAAGCACTGAAGGGCGAGCCCGTACAAGAAGGAGGATAAACCAGGCTACTGTCTACAGCACCTTTAAAGACTGGGCCCAGAAAAGGATGTCCGAATATTACAAAGATAAGTAAAATTTTATGTTACTTTGCAAACTTAAGTTAATCTTTCATTCTTACTGCAAGTGGCAGATTTCAAGAAGTTTTACCTCATGCGAGGCCTACCTTTATCGCCAAAAGGGCGAGAAATGAGTTGTGACCGATTTTCTTATTATGTTTTTAAATTACTCGTGCGTAAAACTAAAGTTGATGTAGAATAGCGTTGTGTAAAGACTTAAATATTGTAAAAAGTTATTGTATAAATTTTATTTAAAACATTCTAGCAAGAAAGAAGTTTTAGTCTGAAAGACTTTTTGAAATGTAGTATTATTTCAATGTAGAAAGAATTGGCACTTGCTTTGAAAAGAATAGAAGTTAACAATGTACTACTAATGTATGTTTTCAAATGTGTAAAATTAACGGCATGTTGATATGTTCTTATATACATGTGAACTGTTATTTTAAATGTTAAGAAATACCGTGATATGGTAAAAGTGAAAGGAATGTTAAAAATTTGTTATTCGTGTGACTGTAAAGATTAAATCATGGCGAATATGTGGTAAAGGTTGAATGATGTAGTTAGGCTCTCTGACGCTACACTTTAGAGTTAGCCACTTTTAGAATAGTACCTCAGGGTTTAGAGTTGAAATTAGGGTGTGTTAAGAGGTCTCGTTATGTTGAATTTTAACACGTTAGTGTTTTGATTGTAGGAGGAAGTGTGGCACACGTAGACAGAAAACACATTCGTGTTTGGTGTTCTTTTACAACACATGTCAGAGAGCACGGGGAGAGATAATTAAAATAGTCATGAATGAAATAAGAATGTTAAGAGCAGTATATTCTATATGTTATTTGCAATGTCATTGTGTAACATTTCATTAAACTAGTTTTCCTTCCAGAGATCTGGAAGGAACCAGAATTGAATAAAAGCTCCTGGTTAGATGCAGTACAGATGAAAAAAAAGATTGTTGTATATCCTGGGAGCTGCTATTGTAACAAATTTCTTTCTTTTAAATTTTCTAGTTTCTAGAGAAGTTATGGTTGTAAAAGGTTGGACTCGCGTTAGATTCTAGAGCTAAAAGTTTTCAACAAGGTCGTTTTAGACCTCAGTTTCAAACTAATTAACTCTGGCGGGAAGTATGTAAGGATCTTAAGTTTTACTAACGTTTATTTTATTTTAAATCTTTACTATCACTTCTTATTTTCTACTTCCGGCCAGAATTATAAGCGTGAAGGTTTTTATGCAAAGTTTGTCTGGCGAACGCCAAGTATTTAAGTGTGGCCTTTTTGCCAAGCAAGAGAGAGAGGAAGCAGTGAGTTGAAGCAGGCCGCTTACCTTAGAAGTTACGCAGTTGCTATTTGCCTTCCAGGCCAGAGGTTTTAATCCTCTTGATAAATTAAACGTATTGTAGTGTTCACAGTCTCTGTGCTACATACGCTTCCTGTTATTATAAGGCCAATCTTCCACGTGTATTATTCTAAAGTTAAATTAGAGTTTAGTTTTATTTTGATATCTTTTACGTTAGACCCCGAGTGGAGGGTCATTGTATTCCGAAGTACGGAAGTTATTGTATATAGAGAAAAATAAAGGGTTTTGTATACCCTTCGTCTGTATCCTGTCTACTTACTACAATTAGTGAACATAGCTTTAGTAAGCTCTCTGTTCCTAGTCAGGTCCTTGTATATTCCCGAAGAAGGTTAGAAGGAACATTGAACCTGATAGTGGCGCCCAACGTAGAAGAATAAGCATGGCCGAGTTTCAAGAAGAACCTGTGCTGCCTGCAGAAACGGCTCAGAATCCAGAAATGCCAGCTGCCGCCCTGGAAGGATTTGGGTACATCGTCCAGACCATGCGCGCTTCGATGAAACCAGAAGCAACGTTTAATGGAAACTCACCGGTAACCAGTTTTTTGGAAAAATTGGATGACCACTTCATGCTCTACCCCGTGCACGAGTTTCAAAAAGTTACCTTAGCTACCAGGGCTTTGAGGGGCCAAGCGCTTAACTGGTTCAAATGTATCGGCAGAAGTCTCTTGGGTCAAGCAGGAAGTCCCACCTATACTTATGAAAATTTCAAGACTGACCTACTAAAAGCCTTCCCTGTTGTAAGGGATCGTGCGAAATTAGAAACGGAACTTTTTAGCATATATCAACAAAGAATCGAAAACCTCTCGAGCTTTATTTTAAGAAAAATTCACGTTTTCAAGCTCTTGTATGGAAACCGTCCGGATCCTGAAATAATTCAAGTGATTTTGCCGAGGTTACTACCCCAAGTGCAAAACTTTATTGAATTGAGAAATCCGACTACACTGGAAAAATTATTTGAGCTAGCAATCCAGTTTGAAAGTAGAAGAACGGCGGACGTTGAAAGAAGACGCCAATATCAACAGCGAAACCAATTTGGTACGCCAAGACTACAGCAAACTCAAGCACATGGCTACGGAGAAAAAGCGAATCAGTGGGCAAGGAAACCCGAGCATTCAAAAACAGCGGGCGAACGTCGACAGTTCAATAGCAACCCAGGAAAAAAGTCTCAAGGCCAGGGGAAAAAGAAGGAAAGCACGGAAAGGAAAAATAGTTTAAACTAAAACGGATTTCTGCTGACGAGAGGGTGCGGAAATCCGAAGGCCACGAAAACCCCTCTTCCTACAAGTTAAATACAGTAATGGTGAAAAATTTGACTCTTCCGAAGATTGAAGTCTTGGTGAATAATATCCCGGCCACCGCACTCCTGGATACCGGCGCGCAGTGTTCCTGTGTGGCAGAAGTCTTTTTTAGAAAGTATTTTCGCAAATACCGCATATATAATGCGGATAATACGACAGTATTAGCGGCGCAAGGAAAAGAATGTAAGTGCGTAGGTAAAGTACCTTTTATATCCGTATCAAGGACGAACAAGTAAAGGTGATGTTTTTTATAGTAAAGAATCTGCAAGCACATTTGATTTTAGGAATAGATTTTCTTTCAGACGCACAAGCTACACTGGATTTTAATGAAGCGTCCCTTAAGCTGACAATGAAACCAGTGCGTGTAGAAAAGGTTGAACCACCAAGGTTAAATCTTGACCACCTGCCTAATGACGAGTAAGATAGAATCCGACAAGTGGTAAGTGAATTTGCTTCGTTATTTAGTGATATTCCAGGATTTACTCAGGTTACTAACCATAGTATTGACACCGGAGATGCATTGCCAGTTCGTCAAAAACCATACCGGTATGATAAGAATAAGGAAAAAATTATAGAATGGCATATTACCGATATGCTACGTAAAAAGATCATAACGCCTATCTCAAGTAGTTATGCTAGCCCGGTGGTTTTATGTAAGAAAAATAATGATTATCCTTTGGAGCATCCAAAAAGGTGGAGATTCGCTATTGATTACCGTAAATTAAATTCCATAACGAAATATCCGGTATATCCGTTACCGATCATAGAAGAAATTTTAAGGAACATAAAATCAACCAAATTTATGACGACTTTAGACTTAACGACTGGTTATTTTCAAATAGGGGTGAGGCCCGAGGACGTGCCTAAGACTGCTTTTATAACCAAGTCTGGCACTTATGCATTTTTGCGTATGCCGTTTGGCCTTTCAGGCGCCCCAGCAACATTTCAGCGATGCATGGACATTGTGTTAAGACCTGTTCTTGGAAAGTCCACATTTATCTATTTAGATGATATCATTATTACTAGTGATAATCTCGACCAACATGTACAGGATTTAAGACAGGTGTTTTCTTTATTAAATGAGGCCGGTCTAAAAGTTAATGTCGAAAAGTGCAAATTTGCAGCCCCTGAATTAAAATATTTAGGTTACAAAATATCGCAAAAAGGGATCGAGACAGATGAATCAAAAATAATCGCTGTACAAAAGTATCCGACTCCAAACACGGCATAGAAGCTCTCTTCTTTTCTAGGACTTTGTTCATATTATAGGTCCTTTATAAAAGATTTTGCGGCTATCGCTGAGCCATTGTTAAAATTAAAAAGGAAAAAGGCAAGATTCTCGTGGACGGCCGAAGCCAATAGTGCTTTCGAAAAATTAAAACAAGCATTAACGCAAGCCCCTGTGTTGAAATTTCCTGAAAAGGATGAAATTATTTTTTATTTAGATTATTTTTATTAGGATTTAGAAATTTCAGCGGATGCTTCGGATTATGCGGTAGGAGCGGTACTTTCGCAAAATCAGCAGCCCGTGGTATTTTTTAGCCGAACTTTAAATCAAACACAAAGAAACTATTCCGCGACCGAGAGAGAGGCACTTGCAGTTCTGTTAGCAGTGCAAAAGTTCCGAGTCTATTTTGGAAAGGCGCCGATAACAGTATATTCTGATCATGCGGCGGTAACTAGATTGTACTCAGGGAAAAATTTATCCCCAAGGTTAATAAGATGGGCACTCAAGCTGCAAGAATATAATCTGGTAATCAAGCATACCCCCGGAAAGGAAAATATCGTAGCAGACGCCCTATCACGAATTAAATTAGACGAACAGGGTAATACCGTAAAAGTTGCAATGCTTACAGCGTGTACAATAAATTCCCGAGAAACTGTAATAACCGAACTGGGTAAGGATCCTGAGTTTGGAAGTATTTATGAGTATTTGAAGGATCCTGAAAATTTTAGCCACCAAGATATTGTGGAGATAAGAAATAGGGCGGCCCATTACGAACTAATAGATGGTCTATTATTTTATACAAAAACTACGAATTCCAACAACGAATTTCGACCTGTTATCCCAGCTAGTCTTAGATTAAATATCCTGCAAGAGCTCCATGACAGCCCTTTAGCTTCTCATGCTGGTATTCGAAAAACTATCCAACGCGTACGCGAGGCAGTCTACTTTCCTGAACTGCAAAAGTTAACAAGGGCGTATGTCCAGTCCTGCCCAACATGTCAAGCCGTTAATTATATTAATTTCCGCCCGGCCGGGTTTCTAAATAGTATTAAATCCGAATTTCCAAATGAAATAATTGGTATCGATTTATTGGGCCCTTTCCCAAAAAGTCAGTTAAATAAATGTCGCTATCTCCTTGTTATGGTTGATCATTTTAGTAAATGGACCGAAATTGTTCCCTTAAAACGAGCCTCCGCGAAATTGGTTACCGATTCTATTTTAAATAAATATATTTTAAAATACGGGGCGCCCCTAAAAGTTATATCGGATAATGGTCCTCAATTTGTAAGTAATATATTTGAAGACATGTGCCAAAAACTGGGCATACGTCATTTAAAAATGGTCCCGTATCGGCCGCAATCAAATATAGCGGAACGGGTCAACAGAAATATAGTGAAAATTATCCGTAGTTATGTTAAAAATTTTCATAAAAGCTGGGATAACTATGTCAATGAATTTGCTTTCGCCCTTAGGACCGCAAAACATGATACAACGGGAAAAACTCCTGCTGAGTTATTTCTAGGCAGAAAGATTATAACACCGTTAGATAAATTATTTTATGTGCAACAAAGAGCCCCAGAATTTAAAATGGGTGATATAGAAAAACTAATAAAAGAAGCAAAAAAGAATACGGAAGTAGCACAAAGAAAACAGAAGTTATATTATGATCTGAAACGACGGGGAGTAACTTATAAAGTAGGGGATGAAGTTTTAAAAATTAAGCATTCACTTTCTTCAGCACCAGAAGATAAAACTGCCAAATTTTTTCCACGATTTGAAGGACCATATGTTATAGAAAAAATAACTCACGCTGTTGTAGTGTTAAAGGCCAGAAATGGTGAAACCTGTTCCGCAAATATTGATCAAATCAAGCCCTACTTCGATCGTAATAAAATGCAAATCTTTTCAGATCTTTTGCAGGATCCGGCACGGCAGACACCGCAGGTACAAGTTCCAGAGGTGGGAAAACGACAAGTACAAGGGCAAGCCAATGAGAGACAGAAGCAAGTGAAAAGAAAATTGCCCCGCGGAAAAATTGAAGGTAAAAAGAAAAAGAAGCCGTTCCACCGTCCAGAAAACAGAGTTCACGAACACCCCCAGAATGAAGAAGGGAGAAGGACGACGTATGTGAAGAGGACCAGGAGAAATGACGGCAACTATAACCCGGCTTTAAAACGGAAGATCGACTCATCCGACAGAACTCTCCGCAGCAAAAGTCGCCGAACTGCGGAAGGGCCATCAGTGGCGGAGGAAAAAGTACAAGAAAAATTTGAACGGCCAACAACGAGGTCCAAGCAGGATCACGACAGAAGTTTCCCAGTTCCGCCAAGACCAGCTGCCTTCAAACGGCCAAGACCACAAGCAGAGGAGAAAAGGAAGGTGTTCAAGGGTGGCCGTACTGGTGAAAAACGGAAGCTTCCAGAGGAAAGCACTGAAGGGCGAGCCCGTACAAGAAGGAGGATAAACCAGGCTACTGTCTACAGCACCTTTAAAGACTGGGCCCAGAAAAGGATGTCCGAATATTACAAAGATAAGTAAAATTTTATGTTACTTTGCAAACTTAAGTTAATCTTTCATTCTTACTGCAAGTGGCAGATTTCAAGAAGTTTTACCTCATGCGAGGCCTACCTTTATCGCCAAAAGGGCGAGAAATGAGTTGTGACCGATTTTCTTATTATGTTTTTAAATTACTCGTGCGTAAAACTAAAGTTGATGTAGAATAGCGTTGTGTAAAGACTTAAATATTGTAAAAAGTTATTGTATAAATTTTATTTAAAACATTCTAGCAAGAAAGAAGTTTTAGTCTGAAAGACTTTTTGAAATGTAGTATTATTTCAATGTAGAAAGAATTGGCACTTGCTTTGAAAAGAATAGAAGTTAACAATGTACTACTAATGTATGTTTTCAAATGTGTAAAATTAACGGCATGTTGATATGTTCTTATATACATGTGAACTGTTATTTTAAATGTTAAGAAATACCGTGATATGGTAAAAGTGAAAGGAATGTTAAAAATTTGTTATTCGTGTGACTGTAAAGATTAAATCATGGCGAATATGTGGTAAAGGTTGAATGATGTAGTTAGGCTCTCTGACGCTACACTTTAGAGTTAGCCACTTTTAGAATAGTACCTCAGGGTTTAGAGTTGAAATTAGGGTGTGTTAAGAGGTCTCGTTATGTTGAATTTTAACACGTTAGTGTTTTGATTGTAGGAGGAAGTGTGGCACACGTAGACAGAAAACACATTCGTGTTTGGTGTTCTTTTACAACACATGTCAGAGAGCACGGGGAGAGATAATTAAAATAGTCATGAATGAAATAAGAATGTTAAGAGCAGTATATTCTATATGTTATTTGCAATGTCATTGTGTAACATTTCATTAAACTAGTTTTCCTTCCAGAGATCTGGAAGGAACCAGAATTGAATAAAAGCTCCTGGTTAGATGCAGTACAGATGAAAAAAAAGATTGTTGTATATCCTGGGAGCTGCTATTGTAACAAATTTCTTTCTTTTAAATTTTCTAGTTTCTAGAGAAGTTATGGTTGTAAAAGGTTGGACTCGCGTTAGATTCTAGAGCTAAAAGTTTTCAACAAGGTCGTTTTAGACCTCAGTTTCAAACTAATTAACTCTGGCGGGAAGTATGTAAGGATCTTAAGTTTTACTAACGTTTATTTTATTTTAAATCTTTACTATCACTTCTTATTTTCTACTTCCGGCCAGAATTATAAGCGTGAAGGTTTTTATGCAAAGTTCGTCTGGCGAACGCCAAGTATTTAAGTGTGGCCTTTTTGCCAAGCAAGAGAGAGAGGAAGCAGTGAGTTGAAGCAGGCCGCTTACCTTAGAAGTTACGCAGTTGCTATTTGCCTTCCAGGCCAGAGGTTTTAATCCTCTTGATAAATTAAACGTATTGTAGTGTTCACAGTCTCTGTGCTACATACGCTTCCTGTTATTATAAGGCCAATCTTCCACGTGTATTATTCTAAAGTTAAATTAGAGTTTAGTTTTATTTTGATATCTTTTACGTTAGACCCCGAGTGGAGGGTCATTGTATTCCGAAGTACGGAAGTTATTGTATATAGAGAAAAATAAAGGGTTTTGTATACCCTTCGTCTGTATCCTGTCTACTTACTACAATTAGTGAACATAGCTTTAGTAAGCTCTCTGTTCCTAGTCAGGTCCTTGTATGTTCCCGAAGAAGGTTAGAAGGAACATTGAACCTGATAAACTGTACACATGATGACGATAAAGTACAGAGTGATGAACAAACCGTTTCAGATCTTCCCGTGGATAAAAAGTCTGAAAGGACTGAATGTTCATACTGTGATATACAAAACAGGAATACATCTGAGAACTGCAGTGAAAACGTATTTGACCCAGGTATAACTTAATGAAAATACAGATTGAAATTCATCCCGAACTTTAATTTGTATAATTTAAAATTGTTATGTGTTTAATTTGTGTATATAACTTGTAAATAGAGTAAATAATTGTTCCTTTAGTTATGCTATTTGTTTGTTTCATTATGTCTTGTTTGTATCGAATTTGGCTTCTGACAAAGGGTTGTACTGCCCAGGACATGCAATCCTTGAGAGGGGCAGAGTTACGAAATTACTTATTTAAATGTTTCTTGATAGTTTGATATTAAATTAAATTCCACTGCTACTTTGAAATACATTTTTTCATCATTTTGTTCAAAACAGGGTCTTTAAAATGCCGTGCATAGTTTGTGAAATGCACACTGCAACTCATCTAAACAACTAAACTAATTCAAACGCACTTCAAACAAGCGGTGAAAATGATGTATTCCATGATATGCTGACGACCTCGCGTATTCGTATCAGGGTTCGTACACATTTCTACATATGGAAATTAAGGACTTTTAAGGACCATTAATGAAAAAATTAAGGACCTATGAGCAAATGAGAACTGAATAAATTCAATTAGAAATATTATCTATGCCTGAATTTCACTTTTGTAATACCATTCTAAAAATAAAATAGATCCCTAAGTATGACACATTATTATTAAACATGAATTAATAACCATGGAAAGTTTGAAATTAATTAAAGTTTGAGAATAAAATAAACTTTATGCAATTTACAAGTAGCATTAAATATTTTACACTTATAATAGTTGGACATTTTGAAAGAAGATAAGTGACATTTATATTTTACTAACAGTTAGATTTATGTTGATATTTTTATGTCTCATTTTGTCACATACTTGTTCAATCTAGAGGTTTAGTAAATAGCAGGTAGATTTTATGTAAAGCATCATAGGTTCAAATGAGAAGTAAGATCATAATCAGCATGATTCATAACAAAAAACTGAATGTTGTCACCGCTGTTGCTTGTCTAGAGAGAGACCTGCTGATTAGAACAAACCTGAAAGGCCTGTTGTAGGCACAGTTAGCGAGTTTTGAAAGTGTTGTTGTAACAAAACATTTATGTCCTATAACAACAAAACTCAACAAAATATTTATGCGTCATTTTGATTTGAAGCCTTCCCAGACATTTTTTGAAATTTTTATCGATTTCCTCCTCCTTAAGCATCTTTTCTAACAATCAAAAATTTGTCTGATTAAGCAAACCAATGCTCTGACTAGTTTCTGCTTGCTTTATCTGCTAACTTGTCAACCTCCCCATAATATACTTATGAGGGTTTAACTTGATCTGCTAAAAGTTAAAAAGTTCCAAACCCCCCAACAGACATGAAGCAAATTATTACTATGTCTGAAAGTAATGATAATATCAGACAAAGGTTTAAATAAGCCTCTTATTTAAAAAGAAATTAGAACATAAAGACATGTTCTGATGCTAACAAAATCAATTACAGCTCACAGTGACGTTATTAAACAAGAACAGTCAAATTTAAACTTTTAGTGGTCAAAGATTATACAATTTAATTTTAATTTAAGCTGGCTCAGTAACTCTATCATATGAGGAAATAAAAACAGGAATTTCTAGTGAAGGCTGAAATCATGAACAACTGGGTAATTTACATAATAACTGTACATATCTTTGAAGAAAAGTTTTCTTCATGTATTTAGTTTTTTTCTTCAACAGGTTTCATTTTCATTTTAGAATTTTTGGATTTAATTAAAAATTTCTGCTATTCCAAAAACAAATTTTAAAAACGTGCATTTAGAACCTTTAGAAAAAGCAGCTAATTTTATTACTTTAGTAATATGAACATTCAGAAGAAATGAAAAAATTTTAAAAACGACATTTTTAATTAACTACACTGGTTATCATAAATTAAGGAAAAATCGCAAAAATCACGATTACTGAAAAAGTTAAATGTAGAATTTTATGAAACTTACCCACAATATGCAACACATAGTAAGGTATCAAATAACATAAAAAGAAATTACCAGACAATTATGGTAGTATAGAAATTAGCACATGTATAAAATGAACAAATCGAAGATGTCAGTTTGCTATAGTAATAGTACCTTCAATAAGGAATATTGTTGCCTCTAGAAGCAATACAGAACATTCAGCGATGTGTGATGCTTTCAATTATGCGGTCTATCAGTTCCATAGGAAGCGAGAGCCATTGCTCTTGCAAAGCAGTTGCAAGTGCGGCAAGGGTCTAAGGGGGCGGATTGAGAGCAGCTACATGTCTCCCTAAAGCAATCCAAACGTGCTCAATATGATTCAAGCCCGGGGATATATAAAATGAACAAATCGAAGATATCAGTTTGCTATACCTTCAATATGGAATATGATCGCCTCTAGAAGCAATACAGCGATGTGTGATGCTTTCAATTACGCGGTCTATCAGTTCCATAGGAAGCGAGAGCCACTGCTCTTGCAAAGCAGTTGCAAGCGCAACAAGGGTCTGAGGGGGCAGATTGAGAGCAGCTAGACGTCTCCCTAAAGCATCCTAAACGTGCTCAATATGATTCAAGTCCAGGGATCGAGCTGGCCACTCCATGCGCAAAATTGTTTCCTGTTGAATATAATCATATATGATGCAAGCCCCGTGTGGTCTTGCTTTGTCATCCTGTAACAGGAAAGCATCACCTATTGCCCCGGCATATGGGCGCACATAATCATCAAGGATGTCATCTCTATAAACATGAGCATTTATGGTTCCCCTTGGAAAAACATGGATGTCTGTGCGTCCACCCAAAGAGATGCCACCCCAAACACAGACACTACTTCTTCCGTATGCATCTCTTTTCACGGATGTTTGACGGATGATAATGGGTTCCAGGTTCTCTCCATATCAAATAATGCCTACTATCGCATTCTAGACTAAACCTGGACTCATCCGTAAAGAGAATAGTTCTCCATTGCTCAAACGTCCAGTGGACATTTTGTCATGCACACTGCAAACGGTCCCTGCTATGGCGTGACTTGAGTGGCACGCAAATGATTGTTCGCCTTTCATACAGACCACCTCCGTGAAGCCTTCTATGTACAGTTGACATTGACACCAACCTTCCAGTGGCTGCAGCAAGGGAGGATCTAAGACTTGGAGCAGAGGTTCTATTCCTGAGTGCACATAATGTCAAATAACCATGGGGTGTTGTCTTTTAACATCCCTAATGAGATCGGACAGGAGTAGACTTGCAATTTTAGATAACCCCACAACAAATAATCACAAGGATTGAGATCTGGGGACTTGAGAGGCCAAGCATGACCAAAAAAAAACAGCTCAAGGCATTACCAAGTGACTTAATATTCGAATTTAATAAAGAACTAGGAGATGAGTATTCTATTAATGATCTAATTGGCGTTTTGCACAAACAGTTAATGGCTAAAGAAAAAAACAGAAATGCACTTTCGTAACTCCCCAATACCACACCCAGATACATTTACTAATTCCAGGCTGGCTGCCGCACAATTAAAAAACAAAAAGTCCCGTCTCATGACAGCTTCCGAGTTATGGTTTATTCGGAGGAATTATGCACACAGAAAAGCACCAAAAGTATCGCATTAAACTTACAAATATAGATGGAAGCTTTAATTGTGAATTATTTTAGACGAAAAAAATGTGCTTCTGTTCTTCTGTAAGTTGAATGATTTGCACTGCTTAAACCAATTAAAAGATCTTGTTATTTTAATAAGTGATATGGTTATAAACTATAAATCTTGTCTATGCGAAAATAATTTGGATGAAATCCATTTACTCATTGGAGTTGACTGTGCGGGAGAATTATTAATGAGCAGAGCTTAAATTGAGCCAGAGCCCACCAGAGCCTGACTCCAGTACTTCTCAGTTTTTGAGATAAATCATTATTTTAGCCGGAATCTTGAAAATGGAAGGGCTGTGGCACTTCTTTTCTGCAAGTGAACTGCAATTTCAACAGAAAAATTTTATTTTAATAATAATTATGCCTTAAAAAACTATTCTAACTTCTGAATGGAAGCCTGTTTTCCCCTTGGACACAGCTTGAGACTTTTAAGGAAACAAAAGCACCCACCAACATGTCAAAAGCTAATTCTCCAGTTAGTGCGATGATTTATGAGAGCGAGAAAACTTTTCATTCCTGAAAATGCTGAAAGTATTTGGACCTTTAGCAGACTTGTCTACTGGTCTGATTCCATGGACGCACTGTACTGGATCCAAAGAGAAGGCCCTTGGCAACCGTTTATATCTAATCATGTAAATGAAATTAGAACTCTATCAGAATCCAATAAATGGAAGTTTGTTCCTGGAACTCAAAATTCTGCTGACATATCATCAAGAGGTTGCTTAGTAAAAGCCTAAAATACTAAAGTTGCTACTAAAGCAAAATGGCACGAAGGACCTCCCCGGCTTAGATATTCTAAAGATAAATGGCCATATTATGATCTGTCACCTGACGAATATATGGTAAATGCAGAAAAGAAGAAAACTGCAGTGTCTCACATGAATCAGAGTAATGGAAATTATTATAACCATATACCCTCCTATGAGAAAATAAATAGAATTACTAGCTGAATATATAGGTTTTATAGGAATTCTAAGACACCTAACAAAATTTCAGGAGAACTATCTACTGAAGAGCTTAAAGAAGCTGAAATTACAATTTTGAAAAAAGTTCAAGAAGACTGTTTCTATAGTGAGAAAACTCAGCCATCTAAAATCATTGTCGACATTTACAAACGCTGATGGAATTTTGAGAATTAAAACAAAACTCCTTTTGAGAGACGACGATGAAAATTTCAGAGTCCCGATTGTTCTACCATCTGATCATCATGTAATCAAGTGTCTGATTCTGTCTAAATATCAAGAACTTGGTCATCGTGGAGTACAGTCACTAATAGTAGCTTTGAGGGAAAATTATTGGATACGGAAAAGTAGACGAACTATAAAAGCAACAATCAAAACTTGCATTGTTTGTCAAATATTTAGAGTCAAATCCCTTGATATTTCAGCAGGGATGCTTCCTGAAGATCGTGTAAAAAATGAATGCATTTTCGAAATTATTGGAGTGGACGTAACATGTCCATTACTACTGAAAGAAAGAAAGTATGGATCCTAATTTTAACCTGCGCACTTTATAGAGCAGTACATTTAGAACTTCTGACTTCTCTATCAACAGACAATTTCTTATTGGCACTTAGAAGATTCATAGCTCGTCGTGGTCGCCCTTTAGTGATATACTCAGACAAAGCAACTAACTTTACCGGAGCTGAAAATTTATTGAAAAATGACGATCTGAAAAGATTAAAAATATCTATTTATCTTGCTACCTGGAAATTCATTCCTCCAGCAGCCCCATGGTAGGGTGGCTTTTGAAAGAGGTTGATGGGTTCTTCTCCAGCAAATTCTGAAAAAAGTTTTAGGACGAGCATCTCTAAAGAAAACGATCTGAAAAGATTAAAAATACCTATTTATCTTGCTACCTGGAAATTCATTCCTCCAGCAGCCCCATGGTAGGGTGGCTTTTGAAAGAGGTTGATGGGTTCTTCTCCAGCAAATTCTGAAAAAAGTTTTAGGACGAGCATCTCTAAAGAAAATGAAATGGAAACCATTCTCTGTAACTGTGAAAACTAACGAAATGCTAGACCTCTAATCTATATAGTGAAGATCCAGAGGACTTACATCCATTAACACCTGATCTATTTTTTGGAAGAGAATCGCCTAAGTAATACAACTGATTTTGATCAAATAAAAACTACTATCGAAGAGTTGAAAAACAGATTGGTTTACAGAAAAAATCTGATGCCTGATCTTTGAGTCAGTTTTCGAAATGAATATATGGGACAATTGCACCAAAGGACAATAGCTCGAAACTGAGTTTATGTCCCTAACATAGGAGATATTGTATTAATATGGACTGATAACCTCAAAAGTTTAGGGAGGGCGTTTAGGGAGAATATTATCGATTTACACCAGCAAAGATGAAGTAAGCTACAACTGCCAAAATTAAAATTAAAGCAGGACTTGTGACTACACCCATCAAAAGACTGTCTTTAGAACTGGATGGTCGCCAATGTGGAGAATGTTATGTTAGAAGGAGAGCCTTCTGTGAACCAAAGGAATCCCAATTACCATCTTGTAACAACAAGAACTAGACGTGTTGTTCAACTTCCCTCACGTTATGGACAAAAAGGTGTTAAGTCCCAGATCAATGTTCCCAAAACTCAAAAGGTGGAGTGTTAAAAGCAGGGCCTTTAAAATGTTGTTCATAGTTATCGTTTGTGAGAAGCACACTGCAACTCAACTCTTCTCTAACTAAAATGCACTTCAAACGAGTGGTGAGAATGATGTATCCCATGACATGCTAACGATGTATTCTTGAGAGATAAAATTTGAATTGTAATTTTTAATGTTGTTTTAAATATATTCTAGCGTCCGTCTACGTGTGGACTCTTAATTTAGTTATGCTGTTTTTTATTTATTTGAATGCTGATTCATCAACATCGAAGGAGATACAGTCACCCCAGTGGAAAAAAAAATTTGCAGAATTTTGATATTCCTAATGAAATAAAAACCTTTAAAAAAGATAAAAAATTACTAAGTTAATTTTTTAACAATTTAATGTAATCATTTGGCTAATGCTATTGAAAAAAACTAATGCTATTGAAAAAACCACGGACAAGTATGATCATAT